>NC_136069.1:59707043-60439543 GCF_964261635.1 Lissotriton helveticus | reverse complement strand
GGTAAGTGTGATGCACTCATACATTTAGGTCAGTTTGCGCTCTCTCAGTTCCCCCCTTTGATGACCTCTCGGGGTCATCACTAACATTTAAACTGCAGTTATTGGTATCATAACTTGTCTCTGCGCTTCCAGAGCCCTCAGACTCCTGTACTGATTATCTTGTATGGCAGCCAATCTCTGCAGCTGCTCTCTTTGGGCCCTTTCTGACCTTCTTGCTCTGTACCATTTGAATACCCTCACCAATCCCCACAATATGATCCCACAGATCAATATTATGATGACAGGTTTTAGAATATACCACACAAAGCTTTTGCCTAAGGTGGAAATCCACCCACCAACTGCACTCATTCCGTGGCCCACCTTTTCCCAGACATTTTCTCTACTCAAGTCTTCGATCTCCTTGTGAATATCAGTTATGTTCCTAATAACCTTCTCAAGGGGTTTTGAATTGTCTGGAATGTAAGTGCAACATTCCTGGACCTTCAAAGCCTTACAGACTCCGCCCTCTTTTGCTAGTAGGACATCTAAAGCAAGACGGTTCTGAAGAACCATAGCCCTTATCGATTGCATCTCTCCTTCTACCAGCATTAAGGACTGAGCAGTGCTGGCAGACAACCTGTCGACGACTGTTGCCAGCCGTCTAATTTTAACATCATTAAGGATTAGACCTAAAAGAGGGAACATAGCTCCGAAGACATCTCCAACCATTTCGGCATCTCCTACATCTCTCCTTCCCCTCGAAGATGTCTTGCCCTCAATGATCACTAAGTCTTGTGCATGATATATTTTGGGGAAGACAATTGCTAAGTAACATGATCCATACCAGTTGTCAGGTAGTCTCACGTAGGCATTTCATCCACATACAAAATACACATTTGGAATCACTTGCATTCCCTTCAGGAAATCTTTAGTATAGTACTCTATATTGAAAGCATGTTCACAGTCGACTTCTCCAACGTATACTTTTTCATAATACGTTTTGGCTCGGTGAAGACATAGCTTTCCTCTCTGCGTTTTATCTAAAGCTATTGGACCACTACTACCCTTTCTCTTGTGTGCCTTTTCTTCCTCGGTCCAATCTGTTTTCCATTGTCCTGATTTTTTCAAAATCTTTTGTCTCCTGTAACGATCATCCACCTGCCCTATGAACTTCTTCTCGACTTCTGACACCTTGCATGTCAGGTTATTTCTACGGGCATGTGAAGTGTCTAAGGTAATCCAAGGAATGAAGAACTTGGCCAATCTGTCTTCACTCTTCCAGTAGTCCCATTTGTTCATCTGCTTATAATTTGGGACTTCTGGCAACACTGAATCATAATTGGAGAAATAGTATTCGAAACTATCTCTTTCATAAAATATACTAAGCAATAAGCTACATGTAATGCCATATGTCAGCGGGAGGTGATGATATCGAATTCCTTCATCTACAGATGCCGGCAACTGCATGCAGACATAACAATCCTTAACCTCCATGGCATCCACGTATTCATATAAGAGTTTAGCATAAGCATTTGACCTAAAGTCTCCTTGGGACTCATCTACGTGTAACCTGCGGGCTTCTGCAGCTAATAACGCTTTCTCTTGAGTGTTTTCCCCTTTTTCACCAGCAATAGTAGATGTAAGCGTTTCTACAGAATTCACATCAGTTACCTTTGCCTCTTCCTCATGTCCCTTTACATAAGAAATTGTTACCACTAAAGCTATTAATATTATCACTCCTACTATTAGTGTACCTATTATACATTTAGCTCTGCGGTTCTGGGTGCCGGCCTCCATTTCGTCAGACAATATGGCTCTCTCTTATCTTAGCAAAAAGTTCTTTTCCTCTCGTTCCTTTACAGTCTCTTTTTAATCTTTTTGTCTTTAGAATCCACACAACTGGAAGCTGACAACCTTCTCCGCAAAAGTCCTTTAACAGTTCAAAAAGACAACCCTAGCCCTTCTCCATCAACTCAAGGGAAGTTCCCTAATATTCTCTGCTTCCTGGGCGCTAGGTAATCTTCTTTTTCTGGTTGCTTTATTTACAAAGTCCTTAACAGTCTACTATCAGATTTGTTGTTGCAGCTTCAATAGCATAGTTCAATATTTCCAAACGAAGATTGTGCTCTTCATGTGCTGTTATCGTTGTACCAAAGTCGGGGAATTGCAATTCTGAAAGAAACATGTGTTTTAACTTGCTGAGGCGGGGAGGTCTGGGGAGCATGAATGTTAGTGACCCTTCTTGTTCGACACCGGGTACCAACAGTCGTATTTCCACGGTGATAATGGGCTCAGAACTGGACACCACCACCGCTCGGATCCTCCCTGTCTCCGGTTTCACAGACATTTGTCGCCAGATATGTCCACTCAGGTGTGGAGTATCTTCTGTTAGGCACACGCACTCTTCTTGACCTTCTTCGGTCTGGTGCTTCAGCGCCCTGAGCACCTTCTTCCGGATCTGAGTCTTCTGATATCGGAGGAAGGGTTACTTCTGGAGTTGACCTCAGGCTAGAGCTCCTTCTTTGCGGCCAATTTGCTTCTCCACGTGCCCTTCTACTCCTTCTTCTTCTTGTCTGTTCTCTCTCTCTCTCAGACCTGTCGGGGTCTGACTCGTACTCCCAGCTACTTTCTCCTTCTGTAGCGTCGTCTGTTTCGCTGTTGTACTGACCGTCCTCAGCTTGGTCAGACTCTTCCCCTGCTTCCGCTGGCACCTCTACAGCTTGGCTAGCCCCCTCTATGGCCTCTCGGTCCTCTGCTGGACGTCTATCCGAGAGAGGAGCTGTTTCTTCCAGAGGTGCTGGAACCCTTCGCGTATGTGACGCGTGGATCCAATTGGGCAGGCCTCCCACCTTTACAGCTGTGTTGGTGATCAGAATGATCTGGAAGGGCCCACGCCAACGAACATCCAGACAGCTTCTTCTCACGTGTTTTTTCACCAGGACCCAGTCCCCAGGATACAGGTCATGGCACGGGCCCTGGCACGCTGGAACCTCGGCAGCCTGCACCTGAAGGGACACAGAACGAATGGCGTCAGACAGCCCCTTACAATAGTCCAGGATCATATCATCTGTGATATTTAACAGTGCAGCAGTTGGGACAGATGGCAGCCTCATTGCTCTCCCCATTAACACCTCATGTGGTGATAACCCCGTTCTTCTGTCTGGGGTACTACGAAGGCTCATGAGAACCAATGGCAGGGCATCAGGCCAACTCAGGGTCGTTGAGGAACAAACTTTGGCTATTCTGGCCTTGATCGTGCCATTGATCTGCTCCACAATTCCTGAGGCTTCTGGTCGGTAACTGCAATGCAGCTTCTGATCGATATTTAACGCTACACAAATCATCTTCACAAGCTCGCTGTTAAAATGTGTTCCCCTATCTGATTCCAAAAAGGCCGGCACCCCGAAGCGCGGAATGAGTTCCCTGAGCAGTAACTTGGCCACTGTGAGGGTGTCGCACCTACGTGTAGGGTATGCCTCAACCCATCTGGAGAACACACAAACAACCACCAGGACATAGCGGAGGCGGTTGCACCTTGGCATTTCAATGAAATCTATCTGCATTCGATTGAATGGACCTCCAGACCTTCCTATGTGACTTAGTGTAACTGGTGTTCTTTTTCCTACGTTCAGCTGCTGACAGGTCACACAACGCTGGCACACTGCTTCTGCTGCTATTCTAAACTTAGGATTGTACCAAGTCTGTCTAAACACTCTCAGCATAGCATCTCTCCCTAAGTGTACGGGACCATGTATGAGTCTGGCCATTGGACTCACCATCTCATTGGGCAACACTGCTCTGCCATCTGCTGAGACCCAAAAATGGGACTCACCCATTACACATCCTGCCTTTTCCCATGTTTCTTTTTCAACATCAGGAGCATTTTCTTGCATGTTTGACAGTTCATCCCAAGTATCAACAGTTTCCAATATCATGGCTAATTCAGTTCTTACATTTATTCCGCCCACTTCCACCTCTGTGAAAGAGTACCCTTGCTCCGCGCAATACCGCGCAACTTCATCTGCGTATCTATTGCCTTTTGAAACAAAGTCCTCATTTCTGGTATGTGCGGTGCACTTTACAACTGCGATACCTGCTGGGCATTGCAACGCCTCTAACAACAGGCGCACAAACTCTCCATTGCGAATGGGAGAGCCTGAAGAGGTCATGAACCCTCTTTGAGACCATAACTGCCCGTAATCATGAACTACCCCATAGCCATATTGGCTGTCGGTGTATATGGTGACTCGAATTTGATTGCTTGCTAAGCAAGCACGTGTCAGGGCAATAATCTCGGCTACCTGAGCGGAGTGTACTCCTTCCAGGCACCCAGCTTCCACAACTCCAGCAATTGTACAAACAGCGTAAGCCGCTCTCAACTGCCCAACTTCGTCTCTTACACATGAGCCATCGACAAAGAAAATTTCATCTGGGTCGGTCAGTGGCTCGTCTACGATGTCGGGTCTGGGTTTGGTGCATAGTTCAGTCACATCGAGGCAGTCATGGTCTGTACATTCATCATCATCCTCGATATCATTTGGAAGTGGCATCAAGGTGGCAGGGTTCAAAACAGAGCATCTCTTGAGGGTCACATTCTCTGCAGCAAGAATAACTTGCTCATATCGCGTGAGCCTGCTGTTGGTCAGATGCTGTGTTTTGGTCCTGGTCATCAACAGTTCAACAGAATGGGGCACGCACACCTCTAACGGGTGCCCCATGACGATATTTTCACATCTTTCAATGCTGACACCCGTTGCAGCAACGGATTTGAGACATCCGGGCAACGCTGCGGCTACTGGGTCTAAAGTAGCCGAGAAATAAGCAACTGGTCTACGGGCATTCCCATGGATTTGGACTAACACAGACAACGCACAACCCTCTCTCTCACAACAGTAAAGGAAAAATTGTTTATTGTAATCAGGCATTCCCAATGCCGGAGCACGACACAGGTCCTCTCGCAGCTGTAAGAATGCCATCAAACAGTCTTTGTCCCATGGTACCGGATCGCTCACCTCCTTGTGCGTCAGTTTTTGCAAGGGTTTTGCTTTCAGTGAAAAGTTCGCGATCCACTGTCGGCAATAACCCACCATCCCTAGAAACATCCTGACCTCTCTCTGTGTCTTAGGCGCATTCATTTTCATGATCGCCTCTATCCTGTCTGGTGACACCTTTCGTTTGCCTTTCTCTATTCTGTGTCCTAAGTACTGCACTTCTGTCAGGCAGTACTGCAATTTTCCCGGGGACACCTTGTGCCCATTGGCAGCTAGGTGATTTAACAAAGCAATGGAGTCCTCCCTGCAAGCTTCTTCTGTTTCTGACGCCACGAGGAGGTCGTCTATGTACTGGACCAGAACTGACTTCTGGGGCAGCACTAGACTTTCAAGATTTTTCTTCAAAAGCTGGTTAAAGATCGATGGACTCTCTGTATACCCCTGAGGGATACGACACCATGTTAGGACGCGATTTTCCAGCTTAAATGCGAAAAGAAAATGGCTTTCTTCGTCCAGAGGGATCGAAAAGAAAGCCTGACAAAGATCGATCACTGTGAACCACTCTGCTTGAAATGGAATCTGAAACAGTATCACTGATGGATTCGGAACCACTGGACAACACGAAACGACTATGTTATTAATCTTTCGAAGGTCCTGCACTATCCGAAATTTCCCATTTGGTTTCTGCAGACCCATAATCGGGGAGTTGCATGGACTACCCACGATTTCTTTCAGTATTCCCTGTTTAATCATGGACTCGATCACGGGTTTTATGCCTGCAATCGTTTCTGGAGTCAATTTATATTGGGGTGTTCTTGGGAACTCAGCATGCGGTTTCACTACAATTTTCACTGGGTCCACCCCTTTGACCAAACCTATCTCTTCCCCAGTGAAATCCCATACTTCTGGTGCCACTGTCTCCCTCAAGTCCCAGGGGAGCTCATCTACTGTCAAAGTAGGATACAGCTCCACGCATATTCTTGAGTTTGCAACCTTGAAATCTGCGTCATCATCATTGGTCAATACCTCCACTCCCTGAGGTGTACAGTATATTGTACAATTCAATTTACACAACAGGTCTCTCCCTAGCAGACACACAGGGCTTGAATCGCAAACCACAAATTGGTGCTCATCGCTGTACTTCCCTATTTTCACCTGTACTGGTTCTGTCAATTGGCTGGTTATTCTCCTATTTGCGACCCCTACCACTTGTATGGTCTCTCCAGACATGGGCAGGTCTGGAACTGCAGCTGATCTGATCGTGGACCTAGTGGCTCCTGTGTCCACCAGAAATGTCGTAGGGCACCCTGCTACTTCTGCTTCGACATAGGGTCCCCTCTGGTCCACCTCTAAGGCTGCCCCAAGGGTGCAGTCTTCTCTTTCCACCCTCTGTCCGGTTAATGGGTCCACATAATAGCACTCTTCACCTTCCACAAACAGGGGCATTTGTCTATAGGTCTTACCCATAGTCCCTACTCGAGGAGGTTGCGGGAACTGGGCTCGGGGAGGAGCCCCCCCCCCTTTGAGCACCTTTCCTTGGTATGGCGTCACCCCTCTTGTAGGTGCGCTCTGGACCTCTTCCTCCTCTATCTCTTGTTCTCCTATCTCTACATTGTAGGGACACTCGCGTTTCCAATGCCCCACCTCGTTACACTGGTGGCACCTAGTCGTTTTCTTCAAGGCAGCTATGTCTATTCTGGGTCTAAAGGTAGAACTCTCCTCATTGCCCTTGTTCTGACTGTACTGCTTCTTTCCTCCTGTACCTGTTCCTTGCTGCTGTTGCTGCGGTCCCCCCTTTCCTGCTGCCTGCATCTGTACCACCATCAACTTTTCTTTTAGTTTCTTAGCCTTGGAGTCTATCTCATCACAGCAGTACCTGGCATATCTCAGTATTTCATCTAGGGGCTTACTTTGCCAACAAATCGAGTGTTGCTGAATCATTAAACTAATATCCGGTCTCAGTCCCAGGACGAACTTGGACACAAATTGCCCTATGTCCTTTGGATCCATTACATCCAAGCCGCTATACTGTTTAAACGCCTTCAGCAATCTCTCGTAATATTCGTGGACTGTCTCTTTGGGTTCCTGTCTGGTTCGGTCTATTCTGACCCAATCTATGTCTTGCATTGGCACTTTCTCTTTCAGCCAAGTCATCACTCTCTCGAATTTTGCCATCACAATCTCGGACGGCCCATTAGTCTTAGCATCTCTCTCTGGCTCCGTTGTGGGCCACTCAGCGCTAACCTTGCATGCTGTCCACAGATCTCCTGGTACTACAATGTCAAACAGCGTGTTCAGATCTATCCATAGGACCTTTGAGATTTTTACAAACCTCTCGACTTGCTTGTACCACTCCACAGGGTTTTCCCGCAATTTGGGGAAGGAGGTGGTAAAAGCAGCTAAATCTCCCCTACTCCAAGGGACATGCACATAGTTCCCATTTGCGACTTCCCGCAAAGGGTATGCCTCTATTCCCTGCAGTCCTGGTGTCATACCAAGCGTGCTTCTCCTGCCGGTCCCTTTCTTGGACCACCTCTCTTCCCACTTATCTAGTGCCCTCCATGTCCTTATTCCAGCGATCAGTTCCCTTATGTGCGTTTTCAGCCCAATCGTTCTTCTCTCATCTAGGTCTCGATCTGTGTAATGTAGCCTGTGGTTACCCTGTAATGCTTTGGTTCTTGACAGATCCACCATATATTTGCCTGCTAGTTCGACTAACTTCTCATGGACTGCTCTCGCCTTTCGAGTGATGTCCTTTGCCATATACAGTATTTCATCCTGTTCATACATTTCCATTCTTTCTAAAGGCAGGGTACCATCTACCATGTCATCCAGATCTGACCTTAAACTGGCGACATCGAGTCTCTTGGCTTTTATTTCAGCTCGCAATGTGTCTTTTGAAGGGGGCTCACTGGTCTCCCTACCATCCCAACTTCGAGCTCTGCGTTTGGGCTCGGGAGAGTTAATGGGTGCCCTCCCTTGCTCCCATCTCTCCAGGTCCCATGCTCGGCCATCCGATCTTGGAAGGTGATGGAACACGGGCCTGTTACCCCCACTCTTTCTCTGCCCACTCTCTTCTTCTTCTCTCCTTTCACCGTGCGCCTCTCTGTTATTTTCTCTCTGGTCGCTACTCTCCCTTTGCCTCGTATCGCTCAGTATCCGATACGATCCTTCCTGGTTCCCCATATTCCCTGGGCTGCGCTCATTTCCGTCATCACAGGGACTATGGTGCGACCTCTCACAGCTCCCATTCTGTTCTCTGGTGCCGGGCACACAGTGTGGACACTTAAAGCTGTTTCTGTACTCTTGTGCTCTCCTCTCCCCTTCACTGAGTATTGGGCGCGCCACCCCTCCACTCCCGGGGCCCCCGTTTTCCAGGTCTGTTCTATCTCCTCTCCGGGCCCAATGGGTGACTCCCCTACTCTCTCTCTCTCTACAGTCCCACTCCGGGCTGCTCTCCCCAGCCCCGCAGTGAGTCCGAGCTCGGCTGTCCTGACTTTCCCTCTCAGCTTCCGCAGCTATGATGCACTTTTGAGCCTTCACTGCCTCATCCCACTGCTTCATGTACTCATTTAGCTCTTGAAAGGATTTTCGTCCAGATCCCCTCAGATCCACTGGCCATCTAGGGCCCCCAGGATCTCCTCCTGGGTCCCCTACTGTGTGCATCGGGGTGCTCCATTCTCTTGGTATCGGCATCTGACTTGGGGAATTGATCGTATCGTTCCTCCTTGCCTTCTCTGCTCTTTCTCTGTCTTTCCGTACCCGTTCTTCCCCTCTTGCTCTCTCTTGGTCATATATCGATATTATAGGACCTATGGTAACAGGTACCTGTAGTGCATCTGGTAATGTGTAGGATGTGGCGCTTTCCGTTTCCGGCGCTCTTTGTACCACAAACCTACCGACCACCTGTTGCACCTGACTAGGCTGGGACAACTCTTTCTTTGCCTCAGGATCCCACTCTGAACTGGGAAGCGGTCTATGCTCTCCTGCATTGCCCCCCTTTTCTCCTTCTGTATGCTCGACCTCTCCCCCTGCTCTATTATACGGGGGTGGCCTGTCTGTCAATAATCTGTTTATCAGGCTGTCCTCTGTTTCGCTCTCATCATCTTCTTCTAGGGGGCTTTTATTTACGGGCACCTCTAATACTGGGTACAGTTTATTTACTTCCAGGTTATGCACTCTCCATCTTTTAGCATCCGCATCCCACCTGGCATCCTGCACTGCCCTTACCGAGCGTTTCACCCTTTCTTGTCGTCTGTTCATATTCTTTTCATGCGCTGCCCTAATCCATGCTTCAAGGGCTTCAAACTGGGTCGGTCTAGGCAAGGGTCTAATTGAGGTCATGACTGATTTTAATCGATGTAACACCTCTAATCTGAACGTCCCGTACTTCGGGAACGTCAGTTCCTCATTTCCTTCCGTAATCTTACTCCATTCTGATATCCAGAGGATCGTATGCAACCCAACATTCACTGCCATGTAACGAGCTGGCGTACCCTCCGGCGGGGCTTCTTCCCCTTCATACGATCCCCGCTTCTCTTTTTTAAACACCGCTTTCAACCATTTAAAACACTTCATAATTATGCGCACAATATCCAGCCTCGCTACTCTGTTTACTTCCTGATGACAATCCACCAATCCTGTCGCGGCTTTGCTGACTTGGCCTATCGCAGCGCGGTCTTTCTCCGGTCGGCCAATCACGTCGCGACCCTGTCTGACGTCTTTGCTAGCTGGCCTATCACAGCGCGGTCTTTCTCCGGTTGGCCAATCACGTCGCGACACTTTCTGACGTCACTTTTCTCCGCTTCGCAGCAGCACCCCTCCTTTCTCAACTCGTCTCCCGGTTATGCATGCGTCCCATTCATACACCGAAAAATGACTACTTCCGACCAAGCGGTCACTTCTCTCGACTGTACGTCCACAGTCTATATGTAATTGTCAACGTAACTGACGAAATGTCTATCGTCTCTCTGATAGGTTGCTTATACACACAGTAACTTCCGACCAGCGTCCGTTACTCACGCACTCACTCTTACGGTCCCCCTATCTCGGTCTTTCGGGTGATCAATGGTACCTCATGACCCCCTTCACACTAGTTGACAATTACTCTGGGTGTCCGATACACCCGAACCACTTAAGCTCTCCTTGAACTTAAGATTTCCACCGGTTGCGCGCGCTCACAACCTGTTCCACAGTCACTCTACAGACATTCAACTCCGCCAGACATTACAACATAGATACAATACAAAACACCGCAATCTAACACGCATAACCCTTTATACTCACTCTCGACCGATACTGCTGCTTTTTCTGTCTCACGTCATCCGGATCTTCTTCGGCGGGCTGTTCTTCCGATCATCGATTTCTAGGGGCCTTGGGGTAAGCTAACCTGGCCTAGGTTACCGTCCTCAAGAAGGCAACCATCCTCTATAGCTACCAACTGGAAGGGCGAGATTTTGATCGATACCTTAGCACTATTGATCTAAACCTCGGTCTGGTCGACTGAACCTTTGTTGCCTGTCTTTAAGGTCGAAGTACATCCATTTCCAAGTTAGTTCACCCAATAAAGGACTCTACTCCCAAAGATCACAAACAACTTCTAGCTTTCAAAAGTTTATTGTAAAGATATGATAAGCTGCAAATACAGGCATCTCAGAATGAGATTCACGAGATACACAGGTCCAATTACATACATGTGCTCTCGGAAAGCCCTCAGACGAGCAACGGAAATCACTAACACAAGTTCTAAGAATAATAAAGCTATCAGCATTGACGCATATCTCTCCTTCATTTAAGTTGGAAGAAAACGCACAGGTTAGGCTGTCCCTACCCTGCTCTAGATGGTATCCCTACTTAACCAAGTCCCAACCTAACAAAGGTGTCAGCAGTGAATGACCCCCAAGGGAAGTCACTCACTCTAAGTCTCTTGGTGAAAACCTATAGTTCTCCAGTCATGACCCCTCTCTGCCTACCCATCCGCTCTCTAAAGGGTCCTCAGGTATCTGCTCTAACTCCACCCAGGGGTGCTGTCCCTAATACAAAACAGTCAACAACATTTGAGACGCCCCTTTCGAGACGCCCCTCACGTGGTGTAGCTTCTGGCTTTTTCCATGATGCTTTGTATTGGGCCTCATACGTTAGAGTTGACCTTGCTTCTCAGACTCTTCTCCGGCCCGCTGATACCCCTCAAACATTCCGGAACCCTCCTCCATGTCTGGGCCGTCTACTGAACAGACCTCTATTCATTCATTTATAATTGGATCCCCCCTTTTCCTTTGCAGACAGATATCTGCAGCCAAGAACCCAACTCTCATAGACTTCCAAAAAGGCTTGCAACATTTCTCAGCCCAGACATGTACGTGTAAATCAATCGTTAAAACATTTCAGGCCTACAATATTTCTCATAATGATTATAGCATTCAACTTCTTCATTAATTAAAGCATGTTAATACTCTTATTCTATTATTCAGTAAACATTTTTATATATCCTGGCCCATTTAATGCAATGACCAAAACATTAATACAATCTGTGTCGTGAAAAGAAACACCTTCCCTTTCCCTCCAGCTCTGGCCCTGAGGCCTACCACATTCTGCGTTTAACCACCTACCATCTTACATTTTAACAGCTACACGACATAGATTCAAAAATAATCACATCTACTAAAATCATATAATGTCACACATTTCTGTATTAGTTCCACTTCTACTTAAATCTCTACATTAGCTATACATTCAGAATATAATTACAGATACTATTAGCACTCATGGCATTTCTCCTCATGATTTGTGCTTACTACAGGTAAGTGTGATGCACTCATACATTTAGGTCAGTTTGCGCTCTCTCAGTCACCTTGAATAGTGATGGGTCAAGTTTAAAAAAATCAAGTTTGCAAACTGTTTCTGCTTGTCCATCCTCCCATAATTTTTGCAGTTTTTAGTTAGCACGAACTCGACCCGAAGGGATTGGAGCGCTTTACATGAGCCCCCTTACTTTACACAAGAACACATTCATTTTTGGAGGAAATTAAATGATTTCTCCAGAATCACAGGATGCCAAGAACCTGCTTTCTCAGCTCCAAAGTCGACAGCTCTGGCCATTCCGCCACATCCTCTCCTCACATGAGGGCCCATAATCAGATTGGTGAGCAGTGTGTTTTTTTCTTGTGCATCCTTCGTGGAGGTATTTGGAAAAAAGTGTAACTTCATGTGCTTTGCGATGTTTTCCCTTTGCGACTTTTGTGTTTTAGTTGTGAATTGTGTTTCAATTTATCTCACACACATCATTGTCAAAAGCTAAAAAAAATAGTTCAGCAGAAGATTTAGGGGCATATTAACAACGGCCAGCGATAATTATCGCTGCCCGTACTTAGCGATAATTATATTATCACAGGCTATCTCTGGAATGTATCGCCCTGGTAGCGCGTCATTAACAACACGTTACTTACAGGGCGATAAAAATTCCAGAGATAGCGTGGTTATCATCCTTTTGCAGGGAACATCGCCTGCAAAACGGCAATAACCTTGCTGATACGACCCACAGGGTCGTATCAGCCTAATCCACCCCCTATGTTAGGGACGGCTAAATCAGGATTTTAGCAGACGTTAAATTTTGGCGAAAACTGGGGATTTCGCCAAAATCTAACGTGTAGTAAAATCATGTGGGTTGCCTTGTAAATATCGCGAAGTAAACATCAGCGATATTTGCAAAGTAGTCCATCCGGTGTTCGCCCAGTAACGCCCACTTTGCATCTCATTGGAGATGCAAAGGGAGGCGTTGGGGAAAAGGTTCTAACATGCGATTATGCATGTTAGCACCTCTTAGGGCGCTGGTTTTAGCTCCGTCTTTTTGGCTCTGTAAGCCAAAAAAAGCGGGGATAAAGCCCTTGTAAATATGCCCCTCACTTTGCAAAAAGGCAATTACCGTCTCAGGGTTTGGTGGAGTGGGAGGAAGGCTGTAAAGTGGCAGCCCTCCCACCCCTCCAACGTTGTGTGTCCCCTGCACTACTTAGAGTTGGATGAAGCACTGTGTTACCCTCAGCACAACCTCACTGGCTCCAAAACCACTAACTCCAGGGGGTGGGACAACCTTCACTCGTTCTTCCTACCTACTTCCGCCATAAAAGGCGGCAAAAGGTAGAAATAGACAAAGAAAATGACAAATGGCCCCATGCGGTGAGGTAAGGAGCCCCGCCCTTTAGCGGCAAGTGGGGGCTGCCACTGGACCCGATAAGGTGGTAAACTGGGTCAACCAAAACATTAATTAGTTCTTCATGGCCTCAATTGTCTGCAGGTCTGCAGACAAATTGCTCATAAATAACACAGCGAGTTAATACAATGAGAGAGGGCTGGGGGCTTTTAGCTGGCATGCACGGGGATGGAAACACATTAAGAAAAAGAAAAAATAGGGGAAATGCAGAGAGAGGAATAAATAGGAAAGATATGAAAGAAAAAGATGAGAGAAAAAAGACGGGAAGGAAGTAGGAAAAAAAATCTGAGGAGAAAGGAAGGGTGACAGGAAGGAAGGAAATGTGAAACGAAAGCTGGAAGAAAGGTGAAGGAGAATGAAAGGGTGAAAGAAAGACAGGATGAAAGGTTGAAAAGTTAGATGAAGAGTGAAAGGATTGACAGGTGAAAATGTGAATGGATTGAAGGTCAGAAGAATGCACAAATGGAGATGAGTGAATGGATTGATGGTTCAGAAAGACAAAAATATTGGTGGATGCGTGAAAAGATGGATGGATGGATGGATCGAGCAATGGGTGGGTAGATGGAAAGGTAAAGAGGTGGACAGATGGGTGGATAAATAGATAGATGGGTATATGGATGGAGGGCTCAATAAACTCTTTTAAGGAGGGTTGCCCTTGCTCTCTTAGCACGCTTGCGCTAATTAGAGGCATGCTTTTAATTTTCCTGATACTCCTTTGGCCCCCTGCATGAAAATAATGCACTCTGCACGTCAGGGCTGTTTACAGAAAACAAACTTTCACACTGGAAATTTGTTTTCGCTGAACCAAAAACTTTAAAAGGAGGCACTTTAACCTTAGATCCCCTCTAGCAAACCTTCAAGGCTGGGAAGGAAGCTGCCTGGTGGCAGCGCCCTGCACAGCACAGAGATCGCCCCAGGCAGGTTGGCATCTCTGAATATGGCAGAGTTCTCTGCTAGGGTGGCATGACACCCGCCTCCGGGGCAGCCCGGCTGCCAGGGTCTGAACAAGGCCTCCGTTCTCTTCCCCTCCACAACAGAGAAGCTGTGCCCCATATAATTATGGGGCCACAATGCAAGCAGTGTGAGCGCATTCCACAAGTCATGCTTAGATGGTTCATAGCAGCAGGAAAACCAGCTTCATTTGAGGAGGGCGGATGGGAAGGAAATCTGGGACAATGAAAAGCTTCATATCAGATTTTTTTTTTGCATAACCCTAACAATAATGTTCAGTAACAATTTGTTCAGATGGAGCGACAGCAGTATGTCCTGCTCCACCGGTTGGGAGTCCAGACTACTAGGACCTCAGCTGAACGTTCTGCACCTAACTATGTCAACTTTATGCCCACTGTAACCTTACGGCGCATAAATGTAAATGTAAATGTGTGGGACTTGTAAAGCGCACAGCTGCCCGTAAGCGTCCCGGCGCTGAAGACCGCTGGGGAACCCGTCCTGGCTTTCCCTGTGAGATGGTCCCTTCTGGGTATCTCCAAGGTGAAACCAGGCATCCCCGGTGTATGTGGGGGGCCGTTGTAGAGATGAGGCAAGCTTAATGCCCAGAGTTGCCGAGTGTGATCCCTGGTTAGAGTAGGCACCGAGGTGAGAATTGTCGAGTCCGCTGACCCTGGTCCACGACCCTGCTGCGTATTGCCTTCACTTCACATGTTCTGTTAAAATCTCTTTAATAAAATCTTTTGAAAAAAAAGGGGCCGATTCACAGAACAAACTTAGGACAAAATCCTAAACTTACTACTTTTGGTATTCACAGAAGTTTTAAGCTTGTCTTAAGATAAACTTAAGACAGACTTAAGACAGACTTATGACAAAACCCTAACGTAAGTCTGTCTTAAGCCTGTATTAAGTTTGTCTTAAGACAAACTTAAGACAAAATCCTAACTTCTGTGAATACCAAAAGTAGTAAGTTTAGGATTTTGTCTTAAGTTAGTTCTGTGAATCATGCCCAAAGTGTCTAGGTCCTAACATATATTTCTAAGAAATGTGGTGACTCAAGCAGCAACCACAATCCTTGTCAGCGTGAAGTCACAAACAACCCCCAAATTAACCTGTCTTTAACCCTCTGGTAGCTTGGCACAGAACAATCAGGTTTAACTTAGAGGCAATGTGTAAAGTATTCGTGCAACACAACACTTCAAGCAGTAATAACACGAGAACACACCCCAAAAGGGGTCTCACACCAGATTAAAACAATAGAGTACATTTTAAGAAATAAAACAAGACCAAAATTACAAAAATCCAATCAGTAGAACCGGAGATATGTAGGTCTAAACATGCCAGTGAAAATAGCACCAAATAGCACCAAGTGGCTATCTGGTGGCTCTGGACCAGGAAAAAGTCACAGATTTAGGCCGACCGTGCTGGATCATGGGCCAGATACAGGAACCCAGTTACGGACGCTGAACAAGAGTACCTTAAAGCCTTGTTGCGGAGCGTTGCAATGTCCCGCGTTGAGGATGCATCGTGGAGCCAAGGCGATGTGTTGATTCCAAGGAGCTGCGAAGATGCAAAGCGAGGTCCTGCAACGTCACTGAAGATCCCATCGACAGGGGGCTTGCAATGCCGAGTCTGGTATCAAGGATACATCGAGCAGCCGAAAAGATGCATCGGTTTCGAACAGTAGCACGGCTTAGAAGCTAGAAGCTGTGTCGTAGTCGAGGTTGCTGTTGAGAAGGGATTGGTGATGCAAGAACCAGCATCAGGAAGGAATCGCACAGCAGCGGTTCCAATGTGGGCTAAGAGGTTGATGCAGAGTCCTAGCGCTCGGATAAAGTCCTAGCACTCGGATAAACCTTGGAGCAGACGTGATGAGTCAGTTCTGCTCAGGATTGCACCGTGCTGCAGAGGAGATGCGTCGGAGCTGCTGGATCCTCAGAAGAGATGGCAGAGCACCTCAGGCCCACTTCTAAGGGTCCAGGACTGGAGTGGCACCACTTGTTAGGGTAGGACTTACAGATGTGATAGTCCAGCTGCTGGGTTCAAGTTTGTTGGAGCCTTCTGTCCATGAGGCTCTAGACAGGAGGCCAGCCAACTAGCCCTTGGAGTCACTCTGAGGTCCTGGTTCAACAGATGCAGGTCCAGTCCTTCTCACCCAGGCAAAAGGGAAGCAGGTCAGCACAGCAAGGCTGTAG
Organism: Lissotriton helveticus; assembly: GCF_964261635.1. Taxonomy (NCBI): domain Eukaryota; kingdom Metazoa; phylum Chordata; class Amphibia; order Caudata; family Salamandridae; genus Lissotriton; species Lissotriton helveticus. Next base: position 60,423,224 of record NC_136069.1, on the reverse strand, counting down.
TCCAACAAAGCAGTAGTCCAGCAGGGCAGTAGTCTAGCAGTGTGGCCAACCTTTCAACAGAACAGAAGTCCTTCTTCCTGGCAAAGTATACTCAGTTCCAGAAGTGTACTGAAGAGTTGGTGTCTGAAGTCCAAAATGTATACCTGGAACTTCATTTGAAGTGGGAGAAGCTTCTAGAGGTCTCCCTTTGAAGTCACAGGTTTCCAGCCTTTCCTTCCCTGGCTCCAGTCTAACTACAGGGGGTATGCAGGCCTTTGTGTGGAGGCAGGATACAGCCTATTCAAGCGTAAGGAAGGCTGTTCCCAGCTCCATCTTACCATCCTACCACTGATGGCCCAGACAGGCACATCTAAGCTCTCTATTGTGTGTGTCTGTCTAGGAGAAATACACAAAGCCCGACTGTCAACTGCGCCCAGTCATGTGACCCAGAGACAGGCTGCAAGCACCAAATGGCTAAGGCAGGAAAATGCCAGCTTTCTAAAAGTGCGATTTTCAGAACTGTAATTTAAAATTGGCCTTCACCATAAGAGAGGAATTGTCATTCCATTTCCAAAGGCACCAAACATAAACTAATCACGAGTTTCCCAATAGGAAGTTACAGCATATTAAATGTAATAAGGAAACTCCAATGTTATACCATAGGAGAGATAGCTGTTGCAAAAATGAAAAATGAATGTAAGAGCTTTGCACTCCCAGGACAGGTAAAACCTAAAAGTGCCTATCCAATTTTTTAAATACATTGGACTCTGCCCTCTGGGCTGTCCAGAGCCTACCTTGTGGTGACTTATATGTATTAAAAAGGAAGGTTTGGGCCTGACAAAAGGGTTATTTTAATATTAACGTGAAGTTGGGGTTGGCCCTTGGCACTCCAGTTCATCAATGTATTCTGCGATAATGAATTTAGGAGAAGGTTTAGTCCTCCTTTAGCGTGCTGATCGGTAAGTGAGGGCTGCCTGTCCCTGAGATGATAAAAATTATTAAGAAGTGGTGCGCGATAAAAATCGTGACCCTACCGACCGCAAAGCGTATTTTTACATTTTTTCCTCCTTCTCTGATTGTTTAAATAACTTAGTATTGCACACTAGTAACTTGTTGTTCTTGGTTTTCACATTTATTTACATCATTATTTTGACTTGCAATAACCAGTGAATATTCATTTTCACATTTGCATATATTTCATTGTTACATTTCAATAAAGACTGAAATACATTCGTTGTATTAGTATTTATACAAACGATCTAACAAAAATCGACGATGGTTGAATTGATTGGCCCGATGCATTTCGGGACCCACGTCCCTTCTTCAACGGCCTCTGAAAAAAATCATATACATAAGATCTATTTCTAATTTTAACTGTTCTTCATATAGGTGTATTACATAAACGCCCCTACTCAGTCCTGAGTGCACCACCCTTTTATGAACAATGCCAAGCTTCCTTGTTCGTTAAAGATTACATTACAAATGACTGTAAAAATGTCCATCATATTGTTCAATAAGTACCATATATCATGCAAGACGAATATAGCTGCTAATCTTGTTGCCACATCATGAATGAAAACACAAATAACATTAAGACTGTAGAATGACTGTGCTTAAAGACTCATTGTAACATAGCATGTGGTGTTAGGAAACAAAAGACACTCACGGTGTTGTTCAAACTTAGATATGTACACTTCTGAGTATGACCCTCGTTCAAATGGATGCATTAATGACCAATGAAAAAAATGATCTCAGAACCCACTGTTGTATGAGTACATTTTGAAAGGAAAACGGACCTATTGGAATGAGGAAAACATGCTTTACCTGGTGTACGTGCTCAATTGCAGCGATTCTGAAAAAATGGTGAATAAAGCTAATGTTAATATGGAAAACGGAGTTAAGAGGAATAGCAAAAAAGCCGTGTGAGAACAGCCTAACGCCCTTAAACAGAGCGCTTATTTTGCCAGGTTGAAATGGCAGTTTAAAACTGCACACAGAGGCTGTATTGGCAGACCAGAAACATGTTTAAAGGGCTTCCTAAGTAGGTGGCACAATCAGTGCTGCTAGTCCAACTAATTGCAAAAAACACAGTTGATGGACAGAATGTAGAACAATGTCATACATTCACCCCAGTACAAAGATCTGGGCCTAAATCCATCGTTTTTTTGCACTCCACACCACCCTGTGTTAGACACTGGCTATATGCAAATCAGCTCTGACCCTGTGCCTCATGGGAACAGTCCAGTCCGAACTACCAAGCCATGTCTTTCCCAGACTGGAATCAAGCATCCAAGGACCGGTTTCTGGCTATCAGCCTTCATCAGCCTGGATAGCTTGACTCCAGTGGTGTGGAGAGCCTGGGACTCACGTCTGAGCATACCCAGCACAGACGTGTTATAGCCATGTTTGAAATGGGGTGGCTGAGTGGGCTAAAGAATGGTGATGGATTAAACCCAGATCAGTTGACTGGGGGTGAGTGTTTGATTTGCTCAAACGCTCCGTCCATCATCCCCTTTTGTATCGCTTTGTTCGCCCTAAGTGTGGCAGGGTATCCTCAGACGTGAGTCCCTTGCTCACTTGGCCACTGGATTCAAGATAGCCTGGCTGATGAGGATTATGAATCCGAAACCGGTCCCAGGATGCTTGTTTCCGGTCCATGGAAGACATGGCTTGGCAGTTCGGGCTGTACTGTTCCCATGAGGCACAGGGTCAGAATGATTTGCATATAGCCATGTTTGAAATGGGGTGGCTGAGTGGGCTAAAGAATGGTGATGGATTAAACCCAGATCAGTTGACTGGGGGTGAGTGTGTGATTTGCTCAAACGCTCCGTCCATCATCCCCTTTTGTATCGCTTTGTTCGCCCTATGTATGCTCAGATGTGAGTCCCTTGCTCACTTGGCCACTGGATTCAAGATAGCCTGGCTGATGAGGATTATGAATCCGAAACCGGTCCCAGGATGCTTGTTTCCGGTCCATGGAAGACATGGCTTGGCAGTTCGGGCTGTACTGTTCCCATGAGGCACAGGGTCAGACTGATTTGCATATAGCCATGTTTAAAATGGGGTGGCTGAGTGGGCTAAAGAATGGTGATGGATTAAACCCAGATCAGTTGACTGGGGGTGAGTGTTTGATTTGCTCAAACGCTCCGTCCATCATCCCCTTTTGTATCGCTTTGTTCGCCCTAAGTGTGGCAGGGTATGCTCAGTCGTGAGTCCCTTGCTCACTTGGCCACTGGATTCAAGATAGCCTGGCTGATGAGGATTATGAATCCGAAACCGGTCCCAGGATGCTTGTTTCCGGTCTATGGAAGACATGGCTTGGCAGTTCGGGCTGTACTGTTCCCATGAGGCACAGGGTCAGACTGATTTGCATATAGCCATGTTTGAAATGGGGTGGCTGAGTTGGCTAAAGAATGGTGTTGGATTAAACCCAGATCAGTTGACTGGGGGTGAGTGTTTGATTTGCTCAAACGCTCCGTCCATCATCCCCTTTTGTATCGCTTTGTTCGCCCTAAGTGTGGCAGGGTATGCTCAGACGTGAGTCCCTTGCTCACTTGGCCACTGGATTCAAGATAGCCTGGCTGATGAGGATTATGAATCCGAAACCGGTCCCAGGATGCTTGTTTCCGGTCCATGGAAGACATGGCTTGGCAGTTCGGGCTGTACTGTTCCCATGAGGCACAGGGTCAGACTGATTTGCATATAGCCATGTTTGAAATGGGGTGGCTGAGTGGGCTAAAGAATGGTGATGGATTAAACCCAGATCAGTTGACTGGGGGTGAGTGTTTGATTTGCTCAAACGCTCCGTCCATCATCTCCTTTTGTATCGCTTTGTTCGCCCTAAGTGTGGCAGGGTATGCTCAGACGTGAGTCCCTTGCTCACTTGGCCACTGGATTCAAGATAGCCTGGCTGATGAGGATTATGAATCCGAAACCGGTCCCAGGATGCTTGTTTCCGGTCCATGGAAGACATGGCTTGGCAGTTCGGGCTGTACTGTTCCCATGAGGCACAGGGTCAGACTGATTTGCATATAGCCATGTTTGAAATGGGGTGGCTGAGTGGGCTAAAGAATGGTGATGGATTAAACCCAGATCAGTTGACTGGGGGTGAGTGTTTGATTTGCTCAAACGCTCCGTCCATCATCCCCTTTTGTATCGCTAGTCCAACTAATAGCATTTAATTTACAGACAGTGGGCACAGGTAGTGGAACTTCAATAGGGACGTACAAGTAAATTAAAAATGCCAATTGGGTGTAAGCCAATCCAACCATGTTTTAGGGAGAGAGCACATGCACTTTAGCTTGGTGAAGTAGTCTTCTACAGATAAACGCTACGGGCTAATCTAGACCCTCCTCATTTAACTATGACAATACTGCCCCTATGACATACAATGAGGCACCAGTTTGCACAATAAAGTCCTTGTAAAAGTTAAGGCCCTTGAGTACAGGGGCTGTACACCTGGCCCGTTTGAGGCAGTCAAAGCTTTTATGACAGGCCTCTGTCCAGATCACCTTACTTGGCTGCTTCTTGAATGTCAGGCAGTGCTTTGAAGTCAAGTCAAAAGTACTCTGGAACTTGGCAGCCCCCACACCGTCTCTCATAAGATCTTGCTGAGAAGGCTGGGGGACCTGGGTATAGGCGGAACTGTGTTGAAGTGGCTCTTTTCTTATCTATGCGACCGCACACAGCAGGTCTATACCTCTCCTTATACCTCTTCCGCAAGACCACTCAAATGGGGAGTTCCTCAGGGCTCATCCCTGAGCCCGCTTTTGTTCAATGTTTATTTCACCCCTCTGGCTAAACTGATTGCGCAAACTGGGATTAAATCCACCTCCTATGCTGACGACAATCAGCTACTTTTTACCTTTGATACACCCTCCGCCTCTGCCTTTGATCCTTTGAAATCCTGCCTCAGGGACATCTCCAGTTGGATGGACTCCAACTCCCTCCGACTCAATGCAGGAAAGACGGAGATCCTGTTTTTTAATTCACCATCCCCTTTGGATCCCAGTCTGTGGTGGCCAGAGGATCTGAGCCAAGCCCCCACGCCCAAAGACTCGGTGAGAAATTTAGGAGTGCGTTGGGATAATCACCTTAGTTTTAATGCCCAGGTTCAAACAGTAGCAGCATCTGCTTTGCAAAGATCAAGACTATTAACCGGCTTATCAATTATCTGCCGACCGACTGCCGTAAGACTGTGGTCCAAGCATTGATAACATCTCATCTTGACTAGGCCAACGCACTATACCTTGATATCACAGCAGGCCTATGTCATAAACTACAGACTGTCCAAAATGCTGCCGCTCGGCTGGTGGAGAGAATTCCTGCTAGACATCACATCTCTCCACACCTCCGTAAACTGCATTGGTTACCCATTGCTAAGAGATGTGTATTCAAGGCCATGACGCTGGCTTTTCGTGCTTCTTCGTGATCCAGCAACACTGGGCTAGACCAGGGACTACTGACATGCTCAGCTATTCCCAACTCCAGCATCTTGGAAACCTCCTCCTTGATGCTGGCCCTCACCATGTCTGACAATCTGTAGGATTCATTTTACAGGGGGACTGTCACCAGTGTCAATATTGTGGGTATACAAGTGTGTAAGCTCGGGATGAGGGAGAATCAAGAGGCAAACTGTCCCTGTAGCTGGCACCAATCCCTCTGCTGCTCTGGGGTCAGAGGAGAGGAAAGGATGGCACCCCCCACTGACCAATCTTTCTCCTTGGATGACAGGAGATCAGAGAGAGGCTCACTATCCTCTTCTGCTCCATCATCTATCACCAACAACATGGTCATCACAGACCTCTCATGTTGGGGCTTCAGGTGACTGAGGCGGAGGACCCGTTGGGGCTCTCTGGGGGACTTGAGGTCTACCAGGTAGGTGGCCTTTCCCTTCCTCTCAGTCACCTCATAGGGCCCTGTACAATGATCCTAGAGAACCCTGGGCATGTCTAACTCCATCACCCACACTTTTTGGCCAGCCTGAAACTCAACCAGAATGGCTTCTGGTCATGCCATTGCTACATCTTCTCTTGGCTAGCTCTCTCAGAAGCCTTCTCCAGAACTTCTGCATTTGGTTGCGGAGGGCTAGCATGTAGCTAACCACATCGAGGGGTCTAGCATGTAGCTGACCACATGGGGGGTTTCTTGGGAGCTTGCACCCACCTCTCCACCAAACTGAAAGGTCTCCTTACAAGGTGGCCATAGAAGAGTTCATAGGGGCTGAACCCTACTCCTTTCGGTGGTGCCTCCCTGTAAGCAAATTATAGGTAGGTCAAGAGGACGCCTCACTTGGTCATGAATCTGTATGAAGCCACACTTCTGTGTGGCTCCATTACTTTTAAAGATTATTTACTGTCAAAAAACCCACCCCTTTCCCGTGCACCAGCACTCCATTGTAAGTGTATGCCTATTTTAAAGTGTGTTCAGTGTAATACTTAAAGTGTAAACATTGTGACATTTTCGTGTGACATTTGCTTTGTAAAACCTTTAATTGCCGTTTTCATTTTATGCCTCTTGAATCACAATAGTGCCTTTGTTTGCCAGTATTGCATCCGTGAAATCATGCAGTTGTTCTCTCACTTGTGCCGGCCTGATTCTGATCGAGCGCACGCATTAAGGAGCGCACGCATTAAGGCCAAGCGCACGCGAACGTGGGGTGCGGCTGGGTGTGGTCCGGTATTTAAACCGCACCCAGCCTTCTGCAAAGCGCTTTGCCTCCCGCCTGTTCAGCAAGAGGACGTGAGAGCCCCTGCTCCGTGGGCTAACGTCGCTTGCTGGAGAAAACGACTTTGAAAGCCTGAACCATCTTAAAGAGTCAAGACCTGGCATTCTTCAGTCAAGACTTCAGGAAAAGCAGAAAAAGAGATAAGTGAACAGCTTTTCTTTTAACTAAGGCGCCCCTCGCAAGAAAGGTCGCCGGAACAATTCACGAACACTTCTTTCAATCTCTGAACTTTGGAATTTAGAGTTATTTGTCAAGAAAACGTGAACTCTGCACTTTGGAAAGACATTATTTCCGAATGTGAACTTTTTTGATTCTTAAGTTGTATATGTGTTCTCCTTGTTATAAAGACCTTGCTTTTTAGATTGGAGAATCCAAGAACATAAAAGGCACAGAAAAACATTAAAATTTACTTAAAAAGAAAGGTTTAAATTCACGACAGGACTACACAACAAGACGAGACGATCGAATCTCATCTGACCAGTTCGCCCAACAAGACAACAAAGAAATACTGGACGAAGGACTGACAACAGCTGTTCAAAGGTAGGCGATAGATTGAAGTAATAAGGAGAGAGGGATACAGTAGTCACTGAGGTAGTTTCAAGTAAAGAGTAAAACTTGAGTAGTAAATAGAATTCTTGTTGTTTCGCAGGTCAACAGCAAGAACATTTACGTCCAGTACCGGCCCTCCTCCCCTTTGTCTAACTCAATCTTGTAGTGTTCAATACTTCCTCCAGGAAGGGGTTAGTCTTTAGGGAGGTTGGTCCCTTGCGTCCCTGCGAATTCTCCACGCGTCTCATATCAAGACAAGGTAAGGGACGACGTGAAGACCTTGACAGAAGGCAAAGCCCAAGTAGAATAAAATTCGCCTGAACGCAATGGACCAAGTCACCCTTCAAGATATAGCTGCTATGCTATCAGACTTAAAACAGGAAAATGTAGATTTACGTAGAGACATGGTTGCTCTCCACAACACAGTGCAACAACAAAAGCCAGTTTTAAAACCAGCCACCTTCTCGGGTGGAGCTTCTTCTTCGGAAAATCAAACTCAGATCCAGGTAATAACACCAGTTCCTACTCCACTAGCCCAACCTGAGAGGTTCTATGGTGACCCTAATAAATTTACAATTTTTCTTAATCAGTGCCATTTACACTTTTTGGCTAAAGTTACAGCTTTCCCAGATGATTCCTCCAAAGTAGCTTTTATGTTGTCCTATTTTGGTGGGGGTGCTGCTTTGTGGTCTGTCCCTCTAGTGGAAAGAGATGACCCTGTTTTGTATAACTTTAGAGCCTTTGAACGCTCTTTAAAAAAGATTTTTGCTAAGCACGTCTTTGTTCAATCAGCTGACAGTGAGCTCTTAAATTTAAAACAGGGTTCGTCTGATCTATTACATTATATATCAGTATTCAATCGCTTGGTTCCAGAAGCTGATTGGCCACATCAAAAAAGGGTATCCCTATTCTATAGAGGTCTGAAGGACGAACTCAAGGATATGGTAACTCAAATCTTAGAACCTCCCAAAGAGATCAGTGAATTCATAGATTTAGTGGTAAAATTAAATCATAGGTTGATAGAAAGAAAAGGGGAGAGAGGAAAAGTAGACCATAAGATAATGTTTCAAAAAGATAAAATTTCGTTTCCTAAAGAAACAACCCAAAGATTAGACACTGTTGAACCCTTGCAAATAGGTTCAATTCGTGGACCCCTGACAAAGGAGGAAAAAGAGAAGAGACGAAAGTTAAATCAGTGTCTTTATTGCGGCAAGACAGGACACTTCGTTAAAGAATGTCCTTCCAAAGCAAATAAAGGGAAAAACAAGTCTGTGAATTTAGCTGTAACATCTGAGGAAACTGAAAACTAATGCACTCGGTAAAGGATGAGGTCAGTTTATCGAGTGTGTGTTCCAGTTCGGCCTCAACGGTCCCACCTAAGCGGTGTCGACATTTTAGTGTCATTGTTGAATTGAAAAGTTTAGTCACTTCAGGAAGTTCAAAGAAGGTAGAAGTAATCATTGATTCTGGAGCTACTGGAAATTTTATTGACACTCAGTTTTTAAAGTTTTTAGGATTCAGCTCTGTTCAAAAGACTTACCCAGAGACAGTCAGAGCAGTTGACGGAAAGGAATTGACTTCAGGACCAATCAAGAAGCAAACTGAAGTTTTAGTTATGGACTGTTCCCCTATCCACAGAGAAAGAATTGTCTTTGATGTCATCGACGCACCACAATTCAAATTAATCTTAGGGCTTCCCTGGCTAGTCTTACATAACCCAATGATTGATTGGCAGGCGAGAACAGTGACCTTTAAATCTCACCATTGTCAGAGTCAATGTTTCCTTTTAGACAGGACTGGAGACACAATTCAAGGCTTTGAATTACCCGTAGAATCTTCTAGTATCCTTCTTTTAGAAGGAGTGCCTGCAGTGTACTCAGACCTTACAGATGTGTTTGACAAAAAGAAGGCTAATTCCCTTCCCCCTCATAGGGATTTTGACTGCAGAATTGATCTTGTGCCTGGGGCAACCCTGCCATGCAGCAGAATCTACGCTTTGACAGAAAAAGAGAATGAACACTTACGGGAATACTTAGACGAATACCTTGCAAACGGTTTCATTAGGCACTCTAAGTCTCCTGTTTCATCTGCACTTTTTTTCATTCCAAAACGTGGGGGGAATTGAGAGCGTGCATTGATTATAGAACCTTAAACAATGTCACGATAAAGAATAGATATCCTTTGCCTCTCATTCCAACTCTTTTAGATCAGGTTAAGAACGCAACCATTTATACTAAATTGGATTTGCGCGGAGCTTACCATCTTGTTAGAGTCCGGAAAGGCGATGAGTGGAAGACAGCATTCCGTACCAAATTTGGCCTTTATGAATATCAAGTCATGCCTTTCGGACTCTGTAACGCTCCTGCAACCTTCCAATTTTTTATAAATGAGGTTTTGCATGAATTTATTGACATTTGTTGTGTGGTCTACATAGACGACATTTTAATCTACTCACACTCAGAAGACGAACATGTACAACAAGTTCGCGCCATTCTTCAAAAACTGCTTTCCAATTCAATATTTGTGAAATTAGAAAAGAGTTTATTTCATGTATCAAAAGTAGATTTCTTAGGATACATTATTAGTCCCGCTGGCATAGAAATGGACCCTAAAAAAGTGGAAGCTGTTACTTCTTGGCCCCAACCTTCATCAGTGAAACAAATACAAAGTTTTCTGGGGTTTGCAAACTTCTACCGAAGATTCATCCCGAATTTTTCACAAATTATAACTCCCATTACCAAACTACTACGAAAAGGAGTAAAATTTGATTGGACCGAAGCAGCTGATAAGGCCTTTCAAGATTTAAAGGAAAAGTTTACATCAGCTCCCATTTTGAGTCACCCAGATCCTAAACTCCCATTTATTGTCGAGGAAGATGCATCTCAGTTTGCTTTAGGAGGAATCTTGTCTCAACAAAATTTTGAAACTGGTCAAATGCATCCCATTGCTTACTATTCAAGAAAATTGTCCCCTGCAGAAATAAATGATGCAATAGCTGATAAAGAATTATTAGCTATAAAAGCAGTTTTCGAGGAGTGGCGACACTACTTGTTAGGGGCTCGTCACCCCATCACCATTTACACTGACCATAGGAACTTACAAGCCTTACAAAAGGTAAAAGCTTTATCAGCTAGACAGTTACGTTGGTCTTTGTTCTTCAATGATTACAGTTTTGTGATAACCTACCGACCTGGGAAAGAGAATCTGAAAGCTGATGCATTGTCTCGATTAGGAGAAAATAGTTTGGATCATGAATCTGTTGTTCTTCCTGTTTTACCACCTACCTGCTTTCAAGCTTGTTTATCGGTCAAAAGTATTTCTGACGAGATTCAAAGAGAGTTAAAGACTAAAAGTCTTGAAGAATGGAGAAAAGATTACCCAAATCTTCAAGAGAAAGATAAGTTTCTTTACATGCATGACTTAATTATGGTTCCCACTATATCCCTTCAGGAGTCCATTATCCACCTTTTTCATGATTCACCTCTCTCGGCTCATCCGGGAATCGCCAAGACATACGAACTAATTAAGAGACAATTTTGGTGGCCAACAATGTTCAAAGATGTTCAAGGTTATGTAGCCACTTGTAGTGTGTGTATCCAAAATAAACCTTCTCATCAGTCTCCTAGTGGGCTTTTAACACCTCTTCCCATACCTCCCCAACCATGGCATTCTATTTCTTTGGATTTTATTGTAGAACTTCCTTTGACTCAAGAAGGACATACTACAATTTTAACTGTTGTAGATCAGTTTTCACGAATGGCTCATTTCATTCCATTGAAAAGACTTCCTACTACTATGGAATTAGCTAAGATTTTGTTTACTCATGTCATTCGCTTACATGGAATTCCATCAGTGGTGATTTCTGACAGGGGGTCTCAATTTATTTCGCATGTTTGGAAGAATTTAAGTTCTCTTCTCCAAATGGAAATTCGTTTATCATCCAGTTATCACCCCCAAACGGATGGCTTAACAGAACGCACAAATCAAACCATAGAACAATACTTACGGTGCATGTTAACCACCGTCTCAGGAGATTGGTCTGACCTCTTAAGTACTTTGGAATTCGCATACAATAATGCTGAACATTCTTCCACTAATATGTCTCCTTTTTTCTGTAATTACGGTTTCCATCCAAAAAGCTTTCCGGAAGACAATAAAGGTAATACTTCAGTTCCAGCAATTCATGACTATATCTCGGAGTTGTCTTCTATTCATAAGGAAGCTAGGTATAATTTAGCTCATGCTAAGGAATGCCAAAAAAGATCGGCTGACAAACACAGAAGAGAACAACCTTTATATAGCCCTGGAGACAAGGTTCGGTTGAGCACAAAAAACTTGACCATAAAAGGAAACAAGAAATTTAACCCCAGATTTATAGGTCCATTTCCCATCGAAAAGATTATTAACCCTGTTTGTGTAAAGCTACTTCTTCCTCAGAAATATCGCATCCATCCAGTATTCCATGTGTCCTTAGTCAAACCTTTTGACCCCCAAACTAGGTTAATTCGACCTCCATCTTCCATTTTAATTGATGGCCACTCAGAATTTGAAGTCAAGAAGATTTTAGATTCCAAGAGGGTTCGCGGAAAATTGTTTTATTTGGTGGATTGGAATGGGTATGGTCCTGAGGAAAGATCATGGGAACCCATCACTCATCTACAAAATGCTCCGAAAGTACTGAGAAAATTCCATATGCAGAACCCCTCGAAACCTAAGCCTATAGCAACAGTTTTAGGGGGGATCTTGAGGAGGGAGTACTGTCATGAATCTGCATGAAGCCACACTTCTGTGTGGCTCCATTACTTTTAAAGATTATTTACTGTCAAAAAACCCACCCCTTTCCCGTGCACCAGCCCTCCATTGTAAGTGTATGCCTATTTTAAAGTGTGTTCAGTGTAATACTTAAAGTGTAAACATTGTGACATTTTCGTGTGACATTTGCTTTGTAAAACCTTTAATTGCCGTTTTCATTTTATGCCTCTTGAATCACAATAGTGCCTTTTTTTGCCAGTATTGCATCTGTGAAATCATGCAGTTGTTCTCTCACTTGTGCCGGCCTGATTCTGATCGAGCGCACGCATTAAGGAGCGCACGCATTAAGGCCAAGCGCACGCAAACGTGGGGTGCGGCTGGGTGCGGTCCGGTATTTAAACCGCACCCAGCCTTCTGCAAATCGCTTTGCCTCCTGCCTGTTCAGCAAGAGGACGTGAGAGCCCCTGCTCCGTGGGCTAACGTCGCTTGCTAGAGAAAACGACTTTGAAAGCCTGAACCATCTTAAAGAGTCAAGACCTGGCATTCTTCAGTCAAGACTTCAGGAAAAGCAGAAAAAGAGATAAGTGAACAGCTTTTCTTTTAACTAAGGCGCCCCTCGCAAGAAAGGTCGCCGGAACAATTCACGAACACTTCTTTCAATCTCGGAACTTTGGAATTTAGAGTTATTTGTCAAGAAAACGTGAACTCTGCACTTTGGAAAGACATTATTTCCGAATGTGAACTTTTTTGATTCTTAAGTTGTATATGTGTTCTCCTTGTTATAAAGACCTTGCTTTTTAGATTGGAGAATCCAAGAACATAAAAGGCACAGAAAAACATTCAAATTTACTTAAAAAGAAAGGTTTAAATTCACGACAGGACTACACAACAAGACGAGACGATCGAATCTCATCTGACCAGTTCGCCCAACAAGACAACAAAGAAATACTGGACGAAGGACTGACAACAGCTGTTCGCAGGTAGGCGAGAGATTGAAGTAATAAGGAGAGAGGGATACAGTAGTCACTGAGGTAGTTTCAAGTAAAGAGTAAAACTTGAGTAGTAAATAGAATTCTTGTTGTTTCGCAGGTCGACAGCAAGAACATTTACGTCCAGTACCGGCCCTCCTCCCCTTTGTCTAACTCAATCTTGTAGTGTTCAATACTTCCTCCAGGAAGGGGTTAGTCTTTAGGGAGGTTGGTCCCTTGCGTCCCTGCGAATTCTCCACGCGTCTCATATCAAGACAAGGTAAGGGACGACGTGAAGACCTTGACACACTTCCGCCTCATGGGCTCTGATAATTCCATAATCACGCCCTTAAAGGTCTTGTTGAACCTGTCAACAAGCCCAAAACTCTGGAGGTGGTAAGGTGTGGAGAACTTGTAGGTTTTTGCACACACCCTCTTATTCTACCTCTATGCGCCTTCACTACCCTAGTGGCTCCCCTTTTTCTGTCCACCACACCACGTCTCCACCTCATCTCCTTATCATGGCTTCCAGTCGAATTAAGTCTGGAATCAACTGCTTCAAAGTAATCTACCCCCCTCATATGCCCAAAGCAGTAGCTAAATGATTGAAACATAACACCATTGAAAAATTTCCAGAGTCCCTCTTTGTTGACCAATTCCATAATGGGTGCCTAGGGAAAATTAAAAATGACTTCCTTTTCTTCACTAATGACATCCCTTCCTGGTCCTCCAGCTTCTCCAATTCCCTCAACGTATCCTCCTCCTCTTCTTTCCCGCATGGGAAGCGGTTAAAAATGTCTCCCTCCGCTCGCTTTAATGGCTATCTCACCATTACACTTTATAACAATGGCACTGTCATGATCCAAGCTTCTGACTCCTGTCTCTCTCTCTCTTCGAACACATCTTCCACTCTTTTCGTCCTACCCCTGTGACTACTATCTCTCTAGACTCTTCCTCTTCTTCTTCCTCTAACTTATCTTCTTTCTCCCTTTCTCCCCCCTTGACCCCGACACATTCATTCAGACCGCTCTCCCGGGAGTCACAGGTCGACCCTTCCCCCCCCTTTTCTCGTTCCCTCCCTTCCCATTCTGCCACCTTCCCAACTGGACCTCCCCCATACCTCATCTGCTTTACACCCCACTTCACCTCTACATCCTGCATCTCCCCACTAGTCCACTGCCTTCTCCCACCCCCCAACTCTCCTACTCATTCCCATTTCCCTCCCTTCTAATCCACAATCTGAATTACCGATCAACTCGCCTTACCCTCCCCCTCCCTCCCATCTGCTCCTCACCCCTCTCTGCTCTTCCCCTTTCCTCATACCCTCAATTCTGTCCTCACATCCCCGGTCTCTCTACAACTTTCTCTCCCCATTCCCATGCCTCACATCCCTGTCTCCCCTATTGGTAATTCCATCATCTTCCCTCCCACCGTTCTCACACCCCCATCCCTCCTCATCTTACATTCCCCCTATGCTTCACAACCCCGTTTCCCTGCTTGGTAATTCCTCCCTCTTCCCTCCCTTTGACGTCTCAGTCTTTCACTCCTCCAACAACTTTCATTTTGCTCGACACCCTCACCCCTACATTCACCTTTCATTACACATGGTACCTGGCCTGCACCCTCTCCCTTCCCCCCACTCATGTGGCTTCCCATTGACCTCCCTCCCTCCCCTCCCTGTTCAGCCCCTTCTCTCACTTCACCGTATCCATGGCCTTCCCATTACCCCACTCCTTCCCCCCTCCTCCTTCAGCCATCCATTTCTACTTCTCAACTTTCTCCTCCTAGATCTCTATTCTTCACCTCTGCTCAACACCAGTAAAAATATCTCAGTAACTCCATTCACTCCTTTCCACTCCCTTCTGTCCCCCCTCAGACCCGTACAGCACATATCTCTCCCCAGTCCCCCACAGCCCACTGCATTTCTTCGCATTCTTCACTACCTCCCCCACCTTCGACCCTCGCACCCCAACAGTCTCCCCGCTCCCCCACTTCCTCCTGTCCTCCTTTGCCTAGTCCACTCTCTCCCGTAACCATTGAGCTACCCTTCACTCCATGCTAAGCACACCTCTCACTGGAAACTAAACTTGATTCCCTCATCTCGTCCATTTCCCAGCTTGAAGCGTCCATTTCACTCCTATGTGCTAAGCTATCCCCCTCCCCGAACAACCTCCCGAGGAGTTCCTTGCTCCCGTGCCCCAATAGAGCCAACCACAATCTGTCCTCCACAGACATTACCAACCTATTGGCTACCTACAATACCATCCTCACCCCAAAGGACAATGGTCACTAGCGCTGGGATGCCCTAGGGTAGCTATGCGCTCTATAAAACCCAAAATCAAATCAAAAATCAAATCAAATCAAATCGATGTCAATTCCCCTACACTCGCCTCTCCTAACAACTCTACCCAATTTGCCATTCAGACCATCTATTCCGTCAGAACTTACCAGCCTCCCCCTCAAGGGGCACCTTCATTTAAGAATCTAATCCCTCGGGAGGAGCTTAGCGCGCACCCAAGATGGTCGCGTGAGCTCAGAGCTCCCGGACCCTCGCCACCTCCACCGATTATCCTGCACCTTATCCTGATTTGGACGACGGGCTTTTGTGGTCGTGACCCTGCTGATAATTTCCCCGTTTCCGAATTTCGCTTTGGCTTCAGGGAACCGAAGATATGGACTTTTGAACATTTTCGGCCTGCTCCGTGGTACTGCCCCGGGCTTGATTTCTCTGCTAGCCGGGTGGTAATTGAATAACAACGGCACAAGCGAGTCTCCCCTGCCCGGTCTTCTGCTTTCGGTTTCGATTCTTGTGCCTCCACCTCATGGACTTTGCCTTGGTCGCCTTGGTGGTTTGCTCCTTTCTACATCGCGCGCCATAGCTTGGCGATCTGGGGTTTCACTGCTTTTTGACTAGTGGCTGGCCTTTACCCTATTCTCCGAATTGATAAGGGCGCTTCGAGTGTAGCCATTTTCACGAGGTCTCAGAATACCCTCCGGGGCGCACAACCTAAAATGGCCACCAAGCCGGAGGCAGAAAGGCGTAGGACCAAACCAGCAGCTCGAGGAGGCTCTGTGCAGTCCAACGTCATGGATCGATATACCCTCACTAAGGGCTCTCCAGGCGGACCGACCAAACCCCCGGCCAACCTTGGGGACGATTCCCTGTTGGATGAAGACCTGTCGCTGAAAGACATCATGGGCGCCATTGCTGGGATGAAGGCCACGCTAGGACAGCAATATGAGGCCCTGACCCACAAATTGGACACAGTTGCTATAGATGTTACCCTGATCAGGGCAGACCTTGCGAAGACTAACGAGAAGGTCAAATCCCTTGATCTGAAGACATCTAGTCTTATTACCGACATCTCCGAATTACAGACTGAGGTTGGTAACCTGAGGTCCGCCCGTGACTACCTCTCTCGACGCTTGGACGATTTTGAAGGCCATGCTCGACGGAACAACGTCCGACTGGTCGGAGTCCCGGACACGACGGAATCGTCATCGGTGGACCTACTGGTGGAGGACCTTGTCCTGAATCACTTAGCGCCCAAGGGCCTTAGCAAGTTTTTTGCAGTGGAATCCCGGGTGGCCCGCCTAAGCTTGGAGCTTCTCCGCGCCCCATCATCGCGCGGATCTTTAACTTTCGTGACAGAGATGTGATCCTACAGGCTTCCCGCACGTTGGGCCCTACGGCATATGAGAACGCCGCGGTTAACTTCTACCCGGACTTCACCCAGCAGGTCCAGAAGCAGCGCCTTGGATTCCAGGGGGTGAAGAGGAGACTGAGGGACAGAGACATGAAATATGCCATGCTTTTCCCGTCTCGACTGCGTGTGGTCTACAATGATAGAACATTTTTCTTTGATCATCCTGGAGCGGCCAGCGACTGGCTGGACTCACTGCCCCCTCGAGAACAATTTGACCGTTCTGATCACTCCGGTGGTGCGGAGGGCGGCCCGTTGGAGCAGGAATAAGGAGCGCAATTGGCTCCCGGACCAACGTGTTGACTTTCGGCAGTGGTTTGATGCTATGCTACTATTGTTTGCCACTGTGTTGTCTGAACGGGGTGTGGGTGGGGGTCGGGTGAATCTTCCTCCTCTGGGGTACTTTTCGTAGATTAGTTGTATACTAGGGCGACAGGCACACTGCAAGTTGGGGTGGCTTTTGAGTCTTACGCAGGGGTGCGGGGTGGGGGGTATGATGATGTTTTGGGGGGTTGAGGGGTTTCGGTTTGTGTTTCTTTGTTTTCTTCAAGGCATTGTACTGATGATCTCCTGTGTCTACGTGTCGCGTTTGGAGTGGGGGGGACCTTGGGGTGGTCTGTGGGATGGGGGATAGGGGACTACGTATACTGTGTTGGAACGTCAATGGGTTGGGTGATGGAATTAAGCGAGGGGTGGTTTTACAGTTGCTGCGACGCCTATCCCCAGATGTGGTTTTGCTTCAGGAGACGCATCTGCTCGGCAATACGTGCCATGCAATGAATAGGCGTGGCTATCGTCTCATTGCACACTCAGGTTTTACTTCTGGCTCCAGGGGGGTGGGTATTCTGGTTCGGACCTCCCTCCCTCTTGCCGTTGACGACATTATACTTGATGATAGGGGGCGATACGCCGCCATTGTGGGGCGCTGGGAGGGGAGAGTAATCACTTTGTTTTCGGTCTACATACCGCCAGGCCTCCAAACTACAACCTATGCCGATCTGGGAAGAGCGGTTCTGGGAGTCCCCGAAGGTCTGCTCGTAGTAGGGGGGGATTTCAACTCGGTAGTGTCTGGGATGTTTGATCATTACCCTCCCTGTGTTATCGCAAAGTCTCAATCCTGGCTGGGGGACTTCCTGGAGGCGCTGGGGTTAGCCGATTGCTGGCGCTTACATCATCCTGGGCAACAGCAATATACCTTCCACTCTGGGGCCCACGGCAGCCTTTCGAGACTTGATTATGTGTTGATGCCCTCCTCTCAGACTTCCCTTATAGGAGAGGTGCGACATTTGGCCAGGGGCATCTCGGATCATTCCCCATTGTGGTTGGTTGTGAACGCGCGCCTGGGTTCGGAGGGTCGTGTCGCCCCGATCAACCCATGGTACCTTCGCGATCCTAAGATCAGAACGGAACTACTTGCAGTGATCAATCACTAATTTGCTGAAAACGTGGGTTCAGTGACCTCTTCTGTTTCTCTATGGGAAGCGTTCAAAACTGTAATTCGAGGCCAGGCCCTCTCATCGATTGGTAATGTTAAGAGATGTAAGCGAGAGGAGGTTGTCCGCCTTGAGACTGAAATTTCCGCTCTTGAGGGGGAGTTGGAATCTGGGGTCTCCCCTGAGAAGCTGCACCTTCTGGACCTGAAACAGCTTGAATACAGAGTGTTGGTGACTGATGCAGCGAAAGAGATGGGTCGTGAACGGCAGGGGCGGCTGTATGATGTGGGGGATAAGGCCGGGAAATTGCTTGCTTGGCTGGATAAGAGAGAATGCGCAAGTCGGGTAGTTCCTGTTGTAGTTGATGTGAATGGTGTAGATATCACTGACCCTGCTGGAATCGTTGCGCGGTTTGCTGATTATTTTCAGGTAGTATACTCCCCTGTGTCTGATCGACCGGAGCAGGACTCCCACTTGCTTCTACGTGATATCTCTCTCCCTTGCTTGTCTGATCCGGAGAGGGATCTGTTGGAAGCTCCGCCCACGGCGGATGAAATTGCGACCGATATCCGCTTGATTCGCTCGGGGAAGGCCTCGGGCCCTAATGGACTCCCCATTGAGCTCTATAAGCTCTGTCCGGATGTACTGGCGCTGTATCTCCGGTCGATGTTTTTGGAATCACTGGAGGAGGGGTCTCTTCCTCCTGACCAGAGGTTGGCCTCCATAGTCGTTATCCATAAGGAGGGTAAGCCACGTGACCGTTGTGAATCCTTCAGGCCTATCTCCCTGATAAATGCTGAACCTAAGATCCTGGCCAAAGTCCTCGCTAATCGTCTGATATCTGTTATAGGCGATCTTGTTCACCCGGACCAGTCCGGATTTATACCACACCGTAACACGCCACTTAACCTTCGGTGACTGCATGGAGTCCTGGCGCGAGCGGGGACTCTGCGGGAGCCGGCCATCTTGGCGTCTTTAGACGCCACCATGGCGTTTGATACGCTAGAGTGGCCTTATCTTTGGGCGGTCCTCATTAAATTCGGTTTTGGTCCCGCCTTTATCCGCTGGGTGCAATTGCTCTATGCTGACCCTTTAGCCCGGGTAGTGGTGAATGGGCGTGCCTCGACCTCCTTTGCTCTTGGTAGGGGGACACGCCAGGGCTGTCCGCTATCCCCGCTCTTGTTTGCTCTTGCTTTGGAGCCACTGGTGGCTTGGTTAAGATGGGAACCATCCTTGAAGGGCATCAGATGGTCCCCGGAATTTGAAGATCGAATATCTCTGTATGCAGACGATATACTCTTGTACCTTACGTCACCTCGGAAGTCGTTGATCGTCCTTTTTGACGTTTTGACTTCTTTTCATAAAAATTCCGGCCTAGTTATCAACTGGTCGAAATCCTGCATTTATGTTCTTTCCGGTGATGCTCCCCTTCTGCCACGTGGATGTCCCATATCGGTGGTACTGGAGGGTTTTAAGTATTTGGGAATCTTTATTACCCTGGACCCTGTGCTTCGATATGACCGCAACCTGCTGCCCCCTCTCCGACGCCTCCGTGCGGATGTTGGAACGTGGAGTAGGCTTCCTCTCTCTCCTCTGGGATGGGCGGCGTTGTTTAAGATGATGTCACTCCCCCGATTTCTCTATGCGCTCCAAAACACGCTTGACATTGTGCCGGCTGGCTATTTTCGGGAGATCGAACGCCTCCAGCGGCAATTGCTATGGGGGGGCCGTTCTCGTATTGCCCTCTCGAAGGTCACGCTCCCGTGGTACGATGGCGGCATCGCTCTCCCTGACATCCGTCGCTATTATTGGGCCTCCCAGCTGGGGGCCATCAACCATGGCACCTACGCTCATTCGCCAAACTCGGCCTTTGCGATGGATAAATGGTTGCTACCCGGTGGTGACTACAACAGGGCTCTGTACGCGAAATCGACCGTCGGGTCGCTTACGGGCCCCACTAAAACCGCCGTGCAGGTGTGGTATCGGGCTACAGCTGCTACAGGATGGGCTGACAAGCCGACCCGTGCCACGCCGCTTTATGCTTCAGATCAACTTGGTTCCCTTTGGCGGTCGAAGGGATTCGATCGGTGGGACCTGATTGGAATCAGCAGGGTTGATGATGTGTGGATCAAGGGTAGGGTCAAGTCGTTTGAGGAACTGAAAGTTGAATATGGGCTGAATGATAGGGAATCCTTCAGATATGCGCAGGTCCGACACGCGGTCCTGTCTGTTTTTCCCCTGGGCTCGGACGTTCCGGAAGCGTCCCCGCTAAAGGATCGGATACTGGATGGGCATGTCCTTGATAGCACGATCTCGCTCATCTATAAAAAACTAATCAATACCAGGATTGATCTACTGGATAGCCTTCGAGAGTTGTGGACTAGTGATGGTCTGGAGCTTGATGACGAGGACTGGCAGGCTGCGATCTCTTCCCCGAAGGAGGTGGCTATTCCGGCGCGCCTTCGATTTGTCCAACTCAAAATTCTCCATAGGGTGTATGTGACTGGTCCGCGTCTGATACGTATGGGTTTCTCGACGGATGGACTTTGCAGGCGCGGCTGCGGTATGGTGGCCACATTTCTACATATCATTTGGGAATGTCCTGCTGTACTGCGCTATTGGGTTCGCGTGCATGATGTTATGAGTGAAGTCACGGGTGTGCGGTTGATGCCTGAGGCGCGGAGATGCTTGTTGAATGTCTGGGAACCGAATGATTGTAGCCAGGCGCAGCTTCGATGGGTGACATTGGGTAACATGATAGCCAAGCGTGACATTGCCCAGCTATGGGGCGCTCAGAGGCCTCCGACGGTTCTGGTGTGGCAACAGAACATGGACTGGTCCATGTTTCGAGAAAAGACTGTGTATGTCTCCCGTGGCAGGCCCGGCAAATGGGGGAAAATTTGGACTCAGTGGAACGCATACCATGGAGATATATGTACCCCCCCCAATTTCGGATTTTGATACTGACCTATCTTCCTCCCAACCTGATGTTTCCTCCGCAGGAATATAGATGTATTGTTTGCTTCTGGTCTCCTTTCCCCCCCCCGCAGTATTTTTTGATTGCAATGATGTCTGCTTTCAATTTGTACCCCCCCACGAGTCTCGTGATGACACGTTTGTACCATATTGCCTTGTTTTCTTTTGTTTCTCTGTTTTCTTGTTCTTTAAATGCAATAAAAAGTGTTAAAAAAAAAATAAAAAATAAAATAATAATCTAATCCCTATCCCCCTCATCAGTCCAGATTCTCACATCACCAAAACAGTTGTGTCAGAGCTACACTGTATGCTTCATAACTGCAGATCTGCAACCAAACACAAACTGGAAGTCTCCGACACCATCACCCACCACATTCTCGACATGCTCTTTGTCACTGAGACCTGGTTTAATGACTCCTCTCACACTTCATATGATCTTTTGTTACCTACTGACTACTCTATTCTCAGAAGCAACAGACCAGGCAAGATCGGAGGACGGTGTTGCGATCATCTATAGAAACACCCTCCAAATCAAAGCCTTGACCACCACCCTCTTTTGCACCTTTGAATGCCTCTCCCTAGAATTCTAAGTTCATCATGGCACACCCTTCAGGTTCCATACCATCTACCACCCGCCTGGTAATTGCTCTTCCTTCATGGAGGAATTCATTGACTTCATTAGTGACCAATATTCACAGAGCGACAAGCAGATATTCCTAGGCGATTTAAATCTCCACTGGGGCTCTGTGGAAGACTCCGCTGCCAACAATCTTGCAACCTTTCTCTCAGCTAACGATCTTGCAAAACACTGCTCGGAAATTACACATGCCAAGGGCTCAATTCTGGACCTTGTGATTTCCAAATCAGACCAGATTACCACTGCTTCACCAATCCGTGCTGACTGGTCTGACCATTTCCTCATTCCCTTCTGTTTTCACCTCTCTCACATTTTAACTCTCGGCCAACCCAAAAGAGCCTCTACGTGGTTCCGCAACACAAAACACATTGATCTTGACTCTTTATGTGATTCTGCTATGCAGTTTCTTCCTAGTCTAGACCCCAGTAAGGATGTCAACGATCTCACTCCCCTTTGCCCCTCAATCCTTGCAGTTGAAATCGACAAGGTTGCTCCACTCCAAAGCAAAACAAAAAGACCCACCCCATCAGCTCCTTGGTTCAACAAAGCTCTCTATGACGAAAGGAAAAACCTTAGAATCTTGGAGAAGCACTGGAGACAATCTCCATCCACCCCCAACCTCTCTCTTTTACGTTCAGCAAGATCCATATACCACAAGCACATCACATTTCAGATCCCTCCTCGATTCAGCTAAAAACAGACCCCAAAAACTTTTCGACCTGATCAAAAACCCTAATTGATCTCCCCAAACCATCAAGCCTGAGGAAGCTTCTAAGAAAGCAACTGAGTTTGCTATATTCTTCGATCAAAAGGTAAAATCTCTGGTGGAACAGGTTGCCACCCCACCCCCATCGAGGAGCGAAAATCCGTAGTCACTTGGCAGAACTTTGCCGCCATCTCAGAGGTTGATCTCCTCAAATGCATCCGCAAAACCAAACCCTCCAACCCTTCCTCCGACCCCATTACCAGTGTCATCGCCATTGATTTCTATACTAACACTCTCTCCTATTGGACCAGGCTAGTTAATCTCTTCCTCAGCCAAGGATCCCTTCCAATTATCCTCAAAACAGGACAGGTTACCCCCCTTCTAAAAAAACCCTCTGCAGATGCAAATGATCTCAATAACTTCCGCCCCATCACCAATCTCCCTTTTCTTTCAAAGATCACAGAAAAATGTGTTGCAAAACAACTCTCCCAACACATTATGGACAATAATCTCCTCGACATGTTCCAGTCTGGCTTTATTCAAAACTGCAGCACTGAAACAACCCTGCTGCAAGTGATCGATGATGCACTGCATATTCTCGACTCAGGGGTATCGTGCCTTCTGATTCTTCTTGACCTCTCTGCAGCATTTGACACTGTTAATCACAACACCCTCCTTAACATTCTTCAACAGAGAATGGGCGTGGAAGGCACAGTACTCAAATCGTTTGCCTCTTTCCTCTCGGACAGATCCCAAATGATCAAGATTGCAAACAGTCTCTTGTCTCCACTGGTGGTTGGTCAAGGCGTCCCTCAAGGTTCTATCCTTGCTCCCACTCTGTTCAATCTCTATCTGGAACCATTAGGGAACCTTCTAAGCAAATCTGGAATCCTCTACCATCTCTATGCGGATGACACCCGAATCTACCTCAAGGTGTCTTCCTCTGATGATCTCTCACTACTCAGCTCTACTCTCAATACTATTCACAACTGGATGTTAGTTCACCAACTCATTCTCAATCCCTCCAAAACGGAATTCCTCCTCTTATCTAGCTCTCTCTCTCCGCCTCCTATTCAATCCTGGATGGATCAATCGAATCTACTCAAAAGTAAACTCATCATTGTGGACAGTGCTAAATCCTTAGGTGTCATTCGTGACAAAGGACTCAACCTAATCTCACACATCAACTCCATGGCCAAGAGCGCACGTTATCAACTGCGCCTTTTATAGGGGATTCGTCGGTTCTTCCCGGAGAATGACCTAAAAACCTTGATCCAATCGCTAGTTCTCTCTAGACTGGATTATTGTAATTTTCATCTGACTGGCCTTCCCAAATCTCACCTCTCCCCCCTCAAATCCGTCCTCCATTCAGCAGCTCGCTTCATTACAGGGTCCAAACGTAGTGACCACATCACTCCTATCCTGTCTTCTCTCTAATGGCTTCCCATCGAGGCTAGAGCTATCTACAAAACAGCGTGCATCACGCACAAAGCTTTGCACTCTTCCTCCCCTCGCTATCTGGCGAATAAACTCAAACTGTCTGGAGGCTCAAGACCTTCTCGGAATACGGAAAAGTTCCTTCTTGAACCCCCCTCCTTCAAAAGGGAAAAATTGTTGGCACAATCGTTCTCAGGTATATATATATATATACATTTCTTTATTCGGCTTTTCACTAAGGAAAACCATAGAAGCAACATTAAAAGTACAGTTTAGATATTTAGACAGAAATACAAATTAAAAAAGTAAGTTCAAAAGAAATTCATACATAGACAATTTTGTAAATTTTAAAAGAAGATATCAAATCATTTCAGTTAGTCAAACTAAAACTAAGTCCAGAGTACTTTTTACAGGTTTTTCCTGTGCTTCATAATGCATTTCAGAAAGTTAAGAACAATGTAACAAACAAATTCAGATTCCAGCATTTGGAGACGAAGCATTGCAGGACGACATTGTCTAAGTCCCCAACGCCTCAGTAGTGGTAGTAACCAAATTTTCCTATGTGGATGATGGAATTTACAAAACATAATAGCATGTATGTTAGACTGGTTAGATTCCTCGTCACAGGGACATAAGGGGAGAATTAAGTCCCAAATGTTACTCGCGGGAAATGCTACCAGTCGAAAGAAAATATCCAATCTGAATCTTGTCATTAACATTCTCTCGTATGTACTAATCTGAAATGTTAGGTACGGCTGGATAAAATGTGTTGTCTGAATCAGGTACGCATGAAGAACCGAAGGTTTTGACGACTCAGAAGTCAATCTCAGTGTCTCTAAATGTCTGAGGGCTAGTTGCTTTAGGGCTCTCTTAGGAAGGTCAACAATGGTCTCAGGTTGGAAGTAGTATTTCTCAAGACCAAGGTCTTTAAGAAAATTTCTAATGTAGCAAAGCCACTTTACTTTTGAGGATTGATCAAGAGCCATTGTATCTGCCATGATCGTCTGTGTCAGCGCGTTTTTGACCGAGGTCCAAACGTGCCGCCATAGCATCAATGGTTGGATCTTGAGCAAATCCTCTAGGTAAGGGATTCCTAGTTGCAGATGAGAAGCATAAATTGAGGTGCCTCTCGGAGTAGCTAAAAGAAATCTTAGGAATGTGTTTTCTGCTACCTGAAGGGCACTAGTATCTATGTGTCCCCAAACGCCCGCTCCATACAAGGCAATAGCCTGGCACTTGGCGCTGTAAATTTTCAGTAGCTCCGCTGGTGCCCTCCTCCCCAATCTCTGGGAGAAGCTCATCAGAGCCGCTATGGATCTTCTGAACAGATGGCATCTTGCCTCTACTGCTGACCTCCATGACAGTCTTTCGTCTATCATGATTCCAAGGTATGGGTACTGGGCAGTTACCTCGAGTTTTTGGTTATCAAGGTAGATGTCTTTTACTCGTTTTTTCCTAGTACCTGCTATCATGACAAACGTTTTTTTAACGTTCACTTGTAAGTCCAGACCGCCCATAAAAGCCGTATATCTATTCAGGGAATTCTGTAGTTCTTGCGGAGTGCGCGCGAGAATGATGGCATCGTCTGCGTAGAGCAGGGCGGGAATCAGGTGCTGTTTTACTCGTGGGAGGTCCTGGGCCCCCCTCAATATCTCTGGCTCCAAGCCGTTAGTGTACAATGAGAAGAGAAAGGGGGCCAGGACGCACCCCTGCCTGACTCCATGCTCTACTCCAAAAGATGCCGTCAGCTCTCCGTTCAGGCCAAAGCGCACTCTTGCCGAAGCTTTAGAGTAGAGTTCCCTCAAAAAGTCTAAAAGGGGGGAATCCACTCCCATTTGCCTTAAGACCTTCCAAAGTTTTGCGTGTGAAACGCAATCAAAAGCTGCGGACAGGTCTACATAGACCATATAAACCATGTCCTTCTTTGCCTGGGTGTATTTGCCCAGAATCAGACTGAGGTTAAGGGCCTGCTCTACCGTTCCGAACCCCTCTCGAAAACCGAACTGGAGGTCAGAAATGATGCCTCCCTCCTCCGCCCATTGCTGAAGTCGCTCAAGTATTACTCTCCCAACAACCTTGCCCAGAGAGTCCAGCAATGAGATGGGGCGGTAGCATTTCATATCCTGGCGATCCTGATTGTTTATTGTGATTATTTCCCCCTGTTTTTTGAGCCCCTAACAGTTGATTAAACTGTGGAAGATTAACAAGCTTGGATAGCTGAGTCTCCAGCTGCGCTAACTTTGCTTCTACTGGTTGAAGAAAGAATTTTAAAAGCTCAGCGATATTGTTTAACAGCTGGGAAATATTGCTATCAATTGATTCCTTACTGCAGGATAGAAGAATAGGCGATTCCAAATTAATAGGGATAGGAATGTCATGTGCGGGATGATGGACCATCGCAGAAACTACTATCTGTTCTGCTCTAGGGAGTGAATTCTGTGGAATACTAGGGGTATTATCGGTCTCATTAAGGATGGATTGCATTCTTTCATCTGATGTCATTTGTGGAAGGGTTTGAGGTAATAGCTCAGGTGTTCTTTCTAGATCTGAGCTTATCTGTAAATCAGAAAGCTAAAGGGCCGACAGGTCCAAGTTGTTTGGCAGACTACGCATGCCCTCACAGAGGGCCCTCTGCCCTTCAGTATTATCAGGGGCGGGGGTTCTAGCATCGGCCAAATTACCCATGGAAGATCTTTTAGCAAACGCCAAGTCCAGGGAAACCCTTTCCTCCATCAAAGAAATACTCTGGTCGATGAATATGTTTGCCTTGGTGATAAAATCATCCTTGGGACCTAACAGTTTACCCACGCTTCCAGGGGCCTTGGTTTTATTTCCTCTATTTAGCACCATGTTTCCTATTAAACAAAGACAGGGGAAAGGGTTCTAATATAAATATTTTTTAAAAAACAACAAAACGGAATGTCACAAGGATGGCTACAGCAATGTCAATAAGGGGACGGAACATACGTTTCGAAATGAGTGGCAAAAGGTGGAGGTTAGAGGGGTGGCCCAGTCCAGTCTCTCACGTCCTCGAACGGCCTCAAACGGCCCGCCCTTTGCCCGGGCTTAGCCCCGGGCTCAGTCCCGCGCGCGTCCCGCGAACGCGGTAAGGGCGGGATTAATGTAGTAAGGAGGAGGAGGAGGAGTCCGGGAAGAGGCAACAGGTGCGCGTGGTGTAGTGAGCGCAAAGACCTGTGGGCCTCGCAGTCCCGGACTCGGAAATCCAGCGGCGGTTGTCTAAACACCCCAAGAGTCACAGGCACACACGAAGTGACAGCAGCAGGGGCACTTCCTCACGGGTCACAGAGCGGCTGAAAGGGCAGAGTCACGGTTGCGACTACGAGCGGCGCCCGCGGAGCGGGGGCCACGAGTCGTTGTTGTAGGCGCCCAGATCAGCTGGGAGGAGTCCGGGAAGAGGCAACAGGTGCGCGTGGTGTAGTGAGCGCAAAGACCTGTGGGCCTCGCAGTCCCAGACTCGGAAATCCAACGGCGGTTGTCTAAACACCCCAAGAGTCACAGGCACACACGAAGTGACAGCAGCAGGGGCACTTCCTCACGGGTCACAGAGCGGCTGAAAGGGCAGAGTCACGGTTGCGACTACGAGCGGCTCCCGTGGAGCGGGGGCCGCGAGTCGTTGTTGTAGGTGCCCAGATCAGCTGGGAGGAGTCCGGGAAGAGGCAACAGGTGCGCGTGGTGTAGTGAGCGCAAAGACCTGTGGGCCTCGCAGTCCCGGACTCGGAAATCCAATGGCGGTTGTCTAAACACCCCAAGAGTCACAGGCACGCATGAAGTGACAGCAGCAGGGGCACTTCCTCACGGGTCACAGAGCGGCTGAAAGGGCAGAGTCATGGTTGCGACTACGAGCGGCACCTCGTTCTCAGGTAATGCGGTGAGAATTTGGAACTCGCTTCCTCCTTCGCTCCGTGCCATCACCTCCATCCAGATCTTCAAAGCGGACCTCAAATCTCTGTTATTCCAAAGACACTTTCAGATCTAATTCCCTCCTTCTCAGACCTCACCAGGAAGTTCTTTAGTTATTGTAAATTTGTCACTGCTTACTGTGTTTGATATTGTGTTCCTTTTGCCTGCGTTGTTTTGATTCTATGTCCTGCTATTGTTCGCCAGGAAGTTCTTTAGTCATTGTATAATTTGTCTTATTTATTCTTATTTTTGCTTGTAGAGTCTGTTCATGCTGTGCTTGAGATTGTGTGCCTTTTACCTGCATCACTCCAATTCTATGTCCTGCTATTTTTGTTTGTTTTATTCCTGCAACAGTTCTCTCATGTAACGTAACTGCTTCTATTGTACAGCGCTCTGACACCTTCGGGTAAAGTCCGCGCTTTATAAAAATGCATTAAATAAATAAAATAA
Source organism: Lissotriton helveticus (assembly GCF_964261635.1). Taxonomy (NCBI): domain Eukaryota; kingdom Metazoa; phylum Chordata; class Amphibia; order Caudata; family Salamandridae; genus Lissotriton; species Lissotriton helveticus. Next base: position 60,394,985 of record NC_136069.1, on the reverse strand, counting down.
AATGTACACAGACAAGAGGTTGGTGTACCTGTCTGATACCACTTCTTGGGGAAACTCACTCAGGTAAAAACCCCCATGAAGTCGCTGGCCACTACAGGGGTGGTGATGGTTCTCAACGGAATGGCCTCTGGGTAGCGTGTGGCATGGTCCACCAAAACCAGAATGAACCTATTGCTCAAGGCAGTTTTGAAGTCCACTGGCCTGAATGCTGATGCCCACAGACTCAAAGGGGTTCCAACAGGAATGGGATTCAGAGAAGCTTTGAGCTTCTTCCTTGTCCTTCCACTATCTTGGCAGGTGAGACAAGTCCTTCAAAAAGCATCTAAGGCTTTCCTCAACTGTGACCAATAAAAGTGGACGACAAGCCTGTCAAAGATTTTATCCTGCCAAAGGTATCTTGGGATTCAGATCCAGTAGGAAGGCCCTGTAACATTGGGGGGGACACTGTGAGAAAGTGCCCTTTTTCTGCATGGTATGCCCCCACTTTTTGCTCAATTGCTGATGTTCTTTGACTGAGTGTGCCATGGGCTCCTGGTAATCAGGTACCCAGTTCCTATGTTCCTTCCCAAAAATTGCATTGAAGCCGAAACCCAATTGGCATCTCTGGCCACAGGTCAGCCCCTGGTAAATGGTACCACAAGTATCCAGGGCACTGTGACAAGAGAAGGCCTCTAAGGGCTGCAGCACTTATTGTGCCACCCTTAGAGGTCCTGTACCCTGACACTCAAACACTGCCTTTGCAGGCTGTGTGTCTTGGTGCAGAACAAAGTAAAGAGTCGACATGGCCCACATCCCTGTGTGCCATGCCCACAAACCACTGCCCTGGCATAGATCAGTCACCCCTCTAGCTGTGTGCCCTATGCCAGTGGTGAGGTTACAAGTGCATGATCCCTGTACCCCTACAGTGCCCAAGTCCATTCCTGGGCATTGTAAGTGCAGTGCTGCCATTAAGAGTATATGGTGCTGGGAGTTTGTAATTACGAACTCCACAGCACCAAAATAACTACACTGAACACTGAGAAGTTTGGTATCAAACTTCTCAGCACATTAAACACACACTGATGCCAGTGTGGGATTTAATGTAAAATTCATGACAGAGGGCATTTTCGAGATGTCCCCTGAAACTCAACCAACTTCTAGTGACCCGACTGAGTGGCTGCTTAGGCTGCCACCAACAGACATGTTTCTGGACCCCTGGGTTGAGAGCCTGCTGCTCTCGGGGGCCTGGAACAATGCACATCATGGGACGAGGTGCCAAACCTCCTAACCCAGGATGGGAAGGGTTCACGAAGGGAAGCTTCGAAGGCATGCCGCCTTTTTGAGCCTCCCCAGACCATTTGATGCTTTCAGAAACTGGTCCCCACTGGTTCTACCCCCCACTTTGGGCAGGAGAACTGGCGGGAAAAACAAGTGAGGGAAAGAGGTGTTCCCACCTCTGCCAACTCCACTCCTCAGGGGGGGGGGGCAAGGTGAAGCACAATTCCGAGACCCCGCCATCTTGAGAATGGGGGGACCCAACCAACCAGAGACAGGCTCCTGCCCCCTTCCCACCCCAGGGAAGGGACCCATTGTCCTTGCCCTTTACCTACCTGTAACGCCCCTAAAACTAGCATTTAGGGGGCACCCTGATGTTGCTTCTTCAGATCCAGAAACGACAAGAAGAAAAAGGACCGAACAGCTGTGCAACCAGCTAACAAATGGAAGACGCTCACTGACTTGGCCCAAGCCCTACGAGCCTGTCTCCCCTCGAACCTGCTCCTGTGAAATCCCAGTGTGTTTTGCAGCCAGCAACCTCAAAAACCCCAGAGGACCTGCCTCCGTTCACTGCCAAAGACTGCTCCTCCCGTGAACACCGGATTTGTTGAACTGCAACCTCTGGCAGAAGCCGGAAACTGCGAATCGTGCCCACTCTGCACCCGCAGAACCCGGCCCGAGCTCGAGTGGAAAAACAACACAAGGAGGTCACCCTGGCGATCATGAACTGAGATCTGGTGACACCTGACCTGCCTCAAGCCTCCAGCCGACGCCTGCAGCCTCAATCCAGAAGGCCCCCCTAAGAAGATCCGACCCAAAAGGCACCCCTGCACCCGACGCCCAATGGCCCTGTTTGCCCAAACCAACAGTGCCTAACCAACCCTTAACTTCCCAACTTACCTATCGAAGTGGTGGTCCTTCTTCTCCCTGCCTGCAGTGCTTTTGCAAACCGGAGGTTCTCCATTGAAAACAACAGGGCGCCCAATGTCGAAACAGCACTCTGCACCCGGCTGCCCCAGTGCCACTGAGGGTGCGCCTTTTGTGCTACTTTGTTTCCCCATTTGCCCTCTCCTAAGCCCTAGGAGCTTTGCACCCACTACCCAGTAGCCTGCATGCCAGCAGCCATCAACCCGACGCCCCCTATCCCCCAATGGATAATATTGGGCCTCAACACTCTGCAACCGACCGTCCTAATGCCGCTGAGGGTGTAACAATAGTGCATCACTGACCCTGAGGGACCCCTAAGGCTAACCCCAGAACCTTAACTCCCACAGTTACTAACTTACCTGTGAACCGATAACCTGTTTCTCCTCCATAGGATAACCTTGACAATTTTCTTCCAAAAAGTTTCGAAGTGTGGAGTTTTGAAATCTAAAAATATTCTTAAAAAATCACATGAATAACCAAAATGTATTTACTTACCTGTTTGCAGGAAATGTCCCAGTGCGGAATCTAGGTATCCAGCACTGAGGTAGAAAAGTAATGTAAAAAGTAACTTACCTGTAATTTACTGAAAAAGACTATTCATTTCAATGTATTGTATTTGCTAAGTATTGCAACCTACTGCATCCCCTGTAAATCAAACAAAGTACAATTCCTATTGCATTTTCAAACTGTTCTACATTCAGCAACTTATTACTGCAAAGCATTTAATGCTACCCTGTGCCAGGAATGTTTGTTTCTAAAATAAAACAACAGTATATTTTTATACAAAACAATTGGTCTAGAGTTCAGTCCTTGAGTGTGTGAATTCATTTGCTGACTGAGTGTGTACATCAAATGCTTAACAATGACCTCTGTTCCTGCCTTACTGCTCGACCACTCTACCACAAATAGAGAGTAAGGTTCTATCTAACTTTAACTTCTGCCTACCTCTGGGGTCACCTGTACTCTATACACACTATACCTCATTTTTGTGTAGTTTATGTAGAGCCAGTTTCCGATAGACACCAGTACATGTGCTACCCCACGCACAGGAGCCTTCAGCTCACTGTTAAGAACATTGTTCTCCCAATAGATTAGGTGATCTCCAGAGGTGTCACCAGCTGCCTGGACTTTGGCCTGCCGCCTCAGCCCATCAAGATTTGGACACTCTCTCTGTGCTCTTCAGAACTCTTCCCTGGTGCACCTACCCTCAGCTTGACACCCAGCAAGTTCAGGCAGATCACCTAGGGAGGCAATGTCTTCCCTGGTCGGCTCCGGAGCTGCCTCCACCGGCACCCCATCCACCAGTACAGCAGGAATTTCAAAGTCGGGTTTCCCAAGCCTCCTGCCCTTCCCTTTGTTTACATCTGCCTGGCTTCTTGCTCTTTTAACTCCCCTCCTGGGCAGCCATGGACCAGGTGGTCACGCAGATCCTCTCTGGCAACCACAACATTCCCAGGTACGACCTGAGCTCCACTTCACTTCCTTCAAGCAGTGTGCCCTACGTAATTCCCTAGCAAACAATCCACAAGAATGGTAGGGCTCACAGCTACCTTAGGAGAACCTGAGACATCCCCTCACCCACTCAAAGGGAACCATAGTCACTGGGAATTTAAGCTCACTGTTGCCTGCTTCTACAACCTGGTGAAATGTATCGGGTAAAGTGCACAGAGTCCTACGGTCAGCAAAAACATGAGGGGTGAAGGCAAAACGTTTGGGGACGACCACCCTAAGGCTGACAGGTCTATCAATATTTTGACAGCTTGAAAAGCTAAACTGTTCAAACCAAAAAGATTCAACCAAACCATTCCTAATCGTATCCTTAACCCTTACTATAACCATAACCTTTATCAATGCTCGAGGGCAGACCCACATCTTAATTCCTAATCTTACCTTTATCCCGGTTCGGAAGCTATATCTAAGTCACACCTTAGCCAATTGCCTTTGTCATTACAATTCGCTATATCTTTTACCTTGCTATGTAGCTCACAATGGGTGGTATGTATTAGGCATTGTACTTAGCAGCACCTGCGATTTGTTCCTTGCAGCTGAAAAAGGGTAAAAAGGCAAATAGAAATTTAAAAATATAAAGGAGACACTGTCAGATCGAAGTTACGTTCCAAATGGCATTTGAGAGTGTCCCACAACTCATATGATGTGATTCACCCTCTGACATAACCGCAGTAAATACATACATACTCAACAACCTATGAAAGATAAATTAGAATAGAAGTAGAAAAAATAAAACATGCTGCCTTCTAAACCTGCTGGCACATCCTTACAATAGTGAAACTAAACATTAGTAACAAGTATCAGTCTTGCAGAAGGATTGAAGATAGTCTATTGCTGCTTTAAAGTTCCAACATGGCCACCACATTTAAGACCAACTTGTTTATCATCTTGGAATGGGGAAACAAAAATACACTATGGTAAACAGCATTCTATAATGTTGCCTTGTTTAGAAGAAGGGGATACACTGTAAGAGGTACACTGCAGGTAAAATGAGCGTCAAGCAAGCAACCCCTTAGCACTGCCTAGAGAGCAGTACTATTCTCTTATAAAATTATATATATATATATATATATATAGAGAGAGAGAGTGATAGAGAGAGAGAGAGGAAAAGCAAAGAAATAAAAAGGGAGAAAATTGAAAACATAAAGGGTTAGCCAACTAGCCCTGAGATTGGAGCAAGCTTATTTTCAGGTGGATGAGCACCTGTGATCAGAACATTCCATCTTTCACAGGGTAAGAGAGCCAATCACTAATGTGAACTGAATCATTATCCCATGCCGTAAGCCGTAATGGATGGAAGCTGAGGGTCATAGACTCTCAGACAGTCCATGTCTGTTCAGTTGGTGATGGCTGGTTGATTGGCTGGTACAGTACTGGGTGATGGACAAAACAGAAACTATATATGTCTTATGTGAGTGTAACATGATTAGGCTATAGTTGGCTGCTGACTGCTGAGTGTTATGAATGAATGCACTTATAAAGAGCATGGCTACTCAAGAGTGTCCCGGCACTGATCAGTTATGAGGTAAATCATGTCAAGGGAAATACTGACCACAAAATAGTGGAGCTTTTAACAGCTTCCTGAAGGGAGTCTAATGGGATGTATTTTTTGTTGTAAAGCGAGCTGATACTTGAAATCAGGATACTTGAAATGAGAAGGTGATGACATCTTGAAGCTCTTAATTGCTCTGCATTCTGGCAACACCACAAGAATTAGATACAGCCCAAAGGCAAATATGCAACTGAAATATCAATCAATTGAGGTGTTAAACAGGGCTGTGTCTTAACTCCAACTCTTTTTAACTGTTACATAAATGGCTTCATTACACCCCACTAAAAACTCAATCTGGATGTCCCGAAAGCAGGCAATGACTACATCCCAATCCTGCTATTCGCCGACAATGCAGTATTGTTGGCCAGAACTGAGTCATCAATGCACCGTCTATTGGAAGACTTTGAGTCCTTTTGTACGGCAAGGAAATTGTCCGTTAACATTGATAACATGAAATATATAATATTAAACCAAAAGTAAAAACTGCGAGCCACTTTCAAGGTTTACAAAAAACCCTTGAATCAAGTATCCACTTTTGACTATCTTGGTATCCGATTGGATGAAAAACTTAAGTGGTCTCAACAGTAATCAAAAAGTACCATCACATTGGCCCAGCAAGCTGGAGCGGTACTGAGATTTGCAAATTCAGCCAGAAATCGTTCACTGAAATCAGCAATGTTGGCCTACAAAATTAAAGCAAGGGCAGCTTGTATATGCGACACTGAGGTCTGCGGATACAAGAAAATCACAGAAATAATAACCACTGAAAACAAATTCATTTGATGGTTACTACTTTAGGGCCCTGGTACGCCAATGCTGGCTTTGAGGACGGATCTAGGTCTAGCAAAAATTGAGGACTATATTGCATTGGCTCCACTAAAATATTGGTATCATATAGACTCACCTTGCAAGACATTATGAAGCACCAAAGTTATCACAAGCTACTGTGGTTTGCTCATTTGTCGGATGTTCCGACCAGTATTGGTCTAAACAAATATTGGCATCATCCTGAAATGATCAAAAAGGATAGACATGATGTGGTAATGAAGGCATACCGGCACCATAAACAACAAAAACATGTGAGCCATCTAGGTGCCCTGTCAAATTGTTACTTTTCTTTTAATCAAGACCTGCCCCTAATTATTGTCTCGATAATACTCATCGGGTAGGATCAAATTTAGACAAGGTACAGTGCCCCTGTTCCCTGGGAGGTTGTGAGACACTACTGGCCCGATTGACAGAATGAACTTACGACTCAATCCTAAACTTACTACTATTTTGGTATTCACAGAATGAACTTACTACTTTCGGTATTCACAAAAGTTTGGATTTTGTCTTAAGTTTGTCTTAAGACAAACTTAAGACAGACTTAAGACAGACTTAAGACAAAATCCTAACTTAAGTCTGTCTTAAGTCTGTCTTAAGTTTGTCTTAAGACAAATTTAAGACAAAATCCTAACTTCTGTGAATACCAAAAGTAGTAAGTTCATTCTGTGAATGCCAAAAGTAGTAAGTGCATTCTGTGAATACCAAAACAGTAGTAAGTTTAGGATTGAGTCTTAAGTTCATTCTGTGAATCGGGCCCTATCACATTTTCTTATGCTATGTCACTCTACGTACGGCAGTCGTAGATACTATTTGCGACCAATCATTCTTACATTTAAGATCAGAACCTGCGAAGAGGCGGAGGCTTTCAGCATGAGAACTAATGGTAGAGCTATTTCAGTGGCTGTTTCATACTATATTTATGCAGCATTAAAACAAGATCAGATGTACACTCAAAATTGAACGTTGACAGGCAAGTCTGTACAATCTCTAATGGAGTCGCATCAGATCACATTAGCACACAAGCATTTATACATCATTATTTATTTACTATGTACTTATTAACCTGATTGTCAAGTATAGTGAGCAATGCCACTGGTATTATTGTTGAAAGCATGTGCATTGATAACATAATTGGCCGAGCGATATGGAAGCTTGCCTTCAAAACTTTACTAGCTGCGTGAGAAACAATTGATACATTTTTAGCTTAGGAAGAAAGATAATTTTAAAGTAATTACCCAGTTTTTAAAGGATTATTAACTGTATTGTAGTATTTTACTTGTGGGAATGTTGATGGAAAATGGTGTTGTATAATGAATTTTAATTGTTATTGTCAGTTTGGCTGAAAACACTAAAATATTGAGTGATTGAATGAAATGAGAAGGAAGAGTCACCTTGCCTCTTTTTCTTAAAGCACAGCACAACCATGAGTCGTGCATTTATTAGCACAGAAGTCTCAAAGGGTGGTATTCTTGGATCACAGTGTTAAGTTAATTAGGAGCTTTACCATGGAAAGTGTGGAGAGCAATAGTCAGAGCTTTGAAGATGACTCTTTTTCTAATAGAAGCAAATGCAATTTCTTTCGAAAACCTGGCACTGGCATCCATTTTGTTAGTTTGCACAATAGTCGGACAGTAGTATTCTCTACCACTTGAAGACGGTGTTTCAAATATTCAGGGAAGTCTACATAAAGAATGTTGGAATAGTCTAAATCAGACAGGATGAGAGACTGATCCACGATTTTCTGTGCATCCCAATGCAAGAAACATACTTTTTTCTTGTAGGAGTCTCAGGATCTAGAAACACGATTTGACCACTGAAGAAATCTGTGCCTTCAGAGTGAGACAATCAAAGTCAAAGTCAAAGAAACTTTATTCGGTTTAAATTGACAAACCATAAAAGTTACACATCCTGATACACCAAAGTGACAGTGCATTATTAAAGCAGACGACATAAAAACATAAAATGCAGCATATCCTGCGGAGACTTTCCTTCGCAGCCGCCGGGAGCTGCCACTTTAATATAAATTAAACATTTGGGTCTAGCAAGCAAATAGTGAAAAAGGTTCATACAGAACCTAGTTAATAAAAATTTCTTGTGCGTAGACAATGAACCCATGAGATACGGCTCTGCACTAGGGGTTGTTTTCAATATGATAGATGTCCGCACACTAGGTTTCTGTACCTCCTTAACTTCCTTGATCAGTTTCCTTTCTAATAGAAAGGCAGTTTTGATTGCCTCCACATCTCCCTTTTTAATACATTCAGGGTTGACAAATAACTCCCCCCGCCCTAAACTTGCAAGACTTTTCATAATGTAATTCAGCCGCGGTACTGCGGTCGAGTTATCCATAGTCATGCAGTCTTTTAGGATCAGATGAGTCAGGGGGATGTCTGGATTCAGCCACAATTTTAACCAACAGGTCAGGGGTCGCAAGGAAAGTACATCACTAACAAACGCGACCCCCAGCTCCTCGTGAACAGCTAAATTTGATGTGCCCCGCAGGACACACAATAAGCGCTTCAGAAAGTCGTTCTCCACAATTTGTAAGGAATCTCCCGCATTATGTCCCCATATTTCACTGCAATAGGATGCTGTGGCCAGAGATTTAGCCTGGTAAACTTGTAGCAAAGTTCCAGTGGGCTTCTTTCCCAATTTGGACGTGAAATTAAAAATTGCTGCATTCACCCTCGCAACGTCCCCTTTTTTTTCAATATATGGGGACCCCATTTAAGCTTGTTATCAAAGAGAACCCCTAATATGAAAACGTATTGGTAAGGGAATCTTTGAGTTTCCAACTTTAAATGGGAAGATTTGGTGTTATTTATTGTCAAATCCCTGTCTAACATAAATGCAGAGAAAGCGGTTAGGAGTGCTTGTAGTCCCCTTTCCGTCCTGGATATGAGGACGGCATCGTCCGCATATAACAGGACGGGAATCCCACGCCGACCTACTCTGGGGCAATCAGCCCCCAACCCCCTCAAGACGCTATCTAATTTATTAATATAAATATAAAGGTTAAACAAAAAGGGAGCCAAAATACATCCTTGTCGGACTCCCTTTTTAATATTAGAATCCCTCGTAACGCTCAAATCCTGGGAAAACCTAACATTAGCTTTGTGGACCTGTGTAGGTCCTCTAAGAAGTTTACAACACCGTTTTCAACTCCCATTGCCCTCATGGAATGCCAAAGCTTATTCCTGTTGACACAATCAAAAGCTAAAGACAAGTACATGAAGGCAAGGTGAATGGTCCCCTGGCGAGCCACGGTGTACTTGCTCAATATCTACAAAAGATTAAGGCACTGGTCGATGGTAGATCGACCCCGACAGAACCCGTACTGGACCTCAGACAGAATCTTGTTGTCTCTGCAGGAGGACCCACCCCACCACTTTTACCACAGAGTCTAAAAGCGATATGGGTCTATAGCAGTGAGGACTACTTTTGTCACCTTTCTTAAAGACGGGAACTATGGTGGAGGTTGCCCACGACTGAGGGCAACCGCACTGTGCTGCGGCGTCGAAAACAGACTCCAGTATAGGCGCCCAGAAGGAGGGATCAGACTTAAAAAGACCTGAAGGGATCCCGTCAGGGCCGGGAGCTTTACCAACAGTTAGACCGGAAATACCTTCCAGTATTTCACTCGTCTCGAATCTTATTTCCGCTGCCTTAGGGCAAGGTTGTTTCTTATCATTCTGCTCAGGGAGACAGTCAAACATTAGCTCATAGTGGGATTCCCACTCCTCCTTAGATATATAACATTCAAGGCCACCCCCACCCCTCCTGATCAAATAGTGGTTTATTTACTACACTCCAAAACTTTGAGCTATTTCTAATAGTTCCGGGGTCCAGCAACTCCCCCCATGCTTCATCCCTCAATGCTCCCTTTCGTGTAACTAAGGCCGACTTATATTCCCTCCTGCACGCGGAAACATCGGCTTGTATTCTGGGTTTAGTTGACAGGACTTCCCTCAGCCTCCTTGCTGCTTTAGAGCAGTGGCAATCAAACCATCTAGGACCCACACGTGTTTGATTCATTATTGGAACAGATAGCAGCCCTGTCACCTTTTCAGTAATAGCCTTGAAGGCTCCTAGAACCTCTTTTGGTGAATGCCTACCCCATATACAAAGGGCTAATTCGTCTGCACCGGCAGTTTTGATATTATTAAACAGTATTTCTGGGGTCACTTGCGACCATCTTAATCTGCGCTTTCCACCAGTTGGACGCAGTGATCCCAATTTAGGGCTTCCCCTATTTTATCCACCAGAGGACCTGTCAGATAGAATGATAAAGGGTTGTGGTCACTGAATTCACTCTCAGTGATAGAGAATGTACCTACAATGGATAGCGTTGAGGATGATATTAAAACAAAATCAATAAAAGACCCATTCCTGTGTCCCTTGAACCACGGCACCGTGAAATTAGTGCAGGGGTCCGTTATAACCATGGTGGGTGTCAGATCCAGATCATTTATCAAGTCATTTAACCGCTCCCCTTCAGCTGTGTGCTCAAAAGTGGAAGCCTTGCATTCAGGGACAGCCCAACTCAAAAATACAGGACATAAGCGGTTTGCCGCATAGATGTATATTAAAATCACCGGCAACCATAAGATTGTGTAGGCTATGGCTCAGGGAGTGAGACAATCATCAAATAGCATCCCCAAATTCCTGGCTACAGTCGTAGGAGGAGGTAGGGTGTGGGCAGTCTGCAGGCCAGCATCCTGCCCATCCTGACAAAGGGTCTGGCCAAACAACAGGATTTTAGTTTTATCAGGATTACACTGGGGGTTGTTATCCCTAAGCCAGCCTATCTCAGCACATGCTGCAAAAGACTTCTTTGCCTCCACCAACTCGCGTTTATATGAGAGCAGTAGTTGTGTGTTGTCTGCATATTTCATTTTAATACCAAAATACTCCACCAAAAAAGCAAGGAGAGTCATAAAGATATTAAATGGGTAGGGCCTAATGCGGAACCCTGGGGGACTCCATATTGTGAACTTTTTACCACTGAATAAAACAGTTTCAACCACACTGCCTTTTCTCTGGAATTGAGGAAGGAGCTAAGCCTCAACAGGGCTGATCCATTCACCCCATTCGGAGAGAAATGTTGTAATAGTATTTTGTGTGAGACCATATCGAACGCCACCTAGAGATCTAGCAGAACCAATGCTACATTATAGCTGAGGTCCAGATTCCACTTTATTGGCTCAGAGATCTCCAGCAACGCAGTTTCAGTGCTATGGAAGGCTCTAAAGCCTGATTGCAAGGGGTGTAACAAATGAAAAGTCTCTAAAAATTCAATGAGCTGAGTGTTGATCAATTTCTCAAGAATTTTAGAGGGAGCTGTAAGAAGGGAAATTTGATGAAAATTAGACAACAGTGCAGTGTCTGCATTTTTTTTTTTTTAAAGGGGAACCACATTCCCTCTTTTCCAAGATTTAGTCATTAACCCTGATTGTAGAGAGGTAGTGAATAGATCCAGATACACAGGGCAGACTGTGTCAATGATCTGATGGAAAATAAGGGGGTTGGAGGAGTGGGTCCAGAGGTGAGCTGGATTTGCAATTGTTATGGTATTAGTATTTGTGTGGGTCAGAAGTGTTATATATGAATTGATAATACTATATAATACCCATGCTAACCATGGGTCAGCTCTTTTTAGATTACCTGCATATAGGAAGTTGTGCACTTATTAATTTGTTTCACATCTGTGGGTTGTAAACTGTAGGTTAAACTTCAAGATGCAATTAAACATGCTAGGTAAAGGCTTGTAGTGGTGATTGTTGTGGTAGTGATTGTGGCTGTGATGGTGATGATGGTTGTGTTAATGTGGTGTAGTATTGTGGCAGTAATGGTACTGGTGGTGGCAGTCATGGTGATGATTGTAGTGGTTATAATGGCAATTTTGGCATAGTAGTTGTAGTGATGGTGGTGGTAGTGACAATTGTGGTGGTGTTGTTGGTAATAAAAGTGGTGTTGGTTGTGCTATTGGTAGGGGATACTGGTGCTACTAACGCTTGCAGTGGTTGATGGCCATGGTAGCAATAGTGGTTGTGACCTCATCATAAGGCACAAACTCTCCCTGCCAGCTCTGTGGTGCTCTGCTTCGCCTTGAAGCCAGCCAGCCCCTCTCTGTTGCAGGGTTCAAGACTACCTTGGTTAAGGCTCTCTAATTAGGCGCAGGGTGATTGTTCTTTTGAGGGTGTAATTTGCACTGTTGTTACTATTTTGACTATTGTCTCTGTTTTCTGTTCCCCCTAAGTTCACACTGTTTGTTTCTATTTGGACCTTTGTTCTCTGTTCCCTTACAGCCCTTGCTGTGGGCTGTTGCTCCCCTTCGTCCACCCTCTGTTTTTTGCCCGCCGCCACTGACCCCTACCCCTACCGCCCCGCTCCCGTCTCCCAGCTCCTCGAACCTCCCCTACATTATGGCAACCGCTGCGCAGTCGCGCAGCAAATGCGTGCAGCTCGTGTGCCGCTGGCACGCCTAAGTCAAGCCCGTATGCACTCGTCCGCGCCTAATCCGTGACCAGCACCAGACCCCCTGGACCCCGTGAGCACCATGACGCCAGACGCCGCTGCAACGCCAACATCCTCCACGATCTCAACACCGGCCGATCATCCACCTGCTTCCAGGCCACCCCGAAGCTCACCCATGGACCCTTCTCCTGCCGAAGCTGCAGCTTCACCAGCCAACGAACACCTGCACGTCCTGCCCCCCACCAGGCCCGGCCGCAACCATCTCAGATGCATACTACTCAACACCCGCTCCATACACAAGCACGCCATCAAACTATGGGTCCTACTCGACTCATCCACCCCGGACGTCGCCTTCCTGACGGAGACCTGGATGAAAACCTACTCGGTGCCCGACGTTGCCATAGCCATCACAGAGGGCTAAAAGATCACCTGCAGGGACCGCACCAACAGACCAGGAGGAGGACTCGCCATCGCCCACAGGAATACCCTCAGAATTTCGACCAGCACCAAAGACACCCTTAGGGCTGCGAAAACACCTGCACTTCCAGATCCACACTGATCCCAACACTACCCTCAGAGGAACCCTCGTCTACCGACCACCCAGACGACAGCCACTGTTCAGCGACGCCATCACTGATGTCATCGCAAACACAACAGTGATGGACAGAATGTGGATCAATGTCACACATTCACCCCAGTCCAAAGATCTGGGCCCAAATCCATCGTTTTTCCACTCCACACCACCCTGGGTTAGACAATGGCGATATGCAAATCAGCGCTGACCCTGTGCCCCATGGGAACAGTCTAGTCCGAACTACAAAAGCCATGTCCTTCCCAGAACGGAAACAAGCATCCGAGGACCGGCCCGGTTTCGAGGTAACACCTCTCATCAGCCCGGCTAGCTTGATTCCAGTGGTGTGGAGTGCCTGGGACTCACGTCTGAGCATCCCCAGTACACTTAGAGCGGTAATTGCAAACACAACAGTGATGGACAGAATGTGGATCAATGTCACACATTCACCCCAGTCCAAAGATCTGGGCCCAAATCCATCGTTTTTCCACTCCACACCACCCTGGGTTAGACAATGGCGATATGCAAATCAGCGCTGACCCTGTGCCCCATGGGAACAGTCTAGTCCGAACTAATCCTACCCAGACGTGGGTCCCAGGCACTCCACACCACTTGGAGTCAAGCTAGCCGGGCTGAAGAGAGGTGTTACCTCGAAACCGGTCCGGTCCTCGGATGCTAGATTCCGTTCTGGGAAGGACATGGCTTTTGTAGTTCGGACTGGACTGTTCCCAGGGGGCAACAGGGTCAGAGCTGATTTGCATATCGCCATTGTCTAACCCAGGGTGGTGTGGAGTGCAAAAAAACGATGGATTTGGGCCCAGATCTTTTGACTGGGGGAGTGTGTGACATTGATCCACATTCAGTCCATCACTTGTTGTTTTTGCAATCACTGATGTCATCAGCATGCATGCTATTGCATCCACAGACTACATCCTCCTGGGAGACCTGAACTTCCACCTCGCAAATGGCAATGACAGCAACTCCACCACCCTGTTCGACAACCTCGACAACCTTGGCTCAAACAGCTCTTCATGACACCCACCCACTCCGCCGGCACACGCTCGACCCCATCTTTTCTTCCAGCAACCACGTCACCTTCAGCCACACCACCGAACTCCACTGGACCGACCACAGCTGCGTCCACTTCTCCTTCGAGAAACACACCACGCACAACCATACGCGACGAATCCTGCACTGCAGCTGGAACAAGGTCACCGAAGACCAGCTAATCACCACCCTTGCCCGAGACTCAACAACTGACCCCACCGACACCTACACAGCCGCCCGCAACTTCATACGCTGGATCAACGACTGCGTCAACACTCTCGCCCCAATCAAGAAACCCTCAAACAGACACACCGACAGGAGGGCCATCTGGTTCACCACCGACCTTCAGGCATCCAAGAAGACTTGCCACAGACTTGAGAAGAAGTGGTAGCACAAACAGACACCGGACAACCACACAGCCCTCACGAATGCCAGCCGCAAGCACCACCAACTCATTGGAACCGCCAAAAGGACCTCCTTCAAGGAAAGCATCAACAGCAATGCACACAACAGCAAAGAGCTCTTCAACATCATGAAGTAACTCGCCAGCGCCAGCTCCAATAAGATCCAGCCGTCGCAAGACCTCTGTGACTCCCTAGCCACCTTCTTCCACCGCAAGATCGCAGACATCGACGACAGCTTCAACACCCAGACCCCCCGACAGCCGCTGACACCGCACACTCACCGCCCTCCAGCCACACCGGCCTCCTGCTCTCCTGGGACCACGTCAACGATGACGACACCATAAAAATCATGAATACCATCCACTCCGGCTCACCATCTGACCCCTACCCTCACCACGTCTTCAACAAAGCGAGCTCCATCATCACACCCCAACTCCAGAAGAATGTCAACAGCTCCTTCGCCACCTTCCCGGAGAGCTGCAAACACGCGGAGATCAAAGCCCTACTCATGAAACCCAAGGCGGAACCAAAGGACCCCAAGAACTTCCGGCCCATCTCCCTGATCCCGTTCCCGGCGAAAGTCATCGAGAAGACTGTCAACAGGCAACTGACCCTGGTTGAATAGAACAGGCAACAACACACTGGACGAGTCACAATCCGGATTCCGCAGCAACCACGCTTACTTTGATTACTTTATCGACGAGCCTCCCCTTCATTCATAGGCAATTGCCCACACTGATGGAACAGGATCCACTTACCCAGACCCACGCACAGTGAGAACCTGCACCGTAATCTGGCAGTGCAGTCACGCGGCTGTCCCCGGTAATTCTCCTCATTTCTCTCCTCACTACCTCCCTGCGCCGAATGATCTTTCACAATCACTAGCTCTTAACCTGAAATACGCCCCTCGCAGCATGTGCTTTAACTACTTCCTCGCACTGCGCTTAGACATTGTTACCTCCAATTCCTACTAATGTACCAAGTTCACCTAAATTGGATGCACAGTCATGCGACCAACTCCGTTTTCTTTCATTAGTACGCCGAATAATTTAATATCACCTCCGTCGCTACCTCACTGCGCGAAGTCACTGGTTTTAAACTTTATTACGCCCAGCACACCCTCCACCCATTGCGCCAAGTCACTGTTTTCACCCGGTTTAAAAACAATTGAGCCTCCAGTCACCGACCTTCATCCTGGGTGTCATGTTCTCCTCGACTTACATGCCATGCCTCTAGTCGATCCTGAGTTCACTTTCACTTTTGCTATACATTGGTTATTCTTTCCAATTTTTCATAAGATCGCTGTGATTGAATGCCTAGCTCTCGTTCTTCCACCTCCTCACCGTGTGCCTATATATATAAAGTCACTGAAAACTTCTTTAACTTGGTCTGTACATGCTACTGGTTTTAATATTGCCTTATCCTCCCCCTTCCCCCCCACCCCTTTTCCCCACATTGCTTCCTGTAACTGGTTTATGCTTAATGCCTTCATGTAAGGGTTTCCACAAATTAATTCAAGACAGGCATGTTCAATAACTACTGTCCTGAAGATGATCCCATGTATCTGAGTTAAGGGATCGAAACGTCTACACCAATGTACCATATGGCTTCAAATACTGTGAATGTAATGCACAATGGTACTAATACACAATCAGGTCTGTCTACTGATTACTAGAAAAAACACCTTTTCTCTCCTTGCCTGAACCCTCTTCCTCCAATTTATTTTTTTTGTTTTGTGCTTGTGTGGGCCGCAGGTTGTGCTCCACTTGTTGAAATTCTGTCACTATAAATATTGTTTAAATAAATACTGTCCGGCTGGACAAAGAACATACTGTCTATTTAGCATATGTTGATTACGTTACTTGCACTAGTTTTCTAGGGACCCCTGTCTTTAGTAACGCTGGCGCGCCAAAGGCGCGCCTATGGCAAGCCCGTATGTGCCCGTCCATGCCCGACCGGGACCAGGGACCAGAAACCCTGGTTCTAAGGGGACACAAGAAAGGATCAAGTACTCTAAGGAGGAACTACTGAGATTTCTAAAGCCCACAGACACAGCATGCAGACATAAAATAAGTGTAGACAACATGGCATCAATTAATAGGCACTGCAATATAGCATTCATATTCAAAACACAAAATATTAAGGAGACCAAGCTACAGTTGGCTTTACTAAATTGCAGGTCAATGGCCAGACACAAGCATGAGATACACAACCTATTAAGGGAAAGATCATTGGATGCTCTACTCCTGACTGAGACATGGCTTAATGAGAACTCTACCCCAGATGTACTAGACGCCACTCCGAATGAATATATGCTAGTGAGGCAAGACAGGGAAGGCAAAAGAGGTGGGCGAATTGCCATAGTCTACAAAGCCGACATGAAATGCGAAATCAAACAAGCAGGCCTAGACAACTGTGAGGCACTCTTTTTCACTCTATCCACGGCAGAAGATAACACCATAGCTGGCTTTCTCATCTACCGCCCGCGGCTAAATATCGCAGTTTATGGTGGGCCTGAAAGAAAAGGTAGTACACCCAGCCCTGAGACACAAAACATTTCTGGGGCTTGGGGACCTAAACATACATTTCGATGATACACATAACCAAGAAATAAGGGCAATTTGTAAGGATATGCTGACACTGAATCTAACACAAAAATTGGAATCACAAACTCATCAAGGGGGCCACATCTTAGACCCTATTTTCTCAAATTTTTCTGAGATGGAAGTTGGAGCACCATGGCCAGTCCCCTGGTCGGACCACTACCTAGTCCCCTTTACAGTGCCATCTCATAGAAGGAAGGCACAACACCCTAGGAAGGAAATCACTACTGGAAAGTGGACGAATTCAATTCTGCATCCTTCACTTGAGTTCTTAGGGAGAAGAATCTAACGCTGGATAAAGATATTAATCTAGCCAATAATCAGATTGAGACATGGATTACTGATGCACTAGATAAGGTAGCACACTGGAGCACTAGAATCCCTAAGAGACAAAAAGTAACAGCACCATGGTTCAATGATGAATTATTGAAGGCCAAAAAAAGGTGTAAAAAATCAGAACAAGTCTGGAGGAAAAACTATTGCAATAGGTCCAAAGAAGAATATAAAAAGAACTAAAAGACTATCATTCACTAATCAAGAAAATCAGATGCAAATTTGACACGGATAAAATAGAAAGAGCCAGCAACTCACATAAAGAAATGTTCACAATTCTGAAGTCTCTCAAAAATCAAGAAGAGAATAAAGACATAACAGCCTCCAAAAAGAGCTGTAATAAGGTGTCAGAATTTTTTTAAAATAAAGTAACAAAAATATACGAGACCTTCCCAATAGAAATACGGCACGGCACCAATTTATCCGGTATAAGCCTTGGGAAGTTGTTGAAAATAATGTAAGGGAACACAACCACCTCCCAAATGTGACAGAAATAGAGGTAAGGGAGGTATTGCAGGATATAAGAGAGGCAAGCACTAGCTCCCAGGATATCACAACTGAAATCCTAAACGATATACTCCCTAAAATCCCCGAACAAATCACAGGCCAACTACACCTGCACCAAATTAAAAACCTTTAATTGAACAATCTAAAAAAGCCAACTGCGATACTCCATCTGTCCCTAGAAGATACCAAGACAGAAATACCTAAACATTTAAAAATGACATATAATGAGGAACCTTTCCTGTTGTATGACAACCTTAACAATGATAAACTAATCCTAATATTATCTACCACAGATAACGTAGTAAAACTTAGATATTGTCAAACCTAGATGATGGATGGAACCTTCAGAATGTCCGCCAAACTATCCATTCAGATATACAGCATACATGGTAAATATCAAAACACAAATATAACTTTTATATATGTCCTGCTACCAAAAAAAACCCAGCACTTACTACAAACTCGTAAACCACAGTAAGCATAAAACAAATAACTACAACCCACAATAAATAATAATTGACTTTGTGCAAGCCATCATTCCAATCATTTAAAGATTTACCCCCAAAATATAAACCAACATCACACATAATTTTTTATATAAATAACCAGCAGCCCGTCCCGACGTTGTACGGGTATGAATTGCTGCCGGCCAGTAGTATATTGTTTGGTAGGATTTCGTTTTGATAGCATTTATTATCTGTGACAGGCCTGTGAAACGCTCCGATTCACAGTGCACTGCAGATGCACTTAAGAGTGCGCGTTCAGTAGTGTGTGAACTCGAGTTTCCCTACTTTATTTTTCCTTGCAATATTATATAGCGCAAACTCGACAACATGGCATGAGCACAATTTACATTTCAGAAGAACACATTCATTTGTGGTAGGCACGGGGAGACAAAGCGATTTGCCTGGAATCACAGGATGTTCAGCTGATGCCGAGATTCGAACGTAGCTCCCCAGCTCTAAAGTTTGCAATTCTAGAACTTGTGGCGGGAGGTGTGTCTAAAAGTGTATGTCGATGCTGGCCATCAATGAGAGAGACCTGTGCATTTTTCAAATGGGTGGTGAAAAAATATGAGTATGTTGCTGGAGATGTGGGCCGCCGTGCCACCAATGTACTTACCGGGAGAGGGTAAACACCCATTATTCCGCAGCTTTCTTTCCGCATACCATCACTCCGCATACTTTCATTACGAAAGTACCATGACTCCGCAATGCCATTATAACGCATGGCATTACATCTTATATGCTTTTACCACGCATACATTTTCAACGAAATTCGTTGTAAATGCATGAATGGTAAAAGCATGGTTTTTTTAATGTTTGGATAAGGTAAGTATGGGTATAGGGGTATATGTTTTGGGGTACTGAGGTATATGTTATGGAGTGTTTGGGTATTTTAAGGGTTCAGATATAGTTTTGGGTTTCTCTATGGGAGCTTGTGCTACGGCCGGTTTACTGCCGCAGCAGAGCTCACATAGACAACATGGGATACCGCATCGGTCCGCCCGACATCGTAATAAGGCCCTAAATGTTCAAAATAATCACACACCAAAGTACAACTAACTTCTGGACCTCCTCCTACATCCCTCATACCCTGAAAATACTTTTACAAGTTTTAAAAGGACTTACCTGTTCCGACAAACAGCAGCATCTTACCACAACCTGGATCTCGGAAAAAAACAAAAAACTGCATGAATAGGCTACAAAATAGAAGGTTGCAGTTAAAAAACTAAATGGCCACAAAATGAAACTAAAACAAGCATTGGCATAGCCAACAGGTCTCGCTTTTGGGACCTTATAAGTATTAGTTATGCAGCACAATATCCATGGTGCAACAACTTGAACTGTTGCATGGTTAAACACTTATGAGGTCCCAAAGGTGAGACCTATTGGCTATGCTCACTCTACCCGGACGTGACGCATCGCACGGACCCCTGAGAGGGGATCCCCAACAATGGGGGGCTGCCTTCATGTGGCACTAAGGCGGCCGCCTTCTTAGGAGGGTCTCCTTCGTGGACCCCGGGCAGCCTGCATTGTGCCAATATCTGCAACTCTCCTCATCCCCCCATGCAGTAGTCTCCTAGAGAAATAACCAGACAAGACACCTTCTTTGTGGAGAAAACTGCTGCAGGTTTACACTCCCCCCTTTTCCTGATACCTCTGACAGTAGCTCTCTAACGGGGCGAAAGGGTCTCATGAACACCCCCAGGCTTCTGTCTGCAGGCGGGTGTAGCCACTCAATGCACTTGCCTACAGAGGGATCTCTGTCTCCCTTAAAAGTGCAGGCTGGGTGCCACTCGCACTGAAAGGCAGCCGCTCCATCTTCCACTAATCCGCTGCTCCCAGGCGCGCGAGTCCTGTGGGCACTGCATTGATGGTAGTGGAGCACACAGACCCGGTCTACACCAGGTGCACCTTATTAAAAGTGCACCCTTATCATAATACAGACCCAGCTCTTCTAAGTACATGGATTACTTATCTGACCCACGTGGTAAAAGTATCTCACGCAGATCTTCCTTCTGCAGCACCTCCGTGGCCGGTGTCTGTGGCCACCTTGATCAGGGGCGTAACTTGGACAGTAACATTGGTAGGGTCCAAGCAGCAGATTTCACAGCCAACTTGTTGGCATATAATGTTAATCTACATTATATGACAAGCAGGGAGCATGAGAGGAACTTAAGAGCAGTGGTGGCCGCCGCCTTCCTAAAGAGGTATGGCGGAGGCTGGTGGAGAGGGAGGCGGGTTAAAAAAATTATAAAGGCTTACTTGCTGCTCCGCTCCCGGTGGCGCCTGCCTCACGGCTCCTTTCGTTGGCTGGCCTGAAGGAGGTGGTCCTCAGGGCACAGTCGCGAACCCAATCCAGATGCTCCTCTCAGATGAAAGCAGTGCCATTATTGGTCTGAGCAGCCTTGTTTGCCGCTCAGACGATGAATTGAAGCCTGTGGCTTTTCTCCAACCAGATGTGTAACACAGCAGATTGGAGAAACATAAGTGTGCATATGTGTTTGACCGGCCTAGGACGGCCGGCCTAAAACACCTGCGTATTTCTGAGTGCACACAACTCCTCCTCGCCATGCCCTCCCACCCTGCCCCATACCTATTGTATTGCGGGGCTCACACAGCATACATTAAATTATAATAACATTGTGTTATTCTCATTTTATTTATTTGAAAATACATTTATTAGGGTGGGTGTAGCATCCCCCCTGAAGGTACCCCCCTGACCTTGATGTTGTCTTATCCGTGGCACACTGGCACAGTTAAAGGGAACACACCTGGACTCCATCTGTATACTGAGCAGGCTTTGTTCCAGTTCTTCCGCCATGCATAATGTGCAGATGAAAAGACATGGGTATATCTCCCCTACAAATCCTAGCCCTACCTTGGGCATGAAGGGCAGGCCTCTTTTGGTCCAACCAGGACTCAGGCATTAGCCTTTAACTTCCGGGGTAAACAGGTCTTGTTTAGATGAGCTGCACTTCTGAGTTGGCAGAAAAGAAAAAAATGACAATATATATTGAAAATGTTTTGGGCGCTGTACAAATAGAATGCGGTACAAAAGGGGGTGGTGATGGACGGAGCATCTGAACCAATCAAACACTAACACCCAGTCAAAAGATCTGGGTTTAATCCATCACCGTTATTTAGCCCACTCTGCCACCCCAGTTCAGACATGGCCATATGCAAATCAGTCTGACCCTGTGCCTCATGGGAACAGTCCAGCCTGAACTGCCAAGTCATGCCTTCCCTGGACCAGAAACAAGCTTCCTAAGACCGGTTTCTGGCATTTCAGCCGTCTTCAGCCGGGCTTACTCGAATCCAGTGGCAAAGGGCCCGATTCACAGAACTAACTTACGACAAAATCCTAAACTTACTACTTTTGGTATTCACAGAAGTTAGGATTTTGTCTTAAGTTTGTCTTAAGACAGACTTAAGACAGACTTAAGACAAAATCCTAACTTAAGTCTGTCTTAAGACAAACTTAAGACAACATCCTAACATCTGTGAATACCAAAAGTAGTACGTTTAGAATTTTGTCTTAAGTTAGTTCTGTGAATCGGGCCCAAAGTGAGCAAGGGACTCACGTCGGAGCATACCCTGCCAACTTATGGTACAAATAGAATGGGCAAATCACGGATTATCCCCGAGCCTGCCAAAAATGAATGTCCTTGTGTAATGTAACTGGTGCTCATGTAAAGGGCTCCAAAACCTTCAGGTCGCGTTCGCACTATATAAAACTGCAAAATGCATATATGTAGTCTACCTAGGTGCTCTTCTATTGGCACAGGGACTAAACTAGTGTTCGTCTGTTAGAGTCAGAGGACAGAGCCAGGGAATGTCACATAAAGCCTTCTGATAGGAAAACGTGTCTTAGCCCAGAGCTGGACTTCTGAAAAGTCACAGAGGGCGACCATCAGGCCCCAAAGAGGCCCTGGTGTGGAGAAGTTGGACAAACTCCTTCTGACGCAAGTTATATAAAATACTGGCGTGGCGGCGCCTCCGGTGCTCACGAGGGCGTAGGCATTTGTGCTGCCAACACCGCAGAGTGTGCCAACCATCTCTGGCACCCACTCATGTTTACCTGGGTACAGGATTGGTTCTCACAGTTGTATGTGTTGGCCAGTTTCCAGCCCCTGCTCCCTGTCACTTTTCCTTAAGTACTTGATGCACTGATTCTATATGGTCCCCAGTTTCATCCTTTCATACACGTTTTCAAATTCTTTGGTAGTTTCAAAAGTTCTGTTCTTTGCATTCATTGCTTTAGTTGCAATGTTTTCCTTTCTTTCTGCACCTTTCGAACCCCTCCCTCCTCCCCCAACCCCGCACTTGATGCAACCCCTCCTTCCCAGAGCAGTCCTCGCCTGAGAGGGGTTTACTGGTGAAGTGTCACCTGTATGTAAGAATGTTCATATTTCAATCTCACCTCTGCTCCTCCTTTCATCTGGAACCACCTCTCCTCATACGACCTCATTTAGAGCTGGGTGCTCTTGGACGAAGCGAGGGAGAGAGAGAGAGAGAAGAGAAATAGAGAGAGGATGGGGGGATACATCGTGGAGCCCAATAAAGCAATGAATGGGTCTGGTGACAAGAAAAGCAGGACCCAGTGGTTTGTAAATATCACTAATGTCATACAGTTTGCGTGAAAAATACCCCCCCCCCCCAAACTTGTTTTCAAACACTTGGGTAAATACTTGGCTCTTGTTATTTTGTTATCTGCAATAAAAAAGAAATTTCTTGCTCACGGTGCTGAGAGGGTGGGATTGTTTCATCGGGTTAAGCAGAAGGAAGAGATGGTTGAAGGACAAGCTGCAAGGTGTAGCCAACAATCAGGTAGATTCATCAAGTGAAATTGCACTCGCAAAGGGCCAGATTCTCAGAATCTGGCCCTTTGCGAGCGCAATTTTTGCATTTGGGATTCATCATCCCAAATGCAATAATCGCTAATAACGAAATCGCATATTTGTGAGGAATTGCATTTAAGGAATCTCTATTTGAGATTCCTTAAATGCAATTCATTAACCATTTTTTTCTGCGAATTCGCTATTACTGGCCGCTATTTACCACGAATTGTAACTTCGTGGTAAATAGCGAAAACTTAGAAAAATGCACTTCAGTGCATTTTTCTAAGTTGCATGTTATACACACACATGTCCTTTGGACATGTGTGTGTGCAACACATGTGTGCATTTTCATTTCACGGGTGCTACAGGGTGTCCTTTGGACACCCCTGCACCCTTGAAATCGCATCCTTATTTGCGATTAGCAAATTGCTAATCGCAAATCAGGAATAACTCCCCATTCATTCCTATGGGCCTTTAGGCCCATAGGAATGAATGGGGAGTTATTCCTGATTTGCGATTAGCAATTTGCTAATCGCAAATAAGGAAGATGTAGGAATCGCATTTCTTTATGCAATTTCTACATGAATCCCGTTTTGCAAGTCCTTAATAGCGATTCCTTAATAATCGCTATTAAGGACTCGCAAAACGGGACTTTGATGAATCTAGGGGAATGTCCTTCCTTGGTTGGCAGCTGGGAAGTTCAGGATTCGCTTACATTTACTTACCTCTTGCGAAGAGGATGCTAATGAAACAAGGGGCAATAATGAAACCCGGCAGCATGGCTCTGTGCTGTCATTGTGTTTGTTTGCTTATTAACTGTACAATTAATTAAAATCTTTACAGTAGAAATAGAAAATGCAGAGAACAATAACATTATTTTACTTGTTTTAAAAAAAAGTAAAAAAAGAGAAGAGTGTCAGTCTGTAATGGTTAAAAAATTGATATAAAAAGAGCCGGGTAGGGAGAGGGGTACGGCACCCCCGATCTTGGTCACATCTCTTCATTCAGGAAGCTGACCCCAAATGCAATGGATCAGAGTTGAAGTGAACTTGCTATGTAGTATTACTGACAATGCCAGTTGTACGCCCACCTACGTAAGAAAGTAAAGACTTATTCCCATGCCCATAAGGCCGGGAAAAGCCAACCAATTGGGACCAAGGGCCCGATTCACAGAATGAACTTAAGACTCAATCCTAAACTTACTACTATTTTGGTATTCACAGAATGCACTTACTACTTTTGGCATTCACAGAAGTTAGGATTTTTTCTTAAGTTTGTCTTAAGACAAACTTAAGACAGACTTAAGACAAAATCCTAACTTAAGTCTATCTTAAGTTTATCTTAAGACAAACTTAAGACAAAATCCTAACTTCTGTGAATACCAAAAGTAGTAAGATCATTCTGTGAATGCCAAAAGTAGTAAGTGCATTCTGTGAATACCAAAATAGTAGCAAGTTTAGGATTGAGTCTTAAGTTCATTCTGTGAATCGGGCCCCAAGATCGGGGGTGACGTACCCCTCTCCCTACCCGGCTCTTTTTATATCAATTTTTTAACCATTACAGACTGACACTCTTCTCTTTTTTTACTTTTTTTTTAAAACAAGTAAAAGAATTGTGTTCTCTGCATTTTCTATTTCTACTGTAAAGATTTTAATTAATTTTACAGTTAATAAACAAACAAACTGCCATTGTGTGCATGAATTGAGATGCTCTGAGGCTCGCTGGCTGGTAGAAAGGAATGAGACATGGATGGCTAAGAATGAAGAATTGTGGGCATGGGGAATGGCAAGTAACACACACACACACACACACGCATTTGCACTCATGCAAATGCATAGAAACACAAAGATGCAGGAGCACCTCCGTTGTAACCATGGCGAAAGGACAAGGCACATGAGCAATTTGTATTGGATTTGTGTAATCTCGCTTAGACGCCTACTATTGCGATACCTGTAAGTCTTGCGAAAATTTCTTGCGTTCTAGAGAAAGAAGACTACATGACTTCTCCAACCCTCCCCCCATAGAAAGGGCTAAAAGCCATAACATGTGTATTTCTAAAGCGCACATTCACCAAAGGGTATCTTGGTGCTGAATAACAGATGTTTATTGTTACCCAACTCATTTAATCAATCTCAAAAGGATAAAAGGCTGCGTGGACCGCCCCGGATTTGAACCTGTGACAGTGAAGTTCAACACAGGCACCTACAGGGGCAGATTAGTCTACTAAGCCAGCATACCCAGCCCCAGCTAGGCCTGCAGACTCCAAGGGTCATGTTAATCGCTATATGTCAGGCACTGTAATGATAAAGCAATAAATATCATACAAGTCGCAAGTGTTTAGGTTTGGGTTATCAGCACAGCTGTCCGACATACCTCACAACACATATTGAGTGTGCTTTGGGTCCTCCTCTCTCAGCCATTGGCTTTCTTCAACGAGCCTCGGTCACCCATTGGCTTGAGACATTGTCAAACACTTCCTGGTTCGCCCAGTGTAGTATTTATTTCTCACCCCATGCGATTAGCTCTTTGATTGTATCCTTCTGTGCCCACTGCAGTGCTTTAATTGAACTGCATGAGGGACTACTTTACAACACTATACCTCTCTATCTGCTGGTTGCCCGTGTGTGACTCCAGATCTAAGATTTTGACAATGCTTGTTTTCTCTCCACCTTCCTAAAACAGCCCTTGGTCGGCATGCTGCAACCTGTGAGACATTTTGCTGACCGCTGCCAGAAATACTATAGGGACTTCTTGAGCCCAGAAGAAAGGCCGGGTTAGCTAGATGGCGCTTTGTCCAATCACAATGTTGCTGTGATTATGGGCCAAGCCTAAACCTGGTCTAAGATAGCTGAGGTAGCACGAGTCTACCAGGAAAACACGTCCTTGAGTCCAGTATGACTGTTGGGTGACAGGCGGCTCCATAAGCCCAGGGGCATCATTGCCTAACTGGTTCCTGTTCGAGCCGGTGCTCCTGGTCTGATAGGGGGGCTGCCATCGAGGCCATGACGCATGCCTTGCATCGAGAGTCTCTGTGTCTGTCTGTCCTCCCTCCACGAGGCGCCCACATTCCTGGGCCAGCGGTTTCTTGCCGCTGTCACTCCAGGAGTCGAGAGAGCACTTCCGGCAGTGGGCGTGGGCGCTCCACCTGTCCCACACCTGCATTCCAGTGCCATAATGGAGGCTGGTGTGCCGCGGGGAGTCCCTTCCACTCTGCGTCGTCATCGCAGAGTATGGAGGCCGGCCAAGAGCCGGCAGTCCGCTTAAAATCACACACACTCCCCGGAGAGCCGCAGGAGGGACGGTGAACACAGCCGCTTTGTGCAGGTACGTTCACTGCTTGCACGCGCGGCACAGGGATCTGGGCGGTCATGGGGTGAGCAGGGCCCCTCTACCTGTAGGGTGGGTGGAAGGCACGGGCTGTACCCCCCTCTAGTCAACAGGGGGTCGCCTGTTGATCCCCAGTGACCAGAAGTGGGTCTCCTTCATAGGAAGGCAGCCCTGGGCAGCATTGCACGTGGGAGTCACACCACACTCCTTGCTAAGAGCTGGTCTAATACTGTGTCCACTGGCGCCCTTCGCCAAATGATCTCTTACTGCTATGGGACCATGAATGCTTCGAGGGTAGTCTGGTGGCGCACAAGACAGCTGCATAGTATTGCCTGGGGTGGATCCGACCCTGGACAGTGGGTGTCGTGCATTGCCAGAGTGACACACTTGGATGCGTCCAGGTACACTCACGGCCAACGAGTCTCACTCACAACGTTTGTTTCTCTCCTTGGTGAACATCAGGGCTTCATAAGTGGTTGCATCGCTGTTAGAGGAAATTGATTTCTCTTATTCCATGTGATTAGAACCCATTTGTTCCTCTTTCTAAGGGTATGAGTTTCTCTCATAAACAGGCTGTGTCTTTCATGAGCTATGCGCCTCACTCACTTGCATTCATTGCGAGGAGAGACAATCGTGAAATAACTGTCACTGAACAGATCCCTTTCAGCCGTATATGCTATTGTCAGTTTCATTGTAAGGCAATGGGCCCGATTCACAGAACTAACTTAAGACAAATTCCTAAACTTACTACTTTTGGTATTCACAGAAGTTAGGATTTTGTCTTAAGACAGACTTAAGACAGACTTAAGACAGAATCCTAACTTAAGTCTGTCTTAAGTCTGTCTTAAGACAAAATCCTAACTTCTGTGAATACCAAAAGTAGTAAGTTTAGGATTTTGTCTTAAGTTAGTTCTGTGAATCGGGCCCAGTGTTTTTATTATACATGTCTGTCTCGGTCATTGGAAGAGGCTGTTTACCATATTTAAAGTGACTTATCTTGCTCATTATCAGACAGAATATTCGATTGGCACTGCTAACTCACTGAGGGCCCGATTCACAGAACTAACTTAAGACAACATTCTAAAATTACTACTTTTGGTATTCACAGAATGCATTTAGTAGTAGTAAAGTTAGGATTTTGTCTTAAGTTTGACTTAAGACAAACTTAAGACAGACTTAGGACAGAATTAAGACAGACTTAAGATAGACTTAAGACAGACTTAAGTTAGGATTTTGTCTTAAGTCCGTCTTAAGTCTGTCTTAAGTCTGTCTTAAGTCTGTCTTAAGTCTGTCTTAAGTTTGTCTTAAGTTTGTCTAAAGTTTGTCTTAAGTCAAACTTAAGACAAAATCCTAACTTTACTACTACTAAATGCCTTCTGTGAATACCAAAAGTAGTACGTTTAAGATTTTGTCTTAAGTTAGTTCTGTGAATCGGCCCACGAAAGATTATGCAATGTATAGATTTTTCTATTTAAACAAGGCATCCAGCGCAAGGAACTAAAATTTCCCATTTGCCCTGTTCTGCATCTGTAGCAATCACCAAACAAGTTTCACGAGATTCAGTAGGGGGAGGGGAGAGAGGAGGGGGCCTGAACCTGTGGAGTGGTGTGGCTCACTGGTTAGAGGCTGGCAGACCCGGAAGCAGAGAATGGCCCGGGACCAGGGTTCAATTCCCGACGCGGCAGGGTCATGGACCAGGGTCAGCGAACTCGATAATTCTCGCCTCGGCGCCTACTCTAACCAGGGATCACACTCGGCAACTCTGGGCATTAAGCTTGCCTCATCTCTACAACGGCCCCCCACAGACGCCGGGGATGCCTGGTTTCACCTTGGAGATACCCAGAAGGGACCATCTCACAGGGAAAGCCAGGACGGGTTCCCCAGCGGTCTCCAGCGCCGGGACGCTTACGGGCAGCCGTTCGCTTTACAAATCCAACACATTTACATTTACATTCCCTTGCGGGAGCGAGCAGGAACCATCTGTTAATTATAAACAGATGGTTTGAAAGCTAGATCCCACGAGGGATTCGCCAAATGTGCACGTAAAGCCATTGAAAGCAATGCAACTCGTGCACGTTTGTGACTGCAAAACTGAATCGATTGCTAAAGGTCTTTTTCCGATGCAGCACATGCGCACTGCATAGGCGAGACCTAAAAATACTATCTCCCCGTAGAAATCAAAGGGAAACAATTTAAAAATGTTGAATTAATGTATTAAAAGCAAGATTTTTTTTAGCCATGTAAAACATGTCAAGAAATGTTGTACATAATGTTAAAACATTGTACAATATAAATTAAATAATTGTATCAAATATATACAATTATTTCATATATTCAGAAAAGACAGATGTTAAAATGATGTTGAAAATGTATATATAAATATTTAGGAAATATTTTCTTTTTTTATCAAACTGTGGGAAAAAGTGAAAATATACAACATACAGTACAATTTAAATATGATATTAATTTTTTATGTAAAAATAAATATTGATTCAAAATGCTTTATTTATCTACATATAAAAGTTTCTTTTTAAGTTGAAATATATATGTTTAAAATGTAAAAATATACATTGAATAAACTTTGAAGACATCAATAAGATTATTATATTACTAATCACCAACAATACTAATTAAATGACAAACTATTTCTACTACACACAAATACAATTTAAACAAAGGATTTCACACTAAAATTATCAAATTAAATAGTCATACCCCAACATAAACCAGTTTGAAGGAAGTGTTGGACCCAAAGGGGATTACATTTACTATTCCCACTCCCATCTGAACCAATTTCGGGACGTTGTTGGGTACTAGAGGGATAACATTTACTATTCCCACTCCAATCAAAACCAATTTAGGGAAGGTGTTGGACACTAAAAGGGTGGCACTGACTATTCCCACTCCAATCGAAACTAATTTAGGGAATGTGTTGGACACTAAAAGGATGACCTTTACTAGTCACAGTCCAATCTGGACCAATTTGAGGAAGGTGTTGGACGGTAAAGTGGTGACATTTACTATTGCAACTTCAATCTAAACAAACTCGGGGAAGTGTTGTACTCTACAGAGGTGACATTTACTATTCCCACTCCAATCTATACCAATTTGGGGTATGTGTTGGACACTAAAGGAGTGATATTTACTATTCCAGCTCCAATCTAAACCATTTTGGTGAATGAGTTGGACACTAAAGGGATCACACTTACTATTCCCACTACAATCAAAATCAATTTGGGGAAGGTGTTGGACACTAAAGTGGGGGTGGAGGGGCATTTACTTTTCCCATACCAATTGATATCAATTTGGGGAAAGTGTTAAACCCCATAGGGGTGACATTTACTATTCCCACTCCAATCTAAACCAATTTAGGGAAGGTGTTGGACACTAAAGGGGTGACATTTACTATTCCCACTCCAATCTATATCAATTTAGGGAAGCTGTTGGGCACTAAAGGGATGACATTTACCTTCCCACTTCAATCTATACCATTTTGGGAAGGTGTTGGACTCTTAAAGGGTGACACATACTAATCCCAGTCCATGCTAAACTAATTTGTGGAAGGTTTTGGACTCTAAAGGGGTGACATTTACTATTCCCACTGCAGTCCAAACCAAGGTGTTAGACACTGAAGGGGTGATATGGTGATATTTACTAATAACACACCAATACAAAACAATTTGGGGAAGGTGCTAGACACAAAAGGGATGACATTTACTAATTCCACTCCAATCTTAACTAATTTGGGGAAGTTGTTGGACACAAAAGGGGTGACATGTATGATTCCCATTCCAATCTATGTCAATTCAGAGAAGGTGTTGGGCACTAAAGGGGTGACATTTACTATTGTTGCAGGGATTCTGGACATACACAGAAATATGCGCAGGAAAACAGGACCTCAGTGAGTAGGAGTGTACCAACCTACCACATTAGTACCCAAAATCTCTAACCAACTAGATATAGTGTCTCATTCGCTCTCCTCCAAAGATCACAGAGCTACAAATGATAAGACAACCCAGAACACAACACTCCCGACTCTCTCAGGAATCGCGGGAGCAAAACGTAATCTTTCTCTCACTCACTCATGCTTGTCCACAATGAGAATAATGTATTTTAACTATTGTGCTCTACGGTACATTATACGTGCCCCTGCTAGCAGCAAAATGCATAAACTCAGCACAGTTAGCATGGTTACAATTCCATAGAATACAAAGGGAGGAGTCATTTTATAAAGACTGTTTTTTAGGCCTAACCACCCTCCCCTTGGTAAGAAGACGTTTATTTATATAAAGAAAGATCTCTGGGCTTTGACAGCAGACCCCATACCTTAAAGCCTGGATGTAAGGTTTACATCATAAGAACAGCGGAGCTCTTCTCCATGGAATGGCTTTCTCGAAGTGTGTTAAAACAACATGCAACAACGTAATATCAAAGCAAGAGTCTTCGATACTGCAGCTGTGTGTAGCATCTTATGTCTAGGTGTTAGGGACTGACCAGAACAGAATAACAAGGGGCATTGTTGATCGGCCTTGCACATCGTGTTCAGACTAAACTCCAGGAACGGCAGACAATGTGAAAGCAGCCCATTCTCATGTGAAAGGCACAAACAGAGTCTTGTAAAAACAAAGACATGTAGCAACATGCGCAAAAGCAGCATCATGGCAGCGAAGCTCATGCTAACTTACCAATGTTGACAATGTCTTTACCAATTCAGAGAAGGTGTTGGACACAAAAGGCATGCCATTTGAAAGTCTCACTCCATTCTAAACCAATTTGGGGATAGTGTTGGACACTAAAGGAGTGACATTTACTATTTCCACTCCAATCCATACCAATTTGGGAATGGCGTTGGACAATAAAGGGTTGACATTTACTATTCCCATTCCAATCTAAACCAATTTGGTGGAGGTGTTGGACACTAAAAGGGTTGCCATTTACTATCCCCAGTATAATCTATAAAAATTCAGGGGAGGTGTCTGATATTAAAGTGGTTACATCTACTATTCCCATTCCAATCTAAACCAATTTGGTGAAGGGGTTGGACACTAAAGGGATGACATTTACTATTCTCACTCCAATCTATACCGATTTGAGGAAGGTGTTGGACTCTAAAGGGATGAAATGTACTATTCCCACTCAAATCTATACCAATTAGGGAAAGGTGTTGAACTCTAAAGGGGTGACATTTGGTATTCCCACTCCAATTTAAACCACTTTGGGGAATGTGTTGGACTTTAAGTGGGTGAAATGTATTATTCTTACTCCAATCAAAACCAATTTGGGGAAGGTGTTGGACACTAAAGGGGCGACATTTACTATTCCAACTCCAATATAAACAGATTTGGGGAAGGTGTTGGTCACTAAATGGGTGACATTTACTATTTCCACTACAATCCAGATCAATTTGGGGAAGTTGTTGGACACTAAAGAGGTGACATTTACTATTTCCACTACAATCTAAAACATTTTATTCAAGGTGTTGGACACTAAGGGGTCCATTAGGATGTCGGGCGGTGGCACCACCGTGGTGGTGGCGGGGCGGTAAAACAGCTTTTTCCACCCGCGAGCAGCGGAACTCACGTCCGCCACATTAGGATAGGTAAACACAGGTCATTTCCCGTCCGCCGCGGAGCGCCGCGCCCCGCCATGAAGGTGCGCAAACCACCGCGGCCGCGGGAGCCAATCGAGACCCTCCGCCGCGCCCGATGACGTCCGCCCCGCTCGACAAATTAGGATGGCCCAAACAAGCAGACGCACCACAGCGGAGACACCGCACAGCTGAAGCAGGCGGAAAGTCGACAGCGGAGCACGAACGCCGAAACCCGACATGAACCCCATGGACCCAGCCCTCCACATGCATCCGGTCATGTACCTGCTGCAACACTATCGCCAGATGGGCCGCCGCGGACACCGCCGCAGGTACGCTACTACACATATGCACCACACAACACACATGCCGACACAGGGCCCAAGCACAACACTGGCATCCTGCTGGGGGGCACAACACATCCACATGGGCACCCACACATCACCCACCTCACAACAAGGCACCCCGCGGCATCCGGATCACACAACGTCCGCCAACCTGCGGCAACGTCACGGTCACGGACACGTCACCGCCGCGGTCAACACATGCGCACTATGCTGAAGGCAGGGCCACACCAAGGCATGGGCAGGGCACAAACATCACAGGGACACACCACCCCAAACAACACTGCACCCCACTCGAGCTAGTCACAGGCCAGGTGCCTATCCCGTGCACCCCCATGCACACCAACAAGCACTGTAACAACAAGCACACTACACACACACTGCAACACACAACACACAACCAGGGACACAGGCACTACAGGATTGGCTGACAAGGAACACACAACACCAGTGCACTCCTCACAGCCCACACAATTGCATACAATCATCCACACAGGGCAAGACAAAACAAACAACAGGCATACAACTCCTGGCTGACACATGTGTGTCTCACACCATACAGGGGCACACATACATACACTACAAACTAACACCCTTCACACTGCACACCTCTGCCACACCCAACACCACACATGCCATGTAAGCCATGCCACCAGGACTAAGGGCCAACACAAGATGACCATACACATACACGCCTGGGCACACAGAAAGGAAAACACACACATACCTCATGAAATCACAGACAGCTTCAAAACCACTGAACAGCTGCACACCCTGTGCTGCCAGTGTCCCCCAAGGTGACCTGTGAACAGTGTATGCAGCACTACCAAAACACCAACAAGAAAACTGCATGGCCTGTAAAATAGCCATCACAGAGTACAACATCAGCAGGGCCAGAATGGAATGAAGACCCTGTCACCCCTGTTTAAAAATCAGATGGCCACAAAGAGCCATGCAATGGTGAACTTAAAAATGGAGCATGGTACTCAGTCAAGCAAATTTAAACAAGAAAAGGACTTTAATCAGCAAGGAGAGTGATTAAACACACATCAGAAGTATCTGTATGTATTCATATATTGCACAGATGTAGCAATACAACATTTGTATACCATAGCAAGCCACAGAATCATGTACAAATGGTTGAGACTATGCACAGGTCAAACACAAACAGGAAGTGCATAGTCCATGGCAGGGGAGATTACAGCACATCAGAGCAACAGGCCCAGAGTCCTTGGCAGGGCAGGGGAGAGTACAGCACATCAGAGCAACAGGCCCAGAGTCCTTGGCAGGGGAGATAGCAAGTACATGAGAGGCTGCACAGGGGTGAGTACAGCACATCAGAGCAACAGGCCCAGAGTCCTTGGCAGGGGAGATAGCAAGTACATGAGAGGCTGCACAGGGGTGAGTACAGCACATCAGAGCAACAGGCCCAGAGTCCTTGGCAGGGCAGGGGTGAGTACAGCACATCAGAGCAACAGGCCCAAAGTCCTTGGCAGGGCAGGGGAGAGTACAGCACATCAGAGCAACAGGCCCAGAGTCCTTGGCAGGGCAGGGGTGAGTACCGCACATCAGAGCAACAGGCCCAGAGTCCTTGGCAGGGCAGGGGTGAGTACAGCACATCAGAGCAACAGGCCCAGAGTCCTTGGCAGGGCAGGGGTGAGTACAGCACATCAGAGCAACAGGCCCAGAGTCCTTGGCAGGGGAAATAGCAAGTACATGAGAGGCTGCACAGGGGTGAGTACAGCACATCAGAGCAACAGGCCCAGAGTCCTGGGCAGGGGAGATAGCAAGTACATGAGAGGCTACACAGGGGTGAGTACAGCACATCAGAGCAACAGGCCCAGAGTCCTTGGCAGGGCAGGGGTGAGTACAGCACATCAGAGCAACAGGCCCAGAGTCCTTGGCAGGGCAGGGGAGAGTACAGCACATCAGAGCAACAGGCCCAGAGTCCTTGGCAGGGGTGAGTACAGCACATCAGAGCAACAGGCCCAGAGTCCTTGGCAGGGCAGGGGTGAGTACAGCACATCAGAGCAACAGGCCCAGAGTCCTTGGCAGGGCAGGGGTGAGTACAGCACATCAGAGCAACAGGCCCAGAGTCATTGGCAGGGCAGGGGTGAGTACAGCACATCAGAGCAACAGGCCCAGAGTCCTTGGGAGGGCAGGGGTGAGTACAGCACATCAGAGCAACAGGCCCAGAGTCCTTGGCAGGGGAGATAGCAAGTACATGAGAGGCTGCACAGGGGTGAGTACAGCACATCAGAGCAACAGGCCCAGAGTCCTTGGCAGGGGTGAGTACAGCACAACAGAGCAACAGGCCCAGAGTCCTTGGCAGGGCAGGGGTGAGTACAGCACATCAGAGCAACAGGCCCAGAGTCCTTGGCAGGGCAGGGGCGAGTACAGCACATCAGAGCAACAGGCCCAGAGTCCTTGGCAGGGGAGACAGCAAGTACATGAGAGGCTGCACAGGGGTGAGTACAGCACATCAGAGCAACAGGCCCAGAGTTCTTGGCAGGGGAGATAGCAAGTACATGAGAGGCTGCACAGGAGTGAGGACAGCACATCAGAGCAACAGGCCCAGAGTCCTTGGCAGGGCAGGGTAGAGTACAGCACATCAGAGCAACAGGCCCAAAGTCCTTGGCAGGGGTGAGTACAGCACATCAGAGCAACAGGCCCAGAGTCCTGGGCAGGGCAGGGGTGAGTACAGCACACCAGAGCAACAGGCCCAGAGTCCTTGGCAGGGGTGAATACAGCACATCAGAGCAACAGGCCCAGAGTCCTTGGCAGGGCAGGGGTGAGTACAGCACATCAGAGCAACTGGCCCAGAGTCCTTGGCAGGGCAGGGGAGAGTACAGCACATCAGAGCAACGGGCCCAGAGTCCTTGGCAGAGGTGAGTACAGCAAATCAGAGCAACAGGCCCAGAGTCCTTGGCAGGGCAGGGGTGAGTACAGCACATCAGAGCAACAGGCCCAGAGTCCTTGGCAGGGCATGGGTGAGTACAGCACATCAGAGCCACAGGGCCAGCAACACACCCAGATAGCAAACAATGGTCTTGACTAGCACACCTCTGTGTGGCACAGGCATATGAGGGTGTTGACAACTCATTCCTGGCTGTCATGTGGAGTGGGACCTGGCTGTGTGTCAGGGACAGCAGGTCCACTTGACTGGTGTGACAGAGGGCCATGTGATGTGGTAATAACAGAGGGCCTGCAAGGTGGAGGGCTGTGCGGACCAGGTGGCACTGTGGCACGTGGAGGTGGAGTCATGCTCACCCTTGACACAGTGTGGGTGGGAGAGGTTGGAGGGGTGCCCTTCCACTTTTTTGGAATATGAAATTGCTTCCCTGTCGTGGGGTTGATGGGAAGTGGCGTTGACACCACCGGCACACACCCCAACTGTCCCACATCAGGGGCAGACACTGGCACTCCCTCTGGAGAAATGCTTAATCCTGCTGAACGCATGGGCTGGCTACGCCTCCGGACCACCTTACCCTCTCTGGAAGGTGTACCCCCTACAGTGACCACCTTCCCACTTCCCCCAGGGGTGGTGTCTACAGTGCCCTCGTGTCCCTTCTTGCCAGGGCTGCTCACAACACTGCCCTCCTTTTCCTGAGTCACTGGCATGGACACAACACTGCCCTCCTTTTCATGAGTCAGTGGCCTGGACACAACACTGCCCTCCTTTTCCTGAGTCACTGGCCTGGACACAACACTGCCCTCCTTTTCCTGAATCTGTGGCCTGGACACAACACTGCCCTCCTTTTCCTGAATCAGTGGCCTGGGCACAACACTGCCATCCCTTTCCTTAATCACTGGGCTGCTCACAACAGGGCTCTCCTCTGCCACAATGGCTGGGCTGGTCACCAAAGGGCTCTCCTCCACCTGCCTCGATGTACTTTGTTCTGGGGTTGATGTGGTGGGTGGTTGTGTCCCTGTGCTCTCCCCAGGTGTAGCCATGACACCCCACACATCCTCTGTGGGCATAGCTGAGTCAATTTCTGGTGATGCCTCTGCAGCATGTGAGCCTGATGTCTGCCACAATGATCTTCTGGCCTTGCTCTTCTGTGACTTCACCTTGTCTGTGCATATTGGGGGGGGCCTGCTCTTCTTTGGGGATGGAGTTTGTGGACGGGATTGTTTACTTTGGGTCTGACCTGTGCTCCTAGTGTTGTATCGTTTAGTTGATGTAGGTCCCAAGTGGTCACTGTCATCTGATGTGGCCACTGAATGGGTGGACGTCACAGGCACCTGAGCTGCAATGGGAGAATGTGCCTGTTGGAGGGCTGACGTGACTGTGGCTGACAATGACTGGAATGTACGATGTAACCCACCCACGTCAGAGTGTATGCCCTCCATGAATGCCAGAACCTGGCCTAATTTGTTATCGTGGGCACTGAAGGCATTGAGCAGGGCGGTCTGGCCCACGCAAAGTTGGCGCAGGAGCTCTACTCATTCTGCACTGAGGGCAGCAGGGGGGACAGGTGCAGGGGCAGCGGTGCCATGTGTGAATGTTACACGTCCCCTCTTAGTGACACGGATACGGCCAGCCCCAGAGGAAGTGGATGGGAGGCTGGGCAGTGGCTGCTGATTGTCAGATGCTACAGCAGACTCCCCATCCCCTGTGGCTGCTAACAGGGACGCATCCCCCCTGCCATCAGATGAAGTGGTACTCTGTGTCTCAGCCACAGATTCCTCATGCATACTCCTGTCACCCTCAGTAGCGATGGTGTGGTCAGTGTCACTTGGCTCAGTCTCACTTTGCTCCGCTGCCGCTGTCGTGCTGGTCTCCCCACCACTATCAGGATCATGTACCGCCGTGGTGTCTTGCGAATATGCATTAGTGAGAGAAACAGGGTTGTGTAAGTGTCATCATCTGGTCACACGATATCAGATCAATGCAGCACATGAGAGGCCTAGAGCTACATGGTAACCACCACACCCTCCAATCACTGTGCAGCTACACACTATATAGACCACAACAGTGCCTGTCATGCAGACAAACAGCCAGGAGTGGAGCAATGTCGATGCCACACAGCACTACACCCTGCCCATGGATGGTGATCCCCCAGCCCACATTGACCTGCCCCATGGACATGATGTAGCCACAACACACATCACCACTTACAGCCCAAAAGGGAACCAGAGGGGACCACACACACCTGTATTGACTACACATGCCACATTGCCAAATAGGCCATTCCAATTACCATGTGCCAATCAGGGTTCACATTGTCGTCAGATGTGTGGGCCTCTACCATCATGGTGCATGCAAAATAGACAGACATGGTGTCACACTCATTAAGTGGACACAGCTGTATGGCAGAATATCAACTCCACCCACCATCCCAAAGAAGAGTGACCATGTGGACACCAAAAATCTGTCAAGGACTGAAAACTGCAGGCAGGAGCAGCACAGTAAGCCCATGGTGGCCCAATGCCTCATACAGACACACATCACAGTTGCAACTCACATCACATATCACAGCATGGCAGCACACGCACATCACATGTGTCACCGCTGCCACAGGCACTGTACACATGCATCCACTCCCAGACAAACTCTCCCTCCCCGGATACTCACCATCTCTGTCTTGCTGCTGATGCCCCTTCATACGTGCATCCAGGTCTGGATTGGTCACTGCCAGTATGCGTCCCATCAGCGGAGTCATGGTGCGCCGTGCCACACGCCCTGTGCGTGGTACCATCCCCAAGGTAATCTCTGCCACTTGCTTAGCCAGCCGGCTGATGTGGTCCACCTCTTGTGACAGTGTGTGTGTCGTCTGTTTGATACCCCCAGGGCTCGCACCTTTGCTGCTATGGCCCTCCAGACAGTCTTACGTTGGTGTACCTTGAGCTGCAGGTATGAGAGTAAAGAAGGCCAAATGAACAATTACACAATGTCATATGTCAGCATCTATCAGTACAGCAGCCAGACACTGACTCGGGACTCACAGTAACCTCCCTCCCTCCAGAACTGGGGGTACCCTCACAAGGCCACTCTGCATGGCATAAACATTAGTGAATGCATGCACACATTGAGGTTCCTACTCTCCATGATAATCACACTAAAGCATGATGCTTCAACACAAATGCATCGACAGCACTGTGTAATTCAGAAATTGTACAGGGCACTGATGGGGCATATCCACTAATCAGTGTGAAGCAACTGTAGCATGTAAGTTGGCTGATGTTCAACGTTTGGCTGTGCAGCCACTGAACCTACTCTGTGGGTCACACTGACTATGACTACAGGGGCACCCTGAAATGTCATCACAAGGCTAACAACCGTTGGTTATGTCTGCCCAAAAAAGTAGCACAACCCACTCACACATACAAGTACAGGCCTAGGAAGAGTCACAGTGCAACATACACACTCCCACGACCTGGAAACAGCTTGTCTGTCAGTGTTTGTCAGCACCCCACCTCCCAAAGCACATACTGCAGCATCATGACTACACGTCTGACACCACCCTTCCCTACTGCTCCCTTCATGGTGACTTACCACGACATTGGGGCCACCAAACAGGCGTGGGTACTGAGCCAGCACCTTGTTCACAAGGACATCCAGCTCCTCACTCGTGAATGGACTGGCACGGATCTTATCTGTTCTTGACATCCCTGTGGATATGGCAGACCTGTGGCTGAAGTGAGTTGTGATGGGTCCCAGGCAGCAGGCTCTTGAAGCAGCAGCAGGACAGGGTCCCAGGCAGCAGGCTCTTGAAGCAGCAGCAGGACAGGGTCCCAGGCAGCAGGCAGGACAGGGTTCCAGGCAACAGGCTCTTGAAGCAGCAGCAGGACAGGGTCCCAGGCAGCAGGCTCTTGAAGCAGCAGCAGGACAGGGTCCGAGGCAGCAGGCTCTTGAAGCAGCAGCAGGACAGGGTCCCAGGCAGTAGGCTCTGTGAGCAGTGGAAATGTGAGGCTCACTCCCACAGATTTATAACCCCCTGGGGTTGCCCAGGAGCTTAAAAGATGCAACAATTGGTTGTCCGGGTCTGCCTTATTCAAAAGCATCCAATGACCGCCTCCGCGGTAGCGGAGCACAGCTTCCGCGATTTTCAAATCTGCATCATGCCACCGCGATCATCGATGCCATTGGCTGTATGCAATGCTCCACGGCGGTGACGCACCGAGGGTGCCCGGGGTGCGCTACCTCGATGGTGCATCTTTCAAAAGTACCCAATGACCGCCTCCGCGGTGGCGGAGCACAGCTTCCGCGATTTTCAAATCTGCATCATGCCACCGCGATCATCGATGCCATTGGCTGTATGCAATGCTCCACGGCGGTGACGCACCGCCGGGGCCAGGCAGTAGGTACCGCGACTCATGCGGCGGAGCATACCCACCGGCATGTACACAAGTCCATGTGCCAATGGCTACCTTGGCTGGGTAGATGGTGGTGCTGGGGTCACGCCGCCGGGGACCGGCGGTAGGTACCGCGACTCATGCGGCGGAGCATACCCACCGGCATGTACACAAGTCCATGTGCCAATGGCTACCTTGGCTGGGTAGATGGTGGTGCTGGGGTCACACTGCCGGGGACCGGCGGTAGGTACCGCGACTCATGCAGCGGAGCATACCCACCGGCATGTACACGAGTCCATGTGCCAATGGCTACCTTGGCTGGGTAGATGGTGGTGCTTGGGTCACACCGCCGGGGACCGGCGGTAGGTACTGCCATTTTCGTACACATTGCTGTGCTGTGTATGTCAATCCTGGACACTGTATCAGCACCCTGCAGCTACATGGTGTAGGGCACATCATTGTACACACGATGCCACACAGCCATGTCATCCACAGGAGGAAGCACGTTCAGTGTGAGCCACTTTTGCCTGTGTTTCAGCCATTTTAGTAAGGGTTTTGATGGCTGATGATGATTGACAGACGTCAGGTGCTCTACATTGATGTCGTGACGTTTAATGTGTTGTTGGTCAGTGCAGACCTTGACCGGGCTGGTGTCACTGCGTTGTATCATACCTGACTTGTGCATTCACAACTGATCATGCACACAACCGGAAGTGTCCCTGCTACTGTGATCATTGTGTTAATGCATGTGTGCCGAATTTACATGATGCATTGAGGTGTGGCAGGTACAGCAGATGGGTATGACAGACATGTTAAGTCACATTACATTGGCGGGTCTTGTTGCACCATGTGTGCACATGTCAAATGTTCAACCATTATATCCGCATTCGCATTCCCCGATGTGTTACTGTCACTTGGGTATTGTCACTGGAGAGGACTGCCCTCTGTGTGTAGCTATTGGCTAGCCATGTAACCAGATGTGCCATGCATCTCTCTGGCCCTTGTTGTTTTCCCATTACATCATTGATGCTTTGTGCTATGGCCATCTCATGATGCTTGTCACTGACATATTCATTTTACTCCTCAACTAGGAGGAGGCCGAATCTCCTACGTCACTTGACTGTGCTTGAGGACATGGAGAATGAGGCAATCATCAGGAAATTCAGGCTGGACAGACCAACATTGAAGATCGTGTGTGATCTATTGGAGCCCCACCTGCAGCCTCGCCGTCACTATCCTACGGCATTCACACCCACCTACAAGGTGATGGCAGCACTCCACTTCTTTGCGACTGGTTCCTTCCAAGAGACCGTGGCTAACGCTGGGGGGATGTCGCAGCCCATGTTCAGCATGGTGCTGAGGGATGTACTTGAGGCCATGATGATATATCGCAATCGCTACATACATTTCCCCAGGGGACGTGAATTGGCTGCGGTTAAGGGGGACTTCTATCCACTTGGGCGCATCCCACATGTAGTCGGTGCCATAGATTGCACCCATGTAGCTCTGGTGGCACCGCAGGCGACGGAGCACATTTATCGGAACCGCAAACACTACCACTCCATTAATGTGCAGGTGGTGTGCCTTGCGGACATGACAATATCACGTGTGTGCAAAGTATCCCGGTTCGGCCCATGATTCATACATTATGAGGAACAGCATGGTGCCACGGATGATGGAGAATCTGCACCTCGAACGTGCCTGGATTGTGGGTGAGTATCACTACTGCTATCACGTGCTGTGTGTCACTGGCTTTACTGTGGCCGTACAACATTGCAATGGGTGTTTATCATTCACAGGTGACTCTGCATATCCCAGTAGGCCATGGCTGTTGAGCCCACTCCGGAATCCCCGGACACCAGCAGACATCCGCTACAATGAGGCCCATGGCAGGACACGACGGGTAATTGAACGGACTTTCGGCCTGCTGAAGTCAAGGTTCCGGTGCCTTGACAGGACCGGAGGCGCACTCGCATACTCACCTGGGAAGGTGTGCAAGATCGTTGTGGCATGCTGTATGCTGCACAACCTGGCCATCCACAAGGGGGTCCCCCTGCTCCTGGACGATGGTGAGGAACCAAGGCCACAACTTGCTCAGGGACCAGAATCCATTGATGAGGACAGTGGAGAGGAGGAAGGAGTTGACCTACGCCAGCAGCTAATCCAACGCTACTTCACTTAAAGGTGGGTGACAAGTTACAACGTGTACATAGTCTGGTGTGGTTGCTTTTGTTGTAAATGTATATGCGCAGATGTTCCCGATAGGCACATGTTCTGTCACCTATGTATGGTATAGGTGGAATTGACGTTACGTACGGATATGTATGCTGGACCGTATTTGTGCGTATCTGCTAGACATTGTGCAGTATGCCTGTGTTAATTTTGGAGCAGTGATCTGTGTGTGTTGCCACAATGAGACCAATGACTGTAGTTCTGTTGTGTCTCCCTGGGTGCTACAGAGTGTTCCTGCCCTGCATACTGTACATCATGTTTACACATCATGGACATTATCAACAATGTTAATATTGCACTAAAGAATTCACTACACAAAATCTGGAGTGTCAGGTATTTTATTTTGGGAGTGGACATGTGAATTATGCGGGAATATTTACAGGAAGGTGGGGAATGAGCAGTGAGTTGACAGTCATGGTCGCAGAGATGCAAGAGTAGACACCACAAGGATGTGGTGACCCAGTCCAACAGAGAGAGGTGCCATTGCCAAGGCAAAGTGGGGAAAGACAGTCCAAACAGTGAATGCAGTTGGGAGAGGGTTGTCTTCACGGCTGGCTCCGTGATTGGCGTGTGGCAGGTGCTTTGCCTCCAGAGACTCCCAGGCTCTTCTTTGGACTCCCCCTAGATCTTTTTGGCGGTGGGGGGCCTGCTGAATGGCCAGCGGCGTCAGAGGACTCGCCCTTCTCTGTTGGCGCAGGGGAGGATGGTGGACTGTCATCCTGCTGTACAACAGGAGGGGACGGTGGTGGTGGTTGAGACACAGGCCTGTCCCTCTGCAACGCCACTTGCTGGCCCATGAGGTCCACCATTTGTCCCAGGCAGTTATCGATGGACCTCATCAGCAGGATGAGCTCCCTTAATAGTTCATCCGACCGGCCACTTTGTCCCTGGACCTCTTGGTAGGCCTCCACGACTCTGGTGAAGTGGTCCAGGGATGGTGTCCACTCCTCCCGAGATCTGGTGTTTACCCTGGCCCTCCCACCTGCTCTGCTGCCACAGACCTCTTCCCTCGCCACTGGTGCGCCACGCACTGCCTCCCTGCCCTCCACAGGTGTT
This sequence comes from Lissotriton helveticus, assembly GCF_964261635.1. NCBI lineage: Eukaryota > Metazoa > Chordata > Amphibia > Caudata > Salamandridae > Lissotriton > Lissotriton helveticus. The sequence goes on along the minus strand of NC_136069.1, from coordinate 60,351,784 downwards.
GCTGTGGGCTGGTCATACCTAGGGACAGGGAGGGTGCTGCAGGTGGTACTGGTGGTAGTGATGGTGTTGGTGGCAGTGGCGGTGGTGGCGGTGGTGGTTGCGGTGGAGGCAGAGGCCGGGACATCAGGGGTCTGCTGCGTTGTTGTTGCAGCAGAGGTGGTGTTGGCGAGGATGGGGGCCTGGGACCTCTGGGTCTGTGGCACACCAGATGGGCCAGGCTGGAGCTCATCATCCAAACTGTCCTGGGAGTCCGCATCTGTGAGTCCATGTGCCGGAGCTCTGCTGGTCATTGGTGTGGTCCTCAGCAGTGAGTTCTTCATCACCTGTGGAGTAGATGGGGAGTGGTTAGAGTTTCCGTCACCTGCGTATCATCATCTGTCTGTACACTACTTATATATGCTGTCATCAGTTGGACAATTCATGGCAACACCGTGTAACATTTCATAGTGCACAGTGACATCATGGAGTCATACATGTTGAATGTCAATGCATTGCGTCCAATTGTTATATGTTTTCTACACACACACTTCCTGAAGAATGACGGTTGGTACATACCTGTAAGGTGAGTGTGCAGGGTGCAATGTCTGACACTTGCTCCTGGGAGGGGGTGGCCTCCATGCTGCTAGGCTGTGGGCCAGGGGGCATGCTGGGAGTAGTGGTACAGGCCTCCCACCCACAAACACCCTCCAAGTGAAGATGGCTACCTACCTGTAAGTTTGTTTGTTAAACAGTGCAATGGCTGACGCTTGCTCCTGGGAGGGGGTGGCCTCCATGCTGCTAGGCTGTGGGCCAGGGGGCATGCTGGGAGTAGTGGTACAGGCCTCCCACCCACAAACACCCTCCAAGTGAAGATGGCTACCTACCTGTAAGTTTGTTTTTTAAACAGTGCAATGGCTGACACTTGCTCCTGAGAGGGGGTGGCCTCCATACTGCTGGGCTGTGGGCCAGGGGGCATGCTGGGAGTAGTGGTACAGGCCTCCCACCCACAAACACCCTCCAAGTGAAGATGGCTACCTACCTGTAAGTTTGTTTGTTAAACAGTGCAATGGCTGACACTTGCTCCTGGGAGGGGATGGCCTCCATGCTGCTGGGCTGTGGGCCAGGGGCTATGGTGTGAGTTGTTGTACTGATCTTCCTCCCCCATACAGGCCTCCTCAGCAGAATGGCTGGCTACATTTTGGGTAGGGATGGACAGTGTATTGGTGGTTGGGTTTTGCAAGGAGGTGAATCTCAATGTGGTGTTAAACATTTGTCTGTACTTACCAGCCTCCGCTCCCCCGGCTACTCCTGTGAGACTCTCAGGTAGCAGGATGGCAAGCACCTTCTCCTCCCATGGTGTGAATGTCTTTGGTGGGATGGGAGGGCCACTGCCAGTCGCGTTTGCCAGAGTCCAGTTCTTGCTCCTCCTCTCCTTGACAACCCTCTTGAGATCATGCCACCGCTTCATGATCTCCTTCTTGGATCTTGGGGTGGCCCCAACTGCATTCACCCTTTGGACTATCCTTTCCCACATTTGTGTCCTGGTCGCTAATGGTGTCTGTTGGACCAGGTTACCAAATAGTTGTGGCTCTACTCTCACAATCTCGTTGACCATTACTGTCAACTCACTCTCGGTGAATTTTAGCATTTTTTGTGATGTCATGGTGTGTGGGGGTTGAGGTGTTTGTGGGTGCCGGGGTGTGTGGGTGCAGGGATGTGGTGATGAGGTGTGTTGTGTGCTGGTGGTTTGTTTGTGATGGTATGATGGTGGTGTTGATGGTGGTGGTGGGTGTGTGGGTATGGTGTGCTCTTTTGCCTCTCCTGTCAGATGTGGTGTATGGCCTTCTGTTCTGGAAAGATGCAAAGGATTGTGGTGAGTGGAGGGGGTGGCTTTGTACTCAGCTGTGTGGGTGTGTCCAATTGGATTGTGGTTGTCAGGTGTGTTGTGGGTGTGGTTCTGTAGTTTGGTATATTTTTTTGTTTGTAATTTATGTATCTGTGTATGTGTGTTGTATATTTTGGGTGCAGGGCTACTTCGTTTATGCAATGTTAGGCATCACTGCGGTGCTTTCACATCGACCGCCATGTATTTCATGTTCGTCCGCTGCGGTGGCTTTGCAGCTGCTTGACCGCCATTTCTCTCATTCAATCCTGGCTGTGACCGCGGCGGCCGTTGTCGGCGGTTGTGCACGCGACACCCTCGGGGATATTGTAATTTCCCGTGCGGTGTCTCCGCTTTCCCTGTGGACGGTTTTGTCTTTTCCGCTGCTTTTCCGACCGCCGCGGTCGGAGTTTTGGCATCACCGCACACGTCGGGCGGTTTCATTTTCACCGCTACCGCCGCGGTCGGTCTGTAGTGGCGGTGGACCCTGATTTGAACGCCGGTTTATCCGCGGTCATGGCGGGCGGTTGTTTTCCGCCTCCATGGCGGGTGGGGTGGTTTTCCGCCCGCTATCCTAATGGGCCCCTAAATATGTTATATACACAATCAATACTCCATACTCAAACATAATTTTTTGTTCTTTAAAAAACACCTAACAAAACACAATAACCCAAACTAAAACCTATATATTTATAATTCAATCAGTCAATCAGTATGAGGGTCTCAAGGCACTATAAGTAAACTGTAACGTTTAAAATGATATGTTTATCGCCATTAAGTAATATTTGTACTAATATTTATTAATATTCTGAAAGTTTGAAACATAGCATAAAAAAATTAACACACCTAATAAAAATCATGAAAGTTAAAAAAAACATACAATTAATTTTTAAATGAAATTATATTTTAAATATATTTTGTGTAAAAAGTAAAAAAATCTGAAATATATATTCAAAACAGAAAATATTCCAACAATAAACATATAAAAAATGTCATCATTACAATGTTGTTTAATCCGTTTTTCATTAGTAAACCTATAACATATAACACAAAATTAATGTATACTTCATAAATGATACAATCTATTCTATTTTGATACTCTAATTAGACCACATATCAACTTTTTTTAACCTAATATAAAGGTAAACATTTAAATATTTTCAAACAATGTATTTAATATGACATTATATTTTTTAACATTTAACAAAAAACCTTAAAAATATTTTTAGATTAAATAAAATGAATTAACAAATTATGAAATTATTTTTTGAACAAAAATACATGTGCAAATGTTTTACATTATTACATTTAATTTTTATGTATTTTAAATGCTACCATATGTTGCATAATGTAAATTTTTATTTTGATATTTACAATAAAATATTTTTTACATTCAATATAATTCATATATACATTCAAAATAATCATAAACTATTATTGATAAAACGTTTTAATTTAACAAAATAAATTTATACATTTTACAATTTTCATTTGCATGCCATTAAAATAATTAAAATTAAATTGAAATTAAAATATTCACTTTTTAAAAATGTCTCCACCCTTATCCCTTAAAAACCCAGTACCCTACCACTAAACAAATTATATATACATTATTCTTTACACACGAATGCAACTAGAAATACAAATTAAAAAAAAAATGCCATAATTAATAAATACACAAATGAAAAAAATATTAAACATATCAAATCAAACGCACTACAATAACATACATACAAAATAACACTTACAAATGACATGATATACAATTATATTTTCTAGATCGATATTTTTACAATGATATTAAAAACAATACTTAAAACAATATCCTTACCTTCCATATTCCTGTCGACAATATTTTTGACAGCCCGATATTCATGACACGATATTTTTGTTTTGCGATATTTTGTATTCAATATTTTGTCCAAACACAGACATCACATATCTTGGTGAAAGAAACAAGTGCTGCAATTGTAGTGGCACCGATGGTGTTCAAAACATAAGTCCAGCTCACCATTGCAGGCTGGTGTGCGCATTGGTACTGATGGTGTTTTCTATGGGAGACATCGTTTACATCAAATGCGCTACAATGCATTCCATTACAACGTGGTTGTTACAATGACTGCGTTGTTACAACGCAAACCATTTACAATCCAACACCTTCCCTGATGTTGCCCAAACTGGAGTAGGAATAGTAAATTATACTATCCCTAAGTCCAGCACACCCCCTACAGCCAGTCGTTGTTACGACTTGTGATGTAATGGTTCACGTTGTAACAATGCGGTTGTTGTAACAACTGCGTTGTAATGGAATGCGTTGTAGCACATTCGTTGTAAAGAGATATATTCTTTTTCTACATCAAAGGCCAGCCTGCCATTGCAGACTGGTGTACGCATTGCCCAGCTAGTGTTTCAGAACACGTGTCCAGACTGCCCGTGCTGACAGGTGTGCGCATTGCATCATTGGTGTGCCATAAATAGCAAGGCACACCCCTGAAAAAGGAAACTCGAGAGGTCAGGTAGCAGGAGGAAAACCCATCAATACAAGTTACAGAAGTAACAATCCCTCATGACCTATATTTCTTTAACCAATGGCTTCTAAAAGCTCAACACACGGGCACAATTATGTTCTCCACACAATTTAAATATTTTTTCTTTACATACTTTGTTTCATATTTTTCTTTTTTCGTTTATATTTCATATCTTGTGATATTATTTTCCACTACAAACATATGACTGGTATCATCTTCCAAATAGTGCTGTACCAAAGATACAACTAATTTTAAACACTATACAAGTCATACTCAGCAAAATTATACAACATAAATGCAATACATCCCCACACATACCCACACCTCTCACAACTCTACATCCATATCCCTTGCATTCAATACTTTCACTCTATACACCCCAGAACAACACTGCATGCACAGATGGAAAACAAAGGGTGATACAATCAACCCTCGATTGCTGTGCTGGTAGCTGGGGTGTCACACTCTCTCAGGTCGACGTACATTTCAATGGTATGATTTATATAAAAACCATCTTCTTCAGGACCAGTTAGTTAATTGCTTTATAACGGGTTGAAGTTGGGGGGGAAGAACGTTTTTTTTAAAATTTCTGTGACCCCTAGTGATATTGGATTCCTTGGGCACGCTTTGTCGATCGTGCCTAGTCCCTCTAGTGCATGGGTACTCACAAACATAAGTAAGGTCTGTGGTGTGCTCATGGGCCGCATTGATGCCAGCATGGTGGCAGTATGACTTTTTGTTATGCTGTATTCGAGTCGCTATCCCTCTTCCACACCTTAGGGCAAGCCGTCTCTGCTTGTTATCACTATCTTGGGAGAGTGTAAAAAGGAAGTAAGTTCATTATTGAATTGATATTAAATAGAATTACACAATGAGAAACCATAAAACCCAGAAATAATCATGGTTTCCCCATATGAGCAAATTGTGTGATCCTACACAATTGTCAAATTTAACTTTAGTTCCTTTTCCTTTGTGCACCTTGAAATACATGTGGTCAAGATACACGCTGTATAAATCCTTCCCTTGTGTTTGATTTATTAAACTATAATGCCGCTTCATCCAGTGAGGAGGACGCTGAACCAGAGCGAAGGGACTCCAAGTCCCAGGAAGCCCGGAGGTTGTGCCGTGCACCTGTGCCTAATTGCTGCAGCCTTCATCAGCAGCTCGCCGCTCACGCTTCGCGGGAGCCGCTTCGTAGGACCCGCTTCGCGAGAGCTGCTTCGTCCAGTGAGGAGGACGCTGAACCAGAGAGAAGGGACTCTAAGTCCCAGGAAGCCCGGAGGTTGTGCTGCGCACCTGTGCCTAATTGCTGCAGCCTTCATCAGCAGCTCGTCATCCAGTGAGGAGGACGCTGAACCAGAGAGAAGGGACTCCAAGTCCCATGAAGCCCGGAGGTTGTGCCGCGCACCTGTGCCTAATTGCTGCAGCATTCAGAGAATAGTGATCATAGTGACTGTGCGGGCTTTGTCATCAACACTAAGATGAGTAAACGAGAAGGGACGAGGATAGGTGCACCCAATGGGAGCAGTGTGCTGGGGATGCTAGACCATTTCATACTAAGGGCCACGTCTGTTCTGGAAAAAGAGATAGCGATAACAGAGCGACGTCTATCCTTGGATCCGTAACAGACTAAACGATCATCCCTGGGTTTAATCGCTACAGTTTGCTCTCCAGTCCATTCCACTGCTAGTCCTAATATACCTATGCTTAACGATGAGGCGAGTGGCTCTGTGAGTCCCCCCAACTGGGTCATTGGAGGTCTTTGCATCACCATCATTAGCGTTCATTAAAACCGCTTCCGCTGTGCCCCCACGAACATCGGCCAGATCTACATTGAAAAAAAACAACATAACTAATCAATCGACTCCTGACCCGGCAGTAAAAAGGAAAAGGGGAGGTCACAGAGGCCAGTCACTGCGAAAGCGCCAAGGACCGTTAAAAACGGAGGACGTGTCTTAGATGATGATCGTAGCACACAAGACAATACCGCTACCGCCTGCTCGGATTTTAATATTGCTTCCATGGGTGGTCCTAGCTCAAGCTGTAGCGAGGAAATGTGGAGAAGACTTGAAAACCTACTGGCAACTCTACTATCCCCAATCACTTACAGACTTAGCAGAATTGAGGACAACAAAAAATTCTGAATCTCAGGTCAAGACAGGTTTTTTCTGCATTAGAAGGCCTTCTTGTTCAATCTAAATCTGCTATTACGGATCAACCCAGCAACCTGGGGAATTAGGTCCCAGCTGTGATCGCAGTCAAACCCAAGCTCTTGTTGCAAGAAGCAAAGAAACAATCTGCTCCTAGGGTCCCTATTAATGCAGCCCCAGCATCACAAATGGCAATAACTCCTTCGCGCAGGAATGATGTTTACTCAGGGAATCAATCTGGTGAATTCGCCCAATCAATCATGAGCACTTGAGGCGATGGTAAAGTGGGTACAATAACAGTTCCAATGGAGATCAACAATCATATAAATTACCCCTTGGATAGACGAGTAAGCACAACTACTGGACCACAGGGAAATGGGGGTCTGGAACATAATGCCGTGATATCGAACTTCACAGCTTTTAATCTTCCTCCGGCAGCCGCACCACTAGTGGTTGTATTGATGAACGTTCCACCCCTGTGGGCAGCACAGACTGAAACCACAGATCAATTATTCTTCAAAGCGCTGCATTGGTTTAACACCTGACTCAAGGGCCTTGGGATATGGGAGGAAGGTGTTGAAATGCATATGGTTATGGCTAGACGAATTTCGTGGATAGGGCCTTTTAGGAAAGAAGGGAACGGTGATTGTGTAGTCGTTAATTTTAATAATCTTTACATAACAAGATTTCTGCTGGATAATTTGGGAGGGATGCTGGGAAGACATACCAATATAGTGCATATCCTACCACTAGGATATGTTTATAACTTGGGTTCCACTTTGCCCCATTATCCGACCTAGATCTATGTGACTGACTACTTACACCCACCCCGACAATGGTAGTGCACTCTGATAGTTGTGCAATCCCACCCCAAAGTCCTTACAAGGTCCTGCATCAAACGGGGGATGATAGTCAGGTTAACATGGAGTTTCTATCACTCCCCATAAACTCTGAGTGTATATATCCATTACAGATTTCCCTGGTATCTTGGAATATCGCCGGCTCAATTACCAAAACACTGTCATCTGAATGGTCATGTTTTATTTAGGGGTATGATTTTATCGCCTTCCAGGAGACTTGGTCGGTAGATATGATCTGCCGCCCAGGATACTTGGCTTTTGGCAAAGAGGCAATTGCAAATCCCAAGGGGAGACCTAGTGGGGGGGTTGCTAATATGGGTTAAGCTACAGACATCAGTCCAAATAGAGGAACTATCAATAGATAGTCCTGACATTCTTGCCATTAAGATTCGCTCAGCGAGAGAGCCAGACTTTATACTGGTTAATGTGTACGCAAGAGGGATCCCGGGTGGGAAAGCCTCACCAACCTTCGCCCTCTTGGACTCATTTATTGATGACCTGGTTGGCTTAAACGATTTAGTTATCACAGGTGATCTAAATTGCACATTTTAGCCTTTAGGCCTAGATGATTGTAGCCTTAGTATGGAGGAAGACCAGAACTGGGGGATACCATCTCTATCGCTACCACCTATTAATAAATGGTCTGAGGCTGCATTGCAGTTGAAAAGTTTGTCCCTGGGGAGGGGGCTAAGGGCTGCCAATGGGAGATCTCCCTCAGATATGGAAGGTAATAACACCTTTTCCAATGGGTGTAGAGGTAGCAGAATTGATTACATCCTCCTTAGTATGGCCCTTTCGCCCAGATTTGTGGATATGTTGGTCCACCATAGACCGGAAAGTGATCACGACCCACTTTTACTAACCTTAGCTAGGAAGGGATCGGATCACCCTAAGGCCACCTCGGAAACTGAAATAGGAGAAGTAATCATGAACCAAGATTGCCGTTGTTTGAAATGGGCAGTAGTTTACTGAAGACGAAGGTGCCCTAAAGCAGATTAAGTCAATTGAAGAAACCCTAATACGGCTTGGCTCCATAGATATCCCGGATAGCTCTCCTTTAGACCTTATGGAGATTCACGAGGATTTATTTGCTAAACTAAAGTCCTTCTTTACCAAAAGTAGAAGACCCTTTAGGCATTTTTAAAAAAATCAGCCAAATGGTATGATGAGGAATGTGGAGTAGCATTTAAGCATCTTGCAAATGCAATCAAAATAGGAGTACCCCAAGAGGTTAAAATAGCAAGGGCAAACTTTAAAAAAGTCCAATTACAGGCAAAAAGGCCTTTGACGAGGATAGATGGGTGAGTCTAACCAATGCTAGCAAGGGGAAGAACTGTTCCAAATTCTGGCAATTAGTAAAATGGGGCAGTAGTGCGACTGATTCTACACCAGTCAATATTGTACCTCCTGAACTATGGGTGGAGCATTATCAAGCCCAATTTGCCTCTCTGACCAGTCACCCAACAGCCTACTTTGAGGTTAACACTGAGGCTGTTCTTATCTATACTAATATAATGAAGAGAGAGCCCAAACCTTTGAGGCGGGTAATCTCAGGAACCACAGCACCAATCACAACACCCAATACAGCGTTGGAAAGGGCAGTTGCAGCAGAAGGACATAGGCTATGCAGACGCCCACCATATACATTTAAAAGGTAAAAGAAACGTGCCAGCAAAGTAGACCCTTGTGGGCGTGTCTGCATTGTGCTGTGGGCGTGTGCTGGGGGCGTGACAAACGCTGGGGGCGTGTGGTACGTTCCGCCCTTCATGCCATGTCTCATATCGTGTGCCAATCCCACCCTGCTCCCTTTAAATACCCCTGCACCCCATAATCATAACCCACCCTTACTCCTTAAAATACCCGACACCCTTAAACACTAACCCATCTTAACCCTATAAATATACCCTGCACCCCAAAACCCAAACCTATCCCTAAACCCTAAAAATACCCTGTACCCCAAAACCCAAACCTGGCCCTGAACCCTATAAATACCCCTGTACCTCAAAACCCAAACCTACCAATGAACCCTAAAAATATCCCTGTGCCCCAAAACCCAAACCTAGCCCTGAACCCTAAAAATACCACTGTACCCCAAAACCCAAACCTACCCCTGAACCCTAAAATACCCTTGTACCCCAAAACCCAAATCTAGCCCTGAACCCTTAAAGTACCCCTGTACCCCAAAACCCAAACCTACCCCTGAACCCTTGTAGTGTAGTTCCTATCTTCCCAATAGGCTCTGCGCATTGGAATAATACCTACAGCAGTAAAGGCCTAGGCCAGACGTTAACTAGGTCTACTACTGTCGATACTAGACTTAAGTTTTGGGTTTGCCAGCGTAGCTCAGAGTTCGCTAGAAACTTTCTCGAATGTTCAGGAAAGAATTAACTCCCCTGATTAGACAAGAAGGGATTTAGTTTCTGACAACCATAGAACATGACAACTTTGCTCTCCCCTAATCAAGAGTGTATCTCCAGAGTCGTGTGAGCACAAGGCAATTATTTTACTCAGTCAGTACGTGCATTCTTAGTCTCATCAGATTGTAGAGAAAAGGAAGAGACGGGCGTGTTCAATAAAAAGGTGTTATTTATTGATCAGTCTCTTTTCTCGTACAAGAGAAATGGATCGATATTATTGCAATACTTATAGTTAAGTAAAGTGCATACATTAAAAGCAATAGTATAAAATAATACTGTAAAAACATTGATATGGTTTCTGAGCCATAAGATGTTTAAAATGATTAAAATATATTTACATACACATATACATTTGACTAAACGTACTCAACTGGTGTTTCTAAATACGCCTACCCCGTGTACCTGACCTAAGTCTAATGCGTGGGCGGGAATAGAAAGTTACAGTTTAAGTTAAGTTTGTTTTTGCCAAGTGAATAACTAAAGAATTCTCTGTGAGGGGTTATTCAGTTCTGTACCTGGAAGTTAGGATGAATGAGGAATGGTATCTCTTTCTCTGCTCTCGATATTCCAGGCTACCTGCGAGGGCTGCCCAGAAACGCCGGTGCTGGATTCTCGGCAGGAGAAAGCAGCGCGTCTCTCAGCGCGTCAGGAAGGCGGGGCTGCTGCCAGCCGGGTCTGCTCTGCTTCTGGGCTTCGGCAAGTATGGCTGCTCCGTCTCGTCACCACGCGTGTGTTTGCATAGGGCAAGATCGGCAATATTTATACCTTAAAGGTGCCGAGATTGACGTAAGGATGGACATAGATACGTCAATAAAGATGTCATACGACTTGCTCGTTAGCACATTCTTTTACTGAAGTTCTCTGTGAAATCAAAACAATGGCCGCACGGATTTTCCAGGTTGTCATAGGTTTGATTTGTTATGAGAACGTCGTATGCCTTATCAGGGGCTGGAGGAATGTCGCTTGTCTAATTAGATCTCAAGCGTTATGACCTAATCAGATAACACGTTCCTGTGCCGTAGTGTGACTGCGTCAGATAACGGTATCTGCATCATGGGGGCTTTTCTTGCCTCATGGGCTGACTGTTAGTTAACTTGATAGTTAGTTTAACCAGAATAGGGTCAGGAATAGGGGGATTGATTCAGAACATATAGGAATACATGACACCCACTCCACGCTAACTATGGTCATATTTACTAATCTATGCATAGTATAACATAGTACAACATACTATAGAGTATAGTGTATACCTCACCACCCCAAAATACATAAATGCATTTTGAAATTTTCAAATATACTGAAAAATTGCAGTCATATATATTGTATGCACTTAAGCTATGAAGTAAACGCTAAAGTAAACACGCATTTGTAGACATTATTGCTTATTTGGTATATGAGAAATACACATGAAATGGCTCTTAATATGGCTATACAGAAAGAAAGTTCGAGACCATTTCATCACATAATAAAATATTTGTGAACATACCAGCGGGCAACTAAAGTTTATAAAGTATCTAAAAATAGAAATCTTAGGGCCCGATGTAGGTAAAATAGATTTACCGATTTTTTATTACCGAATCATACCGATTCGGTAATTAAAAATCGATAAATCTAAGGGGTTGAGATGTAGGAACATCCAGATGTTCCTGCTACCGAATCGGTAAAAATCTGTATTTACCGATTCGGTAAATACCGACCGGTAATGGCCCATTCATTCCTATGGGCTTTGAAGCCCATAGGAATGAATGGGGCATTACCGGTCGGTATTTACCGAATCGGTAAATACAGATTTTGACAAGGGTGCAGGGGGTGTCACTTTGACACCCTCTAGCACCCCCAAAAAAGATTCGGGGACCATGTGGCAGGCATACCTGCCCTAAGGGCAGGTCTGCCTGTCATATGGCACAGGTGTGCATGCACACATGTGCATGCACACCTGAATCGGTATTTTACCATCAAATATATTTGATGGTAAAATACAGAATCGGTAAGGGTTGTGGGACTCAGAAGAGTCCCACCTACATATCAAAAATACCGAATAGGTATAAATACCGATTTCGGTATTTTACAGATTCGGTAAATTTACCGATCGGTAAATTTACCGATTCTGTAAAATTCTGGGCCCTACATACCAAATCTGATTTTCCGGTCGGTAACGGCCGAAAATACCGATTTTCGGCCGATACCGACCGACCTACATCTGGCCCTTAGTTCTCTAGGAATAGTTTCTTACTTTAAGCAGAAGATAAGTGTCCCGAAAATGTTGTAAAAAATAATTTGGGGCTGCTAAAAAATAGCTGTCCGTGAACTGGTGGGAAAAATTGTTCATGTGACTTTATTTTTAAAGTTGAAGGCCGAATTCAGGGAACGCCGTGTGCGAGCTTGCTCAAAAGTCTCTATTTCTGTTCTGGAGAGAACATCATATCATTAAGGCTTTCGAAAAAACTGTCAACAGCTTCATGGGAAAGTTCCACTAAGTCGGAAATAGGTGTAACCATGCATTCGTGCGCATGATTGTCTCCATTGACATTCTGATTCGCATTGCTGACAGAAGGTCGTACCTGATCGATGCTGCTTTCATCTTGAACTTCACTACTCTTCAATCGTAGTGGTGAAGATTCCACGAATGCCGTCATCAGGATTGGCAGCCTTTGAGGGCAGCACAAAGCGTGAACCTTGGTAGGAACCAACAATGTAACTGCATCCACTGGCGCATCCGATTGTAGCGTCAGACAGGTGTCTAACGCGCATTCTTCTCCGCATAGCAGACACCTCAATACAGGTAAAACACATCTTTGCCACATTGGTCGAAATGATAGAAACCAAGTCATGTTCAGGTCTCTAAGCCGGGAGAGTCCCAGGATTTTTGATATCCGGTCCCGGTATCCAATGGCTAGGATTGTTTCTTCCATTGTCGCGAGAGTTTGATCTGTGACATGGGTTGCCATAACGAAAAATAAGGACTAAGAATAGGATTCCTGCAATTAGTCCCAGGATCAGGGGAAGTCCGCCAAAAATCGAATGGACGAAATCTGGAAAAATACCCAGTATGGCTTTGAATGGTGTTAATGCCATCGAAAATACTGTCTTAAATACCTTTGAGACCCCAGTGGTATCAGAAATATTTAAGATTTCGCTCAGGATTTCCGCGAAATGTACGGGGGAATTAGTTGATAATAATGTATGTATCTCTGCAGTCGTCCTTGCGACTTGTAGATCATACGTTTCTTTTGATGACGAGAGCCTTGTAGGCGTCTGAAGAAGCACTGTTTTCATTCTGCTTAAAGTATCTATTCGAATAGAAGTAATTTTCAAATTGGGCCATGCCCTTGCCTCCCTGTCTGGAAAGGAGCTGGGGAACAAAGAACGTCCACAGCACTTGAACTTCGCAGTCGTAGTGACTAGATAAGGGGATTGGTGTCAGTACAACGCGGATTTTTACATCGCATTCCGTTACAACGGAGCTATTACAACGCAGGATCCATTACATCGGATGCCATTACAACGCATGGCATTACATAGCAGATGGTATTACAACGCATGGCATTACATCGTAAGTATAGGTAAGTATACCTTTTTTTTTAAATGTTATTAAGTTAATTTAATTAATTTAATTTAATTTAATTAATTTAAATAAAATACATTTTAAAAAAGCCATTAATTTAATTTAATAAAATAATATCTATTTAATAAATGTAATTTTAATAAAAAATGGGAATAATTTAATTTAATTAAAATAATAAAATTAACTTAATGTACATATTTTTATAATTGATATTAAATTAAATTAATTGAAATAATTTATTTAATTTAATTAATTTAATTTAAAAATGTAATTAATGAAATAAAATTTATTTAATTTATTAAACATATTTTAATTAATTTAAAAATGGTAAATATAATTTAATTAACCCAAAACACAAACCCCTGTACCCCAAAACCCAAACCCTGCCCTAAAACCTAAAAACACCCCTGTACCCCAAAACCCAAACCCTGCCCTAAAACCTAAAAACACCCCTGTACCCCAAAACCCAAACCCTGCCCTAAAACCTAAAAACACCCCTGTACCCCAAAACCCAAACCCTGCCCTAAAACCTAAAAACACCCCTGTACCCCAAAACCCAAACCCTGCCCTAAAACCTAAAAACACCCCTGTACCCCAAAACCCAAACCTTGCCCTAAAACCTAAAAACACCCCTGTACCCCAAAACCCAAACCTTGCCCTAAAACCTAAAAACACCCCTGTACCCCAAAACCCAAACCCTGCCCTAAAACCTAAAAACACCCCTGTACCCCAAAACCCAAACCCTGCCCTAAAACCTAAAAACACCCCTGTACCCCAAAACCCAAACCCTGCCCTAAAACCTAAAAACACCCCTGTACCCCAAAACCCAAACCCTGCCCTAAAACCTAAAAACACCCCTGTACCCCAAAACCCAAACCCTGCCCTAAAACCTAAAAACACCCCTGTACCCCAAACCCAAACCCTGCCCTAAAACCTAAAAACACCCCTGTACCCCAAAACCCAAACCCTGCCCTAAAACCTAAAAATACCCAAACACCCCAAAACATATACCTCAGTACCCCAAAACATATACTCCTATACTCATACTTATTTAAAAAAATACTTAAATTAATAAATTTAATTTATAATATTTAAAAACATAAATAAATATTTTTATTTATTTTTATTTATAATTAATAATAATTAAATCAATTATATAATATTAAATAAAATTAAAAAAAATTATATACTTACCAATACTTACGATGTAATGGTATGCGTTGTAATACCATCTGCTATGTAATGCCATGCGTTGTAATGGCATCCGATGTAATGGATCCTGCGTTGTAATAGCTGCGTTGTAACAGCATTACGACGTAAAAGTTGCGTTGTAAGTGATACACACCAGATAAGGAGTCCCGGGCATAAGACTACAACATTTGCGATCTACAATAAGAATGTAACTCCCATTATAGAGTCTTTGAAAGAATGGTTCTATTTCAGTTGCAGGTGCGCCATGCTGGTGACATGAAAGGTTGTATGAATTCCCTTCACAGGCTCCATGCAAACTAATTCCGTTACACAGAAGCGTGCCGCTTAGTGACATAGCACAATTGTTGCCACTAAGAAACACTTTCTGTCCTTTATTACTGACACATGCATGTGAATAGGGCAGGTTCCAAGTTGTTTTAAGGTACCCCTTCCCCAATTTCTCGTACATGCCAGCCTGTATATATTTTTGGCAGTATTGAAACCTGAAGGTTGAGATTGGAATATTTATGATTCCGTGGATTATCCATTCACTGACAGGTCGTTCTGACATTGTCATTGGTAATCTTTCTAGTTTTTCAATGCTCAAGATTGTATAATCAGCACCCTTTTGCGCCATACCGATTTGTCTATCAGTAAGGTTAAAGATTTGGAATAGTGACGTTGTGTTGATTAAACGCCAAGGCACATAGCCTGAACGCAGATTTTGTAACGTCCAGCCAAGCTGTTCAATAGAACGCAATTGTGACTGACCATGTTGTAATAACAGTAAGTCTTGCGATAATATATTGATTGCTGAAGACACAATGCTGTCCAATGAAAAAATTCTGGAGGACAGAGTCATTAACCCATTGTCCACTACAGAAAGTGATTTTTCCAAATTAATACGGTCAATTTCCCGTATTCTCTCTGCTGTTTCAATTTGATTTACCTTCAGGGCCTCATTGTATGCTGCATATACAGAGGCTGCTATGAAACGCTTTTGACGCTGTTTGCGTGGTCCCATTATGAAATCACGCAAGTCAGCACCATCAGTAAGTAAAGTTAGGTGTTGCTTAATTTCAGGCAGTGTGGAAGTTTGTAGCCACTGAAGGCATAATTTGCCCACACTGTAGGTTGTTATTATCCCTGGGTGATGTCTTTGGGGATATCTAGGGTCTGGCCTGGTCATTTTGAACCCCTGTGTTTTATTCAGGAATCTGTCTTGACAGTTATTTGTATCTGTGGGCCAGATCAACCATTGTTTCCAATCAGGATGTGTTCTGTTTTGGTTTAATATATGGTTTACGTCTATTTCTTCATCCGTATCAGAGCTATTGCTAAACATTGTTGGCTTTGGAATAGACGGTTTATTTAAATCTTTGATTTTGGCTAGGCCAAGACAGGTGGTTTGTTGAACAGTGTCATTTAAAAATATCATTTGTTCTGGGATCATGCAAGCTCTAAACAAAGCTTCTAAACCCTGTACTTGCCATTCTTTTGTACCCCAAACACTTTTCAAATCAACATTTTTGTCCCAATAATCAAATCCAAAAGTATTCATTTCTTCGAAAAATGAATCTGAATATATCAACTTTGTGTTGGTTATCATGGTTTTCATCCCTGTCTTGTTTGACAATTTAAAATAAAATGTTTCAGCATTACTTGTGTTAAAACCTGAAAAATATGAATATTTGTCGTAAACGGTTCTTGAGCTCCCTTTTGGAGGTGTTGCACAATGTTCCCATTGATTATAATTTAAAACATTTCTAGGTTGTGCAGATTTATGTAAAAAATGGTTACCATAGTGGTTATAGCAATACATACTATCATAATTTGTAGAACCTTGCAAATAATCATGTTTTGTAAATTTAGCAGACATTACTAAGTCAGACATCATGTTATTAATGCTTTCGAAGTCCCAATCATCAGCAAATGAGTTTGGTTTTGCAAAGTCACTCAAGGAGATCTTGATTTGGTGTGGATATTTCAGGATCTCGACCGGACCATAAATTTCATAGTCAGTGTTGTCCCAGGCTACCCCACCAGGTATAGGATTGGCTGTGAAGTTGGCTGAAGAAAGTTCTCTTTTCTCGACGTGTGAGGATGTTTGTGGTTTGAGGACCAAGTTGATGTTCTGACTTGCTGAATCCATTTTAGCATATTTTCCCTCAATGAAGCGTCCCAAAGTTAATATCATGATGAGCCAAAGTATGAGGATAAATGCACCAAAACCCACCCAAAATTCAATCCATGGAGAAATCAGATATGTTTCTTTCAGTTGGTTCAAAAGTTCCTTAGCTTTGTCTTTAAAGGATTTTGATGATGGCTGTGTCTTTGATTCACTGAGGCTTTCAGAGGAATCATCGAAGTTGATGAAGTAGCCGGATGCAGTTCTGTCAATTGTTCCAATTGGTTCAGGATTCTTGTTTCTTGCATTTTCACTTGGTACTTCATTGTAGATTGGTGTGTCTCTGCTAAATGTTTTTATTTGGGTTTTCAGAGGTCTGAGTTCTATTGCATCGTTGCATAGTCCTTGTTGTTCTTCTGTAGGCGTTTCGAATGTGATGAGCCTCTTTGTTAGGACCTCTGTACTGGTAGCAAACCTTGGTGTTCTGCTACTTATTGGGAGTCCACTTGGCCTACTGTTTGTTATCGGCCACATGTTGTGGTTTTACCAGGTCGATGGATACAACTCGGTTCTCCTTTTTACCAGCAAGTGGCGGTAGTACAACTGATCTTGTCCCGTTGACAGACAAGACAGGAACTGCTTTTCTGTAAGAAGGCCCAAATTCCTTCTTTACCGCGATCTTCTCCCTGACTAGATCCCCGACTTTTGGAATCCAGACAGGTCTTGCTGGGACAGGTGGTGATTCTTCAGTGGTTGTTGGCTGTTGTTTCAACTGTATGTTGCTCAGGTCTTTTCTTGTTTTGTTTAAGTCCTGCAAAATAGCCAAACGGTCTTTGACATCAAAGCTTTTTTCTTTAACCACTGAAGTCTGACTGTCGAGGTCAGAGATAATCATTCTAGTTCCAAATAATAATTCGTACGGACTGAATCCCTTCAGAGAATTTCGTGGCAAGTTATTTAGACTACGTTGGACACTTATTAGATGTTTGACCCACCCAGCTCCCGAACCTAATATCCTTTCCATTATAGATTGCTTTCTGCCTTGGTTTTTTCTTTACACCATCCCGTACCCTCAGGAAGGAAGTGAGAAGATTCCCGCTGGACTGTGCTCATTCGGCCATGTTTCCCCCCAGGCTGGTGGGCTTGAGTGAAAACAATGGTCGAACGTAGCATGCTCTTAGCGTATATGCCATTTAGACTCGCAAATCTTTGTATAACAGTCCGGACGTCAGCCGAGTGCTGGTGATCTACATTATAAGTGGAAACTAGCCTGTATATGTTAATCGCAAGCCCTGCTTTTTATTGGTCATATTATCTGCCTTGATACGACGAGGTATTAAACTGTTTCTCTCCCCACTGCGATCTTTGTTGCAGTTTGGGCAGTTTTTTACAAACATGGTGTAATGCAGGCTCATGCCTGGCCACCAGTACCGTGATTGTAATTCTTCCAGAGAATCTTTCAGTTTGAGGTGTCTGAGACCCTCGCCCATATGTGCGTCTGCGATTAACAAGCTTCTCCTGTCCATGTTTGGAATCACTCTATCCCCCACTCCAGGGATTCGAGCAAAAGGGACGGAGTTTGCATCGATTATGTATGTATAATTGAGAGGATAGTTGATCGGTAACGCTGAGCAGTCGCCTTTTGATGACGTTTTCACCGCCAGCACTGTTTCACCGTCAATGTATTTTAATGTACGCTTTTTTCGAACTACGGGAGCCGATTTAGTGGCTGCCGCTGCGGCTGTTTCAGCCAATGAATTCCCTACAACGTGAACGCCATCACGCTGATGACTCAGTGAGTGTGTCACGTGAGTCCTTGGTAGTTCTTTTTGTAAAAGAGCTATTTGTTCCCAGAGCAATTTCTGCTTTATTGGTGCATCTGTGTCATCTTTGTAACCGTTCTGAATCCATGTCTGCAAATCCTTGTTATATGATTTGACGCAGTAATATGAATCTGACAGTATGAGTGTCGGGAATTCGCAATCCGCATTATCTAGCGCCATTTTCAATGCTATTATTTCAGTTTGTAGTTCTGAATTAGTTTCTACTGAGTGTGATTTTGTTAATAGAGGTCTTAGTTTACCTCCGCGCCACACTTCCTTTGTAATCTCACATGTGGGGTTGTATGCATGTTCTCCCCAAACGGAGGGTTGAGCATGTCCGTCTGTATAGATTACACAGGCGTAATGTCGTAGAGGCAGAATGTCGATTGGCAGAGGATACGTCTTTTCATATTTTAGATTTTTTAATTCTTCTAGTTCTTTAGAAAATTGTCAACCAGGCTATACTTGATAATTCATATCCTACGTATAAGACCGTTAAATGGGCAATTCTGGATTTTTTAAAGTTGAATTTGTAACCCTCTGCTGCGAACCCAAGTATTATGGTGTTCACTCTTTTCAAGTGAGTATCCAAATCATCGTCTGTTAAGTAAATGTCATCGACATAAGATAATGCTTCATCATCATATAGTTGCAGTAATTCTGTTACTCTCGCTGAGAATACCCCCGGGCTGTTCTTGTACCCCTGGGCTAACCGACAGAATTGCTTTTGAGTGCCATTTACTGAGAATGCAGTTAAATATCTGCTCTCTGGTGCTATGTTTTGACAAAAGAATCCATTGGAGATGTCCAAGGTTGTTTTGTATTTTTTGCGCACTATGTTATTCATTAGTGCAGCACTGTGTGAGTTTTGCACTGCAAAGGTTTTGCAACATGTGTTAAGGTGTCGGTAATCCAAAACTAGACGATATGAATTGTCTGGTTTGGAGACCGGAAACAAAGGATTGTTCATTTGTGAGGTGCAAGTTTCAATCACCCCCTGGTATTCTAGCTGATCTAGTATTTCATTTACCTGTTTTTTAGCTTCTTCCTTAATTGGGTACTGCCTTTGTGCAGTAGGTTGTGATTTTAACTGGATTTTGTGAGGAGGAGAATCCTCATCCCATCCTACATGATTTTTATATAAAGCAGGTGCTAAGGCCACTGCCCACTTTCTAGCAAGTGTGTATTTTTTATGAATCGGGATTTGATTCGAGAAGGCAGGCATAATTACTTCTTCGCCATGAGGGCATTCCCTGACAAACTCTGGTGGCCAGTCTTTTTCAGCTAGAAGGATGTCATAACCCTTGGAGAGGTTATCCCAAAATAGTCCCCTTATTTTCCTAGTCTTATCTCCCTCTATACGTAATGTTATCTCGTATATCTTGTGGGGTTTGCTAACTCTGGTGTCTGCAGTTTCCACTTGAAGATATTCATTCGTGTCCACTGTCTCCAGATGATTCATAAGGACTTTGCGAGCTATGCTCACTTCTGCTGCGCTGTCTAGCATTTTCTGAGCCCACTCTCCGTTTTTCAGTTGTGTCCTCAGTATTCTCGGCATTGTTAACTACCTTGATACTGGCTACCTTCTTTTTTGGAAATTGTAATTTCTTTTTTTGTTGAGCAGGTTCCTTGTCTTTGGACTTGGCGTGCTCTTCTCTTTGTTCTGATCGTCCTCTTCTTTCCGATTTCTGCGAGGAAGTCTGAAAAGATTGAGAGGGACGTGTATCAATGTCTTGATATCTATCAGGTTTTTTAATATTATCCCTATTTCTAAGGTTATATCTTTTCCCAGAGGGGTCACTCTGGGGTGACCTGTGTCTCTGGTTCGGAGATTTCTCCCTTCGCCTAGGAGACCTTCCTCGGGACTGGAATTTCTTTTCTTTTGGATTGGATTGTTTGTTTCCATCCCAGTTCTTTTTTGGTGAATTATTATTAAAAAATATTTTTTCTGGACTTTCAGTCAGTTGCGGTTTTACTGGTATTCCACCTAAACTATCTCTACCTAGTTCTTCATAGGATTTTTCTATGATTCTGGCAATTTCAGCTGGTTGGTCTGCTATATCTGTCTCTTTTAACCTCTGGCGGATCGCCACGTTTGCTGCTTCACCTTTTATATTGGCTAATAATATAGCCGAGACCTGCTTGAAGTCTTTCAGTAATTTCATACCAAGAGTTAAAGCTGGTTCTGGACCGTATTCATCTTGAATTTGTTTTAGCACATCTGGTATTACCGAAATGGATGGAACACCGTGCGTTTTTGTGTAGATTGAAGCAAAGACTGTACCCCAAGTGTCACAGTCCTCTATGTGTGGTGTGATTCCCATTGGGAGACATATAGTCAGAATCCTGTGTTTTTCTAGCGGGGTGGTGTCAGGAAACACCGCCTCTATTTGGGTGATTTTTTGTGCCAACCAAAATGGTATCTGTTCCCGTTTAGCCGGAACTTTACCTAGGCAGGATTGGATGTTCTGTGGTGTGATTTTATTTGTGTTCCCCTGGTGAGGGGTCAGCTGTGGAAGTTTAATCGCTGGCTGAATTGTTGAAGTTCGCATTACATACTGGACTAATTGTCTATGAATTTTTAGTAATTGTTTTAGCTGTATTAACAGCTCTCCTGTAGACATTCCTTCGATGTCTGGGTGTGGTGTGTATCCGGCTAAGACCGGCCACGTTGCTCCTGGTCTACCTAAAGGACCGAGCCTGGTGATGTGATTATTATGTATTAGGGCGCCATCAAATAAGAGCAAATGCTCTTGGAATTTGAGTGGTACTTCCACCTCCTCGAAAGGAGTGTAAATGTCGGGTGGAACCTCTATTTTGTAATAGTGGAAGTACTTTGTTACAGCATTTGCTGCTGGAAAATGTATCCATGTATAGTATACCTCTGTCTGCCGATATTCGTGTGCCTCAATTACGAATATGACTGTGCCACCTCTAGGTGTCAGTCCATTTTCTATAAGTTTTAAGGTTATAGATTTCCTTTTGGCGACCGGGATGAGTATTATATCCCCGTCCGCATCTAGTGCTGCAGTATCAGCTGCTGCTATTTCAGCTGCTAATCTAACTGCCTCTCTTTCTTCATCACTGTCTCCCATTTTACCGACAGGATGGTATTATGTTTGTTTGCAGATCAGGTTTCTTATGGAACAAAGATTAGATGCACAATATTTTGGAACTGTTTATCCTTCAACGTTGACTAAACCAAGAACCTTACATAGGAGTTCCCTCCTGCGAGGTTTTGGAGGATATTACCTTTCACCCACTCCAGACGTCTTTGGAGTATTTGGGAAAAGGGGTCTGAGTGAGAAAGCACGACTGAGTTACTCTAAATGTCTTACGTTAGTTTTATCGCCCTTTCCAAACGCGTTGGGCGCCATGTAGTGTAGTTCCTATCTTCCCAATAGGCTCTGCGCATTGGAATAATACCTACAGCAGTAAAGGCCTAGGCCAGACGTTAACTAGGTCTACTACTGTCGATACTAGACTTAAGTTTTGGGTTTGCCAGCGTAGCTCAGAGTTCGCTAGAAACTTTCTCGAATGTTCAGGAAAGAATTAACTCCCCTGATTAGACAAGAAGGGATTTAGTTTCTGACAACCATAGAACATGACAACTTTGCTCTCCCCTAATCAAGAGTGTATCTCCAGAGTCGTGTGAGCACAAGGCAATTATTTTACTCAGTCAGTACGTGCATTCTTAGTCTCATCAGATTGTAGGGAAAAGGAAGAGACGGGCGTGTTCAATAAAAAGGTGTTATTTATTGATCAGTCTCTTTTCTCGTACAAGAGAAATGGATCGATATTATTGCAATACTTATAGTTAAGTAAAGTGCATACATTAAAAGCAATAGTATAAAATAATACTGTAAAAACATTGATATGGTTTCTGAGCCATATGATGTTTAAAATGATTAAAATATATTTACATACACATATACATTTGACTAAACGTACTCAACTGGTGTTTCTAAATACGCCTACCCCGTGTACCTGACCTAAGTCTAATGCGTGGGCGGGAATAGAAAGTTACAGTTTAAGTTAAGTTTGTTTTTGCCAAGTGAATAACTAAAGAATTCTCTGTGAGGGGTTATTCAGTTCTGTACCTGGAAGTTAGGATGAATGAGGAATGGTATCTCTTTCTCTGCTCTCGATATTCCAGGCTGCCTGCGAGGGCTGCCCAGAAACGCCGGTGCTGGATTCTCGGCAGGAGAAAGCAGCGCGTCTCTCAGCGCGTCAGGAAGGCGGGGCTGCTGCCAGCGGGGTCTGCTCTGCTTCTGGGCTTCGGCAAGTATGGCTGCTCCGTCTCGTCACCACGCGTGTGTTTGCATAGGGCAAGATCGGCAATATTTATACCTTAAAGGTGCCGAGATTGACGTAAGGATGGACATAGATACGTCAATAAAGATGTCATACGACTTGCTCGTTAGCACATTCTTTTACTGAAGTTCTCTGTGAAATCAAAACAATGGCCGCACGGATTTTCCAGGTTGTCATAGGTTTGATTTGTTATGAGAACGTCGTATGCCTTATCAGGGGCTGGAGGAATGTCGCTTGTCTAATTAGATCTCAAGCGTTATGACCTAATCAGATAACACGTTCCTGTGCCGTAGTGTGACTGCGTCAGATAACGGTATCTGCATCATGGGGGCTTTTCTTGCCTCATGGGCTGACTGTTAGTTAACTTGATAGTTAGTTTAACCAGAATAGGGTCAGGAATAGGGGGATTGATTCAGAACCTATAGGAATACATGACACCCTAAAAATACCCCTATACCCCATAACCCAAAACTATATCTGAACCCTTAAAATACCCAAACACCCCAAAACATATACCTCAGTACCCCAAAACATATACCCCTATACCCATACTTACCTTATCCAAACATTAAAAAAAACACATGCTTTTACCATTCATGCATTTAAAACGAATTTTGTTGTAAATGTATGCGTGGTAAAAGCATATAAAATGTATTGCCATGCGTTATAATGGCATTGCGGAGTCATGGTACTTTCGTAATGAAAGTATGTGGAGTGGTGGTATGCGGAAAGAAAGTTGCAGAATAATGCGTGTTTACCCTCCCCCGGTAAGTTCATTGGTGGCACGGCGGGCCACATCTCCAGCAACATACTCATATTTTTTCACCACCCATTTCAAAAATGCACAGGTCTCTCTCATTGATGGCCAGCACCGACATACACTTTTAGACACACCTCCCGCCACAAGTTCTAGAATTGCGAACTTTAGAGCTGGGGAGCTACGTTCGAATCTCGGCATCACCTCAACATCCTGTGATTCCAGGCAAATCGCGTTGTCTCCCCGTGCCTACCTCAAAAGAATGTGTTCTTCTGTAATGTAAATTGTGCTCATGCCATGTTGTTGAGTTCGCGCTATATAATATTGCAAGGAAAAATAAAGTAGGGAAACTCGAGTTCACACACTGCTGAACGCGCACTCTTAAGTTCATCAGCAGTGCACTGTGAATCGGAGCGTTTCACAGGCCTGTCACAGATAAGAAATGCTATCAAAACGAAATCCTACAAAACAATATACTATTGGCCGGCAGCAATTCATACCCGGACAACGTCGGGACGGGCTGCTAGTATTTGATAAAAGGGAAATAGAAAGGGTCCTGGATGGGGTCCCAGCAGGGAGGGCCCCTGGGCCGAATTGTATCCCGTTCGACATTTACAAGTCTGACAGGAAGAACTGGACAGATTCTTTTTTTATCATCATAAATGCCATTGCTAGAGGTGCGCCAATTCCAGACACATGGCGTGGGGCTGAAATTATCCCTATATATAAAAAGGGTGACCGTGCCAGCCCTAGCAACTATATGCCGATAAGCCTAATTGACACCTCACAGAAAATAGTGGCTAGACCTGTGCTAGGTAGGGTCAATGAATGGGTAGTAGACCAAAACGTATTATCTACCTATCAAGCGGTTTCAGGCCCCATGTCAGCACCATAGATGAAGTCTTCAGATTTATGATGAGTTATTGGAACACAGTAATCCTTGCGAGGGGACCCTCTATGCAGCCTTTGTTGATTTAAAATCAGCATTTGATGTAGTGCCACGTAACAAGCTATGGGCCTCACTGAAGGAGGCAGCGATGCCCTCAGAAATCCTAGGTTTTATTATCAAATTGCATGAGGCGAATTACGCACAGATGAGGTGGGGACAGCAGGGCGAACTGACTGACCGTTTTCCTGTAAATAAGGGAGTGCGGCAAGGGTGTGTCCTTACCCCTACCCTATTCTCCTTGTTTATCAATAAGGTAATCACTTATTATACTAACTTTCCAACTAATGCTCCAACTCTTGCCGGTTCAAGGGTTCTGCTTTTAATGTTTGCAGACAATACTTTAATTTTATCCAAAACTCAATCGGGTCTGCAACGAGCCCTTGACAGATTCACAGATTTTTGCAACGACCATGATCTTATAGTAAACGTTGATGAAACAAAATTCATGGTGCTGCATAAGCATAAATCGGTTAAAGGCAGAGTAGAAATGGAAAAAGCACCTTTGGAACAAACCGATACCTTTACACACTTAGGTGTGACTATGGGTAGGAGGATGAACTGGTCACCACAGCTAGACGTTCTAGTTCTCAGGCATAACCAGTTAGCAGGAGCCCTACTAAAAGAACATCGACTTTCAACCACTAAACCGGTGGGGCCGGCTATGACGATTTACAATGGGAAAATCAGAGCTTCTCCAATATATGGTGCCGAAGCACAAAAGTTTCTAAGGTCATTGACAGCTCTCCCACAATCAACCCCTATTAAGCCTCTGCTACTAGACCTAGGCTGCACTTCTTTCGATGAGGTGGCGGGTTTTAGACCCCTAGCATACTGGAGGAGGTTATGGACCACTCCCAAACTGGCATCTTACGCCGATGCAAATGGCTCCAGAAGCTTAAGTGCAATTTGTTTGACATGGGGCTTAGACACCTGTGGGAAGATCCGATAGGGACCCCATTTCTCAATAAAAAGGAGTACCAAGCACTTTATTGGGATATGATTACTAAGAAGTCCCTGTCGGTTGTGAGCAGCAACTCGTTAATTTGAGTGTCGCATATGTGATTGTTCACTCATACCTGAAGTATTTTGAACATTGGATGAATGAAGACAAATAAACACACAGATTTATTTGGAATCAAACAGAGTTATCGTTTGTTTAAATTGAACCCGCTGTGCGTCCGTCTAGGAGCGTTAAATACGCTCCATTCTTGAGAGATGAATTAACCCTGGTTGCAAGGCACAACCACAGCATTCGGGCTGCACGCAAAAGAATGAATAATCCAACGAATGGACATAAGTATAAGTATCAAATAGGTTAATTGTTGGTGTGCATTTCGTCATTGTTTTGTGGAATTGACAGGAAATGATATCATCAATTTAGAGTGGGCACTCTCCCTTTAAGATCTTTCACTGCTAAATGGAACAAGTCTCTAGACATTAATTGTCCCTTGTGTTTATCCCAGGAAGAGTCGATAGCCCATGTTTTGTTTGAGTGCCAGGCTTACAAGGGGCCCCGCCGCGAGTGGCTCAAGCAGCTCTGTTTAAACTTAGGCACTAGGTCTGGTATGGTAACTTTGCGTATTTTGGTAACAAATACACAAGCAGACATTGTTATAGCCATCACAAAATTTCTTAGTTGGGCCTGGGCACTACGAAGGAAAAATCTCCCAGTTTTAGGATCCACTATTTGAGTAAGCAGCTTCTCTCTTGTCGATCTTTCGTGATAATGTTTTTTTTTTTTTATGAATTTGTTTTAAAAGTTATCTTAATGTTTATTGCTAGGGTCTTCGATAATGTTTGTATTACATTTTGTATGAATTTCATGTTTTAGGGTTAAACCCTTTTAATGACATTTTTATGACTGTATTGTGTCTTTTATGATTGGAAAATTATCGAATAAAGACTACTTGAACTGAACTATAATGTTGACCATCTACAATAACAACCCAGTGGGTTCCTCATGATACTCTAAGTTCAGTACTGGCATTATTACCAGGTTGGGCGGGGTATGACTGTTTCTATGTTCATTTTGAAAACTGTAAATTTCAAAAAATCTGAAGCATTGATGTAATCTGATGTACTAAGGTGAAATGCATGTTCATGAAATACTCTTTTTTTTATTTGGAAGAGACTTTATTTTTACATGTTTGCTTAAAATGAACATGTTCCTAACGTTAAATGGTGTAGGACACTTTATTTGCTTCTTTTCTTTTAGTTAGTGTAAATAAACATTTACTCGTTTAAGTAATATCTGTAAGAATGTCAGTGATTTCAGCAGCTTAGTTCAGCTGGGGGCTGCATGTGAAGGTCATGAGGGCCGCAAGTGGTCCCCGGGCCGTACTTTGAGTATCACTGCTCTAGTGCGTCACGACGACTGAATGCTCATTGTGTGCAGTGTCCGATTCACAGGTTGCGAATCTCAGAGGTGGGCGCATAACCGTAGTAGTGTCTTATTCTACTTCGTGTGGCATTGCTGAACGTGTGCCTGTGTGTGTGACCGGAACTGTCTGGTGTGGCCAAGATCAATGTGCACTGGATGGTATGGAATTGCAACTCTTTGTTGATGTGACCGGAACAGTCTGGTGTGACTCATATCATCACGCACCTGACGTTGTGTCCGTACTGCTTGGTGCTAGTAATATCATTCACTGGACGATGTGCCTCATTTTTAGGGAGGTACTAATTTTGCAACTCTTCGTTTCATGTGACTGAAGCAGTCTGGTGCGACCGGTATCATTGTGCACCGCATGTTGTGCCCGGATTGCCTGGGTGCGACTCTAATCAACATGTACCTAACAGGGTACCTCTTCCTTTTGAGAAGTCTGCCTTCCATGCTTCATCCTTCCTTCCTCGAATGTTCCCTTTCTGGTCCTCAGCATGGAAGACAAACTGCCCTCTCCTCAACCTGCCTATATATAATAGCTAGGCTATCCTGTTTTAGGTTTAAACCTATAACAACTGATAAAACCCATCAGAAAGGGAAATAGCCCTCACCAGTGTAAGCATATAAACTCTGAAAAAACACTTGCACAACCACAAAATAAATGCCATTCAAAGAAAGGTAAAGGAGACTGAAAGAGTAATTTGTATTCCTTCTTTAAGGGGCCAATGCAAAATAACTTTGTTATACAAGGTAACAGAAAGAAAGACTGGGCTAATATTATTCTGCTTGAGTTTTGTTGTTTAGGGATGTCACTGAAATATTGTTTCCTCTTCCTTTTGCTTTTTTTCAGTTGTGTTTTTTTTGTCTAAAGATGCATATTTTAGAAGCATGTTTCAGGTCTTATTTAATGATTTTATAAACTCTAGAGAATCAGGAAATATCAAAATCATATTTGATATTTTGACAAAGTTTGATTCTTTACTGATAGGTAAACGAGCTGGTTTCATAGGAATCTTTCCCAATATGTACCATCACATTTACCCCGAGAATGGGTGAACCCTTTGAATCATCAGCCATGTTTTCTAGCGAGTCAGTGTTGATAGTAGGTGAACTGCCAAACACCCAAGGCTTTAAACATTCAATGCAAGGTGTAGTGACAGGTAGATGTAAAAAAAAGTGCTGTCACCAAGCATTTGGGATAGTGGTAAAAACATGACACCAGACGTTTGGAAAACATGGAACACAGTATCACTTGGAATGCTGCTGCAAAAAGTGATACCAAGTCTAACAAAGATTGTAGTGACATCGTTTGTATTTGCAGTGATTCAGCTATATGTATGAAAAAGTTGTGTGATGAGCAGTCAAAATTGATACCTGATCTGAAGTGCTTCCCTATAAGAGATCCTTGCTCCTTGCTAGATGACATGCTGAAAGCATCTTTACAATCTTCAGAGTTCATAAAGAATGCTATTTACTTTGTAGTCCATTCTGGTGCACTGTTTCGTTATGCACAGGAAATAAAACACAAATATTTCTCATTTTGTACTTTGTGTGGCATCAAAGAAAGAGTCATCCCAACTGTGTCACTTAGCCAGTGGTTCTCAGTCCTAACGGCTGTGAATTCTATATTATCCATGTGGCGACCATTTACAGAATTTTTGCTTAGCGATGATGCCAAAGGCAAGAAATGTGAGCATCTTCGGTTGCATATTGATAGTGTTTTGAAAAAAAGTAACACTCTACTGCATGGTTAGATTTTTTACAGGAAAACATGACTTCTGTAGTGGAAATGACATGACATGGCATGGAAAGCTATATCAGTGGCCAGAGTTAGCAAATTGTGTACTAGCTGTTTTGGCATTGCTCGTTTCAAGTGCCAATGTTTAGAGGGCTGTTTCACAGATAAAAGTTTACTTGGGAAGGAAAGAGCAAGTGTGCGTGACCAAAGACTCACTGAAGAAGTATTGTATTGTGTACTACAATAAGCTTGATTTGTAAAAATGTATTTGCACCTCATACACACTGTATGTACACTGTCTATATAATATGCACTTTCAGTGCAGAAAGCAAGCAATAATAAAATATAAATGTCCCATAAAGACCAGAAAAACACGGTTTCTGTTTTTAATGGTGACAAAATATGTAACCACTGATAACCACTGTTTTTATAAAAAAATCTTTTTATTAAACATAAACAGGCTTTAGTTCAATACCCATAGACAAGTGGCATTTAAGGAGAGATAGCCGAAACAAGTTCGCAGTTCCTAAAATGTATCCCGTCGACGATCCCCACCATGAGATACCCACATTCCCCCACCACATACCCTAGCATCCTGTCTCCCACATCAACACATATCTTTTCACAGGGCTCGCATCAAAGTTCTCTATATTCGGCGCATGCACTCCAGATCTTTTCCCTTTACGAGGGCAGCCCCGGCTCTGGTAGATAACTCCCTCCGCCCCACAACACCAGTCCTGGTCTCATTTCCAGGCTGTAAGAGGAAGGGCTGTCTCTCCTCCCCATGCTTGGGCAATATTTCTCTTTGCTACCCCACCCGCAAGGGCCAGCCAGGTCTTGGCCCACTGCGGCCACATCCTTTATCCAGTCACCCCCAGGATGAGCCACCTTGGGTCTAGCGGGACACTCTCACCCACCACCTAAGCCATCACATGTGTTATACCAGTCCAGTACGATTGTATCCGTGGGCATGACTAGAGTATGTGGAAGAAGGGCCCTACCTCACCATATCCCTGTACGCATTTGTCAGTATCACAGGTGCCCATCCAAACGTACGCTATTCGGGATGCATAGGATCTATGGAGGATATGGAGCTGATTCAGTCGAAACTGTGCCCTTATGGCAATTTCTCGGGGTGTCTGCAATGCTTCAACCCAGTCAACGCCCTCTAAGAGGCCTACATCTGACTCCTAAGGCTCCCGCAGCAAGGCCAAACAGTTCGGGTGTTGTTGATTTCCGATAGGTCAGAGAGATGGCCTTATCAATCATACGGTCCAAGAGCAGGCGGTCCTCGAGTGGCGAGTATTCTGGTATCGAGGACCCCTCTTGCAGATGACAATGAAGCGCATGACGCAGCTGTCGATAGCACAGAAATTCCCCCCTACCCATTTGGAACTGACCCGACAGTGTGTCGAAGTCAAGCATTTCCCCATTCTTCCAGACATCCCACAAGTGGTCAATACCTATAAGGCTGCACTTCCTGAAGCCAGTGAGCCTCGTCACCTCTCCCAATCGGCCACCCTCCCAGAAAGGAGTTTGTGCTGTAAGTTTGTCTGCAACCACTGTTTTTTTAAGATATTGAAAACACTGAAAAAAACCAACCAGAATTCACCAAAAATAGAAACTGAAAACAGGAAAGCCTACAGATAGCATTGCCTGGCTAGGGCCTATGTGGTGAGAGTGATTGACCTGACCGGAGGAACGCATACAAGAATGATCAGAAGCAGGTCAAGAGACTGTGTGACCCCTTGAGCTTTGCGGAACTGGGCTGGTGCCAGAAGGCCCATGTGGACCCCTTTGGTGTGACTGACTATTACCCTCAACCTGTTTAAGTTCTGCATCCTGTGGGTGAACTTCTCGAGTGACTGCCAAACCCCTTTTGCCGACTGCCTCCTAATTGACCTTGCTGCCTATCCCCACCTGGTTCCCTGGGACCCTGACTAAAAGTGGCTTCGGCCACATGCCACCTAGTGCCTGGGGAGGATGGTATGTCTCCAATAAGGGGTTGTAGGATAGTCGGGGAGATTTGGAGGGTGGCGGGAAGCTGTGGCCACAGGGTCTGCAGCTTGTTATGAAATGAGCTGCAGGGTATCGGTGGAATCGAATTAGGGTGCTGGGTGTGTATGCGTGCGAGCAGTGGTTCTGTACATACCTGCCTGATTTCCATTACACCACCTGGTGGTGCAGAGTGAGTGAGTGTGTGGGAGTGACAGTAGGTGGACCACCTGTGATTCATGACACTGTCCGGCTGTTTGCCTATACTAGATTTCTTGCAAGAAAAGAATTGATTTTACCTGCACAGCCTCGACCCGCTGTGCTGCTAAAAAGTGGTATAATTTGGTATATGTAAATATTTCTGATATCGTTGTGACTCGGGGTGCACTGTCTAACAGTGTGGTGTTGACCTATAAAAATTATTGTGGTGGGCCTGGGGAGGACAACATATTGCACCCCATAAGGGTACTGGGGGAGGAGGGGTTGTAGAATAGGATCTTTCCCAAGTGTGCATATTGCAGGTGTCATTCGAACACGGCAGGCCTAGAACTGCTAGAAATAATTCCCAAATGTGATTTATGCCCAGAAATACATGATGTTCATGTTGTGTTGAATATTATTTTTGTGTTGAATATAAATGTTATTTATATACATCACGTGTAAAGTCTCCTTTGTGATGCTCAGGTTGTTTATAGTGAGTGAATGTGTGCCAAAGCTTTACACTTTGCCTCTTTGTGGTAAGCCATACAACTCCATTCCAAGATACCCAGAGGAGAGCGCAGGTTGCACAGTGTGTGTAATCACCCACCCCTGACAGAGTGGTAGGTTCTGCCTTGCTGAGGGATTGCCTTAGCCAACCAGAAAGTGCCAGTTCCAACACTAGCAAATAAACCGCACAACTTACTTTGCTAGTTTATTATCTGGAGTCATTAAGCGTGATCACTTTACAACACAAAATCTTTTAGTTCTAGTTTTTAACCTTCAAACAATTCCATCTGTTAGAATTAGAAGAAATATATTCACCAAACTCGAACATCATCTAATTCCTAAATTAAAATAATATATTTCTCTCATATAGAGTCCCTCTTGAGAATCAAAACCTTACCTTAAATTGTCACCACCTGTGAACCTCCAGGAACAGCCACTGGATATATTAAGGTTATCAACCCACCATTGTCCTCACATTATCAAGTTATTAACCTGGGATCATTTTAAAATACTGGATTGGGGGTGAACCTTATATCAGATTATTGCTTAAAACTATCCCAACAGATACATCCTTGAAAGAATAGAACATAAAACCTTCAAAAATCTCAATAGACATACTGGTATCATTATCCTCAATCTAAAAATGCATTTCTTTCACACAACGAGTTTCCCTCCAGAATCCAACGCTTGTCCTCCATACTCTCCATTACTATAAGTCCAGCTTATGCTATAGAGTACATTGACTTAACCAGTTCACATTAATTCTCATATTGGGGTATTCATAACCAGAAACCATTCTTGCAACTACAAAATTAAGATCAATATTTATATTCGAACTAATTCCTCTAAATGTATACTTTTGATCCAATTTCTTCACAAAGGGGGGACCAGAATATTTTAGATTTTTCTCTCATTCATGCTTTCCAACTTTCAAAATATCATTTGCAGTCCTCTATTACAGAAAGAGTGAAATGATAGGTCATTTTGAAGTCATAGCAGTGCCTACAATTCTCAATCACTTTTCGAACCCTTACTGATAGTTTTCAATCCTTCACTCCAAAATGTCTCTCTAGACCTCAACGTTAGCTCTGAAATCACCACCACGCCAATTAGCTGGTATTTCTTTAATGCCCATTAGTCTAATGGACAATATTTGCATATTGTTAGCATGTTGTTCTTGTAAGTGTCCCTGTTGGATTTTTTGTATCTGCATTTCTCATGGCTCTCAAATGCTCTCACCACCTTTCTTTCAACTTGCTTAATGTGGATCCAACATACTGCAAGCCACAGCACATATAATCAAATAAATCTAAATCTTAGAATTACAATTATGAATTAAGCGATCTTATATTTACACTCACTTGTTCCGTCTGAAAATTCCTTAGCTCCACCCATAACATACTTAATGCCACATTTGTAACATCCGTTGGGTGCAGTGGGAAACCAT
The DNA here is from genome assembly GCF_964261635.1 of Lissotriton helveticus. Classification (NCBI taxonomy): domain Eukaryota; kingdom Metazoa; phylum Chordata; class Amphibia; order Caudata; family Salamandridae; genus Lissotriton; species Lissotriton helveticus. The sequence goes on along the minus strand of NC_136069.1, from coordinate 60,318,970 downwards.
GTTAGATCTTTACAATGACCCAGATTCGATTTGACATATTTAATGGTATCACTTGAACTAAAGACTGGGGAGGGGATGTGGTCTGATGGCTAGATTGTCAACTTTGGAGCTGGAAAACCAAGGTTTGAGCCTCTGGGTCGCGTCCACTTCCTGTGATTCTGGGCAAATCGCTTACTCTCCCTGTGCCTACCCCCCAAAAATTTGTTTTTAAATGAATGTGTCCTTGTGTAATGTAGCCACTGCTCCTATAAAGCGCTCCAATACCTTTGGGTCGAGTTTGTGCTATATAAATCTGCAAAAAAAGAAAAAAAGACTGATTTCAGACTAGGAGCCCTAGAATATATAATCACCCTTTTTTCAATTAAATATACTTTCAAATTGTCATCTATCATAGGTAAACAGTGATGCTTATCCAAACAATTGAAGAAAAATTGTTGTTGACACTACTATACTTAGTGATAAACTGTATCCTATGCATTTCTTTCGGTTTATTTAGAATTCTTTGTCTACACATTGAAAGAATCAATCTGTTCATTGTTCTAGCTATAGTTTTCCATTTCGATGCAACCTTCTGTTTATAACTTCTTCCTAAGAATTTCTTTCTTCATATAGTCAGACTTTTCACTACTATTCATATTTGGGCTTAAAAATTCCCTGTATGCAATGTTGTTTTTCTGCATATGGGCATCGGCAGATTATGCACGTAGCACAGTATTAACTGAGGTTAGTTTCCTGAATATTTTAGTTAATATAATATTTCTTTCAAGATAAAGGACCAGATGTACATAGGCTTTTCCTGTTGCAAACGGCCCAATTTGCAGAATCGGGCAATTTGCAACCAGAAAAATGCTTTTTCAAATGAATAAAATGTTATTCAGTAATTTGTAACCGATCGCACCTTGCATTTACGATTCGGTATTTCGAAGGGGTGTGTTTAGGGCGTCCCTTCCAAATACCGAATAGGGATGGTATATATTAATGTTTTGCGACTGAATTTCAGTCGTAAAACAGTAATACTTTACCTCCACTTTATAACTGGTGGTAACCTATTAGCAATGTGGAAGGGTTCCCCAGGGGACTCCTTCCCCTTTGAGAATGTAAATAATAAAAAAAATTTAAGAGCGGGAAGTAGTCCCACAGGCCACAGCCTACTTTAAAAAAATAAAACTTCAAAGTTTATTTTTTATCTTTTTAAACGCATCCCGTTTTCCTTTAAGGACTGGCTGCACTTAAAAAAAGATTGCTTTCTTAAAAAGCAATCAGAGACATGGTGTTATGCTGATCTCAGTAGGCCACCATCCCTGTGATGGCTGTGATTCCTAAGCGGTTGCAAACTGTAACCTACCTCATTAATATTCAGTAGGTAGGCTGATTGGTGACCCAAAAGGAATGCCTAAATGAAACTCAATGAGTTTCATACATTAAGAATACCGATTAACTTATTTCAATTCAGAGACAATCTCAATTAGGAACTCAGTATTGCTAATGTTTGTATATCTGGCCCTTAGCTCTACGTCAAAAAATACCATTCAATTCAATAGTGCTTTATTCGGTGTGTATGAATACAACCATATAGCAACATCCCAATAAAATATAACATTTACGTCTTTAAATTACATCGGATTCCATTACAATTGCTAACAATACTATATAAAAAAAGAAGAGAAAAAGAAAGAAAACATACTCTTTCTACAGTACATATGCAAGTTAGCAAATTAAAGTACATATTGGTACATTCACCTTATAGTACATGTGCAAACTGGCGGTAATAAAATACATTTAGTAAATTTAAGGTGCGGTGTGAAATTCTCAGATTCCAACAAATGTACAAATAAGCAAGGTTAAAGTGCATGTCAATATCATCCATTAATGTATGTGAAAACTAGCAGTAATAAAGTGCATATAAGTAACGGCCGTATGTTGGTATCATACAGTTACGAACTTCCGTGCAAAAGTGCATTTTAAAATACAAGTAGCCACATAGAAACAAATATCTGGGCTCTCTAAATTGAACATCAATTTCATCGCTGCCTTGGTGCTGCGTATATTGTATTTTAAAAAGATGGGTTTCAAATAAAACTTTCTGTAAAAAATATAAAATTTACAAAACAGCATAAAATGACAGCTACTCTGCTTGGATATGCCATCGCAGGGGCATAAGCACGTTCCAGGTTTCTTAGTTAATGGGAATGCCACTAAATGGTTCCTAGCCGTAAACGTGACAATACAAAGCGATGTGAGCTTTTGGAAACAGTAATGAGGTATGGTTGAAAACCTACATTGATACTATATTCTGAATAAAAAGTGAACGTGCTTTTTTTTGCATATTTGATCATTCTAGTGCTTGTTATATGTCTCAGGAAGGTGACTTTAAGATCCTTTTTTGATGGTCCTATCCCCACTGTAGGTTCATCAAAAATGTCACACTCATACAGTGTCTTATACCAAGATTGAATGTGACATAACCATGGTATTTTTAAACGATGGTCAAGCTTTAAACAGTCGTTAATCACATCCTGAGAAAATTTGGTTTCGTCTTTAGACCAGATTGATCACCATAATGCCAGTGGGCGTAGGGCAATTAAGTCCTTAACATGGTTTAGGCCCACTTCCCTGTGTATTAGCTCATTAGAGGCTGCAGTCGGGGCACAAAGCAAACATTTTAAAAAGGCGTTCTCATACTGTATTTGGATGCCACTCTGGTTATGATACCCCCATATCCCTGCCCCATACAGGGCTGATGTTATGAACCTTGAGTTGTATATGGACACCATCTCTCGAATTCTTCGTCCCCCTAATTTTGCAGCAAATATAAAAACACCATTAATATTCCTGACCATTTTAAGACAGACGCTCTCTTGTTCATTTACCCACCTCCCATCTCCTGAAAATGTGATGCCCAAATAACAAAATTTCATTACATTTTCTAGTTTCTCCCCGTCTAAATAAAAGGTCCTGCTCTTTCTTATCTTCCTACCACAAGTCATAGTAAAGGTTTTTCCTTTATTGATTATTAACTTTCTGCTTTCAATGAAAGTGTGGAACTTGTCGATTAGACATTGCAGGCCATTTTGGGTCCGGGATAGGAGAACCGCGTCGTCCGCGTATAATAAAATTGGAATAAAATTACCATTTATAATGGGGGCATCTGCTTGAACTGTTCTTAAAATTTGATCTACCTGATTTATAAATAAAGAAAATAAAAGTGGGGCGAGGACGCATCCTTGTCGTATGCCTCTTTTAACACTAAATAAAGGTGTACATTCTCCAGCGGATCCAAATCTGACTTTGCTTGACAGGCTTTCATATAATCTAGCGAGGAAATGGATAATTTCGGTCGGGGCACCCATTTCTAACAGGACTGGCCACAGGAGCAAGTGTTCGACCAAGTCGAATGCTGAACTTAGATCAGCAAAACACAGGAATAAGTTGCCCTCTTTGGCTTTTGTGTATTTGCTGGTAATAAGTTCAAGGTTCACGCACTGCTCCAATGTTACAATCCCTTTTCTAAACCCATACTTCACTGGGGATAAGATGTTCTTTTCCTCGACCCAGGCTTCCAATCTCTCTAAAAGGACTCAGCTAAGGATCTTAATTGACGAGTCCAGAAGAGAGATTGGTCGGTAGTTTCGTGCCTCCGACCTAGAGCCTTTCTTGTAAAGGGGTACAATTATGGACTGGCCCCATGTTGGGGGTGCCCATAAAGTCATTTCATGTTTATAAAAATCCATAGGCACCCCGTCTGGACCTGGAGCTTTGCCCCTTTTACTATTTCTTAATGCATCAAGACCTCTGTTAGGGTCACAGAAAGCTGCATTTTTTGCCATTTGAAACTAAATGCTTTATCTACGATTAAAATTGACCCATCTAAATTAAAATCAGAATTAAAAATCGCAGCAAAATGGGCTATCCAAGCGCGACAGCTCACATGAGAAGTAATATCCGGGATGTTAACATTCTTTAAGAGTGGACTATTTACAGTTTCCCAGAATAACTTGTGATTTTTTGTTTCCGCAGCCATATCCAAATTATGCCAGGCCTCATTTTGAAGTTCTTTTTTCCTGAGTGCTTGTGAGGTCTTATAGTTATGGTACTCCTCTTTAATTTTAACTGTATCTCTGGGCTTGGTATCAAGAGCTAATTTTTTTAGTGACTGTGCACAGTGCTTGTCAAACCACACCACTTGAATTTTCCTCTGCTTTCGCTGCCTAACTGTAAGTGAGTCATAAATTGCTTTAGTTATTTTTGTGAAGTTGACAAGAAAGTTACATGGGGTCACATTGGATGCCAAACAGCAGCTTATTTCCCCTCTACATTTTAAGAGTACATCCATCATAAATTGGGCAGGGTTGATTTTAATCCACTTTATTCTCATGTACATTAGTTTTTGGTCCCCAGCCAGATAATACCACCGATATGGTGTTATGGTCACTCACTGGTTGCTCGGCTACCCATACATTGGAATAGACTGTTCCATTAGACACCAGAATGTGATCAATATTGGAGTGGGCATCCCTCCCTCTAAATGTCGGGCACACCACATTGTCTTTATTCTTTGTACAGTCTAGCAGCTCAAGATCTAATTTGGCTACTAGGTTGTTCAGGGTACTTCCATAGTTGGTGTGCGGGAAGTGATTATAAATAGTACTGCCACCGCTATGGTACTCCCCTCGATGTCCACAGATCCCCTTCTGTGCATGACAACACGCTTGGATGTTAAAATCTCCTGCCCAAATTATTACTGGGGGATCACTTGATAATTCTAGTACTCCCTCTAAAACCTGCTCTATATCTGTTACGATCGTGCCCCTGTTGGGTCCAATGATGTTGTTATAAAAATTTACTACAACTAAATCCCTACCTTTGCCATGCGCTAGGCGCAGGATCGATGCATACGAGGCCACATCCACATAGCCACCAGGACTGAACTCAGTAAGGGAGGTAGATACCAAGGTCAATAGGCCACCTTTTGCTCTTCCTGCCAGAGGTGTCATTGCATCCACACCATATGATATATATCCTTCAACTTGTAATTGGGCTCTATACCACGTCTCTTGGAGACAGATTATGTCGTACCCATGTGTAATAAAACTGTTCCAGAAGGGCGTTGTTATTTTGGCAGCAATTCCCGCTATGTTCCAAGTAATGACCATGAGACCTTCAACAATGTTATCAGATGCAGTCTCGGGTCTCAGTAAATTAACGCCCAAAGTTACATCTAAAACAGGAATAACATCATGCTGGACTATTTTGTCTATTTCATGCTGTTCATTACTTGTTGGTCTTGCTATGCTTACTGTAGGCCCTTCAACAATGTTGTCAGATGTAGTCTCATGAGGTACAACCGGTTCGGGTCTCAGTAAATTAACGTCCAGAGTTATGTCTAAAGCAGGAATTACATCTTTCTGGGCTATTTTATCAATTCCATGCTGTTCATTACTTACTGGTCTTACTATACTTACTGTGGGCCCCCCTGCGGTACAGTTTGTGTCTCGCAACCCTTGTTTGGTATTGGGCTTTACCCTAGACGCTGTTACTTCGGGGTGAGGTAAGATAGGTAATTCCATCAGTCAGTCGTTCTCGTCTAAAGAGCCGAATACTTGAAATCAGTTATAGGTCGGAATTGCGAAATTAGCCCATGGATTGTAAAGTGGAGTGGAATCATAAACTGTGTTGTGAGAGTTGGTGTTGGCCCATGGGTTATAAAATGTTGTGGGGTCATGAGGTACATTATGGTGATTGAAATGCGGAGCTCTATGTTGATCAACAACCCGAGCTGTAGCATATTTCCCCGTTTGGCCCCTATAAAAGTAAAAGGTTGTATTATACTCCTGATTAGATGGTACAGGTGCATTTAGAATGGAGTCTCTAGCCCAATCAGGAGTCCTAAAGTTTATGACTACACAGTCTCCCTCTATCTCCTTTTTACTAGGCCCCAACCATCCTAATCTTTGGGTTGAGATGATCTGATTAGCACCACGCATTGGAAACCCACAGTTTTGAGCCAGCCAGTGCAGTGTTTTATTCTTGAGGGTTTGTTGGTTTTTGAATTGAGTGTGTTTAAGTTTTGGAACATTTGCGAGAATAGCTACATACGTGCTACTTTCCGGTGGTAGGTTTATCACAGCAGGTATTATGTTGTTAATATTTTGCGCTGGTATTGCCCTGTTCGTACTGTCAATTACTAAACTCTCTTTACCCCCAAGCCCCGCTGCAGGTTTCTGACCCACTGGTATTTTGGCGATATTTGTAGATAATTTTGTCGGCGCAGTAATTACATTTGCCATAGCCGGGGGACTGGCAGCTCTTACCTCATTCCTGGTCAGAGTGTTATTAGATTTAGCCTTGGGGCGTTAGTTAAGGGCTGCTTGATGTGTGTGCTACGTTGTTCCAGCAGATCTAAATTTGCTATTCCCAGTTTCTCTAGATTCTCAACCTTATCCGTTAATGTCCTCAATCTTTCTGTTAATTGTGAAGTATGGGTTTTTATCGTATGCTCTAACTGTAATGTAAGGTCCTCCATGCTAATAGGGAGTGAGACTTGTTGAGCAGTACCATGCATTTCATTTAGTTGTAAATTTCTGCTCTGCTGTAATGTATTTCCCATCCCCACTTGTGTCAGGGTAGTCTGAGCTAGTCTCCTCTTTTTCTTTCTATGTAACCTCCCATGTTTATTCACAGTTAGCAGTTTCCTAGCGGGTGCCGGTTTATGTTTAGACCGACCAGACCCCTGCTCGCACATATTAGGTAATGGGCTCAAGGTGACTATCTCATCTGTTAAGTTGGTGTCGTTATTATCACAGTCTAACTCTTCTCTAACGTTTGTCGCATCGATCACTATAGGGGAAGCGATCTCGTCAGTCTGCAAATTAGGTGTTACTGATAGCCTGCTTTCACGGGCAGTAATTACAGTAGGTGATGGCTGTTGTAATACATCATCATAAATCTGACCACTGCCCGGTAAGTCCACATAGGAATGCATTAAAATTGAGTCCCGTGACATAGCTGTTATTGTGGAGGTATTTATAGGTACATTAGTTCCCTGTATCGGTTGAGCTATCAGACACATGCTAGGTGGTAATGAGAGGCGTCTTTCAGTATTTTCTATGGCGGTGACGACAACCCCAATAGTTTGCTGTAACATTTTATCAATAGCAGTTAAAGTTGGAAGTGGGGTTGTTGCCTGGGCCAGTTTTCTTGACGTGGATCGGGTAGACATTGGTGTTTTTTTAACCATAATTCCACTTAAGGCCCCTAATGAGGACTATAATGGGCTGTAAGTATCTCGCACACTGATCGGCAGGAGTAATAAGTTGCTTTACCTTAGGTAGTGTCCTGTAGCAAAACCAAAGGGCATGGCCCAGACCAGACTCCTCAGGCCTCTGAGGGCCTAGGAGGGACCGCCCTTTGCCCGGGCTTAGCCCGGCGACGCTCCCGCGCGCTCCTGCGTCGCGGGGATGGGCCGCTATTTCAAGCGCCTCCGGGCGCCGAGATGACGTGGCGGCGTGGCGGCGTTGCGCCGATGTTGAAACGCTGGGGAGCCTGGGCAATGTAGTGCTGTAATCCCCTCCTCGCCGGCCGCAGTGGTGGTTGAATGCAGCGGCGGGGGGACCAGCAATGCAGGAAAGAAGTGTCCGTCTGCCCGGTTGGACCCACGCTCACACAGGACCCAAAGTGTCTTTGGCGGTAAGGAGCACCCGCTCTGCCGGGATGGGCCGCTATTTCAAGCGCCTCCGGGCGCCGAGATGACGTGGCGGCGTTGCGCCAATGTTGGAATGCTGGGGAGCCTGGGCAATGTAGTGCTGTAATCCCCTCCTCGCCGGCCGCAGTGGTGGTTGAATGCAGCGGCGGGGGGACCAGCAATGCAGGAAAGAAGTGTCCGTCTGCCCGGTTGGACCCACGCTCACACAGGACCCAATGTGTCTTTGGCGGTAAGAGCACCCGCTCTGCCGGGATGGCCCGCTATTTCAAGCGCCTGCGGGCGCCGAGATGACGTGGCGGCGTTGCGCCGATGTTGGAACGCTGGGGAGCCTGGGCAATGTAGTGCTGTGATCCCCTCCTCGCCGGCCGCAGTGGTGGTTGAATGCAGCAGCGGGGGGACCAGCAATGCAGGAAAGAAGTGTCCGTCTGCCCGGTTGGACCCACGCTCACACAGGACCCAAAGTGTCTTTGGTGGTAAGGAGCACCCGCTCTGCCGGGATGGGCCGCTATTTCAAGCGCCTCCGGGCGCCGAGATGACGTGGCGGCGTTGCGCCGATGTTGGAACACCGGAGAGCCTGGGCAATGTAGTGCTGTAATCCCCTCCTCGCCGGCCGCAGTGGTGGTTGAATGCAGCGGCGGGGGGACCAGCAATGCAGTAAAGAAGTGTCCGTCTGCCCGGTTGGACCCACGATCACACAGGACCCAAAGTGTCTTTGGCGGTAAGGAGCACCCGCTCTGCCGGGATGGGCCGCTATTTCAAGCGCCTCCGGGCGCCGAGATGACGTGGCGGCGTTGCGCCGATGTTGGAACGCTGGGGAGCCTGGGCAATGTAGTGCTGTAATCCCCTCCTCGCCGGCCGCAGTGGTGGTTGAATGCAGCGGCGGGGGGACCAGCAATGCAGGAAAAAAGTGTCCGTCTGCCCGGTTGGACCCACGCTCACACAGGACCCAAAGTGTCTTTGGCGGTAAGGAGCACCCGCTCTGCCGGGATGGGCCGCTATTTCAAGCGCCTCCGGGCGCCGAGATGACGTGGCGGCGTTGCGGTAAATACGGTAAATACCGATTCGGTAATTAAAAAAATCGGAATTTGCTGAATCAGCCAATCCTGTGCATCCCAATTACCTCCCAAACAGGAAGTGGCAATACCCAGGCAGCTGCAATGACGCAGGACCTGGAGCTGACTGTGAGGCAGGTAGTTGAGCAGAGTAGCCAGGAGCAACAGAGCCTCTCTTTGCAAAAAAAAAAAAACTTGCAAAATGGCAAACCAGGAGATAGAGAAGGAGAGAGCAGAAAGAAAACGAAAACAGAAGTTCAGCGAAAAGGAGCTGGAGGTCCTCATAGAAGAAGTCACCAAGGACCATGATACATTATTTGGCAAGCAGTCCCTCCATGTGACAGAATCGCAGAAGAGACAGATCTAGCTTGCTGTTCAGAGCAAGATTAATGCCATTGGGGTCACCCAGCGCTCCATCGAGGACACAAAGAAAAGATGGTATGACCTCAGGAAGACTGCGAAGGCGAGGATGGCAGAGAGGCAGAAGCAGGCCAGCAAAACCGGTGGAGGGAGGAGCGGAGCACCTGCACCAACAGCCCTGGAGTTCATCTTTGAGTCCACCCTCCAGCTGGAGAGTGTGAGTGGCATCGGTGACGCAGACAGCTCTGCCAGAGCTGCCAGCAAACAAGGTAAGATGCATGTACAGCATGCTGTGCTTCCCCCTCCCCAACCCCAATCCCCAGAGAGGCATAGGGACTCCCACTCCAGTCCATGTTTTACTCATATCCTGCAATGCATTATGGGAGAAGTGGTCAGAAGTAACACTTGTTCATAACAGTCAGTCTAGCAAACCCAAAGGCATGTGACAGTAATTAGCAAGCAGAGGACAGTCAGTGTGATTGGCCGCCATAATATTTATTGCAATGCAAATGCTGCAAGATAAGTGAGCATATGAACATTCTATCTTTACAGGCAAGCAGTGCAGCAGAGGGGAGCAGAGGGAAGGCACCCAGGCCAGAGGGGAGACAACAGGAGGAGGACCAGTCACCTGCAGGACACACAACCACCCCACTACCACCACCAACGCCACCACCACCACCATCACCATCACCACAGCTCCAGACAACGCCGCCATCACCACCATCACCACTGCCATAATCAACACCATCACCAGTCAGGCAGGAGGCATGCCGTGGCCACCCTCCAACAGATGGAGGTATCCGAGGAGGGGAGCACAGGGGGGCAACAGTTAACATTGGCTGAGGACGGCAACAGGGAAAGAGCAGAGTCCCCATCAGAGCACGCCCACACATCCTCCAGACGCCGCAGGGCAAGGGCAGCCAGTCCACCAATCCCGGGCCAAGGTGACAGTGTGTTCGCTGGACTTGAACGCAACATGCTGAAGGTCCAGCGCCTGCAAGGGAGAGCGATTAGGTCAGTACAGCGGGAGATGGCACACATGAATGCGCACATGCATAACATCGAAAAGGGCATCGGTGCCATTAACATCACCATGGCTGAGGGCATGAGCGGCGTGGCATCGGCTGTGAGGCAGCTGTGAGGCAGCTCCACAGCAAGTTGGAGGAGGACCGCCTGTCAAGACGCAGGGAGAGGCAGAGACTGGATGCATACACCAAGGCGGTGAACCGCCTGTCCACTGCTACCTCCCTCATGTTCTCAATAGCTATGCAGGAGGAGACGGCACACTGTAGTCAGGATGTGGCTAGGGGGATGGTCACAATGCCCGCAGCACTTGAACTGCTGCAAACAGAGAAGGTGGCCACTACAGCAGAGGGGGGGAGTGAGGAGGCTACTAGCCGTAGAAGCATTACGCCCTCTCCCACCGAGACCAGGAGGTGGAGCGAACGCCACAGCGCTGGCCAGGAACATACTGGCAGTGCAGACAGTGTGGCTAAGGAACATGACAGTGCAGCGCGTGGGCGCAAGAAGTAGAGCCAGCCATGGTTGTGCATTAATGGGTGATGTAACCCATGGGTGTATGGAGACTGTTTCAGTTCTTTGTGGTGTGCACTGGTCATTAAACACCATCATTGAAATATAGTAACTGTCTCCTTACTCACTCAGAAATAGTTGTGTGTTATCTCAGCCCGTCTGTGTCTCCCATCCGGTGCTGCTGCCACACCAGCTGCTCAGGGCTCTGGCTGTGGATTGTCCTTACCCTCGTCCTCAGAGTCAGTTAGTTCCACTGCTGTTCCTTTTTTTGTGGCAAGGTTATGCAGCATTGCACATGTTTCTATTATTTAGCAACAGATGATGGGGCGGTACTGACGTGCACTTCCACTTTTGTGGAGGCAACGGAACCTGCTTTTTAGTCGTCCAAAGATGCGCTCCACAACGTTGCGCGTGCTTTTATGTGCCACATTGTATCTCCTCTCCCTTGGGGTGGATGGGTTGAGGTATGGAGACAGTATGAATGACCGGACAGCATATGCGCCTTCACCCAAAAGAGAAAGAAAGTGCCATTAATTTGGGTCACCAATACGTTCATCCAAGGTATACATCAGGGTGTGTCACATTGATTTACCTAGAAGGTATCCTTCTCCAAATTCACCAGCAGCCAGATGTGTATAGATCCCACTGTTCCTGAATATGTAGGCGTCATGGGTACTCCCTGGGAATTTGGCCACAATGTCAGTAATGATGAAGTCTGCATCACATATCACCTGCACGTTGATGGAGTGAGTGATTCTTCGGTTGCGGTATATGTATTCTGTATCTGCAGGTGGGCAGATTGGTATGTGGGTCCCATCGATGCAGCCTATTACATGTGGGAAGTGTGCCTTTTGGTAGAAATCCAGCTTTGTCTTCTGCAGCTTCGCCTGTGTGCTGGGGTAGCGTATGTAGTGCTGCATTCTCTGCATCATGGCGTACAGAAAGGAGTTGAAGAAACGGGACAGGCAGCTCTGTGACACACCACCTGCTCCAGCTATCACACCCTGGTAACTGCCTGATTCCAGGAAGTGCAGGCAACAGAGTACCTGTACATGGGTGGGTATTGCTTGCGTCCTTAGTGTCTTATGCTCCAGGTATGGTTCCAGGTCCCGTATCAGGTCAAGGATGGTGTGTGGGTGTAGCCTTTACCTGTCATGTATTTCTTGCTCATTCATTTGGAACCGTATGAGACAGTCTGTACACATGCTCTTCCCGTCTCCAAACCCTCAGTCATGCTGCTCGCAAATGTAGCCGCCTTGCTACGACGTAGAGGGCCGCCATTGTGTTCACACTGTTGCATTTTGGGGCTGTTTTTATGCACTGCACCTGATTACCACCTGCTCTGGTTCAGTGGTAATTATTGATTCTTAAATACCGAATTTGGACAAATTCGGTATTACCGAATTTTGGTACATCGCATTACCAATTTTTGACCGATTCCTTATTTACCGAATCGGTATTTTGGGGTTTCGGTGTCGACCAATCGGTAAATAAGGAATCGGTAACTGTTTCCCTTTAATTTACCGAATCGTTATTACCGATGGCATTCGGTAATACCTACATCGCACAGGGCTAAATACCGGTCGGTAATGCCAAAATTGACCGTATTTCGGCTTTACCGACCGGTATTTAGCCACCTACATCTAACCATTAGTGCACTAGCCTGTCGTGGGCACTAGGCCTATCCACACAAGTGACGTACCAGTCCATTTTGCTATGAAGACTTTGGGGGATGCGGGGTGGGTGGAATTTTCATACAGAAATATGAGGAAAATTTGGTTTTTTTACACTAAGTTGAGCTTTGCATGGGATTCTGAGGCACACAAGTTACCCCATCCTGGATTCCCCTTGGTGTCTAGTTTTCAAAAATGTACAGTTTTGCTAGATTTCCCCAAGTGTCAGCTGCACTAGGTCCCATTGGCATGCCTATTCTGGCCTGACCTCATTCCTGGGGGGCAGATAAGGGGCTTTTGCCCCCATATGCCTCCCGGGGGGGGGTAGAAAGACTGTGGTAATTGTTGTTGGGGTGGGGCATTGGCATGCCCATTCTGGGCAGCCCCCACCCCTACATATAAAAAAATAATAATAATCCCTGGTGCCTAGTGGGCTTTCTGTCCCCCTAGGGGCAACAATGGGGAACAGAAAGACTGGAATTTTTCTAGAGGGGTTGGGGGCATTGTCATTCCCATTTTGGGCAGGCCCCGACCCCCCATAGCACTAGAAACCAAAATCCCTGGCTCCAGTGTGCTTTCAGCCACTCCGGGGGGGCGCATATTGGGGGCTGCTGCTCCCATCTGCCCCCCAGGGGAGGGCAGAAAGACTGAATTTACCTAAGAATAATTGGGGAGAGCAAATGTTCCCCTTTCCAATAATACCACTCCCATCTTTCGACGTGCTCAGGGAGCTGAGATAACCCCCTGAGCATGTAGAAAGTGAAACTTAAATGAGCCTACTGGCTCATTTCAGTTTCTATGAAATTACGTCAGCGCGATGTGCGCGCGTTGATCGTCATGTCACAGAAACCAAAGGACCAGCATTGGGAGCTGGAGAAGCTCTTCCCCAGCTCCAGAGGCTGTCCTGGGGAAAAAGAAATCCAGCTGATGCCCGCACCAGTGGAATTTCAAGTGCTAGGTGCTATGTGCGAGGACGACAGGGAGCCATCCTGCGCACACAAGCACTGTGGTGCATGACGACTCCCGGCCATTGTGCGCATGGAAGGGGTTAAATGTATATGCAGATGAATGTGATATATTTTTTTGTATATGATATATTATGTTTGTTTATATTCTGCAGTTGTGATATATTTTAAATGTTGTATTGTTTGTTTATTTATTTGCATTTGGATTTTATTTGTTTTAATTAACGTTATTCGTTTTGTAATTATTTGTATTGTTTAAAAGATTTGGTATATGTTATTTTATCATATTATTGAAAATAGTATATTTTAATGTTTAAATGTTATTTTTGATATAGCTTATATGTTTTTTATCGAGGTTTGTGTTGTCCATATTATTTATATCGATGTTTTTAATGTGTTTCATTTAATTTTAATGTTATTGATATTTTTGTGTTCTTTATTTTTGTTGTTGATATTTTCGTCATTGATGTTGTTATTTCTGTTTTGTGTATTGTGTGTCGATATTTTTGTATACGATATTGTTGACTCGATATTTTTGTAGTTCGATGTTATAGAAGTTGATGTTGTATCAGTGATCCCTTTCTAGTCATAGTCAGAGTACTTCATAACAACCCCGCCCTTATACGCCTGCCCGATAATAAATGAAGTATTATAATTAAGACCATTCAAATTATGTTGTTTAACTTTAAAGTACACATCAAAGTAATTAGGTACCAAATTATATTTAAAAAAATCTGTTACATTGTCACTGTCCATTTGTTGGAGTATGTTTTCATTTACATTTCAGACCCCACTCCATGGGGGCAATTTCGGCACTACCCAAATGCTTTGCTATATCCTCTAAGTCTTTGTTCTTTTAATCCTCCAACCTCAAGTGTTGAAATGTGTACTAAGAACTTAATAGTCTTTACACTCGTCCTCTCTTATTTCAAGATACAATTTTGCCTCAGCATATTATAATTAAAAAAATGTATAGCTTAATTCCTTATACAGAATATCTATGTCTGTTTTACTCAGTACTCTATCTGGTAAATTGGTCACTTCTCCTTTCTTACTTTGTGCTCTCGTTTTTACTCCATTCCTTTCTGAACTTCCTTCAGATGGTCCAGTTTTTTCTATCTCTTTCACCGCTTGGTGTCTGCTTTTTAAACCCTACCCCAACTTTTCTTTTGTTAATATTCTCTGTTCCATGATTCACATCCTCTTCAATTCCTCTAAAAGAGTAGAAGGAAAATGTGGAATATGTTTGTGGCACTGTTTGATTACTCGACACAGAAATGTCTGAATCTCAGCCACTAGTATTTCCCTCAATACTAGACAATAAGCTTGAGTTTGGTATCACAGCATTCTGTCTACTCCCTTCTTTTGTCGGTACTCGCTTTTTGGGAATTGAATTGTCATATATGTGTGCAAATGTGTTGATGCCCCCTCTCTGGTAGTCCCTTTCATCCCATAGAAACTTTGACCTCTTTCTGGTATTTTGACATAACATCCTTCAATATATTGTAATTCTTTTCTGTATTTTCCGGACAGTGTAAGGCTAACATTTCTTGCTTAATTGCCTCTATCTTTCTGTTGGTTTTGCTTCTCTGAGTTTCTGCGTGTTCTATAAGCATACCAATGAGTTCCCTCCATGTTTCTTTTATTTTGTCTCCCCCCAACTTGCACTTTCTTCATCTAGATCTGCTACTGCTGGAAAGATGTTCATTCTTACGCCTCTTGGAATGTTATCAACCTCAAGATTCTTTTGATTCATGTTTCAAAAGTTTCTCAAGGTTTATAAAAAAAAGTTTTTAAGTCGCTGTTGCTGGATTTTATTCTTTGATGTCCTACTTTCTCCAGTTTTGGTAAATAGAAAATTTGCTAGCTCTTCAGGGAATCCTTGCCCGCAGATACCCAGCTCTCTTCTTGTGAGAAGTGAAGACTACCTCCCACCTTCTTGTGAATGTCATGACTTTTGGGAGGAAGTTGTGGTGTTTTTTTTATTGGCATTTGAAACAATGCTACAAACATTACAAACAACGAGCCAGTTGCTAATAGTTACTTCATTGTCCATCCATGGGCATACCAGTATAATTATAGATATTCCTTCAACGGTGAACATCCATCTGTATAAATAATAATAGGAGTGATACCCATCAAATTACTGTACATCATATAAAATAAGGGTAACAGTTTAGAGTCCACTTTACCCCAACAACCAGTCTGTGTAAACATTGCTAGTCCTACCTATGTAAAAACTGTGACCAGTGTGCAGTATCCTTCTATTTCAGTACATCATCGACCCCCAGGCCTTCATGTACTTGTCTACGAAGCCACAGAAGTCTCCGGAGATCCTCCCCCCTGCCGTGCACGGGCCACACCAAAAAAGGCTTCCCATATGTCCCTAGGCCTGGATGCCGATGGCATCAATTTCCAAAAGGTGGTCAATTGCGTGTGGCCGAATGTTACATCTTGGATCCATTCTTTCATGGAGGGAGCCCCCCTCCTCCCCAATGCATGGCCACCCGGCGCTTAGCAAACAGGAAGAGCATAACATGAAGTGTCCGAACTTTAACTGACGTGTCTTTGACATATCCTAGTAAGCCCTGTAAGGGGTTTGGGTCGTCTATCGTGCCAATTATGTCATGGATTGTGGTGAATATGTTAGACCAAAATAAATCAACTGTGGACAGCTCCATGCCATGTGCAGAAACATAGCCCGGGCGCAGCCACATCTCCAGCAGCTATCATCTTCCTTGATTCCCATGAGGTGTCAGTGGGAGGGTGTCCTATAGAACCTGTGAAGGTCCTTAAAGTGTTTAAATGGAGCTTATAGTTGGAAGATAGAGCCGTGAGTTGGGTACAACAGTAGGCCCATTGATCCTCCGTGATTGGGGGTTGCATTTCCTCATTCCACGCCTGGAGTGCCCTAAGTCGTATCAAGGGAGCAAAGTTTTGCATTTGGTTGTAAATGCGTATGATTAGTCTGAGCGGCGAGTCTGCCTTGAGCACGTTCTCTAATGCGGGCAGGATGGACGGGGGGAGGCTTGGGAATGTGTTGTGCTGGGACCTGCATGTAGCCCTGAGTTTATACTGTAAAAAGAGTTCAGAGAAGGGTACTGCGCGCTCCTCTATGGGTTTGGGTGGGACCCTAAATGTCTCCTCTGGATAGAGGTCTGCAAATGTATGAGGGCCCATCTTCTGTGCTAATGCTATACGTGTGCCCTCCCCCATAGAGGGTAGCATGGGATTGTGTGCCATAGGAATTGACTGGCATATACGATTGTAAGGTTAGCTCTTTTCCTTAATTCGACCCATGCCCACCGCAAGGTTTCAACCGGTTCTATGCCATCTCCGGGCCGTTTGTAAGTTTGATATAGGGCTATCTGCAGAGGGACCTGCACTGCAACATCAATCTCCACAGCTGTGTGAGGTTAAAATGGGGTTGGGGTAACCAGTAATGCAGGAATTGAGCCAGAGCATTCCATGCATACAATTGCATGTCCAGGGCTCCCAGACCACCCTGGTGCAGAGGAAGGGTCAAAGATTCCCACGAAATCCGTGCCTGCCTACCCGCCCCGATCAATGAGATAAGTAAAGAACGAAGAGATTTAAAAAAGGCTTGTGTGAGGGGAATATATCTATGAATAAGTATAACAGCTTTGACAATACCACCATCTTGGCTATTGTAATTCTCCCAGCTAAGGACAAAGGAAGCATAGCCCACGCAGTAACCTTTCCTTCCAACCATGAACAGCACACCCGTAGTTCATGTCCCATATATCCTGCATGTTTCTACTGAGCCATACACCCAGGTATTTCACCGGGCCGTCGGCCCATTTAAGTGGAAATCAGTTGGAACAGGGGTAGTGGCGTCCGTCAGGGGAGGATAATAGATTTAGTCCAGTTAATGGAGATGCCAGAAAGACCCCCAAATTGAATGAATTCACAAAGGAGTGGAGCGAGGTCCGTTACCAGGTCGTTAATGTACAATGTAACGTCATCAGCATATAATGAAATGAGGAGGCTACTCGTGCTAAAGGCAATCCCCCTGATGGTATGGTGCTGTCTAATGCGTGCTGCCAAAGGCTCCATGGATATCGCGAAGAGCAAAGGGGACAAAGGGCACCCCTGCCTCGTACTGCGCGATATACCAAACTGGTCTAGCGGCAAGCCATTCACCCAGATCCGTGCAGTCGGCCTCGTTTACAACAAGCGGACCAGAATAAGAAACAGAGGGCTAAACCCCATTCTTTCAAGAACTGCAAAAAAGTACGACCACTCTAGTGTGTCAAACACCTTTGTAGCGTCCAGAAAAACTGCAATTGTTCGCAGGTCAGGGTGTAAATAGTGAACTACAGTAAAAAAGGTCCTACGGTATGTGATGTGGACCGCCCAGGGATAAAGCCCGATTGATCTGGACGTGCGATTAGTGGAAGCAGGGGCTGTAGCCGATTCACGACCAAGTTTGCCAAGATCTTCACATCTACATTTATTAGCGAGAGTGGCCTGTAAGAATCCAATTCATCCTCGGGCTTCTCAGGTTTCAGCAAGGTAATGATAATCGCCTCGCACATGGACAGTGGTAAAATACCCGAGGTCTGAGCCTCCTCATACAGAGTGATTAAGTACGGTGTCAGTTCCTCAACATATGTTTTGTAGAACGCAGTGATTAAGCCATCCAGGCTTGGGGCCTTCTCCAGTGGTAGGCTCCTAATGAGCTGGGTAACATCCTCCACCCTGAAAGGGACATCCAAGTATACCCTATGTTACCGACCCAACCATAGCAGCTCAAGCGAGTCAAGAAAGGGCAGAAGACCCTCCTGAATGGAATCTTGGGATGTGGTGTAGAGTTTAGAGTAGAAGTGGGAAAAAGTGTCTAGAATTTCTTTCGGACCTCTAATCACGGGTTAGTGTGCACCTTTTAGTTCAGTTATATAATTAGTGGACCTTGGGGTGCAGAGCAGCGACTCTAGAGTTTTCCCAGGCCTATCCCCCTCCCCGTATCTTCTTGCTTGAGCATGTTTACCTAAAAACTTCACCTCGCGCTGCGCCTCCTCCTCAAATTCTAGCCGTTTTTTTTTTCAAAAGGGCCACCATCGTGGGTTCATCAGTGGTGTAGAACTGTGTTTCCAGCTCCTTGGTCTGTTTCTCTAGGGATGCTATTGTACCATGTATAGCTTTCAATGCTCCAGCTTGATGTGTTATGCATTTACCTCAAATTACCATCTTAAATGCCGCCCATAAAGAGGGCTGAGTTGAAACCGAGCCAGCATTGAGAGTAAAGTAGTCAATTATGTCCCCTCTAATCTCTTCCTTAAAACCCTCGTCCAAGAGGGCATTTGGCGGGAGCCGCCAACTGAACATTTGGGGGAGTGATTTCGGCAGCATTAAATGCAAGAGACTAGGTGCATGGTCCGAGAAGCACCTTTTGAGAAGAGAAACCTCACAGGTCCACATAGCGACATTCCCGGACACCAGCAGTAGTCCAATCTGGACCACGTCCTGTGATGTTCAGAAATGCAGGTCCCTTCCCTTATCTGTAGGTGGTTAATGTCTCCAAATATCAATCAGATCGCCGTCTGATATAATAGCGTTCAATGCAGCGCTAGCTGAGGGGTGTAGCGAGCAAGATTACCCTTTCAAATTGTGTTGGGGTTGGCGGCAAACTGGATGTCGGATTTGTCAGAAGAGGAGCCTCCCCAGCAACTACCTCTGCCACAAAGAAATTAGTTTCCACCTCTGGAAGAACCAAACGCATGGGAGAAGCCAAACACTCTCCCCTGGGAAGAAGGATGAACTGGAGCTTGAAGTTTTCCGTCCTCTACTGATTTCTTAGCTTGATGTCCAGTTGTGGCCCAAACAGCTTAAAACCATAAAGAGAAAGGTGCATAAACAATGATTTCTGGGATTTCTCAACTATCCAATTCCTCAGCCAGAGGTGCCTTCTGGAAGATATTGCTGATCTGGGAGCCACAGCACACAATCAAAGGAAATATCTGAAATAAATCTAACTTCCTGCTCTATCATGGAAAGTTGGCTGTACAGCTTTCTCCCTGCCGGTGTTCTTCTTTCTGCCAGGGCCAGAAAATGATACAGCACAGATTGGACCATGTAAATGGCATAATTTCATAAGCGCCAGTTCTGAAGGCAAAGTTAGAAGCTTTGTATGCTCTTTTGACTGGGCGGCCTACTTTCTTATCTGGCACGTCAGCGGGAGACGCATCCTAATAGATAATAGTGCCTCCTGGCAAGAAACAAGCTATCAGGGAGTCAACCTTCACCGAAGCCGGAAACTCCTCATGAAAGTCGTCCAGGATACATACATCTCTTCTCCAGTCCAGGAACCTCTATGTCTTCCCTGACTCTGGACAAAAGGTTCCTGAATTTTTTAAGAACAGTAAGTGAATCTGGGTCCTTGCATCTGTATTGTGCAACAAATCATGAAACCCCTGGGTGTACGTGCGCTTTATAAATAATTTGTAACATAACATAACATCATCATTCATCATCATCAGCTACTCTTTATGATTCAGGCAAGGACAAATTGGATCTAATATGCTTTATCACCTCCTTGAAGTATGATCCATGCACGTCTACCCTTCCAGTTCACCGCCTCCTCAGACACATCAATATCTAGAGCGTGGGGTGAGGGTTTCTTCTTTAGAGCAGAGGGACTGTCTCTTTGTTTGAAAGCCACCTCCACAGTTCTTTTACTCATGTGTTTGAAAAATGTCTACCTGGTGGAATCAGGAAGACCATTAACTAAAGGAGCCTGGTGAGGAGACTACCTGCCAAAGGAGTCTTCTGTATGCTCTCTCTTTTGTGCACACTTTCCCTCCATAGCCCAGGAATTGCTAGCTACAATACTAAAGCTATACAAGCATAAAAGCTCAACTTCCCACGTTTTACATGGTAGCCAAGCAACCTACTAATCAGAGGCCTCCACTTACCAATGCCACCTTAGAGTCAGGCAGAGTATTTAACTCCTTCAGCGCTGATGACAAAGCCAGCTCGTCATGGGCGTTACCTGCGCTACGCGCATGACGAGCTGGCTTTGTCACGTAACTCGCGATTTTCACATTTCAGCGCACAGCGGGAAAACCCGCTAGCGCGGTAGAGGTTAAAAACAAACCAGAAAGTCTCCCCCCAAGTGAAAACTATAGGCCTTACCTCTTTCACACAAATAAGGCCAGAAATTAGCTTTTCTCCTGTAATGTTGGAGAGCCTCAGTCCCATGTACTCCCTCAATCACCTGTGAGCACAGGGAACCCATAAATCTTTACACCTCAAAAACACACCTCAATAAGACTCTCACAAGTAGATATGTTGGACGGTGTTAAACCTCAGTTTCATAGGACACTATGTTATGTGACAAAGCACCACAAAACACATCATAAATACAACCAATTAAGTAAAGACAGACTCAATAAATCAGTTATAGGGTGAATTTATAAAGTTTAAACAAATGTATTACACAATTCAATCAGTCAGTTGATTTCTTTAGTGCAGCTAATCTCCCTGGTGGGTATCCAGGCGCTTGTGGGCCTGATGGGCTCAGTCAAACAGCAAGGTCTTGAGTGCCCTTCTGAATTCTGCAAGAGAGGCAAAGGTCTTTATCTGCAGCGGGAGGTCAATCCATATCTTAGCTGTGAGGTAGGAGAAGGAGCGTCCTCCGCTTCTGCTTCAGTGGATGCTGGGATGTGTTGAGTGAGAGGGGTGTGGAGCAGAGCGGTCTAGAAGGTTAGTGTCAGCTCAGGCGGTGATGATGTAGGCGGGTCTCTGGTTGTGTAGTGTCTTGTATGTATGGATCATCAACTTGAATTGGCATCTTTACTGTATTGGGAGCCAGTGGAGTTTTCTGAGGTGGGGGTAATGTGGGTTCATTGATAAGGGTTGAGAATGAGTCTGGCTGCTGTGTTCTGAATGGCCTGGAGCCTCTGCAGGAGGTGTGTGGTGTTTGGTGATCACTGCGTAGACAGCGTAGCAATAGTCCAGCCGACTGGTGATCAGGGCCTGTGTGACTGTGTGTTTTGTTACCTGGGAGAGCCTTTTGAAGATTTTCTGTATCATGCACAGTGTGATGAAGCAGGCAAAGGAGACTGTATTGATATGGGACTTCATGGTCAGCTTGCTGTCGAGGTTGATGCCAAGGTTTCTGGTGTGATCGGTCGGTGTGAGTGAACGTCCTAGTTCTGAGGGCCACCAGAAGTCGTTCCAGGGAATTATTTTGTTGCCGAAGATCAGAACTTCCGTCTTTTCCGTACTGAGATTCAGACAGATGTCCTTCATTCATCTGGCGACGTTTGTCATGCACCTGTGGAAGTTGGTTCTGGTGGTTGTAGGATCTTCGGAGAAGTAGAGGTTGAGTTGAGTGTCATCTGCATAGGATATGATGTTGAATCCGTGGGATCTGACGATGTTGACCAAGGGGGTCATGTAGGTGTTGAAGAGGGTGGGGCTGACAAATGAGCCTTGGAGGATTCTGCATATGATGTCCTTGGGTCTGGAGGTGAATGGTGGTAGACGGATCTTCTGCATTCTTTGGTAGAGGAAAGAGGTGATCTATCTGAAGGCGACCCTTGGATTCTGATGTGATTCAGCCTCACACACCACTGCTATCACATTGTGGTGGGATACATGTTGAAATCTACAGAGGTCGAGGAGGATCAGTGCTGCCCCTCTCCCTGGTCGAGGAGGGCTCAAATGTCATTGGTAGCAGCGATCAGGACAGTCTCGATACTGTGGTTGCTGCTGAATCCAGACTGAGAGGTGTGAAGAAGGTGGTTCTGCTCCAGGTATTTCGTAAATTGCTTGTTAATAGCCTTCTCCAGGACCTTGGGGAGAGGAGCTGGCCTAACGGCTAGGGCGCTCGACCTCGTACCTGGGGATCTGGGTTCTAGTCTCGGTAACGACGCCAAAACCTCCAGTGATTCTGGGCAATTCACTTAATCTCCCCGTGCCTAAAATGAATGCGTGTCCTGATGTAACGTAACTGGTGCTATGTAAAGCGCTCTGATACCCGATTCAGTTCGGGTCTAGTTCGCGCTATATAAAACTCTGTAAAACATAAAAACCTTGGCGGGAAAGGGGAGCAGGGAGTTTGGGCTGTAGTTTTTAAGCTCACTATGGGGTCGGCCAGCGGCGTCACTATGGGGGTGCGGCCCGCACCGGGTGTCACCATCCCACTGGGGTGACACCAAGGCAGTCAGCAGCAGTGTGTGCTGTCAACAGTGCAGACTTGCAGCAAAAGTAAACGACGTTGCAACAGCAATGTACGTGCAAGTGCACCAACGCTAACTTTTCTGCTCAGTCAGGAGGACTGTAAGAGGTGCCTGTGCGCAGTGCGCACTGTCTCCTCCTCCGCCGCGTCAGCGCGCCTCTAAGGCCCGCAGCCTGCGTACGGGCGGATCGTGGATGGTGTCATTCTTCTTCTCTGATTGATTCTCAATCCGCATGCGCATTGGGCCCTAAGTGCGCGTGACTGGCAAGCAGCAGGAGGATCAGAGGTGAGGCGACACGTCTTGACCACCGGTTGGGCTGGGGTCCGCCATAATTTAATTTTATTCCCCTTCCCCTGCCTACAGCGCATGGAGCTGGGCGCTGGCCACCGTGACCGACGTAGACCCACCGTCCCCCCCGTCTAGCAGCAGGACAGGTGAGTCAGTGAGTTTCTCCGGACCGATCTTCGTGTACCAACTGTGATAAGCGCTGTAGCAGTCAAGATGCCAATATTTTACTAAGAATTTTCACATTGACATTGAGCATCAACAGTGGGATGATCGAATGTCACCTCTGAATCATTCTTACCTGGTTTGGCCAACATAACAATTAGCAGCTCCCTTACCAAAGCTGGAGGCTCCCCCTTCCGTATCCTTCATTGTGAATCTCCAGCAAGCAGTCTGCCATTCCCACACCCTGGGTTGGTAAATTTCAGCCGGCAGGCCATCCCCTCTTGGGGCCTTAGATATCTTTAATGCCCTTATCGCTAACACTATTTCTTCTCTGGTTATGTGAGCGTCCAAACTTTCTCTCTCTTATTTTAATAAAGAGGCCTTCTGCAAATCAGTCAGGTACGCACACCCCCAACTGAGCTCTGTCACGCAGCACGTGTAAACCCTCTGCAGGTGCGCTGCAAAGACTTCCATTATGCCTTGTTGCATACAGACCATCTGCCCCCGGCCGTCCCGAACCCCCACCATGGGAGGGCTATGAGAAAGAGGATTTCTTTGGTCTGAAATGGGTTGTGACTTGTGAGGTGAGCAGCGAGATCGATGTCAGCTTTCTACATAGTTCCTTTGGTGATTCTGGGCTGTCCCTGGAGCTGCTATTTTACTTTGTTTTTGCCCACTGCCTTTAATGGGTTGTAGTACTTGTTGCTGGAAATCAATGTCTTATTTTTCTGACATTTAATTCCAAAGTGTTCGGGAATAAAAGTTAAAAAATATGAAAAATAATTAACTAAATAAAATAAGACAGACTAGTGGTAACAAACTGGCAAGAATGATTTTATTCACACCCAAATACATTTAGCGCCACTTTTACAGAGTTTGCTAGTGAAGCGCTATTTTTGTTGTCTTGGCATTGTTTTCCCTGGGCTTGGAACTAGTGCACCAATCCTGGAGGTACTGCAATGTGAGGATTCAAGAACAAAATTTGTACTGCTGCTCTGCATCTAGAGATGTTGTCTTTTTTACCATAGATACTGCTTACGTTTTGTTAGGATATAAGCAATGGCCATTGAAATGGGTCCATTCAGGGCCCCGAGTCATGTCCTTGACTTTTCAGGCAAAAGCACTCATTTCTGAACACTGAATGTAAAAGCGTTAAGGTAACCATGTTGTTCCTGCTTACATTTCACATGGTTTGCAACATTTTGCATTCCTTTTGATTGTTTGCTTTTTCCAGGATGCTGTCACTTTTGTTTTGTAGGCCACATATTGCTCTTCTTGCCTAGTGCGTAATTGAGCCGCATCCAGGTGTTTGTAGCGCAGTGGCAACAATTGGGTTGTAGTTGAAGGCAGTCTGAGTTTTTCTCAGTGGGGCACTGCAGTATGCTGTTCAGTGGGGGAGAGGATGTGGGACTATGGGCAGAGGAGCTGCTGAATTTGGAACTGGGGAACCAAGTTCAGCCAGCCTTAATAACCAGTGCCTCCTCCCTGCCCTCCAGCAATTTTCGGTAACAACAAAAATGTCATGATGACTCTGGTGATTAATGTTCTTCCTAGAGAGAGATCGGAATTTTGTCTAATGGAAGATTTGATTCATGGAAAGGTAGCTCAGAGGGTTAATGTACCTGCTGCAAAGAACATGTACCATGCAGATCACAAAGTGCACATAATCATGTAAATAGGCCAGTGGGTGGTGTGGGCTACCGCTTTTGTCAGAGTGATCCTTTTGTTACTTGCAGTTTATAAGTTAAAATCCTAACATAGAACATTGAGCTATGTCATCTACTCTGCAGCAACTCAAGTCACATTTTTTCTTACCTTTTGATACGTTTGAGCTACAAACAGTTTATTAGTTGAAATGGTCACATCATGCTGCAGATCTTGCATTATGAGGCAAATATGGCTGGGCCATTATTATTTAGAAAACCTTTGCAAACTAGCATATTTAGCCATTCATGTTTGAACTGCTGTTGTGGAAAAGGGAGAAGTGCTGAATGATGACAGAAACTCCATGGCTCTGAGAGAAATGGCTTGTGCTTCCACATTTTATCGTATTTGGGGGCTATTAGAAGCATATCCCACGGCCACTTTCTGAATACATTTTACTGTCAATAACTCATTATAACCTTAAATCAATCTAATATGTGTTGAAAAATGCTTTGTTTTTGACCTTTCTGTCTCCCAAATTTTCTTGGGACGGGAGAAGTTCAACCCCCAATACTCCCCCTAGTAGTGGTTGGTCACTGCGCTTGCTCGCTACACACCATGTGGGGGCTGGTCTCACTTTTACTTTGTTCTCTCTCTGATTCACTACTTGTGTCTATTTTTGGTGCTCTCTGAAAGAAGGTCTATGGGTACATATGACTGGGTGGGTAACCTGATGTACTTTAAGGTCATCATCTACTATTTGCTGTGCTTTAAAAGTTGATACAATTTTAATATGTAATGAAAAATGTGCTGTAAAATTCACTATCATGGGACCTGGCACTGGCAGCCATCTGTAATTTGAAATGTGAAGACGACACAAGGGGTGAATCTGTGGCGCTATCATTTTTCAGACCATTTACTTCTGTCACTCCCATCACAGTACAGGAAGGGGGGCAGGGGCTATATTTGGCTGTCCTTTATTGGGCATTTATGTGCTATTGAACAGAGACCTTTATTTGGAATAGCTTGTAGGAGCAGGTCCCCCCGATGTCCAAGCCTGGGTGGGAGGCTCAACTACGGTGTCATTGTCACACGACTCCACCATGGTGGAGAGCTGCTTGGCAGAAACGCATCCACCAGTTAAATCTGGTTAAACCGCCAGGTTCGCCATGAAATGAGGGGAAAGCCGTCTCCTCTGGGCTAGCAGGGCTGTCCCCTCCTCATAAGCAATGATTATAGACTTCGCTATCCCCTTCAAATAGGGGTGTGACAAATTAAATTTACAAACGTTACTAAGGATTCTATATGGTCCCCTTATTTGCCAACTGTGTTCACTGGCAGGCTCGGAGCGGAGGAGGTCCATGCGGTAAGTCGTGAGGGGGTGACACCATGAGTTTCCCGCACCGGGTGACACCAACCCTAGTGACGCCACTGGGGTCGGCTGATGGTTTTGTGAATAGTGATTTGATCTCAGAGTGATTCCAGTCTTTGGAGAAGGTGCCTGTAGTCAGTGAGGTGTTAAACAAGTGTGTTCAAGTTCTTGACACTCTGGTCTAGGTTTGTGGCCATTTTAGGACTGGATGTGTTAAGGGCATCGGTCCATTAGGTCTCTGACATTTTGCCCCTGCGGTGTGGGGTGCAAGGTGGCGTGGCAATACGAGGATTGGAAATGTTGAAATGGATGATGGAGTGGTCGGTTCAGGTGAGCTCAGTGGTGTGGCTGTACTTCACCCATAAGCTGGAGGTGGACTGCTGTGTGAGGGGGACCATTGATGAGCTGGGTGAGTTCTATGTCATTCATGCTGTTGACGTAGGGGTGTTTACAACAAGGGGTGGTGAGGGACAGAGTCTCTGAATTAAGCAGAATACTCTCACCCAGTCAAGAGATCAGGGCTAGATCCAACACCGTTTTTTAGCTCATTGCACCATCCCAGTTTCAGAACCTGGCTGTATGCAAATTAGTCTGTTCCTGTCCCAGTGCATGATGGGAACAGGGCAAACCAAACTACAAAAGCCAATTCTTACACTGGGAAGGAAACAAGCTTCCGGGGACCGGTTTCTGGCAATACAGCCGTCTTCGGCCCGGCTTGCTTGAATCCTGATGGTGCAATGAGCAAGGGACTCATGTCTGAGTATACCCTTCCACGCTTAGGGTGGACAAAATTATTTTCAACAAGGGGTGGTGAGGGACAGAGTCTCTGAATTAAGCAGAATACTCTCACCCAGTCAAGAGATCAGGGCTAGATCCAACACCGTTTTTTAGCTCATTGCACCATCCCAGTTTCAGAACCTGGCTGTATGCAAATTAGTCTGTTCCTGTCCCAGTACATGATGGGAACAGGGCAATCCAAACTACAAAAGCCAATTCTTACACTGGGAAGGAAACAAGCTTCCGGGGACCGGTTTCTGGCATTACAGCCGTCTTCGGCCCGGCTTGCTTGAATCCTGATGGTGCAATGAGCAAGGGACTCATGTCTGAGTATACCCTTCCACGCTTAGGGTGGACAAAATTATTTACAACAAGGGGTGGTGAGGGACAGAGTCTAATTTGCATGTAGCCAGGTTCTGAGCTGGGATGGTGCAGTGAGCTAAAAAACGGTGATGGATCAAGCCCTGATCTTTTGACTGGGTAGGAGTGTTCTGCTTAATTCAGATACTCTGTCCATCACCACCCCCTTTATGAATCGTTTTGGCCACCATAAGTGTGGAAGGGTATGCTCAGATGTGAGTCCCTTGCTCACTGCACCATCAGGATTCAAGCAAGCCGGGCCGAAGACGGCTGTAATGCCAGAAACCGGTCCCCGGAAGCTTGTTTCCTTTCCAGTAAAGAATTGGCTTGGTAGTTTGGTCTGCCCTGTTCCCATGATGCACTGGGCCAGGGTCAGACTAATTTGCATGTAGCCAGGTTCTGAGCTGGGATGGTGCAGTGAGCTAAAAAACGGTGATGGATCAAGCCCTGATCTTTTGACTGGGTAGGAGTGTTCTGCTTAATTCAGATACTCTGTCCATCACCACCCCCTTTATGAATCGTTTTGGCCACCATAAGTGTGGAAGGGTATGCTCAGATGTGAGTCCCTTGCTCACTGCACCATCAGGATTCAAGCAAGCCGGGCTGAAGACGGCTGTAATGCCAGAAACCGGTCCCCGGAAGCTTGTTTCCTTTCCAGTAAAGAATTGGCTTGGTAGTTTGGTCTGCCCTGTTCCCATGATGCACTGGGCCAGGGTCAGACTAATTTGCATGTAGCCAGGTTCTGAGCTGGGATGGTGCAGTGAGCTAAAAAACGGTGATGGATGAAGCCCTGATCTTTTGACTGGGTAGGAGTGTTCTGCTTAATTCAGATACTCTGTCCATCACCACCCCCTTTATGAATCGTTTTGGCCACCATAAGTGTGGAAGGGTATGCTCAGATGTGAGTCCCTTGCTCACTGCACCATCAGGATTCAAGCAAGCCGGGCCGAAGACGGCTGTAATGCCAGAAACCGGTCCCCGGAAGCTTGTTTCCTTTCCAGTAAAGAATTGGCTTGGTAGTTTGGTCTGCCCTGTTCCCAAGATGCACTGGGCCAGGGTCAGACTAATTTGCATGTAGCCAGGTTCTGAGCTGGGATGGTGCAGTGAGCTAAAAAACGGTGATGGATCAAGCCCTGATCTTTTGACTGGGTAGGAGTGTTCTGCTTAATTCAGATACTCTGTCCATCACCACCCCCTTTATGAATCGTTTTGGCCACCCTAAGTGTGGAAGGGTATGCTCAGATGTGAGTCCCTTGCTCACTGCACCATCAGGATTCAAGCAAGCCGGGCCGAAGACGGCTGTAATGCCAGAAACCGGTCCCCGGAAGCTTGTTTCCTTTCCAGTAAAGAATTGGCTTAGTAGTTTGGTCTGCCCTGTTCCCATGATGCACTGGGCCAGGGTCAGACTAATTTGCATGTAGCCAGGTTCTGAGCTGGGATGTTGCAGTGAGCTAAAAAACGGTGATGGATCAAGCCCTGATCTTTTGACTGGGTAGGAGTGTTCTGCTTAATTCAGATACTCTGTCCATCACCACCCCCTTTATGAATCGTTGACGTAGGGGTGGGCGGAATTTGCGTATTCGAGCTACGCAAAGCTACGTGAAATGGTAAAAAATCTCTGCGAGCACGCAAAAGTTCCGCAAACACGCAGGATTGCTTTTTCCGCCTCTACGCGATGCTGTTCTCCTGTTCACAAACGCTGTTTGCGTGCTCGGGGGAAATATCTCACAAACACGCATTTTGAAAGCGCAAACAAGAAAAAAATTCCGCGAAGCCGTTGTTCGCAGAATTTTTGCCAATTACGCGTTCTCTGCGGAAAGCGAAATTAACCAAATTCCGCTAATTCCGCTAGCGGAACAGAATTTACTGCCCAGGCCTGCTGTTGAGGAGGTTGGTGGTGTTGTTGTCATTGATGTATTTGAGGGGGAAGTTGAGGTCACTGAGGAAGATGTAGTCATGAGAATCTATGGCAAGCTGATCGATGAAGTCGGTGATGGTGTTCTGTAGAAGCTGTTGCTTGATCCTGAGGGTCTGTAGGTAATGGTGCCTCGGATGGTGGACTTTTCGTCTGTTTGGAGTTTGAAGTTGAGGTATTCCAAGGATGGGATGGTGTTGTTCATCGTGGTGGAGCACTGGATGGTTTCTTTGTGGATTATGGGAATCCGACCTCTGGGCTTGTTGATGCGATCTCGAAGTGTGATCTTGTACTAGCTGCGTCTTGCTGTAGCAATGTCGGGGCGGAGAAGGGGTTTAGGCAGGTCTCGGTGAGGAAGATGAAATTGGGGATGAGGGTGGTGATGAGGTCCCACAATTCGATGGCATGCTTGAAGAGCGAGCACTTGTTGAGGAGGATGCAGGAAAGTTGTTGCAGTGTTTCTGCGGTGAGGTGGGTGCTTCACTAGGTGGTGGGAGGTGTGCTGACGATTCATCCCTTGTGGCAGATGAAAATGCAGTGAGCGCAGGTGAAAGGCCCTACCGTATAGTGCGGAGAGGCGCATTAGCAGTACTTCTTAAGGGTGTAGTAATTATATCGAGGCGTGGTTGGTTTCCAAATTCGGTGTTTAGCAGAGTCGATAGAAGAGAAGACGTATATGTCTTTTCAGTCGTCTATTTTAACTTTCTATTTTTTATGTTTTCCAGTTTTTGAAGTAATTCCGGAAACGGAAATCCTTGGTTTTCCGACAAGTTTTGTTATATATTTTATCTTAAGCGAAGAGAATCCGTCCTGTGTGATTATTATCTTTCATCTCTTATTTATTCCATACACGCCGTCGTATCCACTGTCAGGCAGTGGATACGACGGCGTGTCAGGATAGCAAGACGCCGAAGGGTTGACTTATCGGGATCAACATACCAGGCAACTACCATAAGGATACCTAGCATCTCTGGAATAAATAAGAGACGAAAGATAACTGGTTTTCAGAACGAAACGCGTTGGCTGATGTTTTTTCATTGAATGGATTATTAAATGAGTATTGCAACTATACATCACGACTCAGCGTCTATATGTGAGGACAATTGAAAAGTTGAAGAGTCTCTGATAACTGGAAGAGACCAACTTGTATAGCAGTGCTTTTCCATCCAGGACAAAAATTTACTCTTTACCCTAGGTTTGGGTGATGCTCTTGGGACAGGGAGCATTTGAAGAGTGCACGCTGGATTTTATAAACAAATTTGTTTGGTGATATTAGGATTGGTGCCTTATTCTTTCCTTGAGTGGTCCACTGTTCAAAGTGTGGTGGTATATCAGGCCCATTAGCAGTGATTGCTGAGGTGTCTGGGATACAGGGTGCGGAGCTTGGCAGTGGTGTAGCTGTGGGGGTGGGAGTGACCAGGCTCGCTTGCTCTGGGTGTCGTCCAGGTGTGGCCGGGCGCAGACAGGCTTTCCTTTGGCATGCCAGCTGCACATCCGCACTGCGGCCTCCATTATGTAGGTCTTGGGAGGTGGGAGTGGCGCTGGGTGGCGGGAGGCAGGGCTAGCGGGAGGTGGGAAGATGCAGGCGGGAGCAGCAGTGGGAAATGGGTGAGGAAAGCAAAGGCAAGAATGGGAGTGGCAGCAGAGCAGACAGAAAAGGTAAAAGATGGGAATAACAAAAGAGAGGCAAAGAGGAGAATAAGGAAAGAGAGGCCAAGAGAAGATAAAGCAGAGACAAAGATACTATTAAGAAATTAGAAGAAAGGTAAAGAGGTGATTGAGGATTAAGGAAAAAGAGAATATTAAAGAAAGACAGAGAAGTGAAGAGGAGAGAAGGTGAGAGGAGAGGAGAGGAGAAGAGAGGAGAAGAGAGGGCAGCAGGCAGAAGCAGAGGAGAGCGAAGTTGTTTTGACAGAGATGTGAGGGGGCCCAACAGCAAAGGAGAGATGGACCTGGCGACCTGATCAATGGGGTTGCGTGGAAGTCTTCATTAATTAGGTCCTGGGAGGTGTGCTGGGTGGCAGCAAAGAGGCGATTGAGGATTAAGTAAAAAGAGGAGATTAAAGAAAGGCAAAGAAGTGGAGAGGGCAGCAGAGAGTGAAGTTTCTGAGACAGAGCTGTTGGAGGGCGCAACTGCAGGGGAAAGCTGGGCCTCGGGACCTGCCCAATTGGGTCGGTCTACAGCCTCATTCAAGTAGGTCCTGAGAGGTGGGAGGGGCGTTGGGGGTTGCTGGGCATGGCTAGCAGGAGGTGGGAAGACACAGGCAAGAGCAGTAGCTGGAAACGAACAAGTGGAGCACAGGCAAAAATGGCGCGAGCAGCAGCAGAACGGGAGGAAAGGGCAAGAGGGCAAAAGAGGGGAATAACAAAAGAAAGACAAAGAGGAGAATTATGAAAGAGAGGCATAGGGGAGATGAAGGATTGAGAAAGAGAGTAAAAGAGAAGATTAAGAAGATTAAGGAAAAAAAGGCAAAGAGATGATTGATGATTAAGAAAAAGGAGGAGATTAAATAAAGGCAAGGAGGCAAGGTAGTGGAGAGGAGAGGGCAGTGGGCAGAGGCTGCAGAGAGCCAAGGTGCACCGATAGCAGGAGGGAGAGTACAATACAGAAATTTGCTAATTGGGCAATATAGTATAATAAACAAAATCAGAAAAATTCAGAGTCCCAAATGAGTAGCAAAATCAGTAAAAAATCGGACTTCACTTGCAGCATTGGAAAGTACTCAGCAAAGTTCTGGTTTACCCCAAAAATCAAGGGTTTATATAGAACATAACATAACTTAAACTATACATTCCTCATGGCGTGAGCAAAAGAATTACAATTTCGGCAAATCAGTGCATGGTTTATTTGCACGCCATATTGCCTTACCATCAAAGGACTATTCCACTACATGAATATTGATTCAACCCTTCTCTGCTAATGTCATCCGGAGATGGCAGGACAAACTAGTTACAAAACAACAGTGAACTATTGTGAATGAATACTTTACAGGAAGCTAGCGGAAGAGACTTTCCGTTATTGCAACACTACTGAGCCCATCTTTGAGAACATTGGGAACAACGCCAATGGAATTAAACAAACATGAATTCTCTTGACTGTGTGCAGCAGACATAATAAACAGTGAACGTACGAAGTGAGACAGCCATTTTAAACAAGATGGCACTGAGACCTAACGGAGGCCAAGTTAGAATAGGCCAAGAAAAGGCACTTTAACATTTCATAGGAAATTTTTTCCAAAAACAATACCATCCAATAAATGTGTACATGTAAATTCAAGTGTAGATCCATATTCTGCACGTTGTTAATAATGTGTAAATGTTATAATCAGTCAAAAACTCCCACAAACTCAGTGGGAGGCAGTGTATTATACTTTAAACCTGCTCACATGTACACAGACTCACGGGCAGCAGTATGGTGGTCCTATCTGTTCACCATGTAGAAGTTTAAGCAGATCGGAAACAACAACACATATTTAATAATGAAAGAAATAAAACCTGTGCTTACCACTTGATAAGATTTGCCAAGTGCAGGAAAAAAAGACAAGAATTTCTATGGGTCTACCCCACCGTAATAGGTTGACACAGGAAGTGATTGTGTCAGCCATAATATGAGGCAGGAATCATTAGGTCTCGGCTAGACAGCGCATCCGCTGTCTCAAAGGGACATGTTGTTTTCAATCTGTGAGCTTCATTCCGCCCACAGGCCTACCATTTGCTCGCACCATTGTCACTTTCAAATCCTTTGTCTCTCATTTGTCCACGGCATGCATACGTCATGCGTCTTTTTGTGTGTTTAGCTCTCACTCAGAGCATGGACCAAGTTTTTTGGTTTTGAGCACTCCACATGAGTGCTTGTGTTTTCACTCACTCCATCCTCCTCCTGTTGCCTCTTCCCCTCTCCCAACCACCCCATCCCAACCCCAGTCAGATCTTAAAGCAACAAACATGACCCTGGTGTTCCTCTCCTTGTTATTCAGAGATGTGGTAAACAGGGTAATATATCCTGTCAGTTTGACACTTCTGTACAATAAACACCTGCGGCAGGCTGATTTCTGATCCTCTGACATCACTCTCAAAAGAGATTTTAAAACCTTGGGGATTTTTGAGCCACCAAAGGAAGTTGAATTCCCCCCCCCCATCACCTCCCTGCAGCTCACCTCACTCACTTATTTGTTAGTGATGTGGAGTGCCAATTAATGTGACTACAGGAATACACATCCTGCTGGCCCAGGCTGAATGATGACAACAAACAACTGGATAAACGTGACAAAATGCTTCTATTCCAATAAAAACTCAATAAACGAGCGTTCCATTTATGCCGTTTTGTGAACTGTAACTAACTTTTAGGAAAAGACCAGACACCCAGACACATCCGAAGGCTTAGGGAGAGGAGTTGGCCTGACGGCTAGGGCAATCGACCTCGAATCTGGCGAATTGGGTTCGAGTCTCGGCAATGACGCCGAACGTCCTATGATTCAGGGCAAATCACTTAATCTCCCCGCGGCTAACAAAAATGAATGTGTGTCCTCATGTAACGCAACCAGTTCTATATAAAGCGCTCTGGTACCCGATACCGGGTCAAGTTTGTGCTATATAAAACTCCGTAGAAAAAAAATGGACAAAGTGGGCTCTGGCTCAAGGCTTGTGACACTCAGGGGGGGCCCTGATAGCACCAGCTCTGTTCTTTAGAGAGTCTTTCCCTGATGACCTTGAACAATTCCTAAACAGATTTTTTAAATACTGGTTCTCTTTAGTTTGTTTTTAATGTGAATGATGAGTCAGATGTGTGAGAGTCTGTTACAGACATTTTGCAGAGAAATGTTGTGTTTATGTTTCATGTTTATGCTTTATGCAACATCCATAATAAACTTTCTTTTAGATCAAAACAGGACCTCACATATGAGAAATGGGAGAGTGTGTTGCTGTGGAAAGCTCACTAAAAATGTCTTTCCACATAAAATAACCTAATATCATTTGAGCCCATTTTCTATTTCTCCTTTTCTAATGACTTTCATCTATTACCCACCATTATCATGCAATTTAGGTCCTCCGATGGATCTTTTGTTGAGCTGATAGGGTCTAGAATACTCGGATGATGCAGGCAGTAATCCTATAAGGACCTGGAATAGGTCATTGCTGACCTGACCATAACCTTCAATATCTAAAACTTTCTTTAGTCACTCATATAGATTCATTGGGATAACAAATATGACCAAAAGAATGAGACAGAATCAATAAAGATAATTTAAGAAAAACATTTATCTATCGCCTCAGATTGTATAGACAGATCAGAAACACATTTGAGATTGGATTTAATGATAGATTTGTTAATGCAAGTAACCACACAGTTTGGCACAAATCAAAACATTTAAAAACAACGAATCTGCCTACAAAGAGCATGATAAAGATACATATTCAGTTTAATAATCATACAAAACAAGCAAGGCAGTTCTCTTCAGGTCTATCCTCGGATAACTCAGTCCAAGTTCAAACTGTAGCACCCCAAGCCACAGTAGGAGTCAGATAACCCCTTACGCCGAAAGGTTATTTCCTGAAGGTGAAGATGGGGTCCAGCGTGTGGTCTGCGGTGTGAGTTGGGTGAGTTCTATGTCATTCATGCTGTTGGAGAGGTTGGCTGTGTTGTTGTCATTGAGATTGTTGAGGTGGAAGTTAAGGTCACCGAGGAAGATGTAGTCATCCAAATCTATGTCAAGCAGATTAAGGAAAGAATGGAGAAGAGGTGAGGATTAAGAAAAGAGAGGAGCTTAAAGAAAGGCAAGGAGGCAGGGAAGTGGAGAGGAGGGGGCAGCAGAGAGAAAAGTTTCTATGACAGAGCAGTGTGGGGGCCCAACTGCAGGGGAGAGCTGAGCCTGGGGACTGCTTAATTGGGTCACGCTGCAGCCTCATTTAAGTAGGTCCTGAGAGATGGGAGGGGTGCTGGGCATGGCTAGCGGGAGGCAGGAAGATGCAGGCAAGAGCAGCAGCTAGAAACTGGCAATGGTAGCAAAAGCAAAAATGGCGGAAGCAGCAGCAGCAGTACAGGAGGAAAGGGTAAGAGGGCAAAAGAGGGAAACAACAAAAGAAAGATAAAGAGGAGAATAAGGAAAGAGAGGCAAAGAGGAGATTAAGGATTGAGAAAGAGAGGGAAAGAGAAGATTAAGGAAAGAAAGGTAAAGAGGTGATTGAGGATTAAGGAAAAAGGAGATTAAATAAAATCAAAGAGGCAAGGTAGTGGAGAGGAGAGGGTGGTGAGCAGAGGCTGCAGAAAGCAAAGGTGCTATGACAGAGCTGTGCTGTGCGGGGGACCGATAATAGGGGAGGGAGTACAATACAGAAATCCGGTAATTGGGCAATGTACAGTAGCAAACAAAGTCAGAAAAATTCTAAGTCCCAAATGAGTAGCAAAATCAGTAAGAAATCGGACATCACTTGCAGCATTGGAAAGTACTCAGGAAAGTTTTAGTTTACCCCAAAAAACAAGGGTTTATATTGAACATAACAAAACTTAAACTATAAATTCATCATGGTGTGAGCAAAAGAATTACAATTTTGGCAAATCAGTGCATGGTTTATTTGCACGCCATATTGCCTTACCATGTAAGGACTATTCCACTACATGAATTCTCTTGACTGTGTGCAGCAGACATAATAAACAGTGAACGTACGAAGTGAGACAGCCATTTTAAACAAGATGGCACTGAGGCCTAACGGAGGCCTAGTTAGAATAGGCCAAGAAAAGGCACTTTAACATGTCATAGGTAAATCTTTCCAAAAACAATAGCATCCAATAAGTGTGTACATGTAAATTCAAGTGTAGATCCCTATTCTGCACGTTGTTAATAATATGCACATTTTATAATCAGTCAAAAACTCCCACAAACTCAGTGGGAGGCAGTGCATTATACTTTAAACCTGCTCACAAGTACACAGACTCACGGGCAGCAGTATGGTGGTCCTATCTGTTCACCATGTAGAAGTTTAAGCAGATCGGAAACGACTAAAAATATTTAATAATGAAAGAAATAAAACCACTGGATAGGATTTGCCAAGTGCAGGAAAAAAAGACAAGAATTTCTATGGGTCCACCCCACCGTAATAGGTTGACACAGGAAGTGATTGTGTCAGCCATATTATGAGGCAGGAATCATTAGGTCTTGGCTAGACAGCGCATCCGCTGTCTCGAAGAGACATGTTGTTTTCACTCTGTGAGCTTCATTCCGCCCATAGGCCTACCATTTGCTCACTCCATTGTCACTCTCTAATCCTTTGTCCCCATTTGTCCACGGCATGCATGCGTCGTGCATCTTTTTGTGTGTTTAGCTCTCCCTCAGAGCATGGACCAAGTGCTTGTGTCCATTCACTGCTCCCGTTTTATTTTGTTTTTGAGCACTCCACATGAGTGCTTGTGCTTTCACTCACTCCATCCTCCTCCTGTTGCCTCTTCCCCCCTCCCACCCACCCCATCCCAACCCCAGCCAGATCTTAAAGCAACAAACATAACCCTGGTGTCCCTCTCCTTGTTATTTAGAGCTGTGGTAAACAGGGTAATAAATCCTTTCAGTTGATGCTTCAGTACAATAATCACCTGCGGCAAGCTGATTTCTGAGCCTCTGACATCACTCTCAGATGAGATTTTAGATCCTTGGGGATTTTTGAGCCACCAAAGGAAGCTAAGACATTGAATCCCCCACCCATCACCCCCATGCAGATCACCTCACTCACTTATTTGTTAGTGATGTGGAGTGCAAATTAATGTGACTACTGTAATACACATTCTGCTGGCCCAGGCTGAATGATGACAACATACAACTGGATAAACGTGACAACCGCTTCTATTCCAATAAAAACTCAATAAAAGAGCATCACATTTATGCCTTTTTGTGCACTGTAACTAACTTTTAAGAAAAAAACAGACAACCAGAGACGTCTGAAGGCTTAGGGAGAGGAGTTAGCCTAACGGCTAGGGCGGTTGACCTCGAATCTGGTGAACAGGGTTTGAGTCTCGGCAATGACCCCAAACATCTTGTGATTCTGGGCAAACCACTTAATCTACCCGTGCCTTACAAAAACGAATGTTTGTCCTCATGTAACGCAACTGGCGCTACGTAAAGTGCTCTGATACCAGATACGGGGTCAAGTTTGTGCTATATAAAACTCCGTAAAAAAAATGGGCAAAGTGGGCTCTGGCTCAAAGCCCCTGCCATTCAGGGGGAGCCCTGATAGTGTCAGCTCTGTTCTTTAGAAAGTCTTTCCCTGATGACCTTGAATAATTCTTAAACAGATTTTTTAAATACTGTTTCTCTTTAGTTTGTTTTTAATGTGAGTGATGAGTCAGATGTGTGAGAGTCTGTTACAGACAGTTTGCAGAGAAATGTGTTTATATTTCATGTTTATGTTTAATGCAACATCCTTAATAAACAGGACCTCACATATGAGAAATGGGAGAGTGTGTTGCTGTGGAAAGCTCACTAAAAATGTCTTTCCACACAAAATAACCTAATATCATTTGGGCCAATTTTCTATTTCTTCTTTTCTAATGACTTTCATCTATTACCCACCATTATCATGCTATTTAGGTCCTCCCATGGATCTTTTGTAGAGCTGATAGGGGATGATTCAGGCAGTAATCCTATAAGGACCTGGAATAGATAATTGCTGACCTGACCATAACCTTCACAATTCAATATCTAAAACTTTCTTTAGCCACTCTTATAGATTCCTAGGGATAACAAATATGACAGAATCGATAAAGATAATTCAAGAGAAACATTTATCTATTGCCTCAGGTTGCATAGACAGATCAGAAACACATTTGAGATTGGATTTAATGATAGATTTGTTAATGCAAGTAACCACACAGTTTGGCACAAATCAAAACATTTAAAAACAACGATTCAGCCTACAAAGAGCATGAGAAAGATACATATTCAGTTTATTAATCATACAAACCAAGCAAGGCAGTTCACTTCAGGTCTGTCCTCGGATAACTCTGTCCAAGTTCAAACTGTAGCACCCCATGCCACAGTAGGCGTCAGATAACCCCTTACGCCGAAAGGTTATTTCCCGCAATCTCTTGTGAGCTGGCAGAGCACAGGATTAGAAGTTGCAGATTAAATGTAAAAGTCCAGTTCATCAGAGTCTCTCATCAAAAGTAAAAAGAAACGGATATATAGAAATGATAACAGGGAATTGAGAGTCAAACTGACAGCAGGCCAGGTAGGAAGATAAAAAAGTCAGCCAGCCCCCACCTCCCTCTTCATGGGACAATTATACTCCAAGGGCCAGATGTACGATGCTTGCATTAAGCGAGTCGCAAATTGCGTCAAACTGCGACTCGCAATTTGCAACTCGCTAAATGCAATGTACAACAGTGTCTCAGACACTGTTTGCGATTTCCAATGAGGTCGCAAATTGCATACCTCATCAATATTCATGAGGCAAGTGCAATTTGCGACCCAATTGGGAATGATCAGCTCTCAGGGATGGTGGCCTGCTGGGGTCAGCAGACCATCATGTCTGTGACTGCTTTTTCAAAAAAGCAGTTTTTTTTATAATGCAGCTCCTTTTCCTTAAAGGAAAACAGGATGCATTTAAAAAAAACCAAAGGAAACGTTTCAGTTTCATTTTTTAAGAGCAGGCAGTGTTCCCTGGGACCACTGCCTGCTCCTAAAAAATATTTTCGTACCCATTCACAGAAGGGGTCCTCCGTGGACCCCTTACAGTTTGCAAGTGGCTTACCACCCTTTTGAAAAAAGGGGAAAACTGCGAGTGTTTTGTGACCGTAAATGCTGTCACAAAACAATCATACATAGGTGAGAGGCTCGCTATTAGGAAGGGACGCCCTTGGCACGCCATTTGCTAATAGCGAGTCGCAAACCATATTTTGTGAGTCGCTAATAGGTTTGCAACTCCCAAAATATGGTTTGTACATGGGGGTAACCTTTTTTTGCGGTCGCAAACGGGCTGAATTCCTGTTTGCAACCGCAAAAAATGGTCGTACATCTGCCACCAAATGTTCCAGGTTCACACCCCTTAACGTATCAATTCCATCAGTCAATGGGGTTTTCATTGGTCACTCACGGTTGTCTGCTGTGGGGTGATCGGTAAATCATACAATTCTGGATGAGTAAAGTAATCCTTTTTTGTAAATCTCATTAATATTCATTTACTCCATTTAGTTAGCATTTCATCACTTCCATGGAAGTAGGAGGTACTTGTATGTATCCACAATCAGGTCGTTCCCAGGCACCTTTCCCCCGGTTTGCAACATTATTTGCTACAGTTCTATTGAACATGCATCTAGTGAGAAGTGAATTTGTTGTTAACCAGAACAGAAGTGAAACTTTGAAGAAGTTCTCATGGGGCTTAGGTGACTGCCTCACATGATTTTACATTAGCGTAAAGAGAAAAAGAAGACTCAGAGGCCTACATGAGTAATATCTGAATCACTGTCACGTAAATATTCATTAAGGGCCATATGTATCAAGCTAATTAGCATTCGCAAAGGCCGAAATTCTGCGAATTTCGGCCTTTGCGAATGCTAATTAGACAAATGGTATGTATCAAACAAGTTTGATGCAAAATAAGGAATAGCAAAATTTGCTATTCCTTATTTTGCGATTGCACTTAAGGAATTGCAAATTTTGCGATTCCTTAAATGCAATGTATCAAACAAAAAATATGCAAAAAATGCCATTAAGGATTTGCAAATTACCACCAACTTCTAGTTGGTGGTAATTTGCGAATTCTTTTCAAAAAGCATTTTTCCAAAAAACAAAAGGTGCCATATGACGCCCATGCATGCCCTTAGGGCATGTATGTGCGCCATATGCCCCCAAATTTCTTTTTCAGGGGTGCAGCAGGGTGTTCTTGAGACACCCCTGCACCCTTGGAAAAATTCCTAATTTGCCATTAGCTAATTGCTAATCACAAATTGCACCTTCATTCCTATGGGCCTCCTGGCCCACGGAAATGAATGGGTAATTTGCAATTAGCAATTTGCTCATCGCAAATTAGGAATGGTAAAGAATCGCTATTTAATAGCGATTTTGTACATACATACCGTTTTGCATTTCCTAAATAGCGATTCCTTAAAATTCGCTATTTAGGAAATGCAAAATAGTTTGATGATACATATGGCGGTATGAATCATACATTTGCAATTTCATTTATCTTCTTTAATTCACTTGTGACTATTCCCACGAATTACATGTCATTATTAAGCAGTACTAAAAAAAAAGAATTGCCTCGTCTTTATTTGGCACATTATCATGCAAGCATAATTTTAACATGACACTTTTCAGTTCAGGTATTATTTTTCATATGCGTTTCAAAGGCTCATAATCATTATAAGTCAGTTTTCCTAGCAGATATCTTTTCTACATTTCTTTAGTACAAATATGCACATTTGATTATTATTCACGAAACTTCTCTATATTAACATTATTTTTCATTTTCTTCACAACATGTAAATGCATCTACGTGAAATTCTCATTTATCTCTCTTTGTTTACATTTTCGTTTCATCATTCCATGAACCCTGCATGCTTTTGTGATGGAGTATGGAAATTCATGCTCTCGACAAGTAGGTTTTTTCTTATTCAGTAAAAAGTGTCATAAATGATTTTATGGGAGGTAGGTAGGAATTGGTAAAGATAGATGCCAGAGAATATCCACGCTCAATCAAGTGTCACAGAGGGTATT
Organism: Lissotriton helveticus; assembly: GCF_964261635.1. NCBI lineage: Eukaryota > Metazoa > Chordata > Amphibia > Caudata > Salamandridae > Lissotriton > Lissotriton helveticus. The sequence goes on along the minus strand of NC_136069.1, from coordinate 60,278,259 downwards.
TGCCGTAATATTAGTGAGCAGCTACTGTGTTATAATATTGAAAACACACATCACTATCCCTGAATATTAAACGTAACAACTTTAGAATTTGGACGAGTGCACCTGTGTACTATCAGGGACCTGGCCAAAGACAGCATGAAAGGGCTCAAATTATATAATAAATTCAAAGCTGGTCCGAACGAGGGCCCCCAAAATACGTTCTGCCCCGGGCCTCCAAAATTCTTAAAATGTCCCTGCAGATACCCACTGTAGTTTGTTCCAAATCTTGCTTTATGGCAGGATTTTTAGTTCGAGCCTAGACAGTGTGCATGCGCTGTCTTTAAGACATGCTGTAATCAGTATGTGGACTTCCAGGCCGCTCATCTCTTTTCATTGGTTCTTCTGTGTGCCTTTCTAAATTCCTTACTTTTGAGTGGTAAATCATTGCCATTTGTCTCTCCTTTTGTATCATTCCCTCCCATGGAACTGTCCCTGTTACATGTTTCATTTCGCTTCTGTCCTTTTCTGTTCGTTTTGTGTACTATTTTTTTAGATTGCCTTGGTTTGTGTTGTTCTGATGTACTCACGCAACTGCTTTTCCCTCTCACCCACCATTTCTCCATGTGCTGTCCCCTTCGCACCACATCCTACCCCATCCTTATTATTAAATAATCGTTGCCTTTTTTGTATGTTTTTGTGGTTGAACTTCTTTTAGTAGGATATGACTTTTTGGGCTTCTTTTGAAAGGAGTTATGCTTGATTTTTTTATTATTTGTATTAGAGGTGGTTGGGGCTAAGCTGTATGATACAGCACCCGGGCCAGAGACAGCTGCAAGGTTGTCGCAAAGTTAAGAGATGGTCTTAGTGCTGGTAAGAAGATTCTTCCACGACTTTGAAACAGGACTTTAACTCATCACTGGCATTTGTGCGGCTTTTCATCGCCACGCAGCCTTTAAATGTGCTCTGGGCTAGGTCCCACCTACCACAGTTGTTGCAGAGTGCCACTTCTCTGTCCAGGCCAGCGGATTTTCTTTTACTACAACCCACCTTGGGCTAGCAACGCCACCAAGGCCACCATGAGGGCTGAACGTGAAACCAGTGTTACTGCAGTAATGTATGTATGTATTGCAATCTTATATAGCGCAAACACTGTTACCCAGAAGGTATCCTGGCGCTTTGACAAAACATAGCTGGCACACACTCACAGAGATCACACTACTCTTGGAAATAAGTAAGTTTTCAAATTTCTCTTAAAAGATGGGAATTCGCCTTGGCTCCTCAATGGTAGCGGAAGAGAATTCCAGAACCTAGCATGTACAGGAGTTCCATTTGTTTCATTTTCACAGTGCTAGACTATACTGTCCATGCAACCACACCAACCTCTCCATAGGGCATACCTGCTCCTCATCTCTCCCCTTACCTCAGGCTTGAGTATTCGTGAGTTACTGAGCAGGGCAAAGCCCGGCTGCTCTGTGCTACTGTCTGGCACCGGCTTGTTTGTGACTTTGCTTTATCCCCTGCCCTAGATCTCCACAAAGCAAACTCAGGGCGGGCCCCAGGCAAGCACTTGGAAAAAAGTCTAAACGCCTGCTTCAGAGGCGAGTGGCGACTGGTCTATTATCTCTTTCATCATTCAAACCCTCATCCTGTATTACTCACAGATCTCCACACAAAGCACCCTTAGCAGCTGGTGTAGTTACACGTATTGGGATCTGACCGTGTGTGCTTGACTGTGTCTGTGTGAGACTGTGCTTGAGTGAGTGAGTGTGTGTGCTCATGTGTGTGGCCGTGCTTGAGTGTGTCATTGTGTGCATGTGCGTGTGCTTGAGTGTGTCATTGTGTGCATGTGTGTATGCTTGAGTGTGTCACTGTGTGCATGTGCGTGTGTTAGAGTGTGTCATTGTGTGCATGGGTGTGTCATTGTGTGCATATGTGTGGGCTTGAGAGTGTTTCTCTGTGTCTGTGTGTGTGTGCTTGAGTGAGTGTCTGTGTGTACGTGTGCTTGAGTGTGTTTCTGTGTGTGCGTGTGCTTGAGTGAGTGTCTGTGTGTGCTTGTGTGTGGCCGTGCTTGAGTGTGTCATTGTGTGCATGTGCGTATGCTTGTGTGTCATTGTGTGCATGTGTGTGTGCTTGAGTGTGTCATTGTGTCCATATGTGTGTGCTTAAGTGTTTTTCTGTGTGTCTGTGTGTGCGTGTGCTTGAGTGAGTGTCTGTGTGTGCTTGTGCTTGAGTGAGTGTCTGTGTGTGCATGTGCTTGAGTGAGTGTCTGTGTGTGCTTGTGCTTGAGTGAGTGTCTGTGTGTGCATGTGCTTGAGTGAGTGTCTGTGTGTGCGTGTGCTTGAGTGAGTGTCTGTGTGTGCATGTGCTTGAGTGAGTGTGTGTGTGTGCGTGTGCTTGAGTGAGTGTCTGTGTGTGCGTGTGCTTGAGTGAGTGTCTGTGTGTGCATGTGCTTGTGTGTTTCTGTGTGTGTGTGTGCTTGAGTGAGTGTCTGCGTGTGCGTGTGCTTGAGTGAGTGTCTGTGTGTGCATGTGCTTGAGTGAGTGTCTGTGTGTGCGTGTGCTTGAGTGAGTGTCTGTGTGTGCATGTCCTTGAGTGAGTGTCTGTGTGTGTGTGCTTGAGAGTGTTTCTGTGTGTGCATGTGCTTGAGTGAGTGTCTGTGTGTGCGTGTGCTTGAGTGAGTGTCTGTGTGTGCATGTCCTTGAGTGAGTGTCTGTGTGTGTGTGCTTGAGAGTGTTTCTGTGTGTGCGTGTGCTTGAGTGAGTGTCTGTGTGTGCGTGTGCTTGAGTGTGTTTCTGTGTGTGCGTGTACTTGAGTGAGTGTCTGTGTGTGCTTGTTAAGTATTCTGCGTGGGTCTGGCTAATGGTGTAATATCACAAAATATCAAGGAACTATTGGGCCATAATTATGGCAAGACAAAAGGATATCACACCCCTCCTAAGAAAAGGCTTCTAATGCATGACCCAGGGTTTTCCTACTGAGTAACCTATTTGTCACCTGATCCTCCCAGCTCTATATGGTCTCACTTTTATAAGTGATGGACGCGCTGATATGTGATAGCAAGGACCAAGTCAGTTTTCCAACACTGGAGGCATCCATACAATGATGTGGTTGTTGCTCATAACACAACCCATGCGCTACAGAGAGACCACAATTTGCACAACCAGAATCTATTAACTCTTAATTTATTGAAAATCTTTGCAAAGCACAGCACATCGGTAAAGTCTGCCTTGGAGCAATTGTCGCAGAAAGAAGACGTTCTTTAAATTACTTTGACATTTTACAAGTCCAATTAAGGATTTATTGGGTACACTTCCACACCTCATGCAGGCAGAGAAGCGCCCAGGAGATGGCAGACTGCTCCTTCATAGCATTTTAACATACATAGATAACCCTTCGGTTTGCATCACAGACCTTATTAACAGTAAGTCTCAAGAAGCCCCTTGGTTCGCCAAAGAGTCACATTGATTTGGTCACCCTCCCTATGTTTCATGTAAATCCACCTTCTTATTTAAAAATGTTTGTTCAAAGCTTCCAAATACACTTTAGCTCCATACACACGCCAATCTTCCCCCTCTCCAATCTGTCCCACTACAACCTGCCCCACTCCAATCCGTCACACTCCAATCCAAACCAATCTGTCCCACTCCAATCCACCCCACCCCAATCCAATACACCTCATACCACCCCAATCCAATACACCTCACACATCCCAAACCAATCCTTTCCACCCCATTTCTATCCACCCCACTCCAATCCTTTCCACCCCATTTCTATCCACCCCACTCCAATCCCTTCCACCCCATCCAGCCTACCCACTCCAGTCCAACCCATCCTACCCCAATCCAATCCACCCACTACCTCAATCCACTCCACCCTATTCCACCCCACTCCACTCCACTCTACAAAACTGCACTCTATGACACTGCACTCTATGACACTCTACCACTGAACTCTGCTCCTCTCTACTCAACTCTACCCCCCCAACTCCACTCTATGACATTCTACTCCAACAAATACAGCCTCTGACAATCTACTCCTCCCACTCCACTTTAGGACACTGTCAACTGCCACATAGTAACAATCTACATAAATACACTCTACATCATGACACATAATCCCAATCAGTATAACTTCACTCAACGCCACACAGTTCCACGCTACTCAATTCCATGCCACAAATTTCCTTCCCTATCCACACCACATAATTCAGCAACAAACCACATCATTCAACTCACCAACACATGAACACAACACACCACATACATCCGATCCACACCACAGAATACCACATCATGCCACAAAATTCAACAGCACACCATATAATTAAAGTCCACAACATACCACCAAACAACACAAAATGCCATTCCACATAATAACACTCTATGACACACAATCCCACTCCATATAATTCCAGTACACTCAAAACCAGATAATTACTATCCACATAATTCCACTGCACACCATGCCACATCATTCCACTACACACATCCACTCCCCATAATTCCATGCCACACAATTCCACAAGTCCCAACTCCAATCCGACCAACATAATTCCACTCCACATCACATACATCCACTCCACTCCATAACACATTGCTAGAAGACTTTGGGGCAGATGTATCAAGGTAATTTTTAGTCGCAAACGCTGCGATATGCAAAAAAGTAGCGTTTGCGACTAGAAATTCGCAATTTGGAATGCATGAAGCAAAATGCATAGCAAAATGAAGGAATCGCAAAATTTGTGATTCCTTAATTTTGCGTAAGCATTTAAGGAATCGCAAATTGCGATTCCTTAAATGCTATGCATCAAGCATTTCATATTAGCGAATTGCCCTTAGGAAATCGCAAATTACCACCAACTTGTAGTTGGTGTTAATTTGCGAATTCTTTCACAAATGCACTTTTTGGCATTTGTAAAGATGCCATGTACTGCTCATACATGCCCTTAGGGCATGTATGTGCGCCATATGCGCACACATGTAAATTTCAGGGGTGCAGCAGGGTGTCCTTAAGACACCTTTGCACCCTTGAAATTATTCTCAATTTGCGATTAGCAAATTGCGAATTGCAAATTGAGAATAACTTCCCATTCCTTCCTATGGGCCTCCTGGCCCATAGAAATGAATGGGAAATTATTCCTTAATTGCGATTAGCAATTTGCTAATCACAATTAAGGAATTTTAAGAAATCGCTAAAAAATATCGAATTTTAACATACATCGCTATTTGAGAATCGCAAATAGGTATCTTGATACATCTGCCCCTTTGTCATTTACAGCACCATTAAATCTAACTCTTGCAAATGCCAGCCCTCGTGGCATTGCCAACGCTTGTTAAAGTCAGTAGGAATGTTTTAGGACGAACCACTCTGGTCGCCAAGCTTGGGAAAGTTTATTTAAGGACGGCAGGGGCTGATTACCATGTAGTTTGCATGACAGGAACAAACGTCTGTTCAGTGGCTGGGTGGTAAACGAGAGCAGCTCGTCGCCAGGTAACAGCAGGGTTGATGAACCGCCGGTTCAATGCTGACATGTAACGTCTCCCCATGGATAGGGGAAGCCAATTTAACAGAGTGTGGTGTAGAAAGTAACCTTTTAAATGACAGACTATACCTATTGAAGATTTTAGAATAGGTGTAGACCTAAAAAAAGTCTACAGTTCAAGCCCATTACTCCATTTTAACGACCTTTAAAATTCAGCCCTATTTAGGGATGTCCATAGGATATTATAGTGGATTCCTGTTAACACGCTTTCGGTTGGGAACTATTTATAGATCAATTTCATTCCCAGAACAGAATGATTGGTCCAGGAATTTGTGCAAATGTCCATGTGACGACCAATCGAACCAGTCGACCATCCATGTATTATTTTTTGTAAATTTTATCTGTTTGAATTGAAAGAAAGAGATGGATTCTGCCTCTTTTAAGGAAAATTGGTCTAAGGTAATGTTGTACCGCTTTCCTGGTTTTACAATCATTGGAATATGAAGTTATAATTGCATCTGTTTTATCGTTTTAAAAAAATGTTTTTAAGAGTAGGAAAGCAATTTTATTGTAATTTACGATAGATTCTATTGAAACGATTTCCTTTAAATAGTGATTGACTACAAGCATGTTATGACTCTTTTTCACTGGAATGTTTTTTACTGTGCTTTTATGATTATCATGTGAAATAATCGAATAAAGCGTGTTTGATTTGATTTGAACTATTGTAATCATTCAGGTACCGAAGCATATTCACTTTTATTTATTTGTTTGTGTATTTATTTATTTACTAGCAGCCCGCCCCGACTTCGTCCGGGGGCAATGAGGCTTTAGGGCCAACTGCCCGCCCCGGCCCCCGCCCGCCCCGACATTGTTCGTGTCCCGGAGCCAGAGCCTTACCTCAGCCGCCGTTCTTCAGGGCAACCGCCCGCCCCGGCCCCCTCCCACCCCGACATTGTCCGTGTCCCGGAGCCTTACCTGAGCCGCAATGAGGCTTTAGGGCCAACCGCCCGCCCCAGCCCCCACCCGCCCCGACATTGTCCGTGTCCCGGAGCCGGAGCCTTACCTCAGCCGCCAGTCTTCAGGGCCAACCGCACGCCCTGGCCCCCTCCCGCCCTGACATTGTCCGTGTCCCGGAGCCTTACCTGAGTCGCTGCTCCTCCCCGTGCTCCTGACTTCACCGCCGCTCCTCGCCGCTCGTCAGCGCTTCTCCCCGCCTGTCCACCTCTCCTCCCCGCCTGTCCGCCGCTCCACCCCGCGCTCATGTCCGCCGCTCCTCCTCGTCAGCACGCACGTCACGGCCAGCGCTACGTCGTGGCCGGCACTACTTCCAGGGGACCATTTTTTTTATGTTAAATTTTTTAAATAACGTTTAATTTTTACTTTATATAGCCTATGTCAATCTGCACACCCTGACAATTCCAACGATGTATCGGGTGTGTGGATTGGCGCTGTGGTTCCCGAGTTTACCCGCCTCAAAGCTTCAAAGTTCTTCCTATATTATAGTAGTATAGATATTGTGCACCAGACACAGAGGGGTTGCCCATACCAGAGCCAAGAAGGAATGTGGTATTAACCAAGAAGTCAGCTCTTTGAGCCTTTCATAAAGCCAAAAGAGGGCGATTCTCGCCAAGTTGCTTACGCAGTTATGGGTTACGCATAGAATTACCACTGCGCTATAGCTTTACTGGCCTGGCCTGTATTATTAAGTTTAGTCTCCAGTCTTTCCATAAAACTCTAACCATTTTACATCTATCGTTCAGAATAGAAAAGCATAAGCAAATGACTATACTGCATTTTTTTTTTCTAAGAAAGGTGGTGGCAACCCAAGTTACATGCACTGTAACACATACTACTTTGAAGTCTAATCTCATTAAGTGGGCCTCTCCAGGCATGGGAAAGCGCTATAGGAATAACAATAAAATCACTAAAACGCGGATAGAAATAAAAAATGTCCATGCTCGGAAGAGGGCCTGTGCCATTTTGCGTCGCCACTTCCATCGCACACTCTTTCAGCCTGTCCCAAAATCAGGGGCGTAAACGGTAGTGGCCTGTCCCCTGCCAAAGTGGCGGAGTGGAGGAGGGAGGTGAGGGGGGGGAGTTTCAGAGACAAAAAAAATTACTTACCTGAACGCCGCCGCCACCCACCGCAGTCTTCTTCTTCTGGGCACAGGATCCCAGACTGAACTGCGGACAATCCTGAAGCTGCATGAAAGCAGCGTCAGGTTTGGCCTGTGTGCTGTCAACTTGCACTCCCAGGCAGACTGGGAGTCTGTGCCTGCTCTGTCTAGACCCTGCAACGCGGCTGGGGCTGGAGAGAGCTTCACTGAGCATGACGGTTTGGCCGGCCTGAGACGACCGGCCAAACCGTCATGCGCACTGTAACAGTGCTCACCACCTGCCCACCAACAGTGGCATCTCCCTGGACCCATCCCCAAGACTTGTCTGAGTCCAGGGGGCGGGTCCAGGGGGAATAAACTAAAACAATAATAAAACGGGTTTAAACCCGTTTTATTTGAGAGTGGTGGCGGGGGTGGCACTCCTCCGCCCTAATGGAGGGGCCGCCGCTGGGCGTAAGTAATGCAGGTCAATGCATTCCCTGTGGCGCAGCCCCCCAAACCAAGCTAAAGAATATCTGTGAGATAAGGATAACTGGAGGGGGGCTCATTGCATTTTGCAGCGCGTGGGGGCATCATTTTGCATTACTCCACTGCCCAAAATTTCTAATCGGTCTGCCCCCGCCTCAGTAAAGATTCCATCAGGTCAATTATGAAATTGTTTTTCCTGAAGCCAGGTACAGGGGATGGCTTTGTGGGCGTGTACTAATGAACCAGGATGCAGCTGACTGGGGGAACAACCATTGGACGTAGAAGGAAAACATACCATTTAAAACAATTGGGTTTGACGCCACCAGATTAGTTCAAACCAACTGAGGCCAGTAGAGCGACAGAAACCACTTCACACCAAAGGGAACCTGACAGTAAACATTTAACAAAACCAGACAAACAAGACAGCTGGAATCTAATGGAATTTCCACATGGAAAACTCTCAAATGAAGTGCATGGGTCACTAGAAGAAGGACTGATAAGGGACATCAGGCCATCAATTCAAGTAATTCTAAACACAGAATATAGCCTTATTTAAGGATGTCACCCAAAATCACGAAACCGCACAAACTCCACATATTTCCACTCCGCTCCATTCCACATAATTCCACTGCACATAATACCACTCCCCGCAACATAATTCAACTCCGCTCTAACCACATAATTAAACTCCACGCAATACAAGTCAATTCCAGAAAAGTTCACTACACATAATGACACTCCAATCTACATAATTACCCTCCACATATATCCACTCAGTTCCAAAACCCATAATTTCACTGCACAATGCCACATAATTCCACTCCACACCAGCCACACAATTCCACACTACGCCACACAATTACACACCGCGCAACATAATTACACTCGACATATCCACTCAACTCCAAAACATATAATTACATGGGAAAAAATTAAACTCTACACCATGCCACATAACTCAGCTCCACATAATTACACTCACTCCATACCACATAAATACACTCAATGCCACACAACTCCACAAACAATTCCACTACAACCCACATAATTTCACAGCACTTACTTGCAATCCACACAATGTAATTCAACATCATGCCACATAATTCAACTCCACTACATGCAACTCCATGCCACACAATGTCACTATATGTAAATCCACACCAAGTGACATATTTCACTCCACATAAATCCACTCCTCACCATGCCACATATTTGCACTCACTACACATATTTCAAGTCCAAATCATATACATCTGCTCCACTCCATAGCATATGGATAAAATATTTGACAATGCCATTAGCTCTTGGATTGCTGCGACCTATTGGCTTTGCCAGTGGTTGTTTTTAAAAATTGCTACAGGGGACAGCTGTTGTGAAGTTGATGCTCAACATCTGATAGACCACAACGCAGAAGATTGATGAGGACTTAACATCCAGTGTTGCTCGATTATGCAAGCACACTTTTTTACAATCTGCCCAACCCTATACATTTGTCAATGCAGAGAAGTATTCATGCCAGGCCAAGAATTTAGAGCTCTCAAGTTATCCAGTTCCATGCCCGAGTAGCTCATCTAGTCCAGATATTTTTGCTGTACACTGGGATTCGCAGCTTTATTTAATCATCATAAAACCATGACCAGAAATCTCAGAATTCAAAGAAAAGTTCTCAGCTGGGTGAGTTGTTCATGCATGGAACTGAGAACTGAGGAACTTGGGGGCCCTGAGAATCTACCCTGAGCTTATCACCTGCATATCATAGGTATTGTCATTCAGCACCTTGGATCTGCTCCACCTTGAGGTTCCACTGGTCTTCCCTTGGGCTGGTCCCCAGACGATGCCACCCTGGGCTTAGAGATCCTGAGCATGGTAGATGATGCTCCAAGCTCTTCTACATGTGCAGAAACAACAGCGAAGGGCCAAGGCAGAGCTGCTCCCAGTTGGGTCCTAGCTGGAGGGAAACCCTGAACATGGAGCTCCATATCCAGGGAGCACTCACAGGGGCCACAGAGAAGTAGGGTTCTGCTCTATGAAGAACTTGCTGCAGGACCAAGTGCCTATGCAGTCCAGGTGACCAAGGTAGGAGACCAGTTCACCCAATCAGGAGGAAATCATGCCACAACATTTGGGATCCCAGATACTCAGAGAAGGGCCCATTGTTGTAGGCCTCTTAATGGGGGATCTGGAAAAGGCTGAAATGGTCTTCTGGTGTGTGTATTCCAGACCCTAAAGGAAAATGTCAAATAAAAGATGCTTTTTTGGTCAGACAACATCCAGGGTAAAGGATAGACATGCCGACTTGACTGATTCTAGAATTGAAGGCTACTATACGGCACCCGTACATCCTCAAAAAGGAATCTCAGCATTTGTGTTCAAGTTATGCAGGGCTGCGTGGATTTTACACAATCAAAGTTGGTAGATCTGCCCCTACAATACCTGCTCCAAACCAACAGTTGACCCACAAGTTTGGTGAGAGGGATTTTTACACTCAAAATAAAACAAGGAGGTGTACATTTAGGTGTCCCCTAGCTCATCCATGGTCTAAAGCTGACTGACCAGACGGAAATACTCTTTTTGGCACCCTGACTCCTATCAACTGCTGGCTGGACGGACCCACCTACCCCACCAATTTCACATGGGGGGGCAAAGAACTTAGGAGTTAAGTTGGACAATCGGCTAACCTTCCAACCGTACATTAGTTCAGTGGTTGGGATGTGTTTTAGGTTCCTGCGGGCACAGAAAAAGTTTTTCTTTTTTTTTGTCCTCTTTTGCCAGGAAAACACACTCAGGCGCTCATTTCTTCCCGGTTGGATTATGCCAACGCTTTGTATCTTGGACTCCCAGACTATGCCATACATAAGCCTCAGGTGGTACAGAATGCTGCGGCATGACTTTTATTGAATCTTCCTTGGTGAACCTGTATCTCTATTCATCTCCATTCTCTGCACTGGCTCCCTGTTGAGAAGAGAATACTCTTTAAGACACTGTTGCTGACTTTCTGTGCGTTAAAGAGCATTGGCCCAAGCTACTTGTTTTTCAGAGTCCATTTCTATCACCATGCTATGAATCTCGGATCCACGAAGCTGGCCTTACTGGCGTGCCAAGAATGGACAGAGTAAGGATTGCTGGGCGCTCTTTTTCATTCCTGGACCATGTTGAATGCATTTTGGGGAGTTCTGAACAGAGTTTTAAAAAGAAGCTAAAAACATGGCTTTTCACCCTGTAATAGTTGACTTGCTGCCTAGACTGGCGCTGGGACACTCCTAGGAGCATCTGCGCGCTCTATACATCATCAAAGCTCTGCAGAGCACCTCGAGCTGGCATCCTTGTGGTCTCAGGTGTCAGTGGGACATCACCAGGTGAAAACAAAGAGCTCAAAAGAAAACAAGTACAGGATGGAGCTTATTCATCGAACAACTCTGGAATTTCAAGCTTGCAACCACCACAGGGCTGTAATGTTGAGGTGTTCCTGAAGTGTCCACCATGCTTTATCACATAGGGAGTAACCCCTATGCCAAAGCTATGGGAGACTGCCTGGTTGGCAAGGTCACTAGATGGAACACAGCTTTTCCAGTCCATGCTTTTCTTTTACACATTATTGTTTTCAGGTGTGGCAATTGACTTAAACCAAGACTACAATTCCCAGAGGGCACTGATGTTAACTGGAAGCTATGGACTGGAAACAAGGCATCCTGGTTCCAAAGAGCTCAATCCACATCCCAATGAAAACTGCAGGGTTGGTAATTCACTCTCAAATCAGTACATGTTGGGAGTTGTGTTCTTTGTTTGCTACCAATCGAGCCAGTTAGACTAACCCAGCTAATAAACTCCCAAGGCTAGGTACATGGGCCCTTATTTATGGGGATTCCATCATCTTGCTGCGCTGCCCTATGGCATAGTTTAATGGCAGGAATGCGCTGTATTCATGCAATGCAGTGCACTCCTCTCCTTTCTCCCTGCTCTGCCACATTTTTGGCTGCCTAGCGCCAATACAGGCACCCTTGCATCATGATTTAGAAATCTGCGCTGGTGGAGCATCACAAAAAGTGAAGCTTCGACAACCAATGCCGATTACTAAATAAATCATATCTATGAGGTCACGCAAGGCAACTATACGTGGCTTAGATAGCCTCATAGATATGGAGTAAGGCAAGGCAGTGCAAAACGCTGCGTAATCTTACTTTGTGCTCAGAAGGCGTTCCATGGGCGTTGCGGTGGGCTTCCCCACGCAACACCCATGGATTTTGATGCTGCCCCAGATTTACCCCATACTTCCTGCTGCATTCCCCACATCCTTACTTCCAGTGCCTCTGGGGCGCAAAGGAACTCCTCAGTATGAGTGCTGCCAACACCTGCACAGCATCAGGTTAACAAGCTTGAGTGAAAAGGTCAATGCAGAGAACTACAAAAACTGAAGCTTTTACAGCAAGACTGGAGTCAGATATGGCGCAAAAGTGCATTGGACCTCATTTAGGAGTTTTTACCGTAGGGCAGTGCTGCAGGCCTTTGTGATGCGCTGCCCTATGTCAAAAGAAAAGGGCAGGTATGTGCCGTATCTGTAAGATATGGCGCATTCCCGTCCTTTTTCCCTGTGCTGGTGCACAATGGGCTGACATACGCCAATGCAGGCATCTTTGCACCATGGTGCAAGGGTGCCTGTGTTGCCGGGATGATTGTTTTTGTTTAGGAAGGGAAACCTTCCTGCATGAAATCAATCACTATAGGCTTTTTCCTTTTTAGGTCTCGGCCTAGCGTACACTGCGCAGCAGTATCGCGCAGCCGAGATTTAATGTTTTCCCTAGAGTGGGGCTTGAACCCGCCCCTCTTCTCCATTGGTTGGCTTCCTAAACGGAGGCCAGCCATTGGAGGAGAGGGGCATCACTCTGTTCAAGCCCCGTCTTTTTGGGATAGAGGGGTGTGTTTTGGCTGTTCTTTCTCTCCCTGACGTCATCGGGAGAGAGCAACCTCTCATCACGCTGCCTGCACGCCCAAGTCAGCCTTCTGATTGGTGTTCCTTATTAACCAATCAGAAGGCCGACTTGGGCGTGCAGGGAGCGTGAGCAGACACATCGCGAAAATAGCGGTGCTTCCCGCCACCGGAAGAAGACGAGAAGCTGCGGAGTTCTCCGGTGAGTGCTTGCTTTTCTTGCCTATCTTCCCTGATTGTGCCTGTGTTCTTGCCCCCCCTCGCTGGTTGTGCTTGCTCTCCTGCACCCCCTCGTTGCTTGTGCTTGCTCTCCTGCCCCCCCGTTGCTTGTGCTTGCTCTCCTGCTCCTCTCGCTTGTTGTGCTTGCTCTCCTGCCCCCCCTCGCTTGTTGTGCTTGCTCTCCTGCCTCGCTTTTCTGACCCCCCACCTCCCTGTTCCTCATTCCGCTCGCTTTTCTGATCCCCCACCCCCCTGTTCCTCGTTCCGCTCACTTTTCTGACCATCCACCCCACTGTTCCTTGTCCCGCTCGCATTTCTGACCCCCCAACCCTCTGTTCCTCGTCCCGCTCTCTTTTCTGACTGCCCCACCCCCCTGTTTCCTCGTTGGGCTCGCTTTTCTGACCCCCACCCCCCTGTTCCTCGTCCCGCTCGCTTTTCTGACCCCCCACCCCCCTGTTCCTCGTTCCGCTCGCTTTTCTGACCCCCCACCCCCCTGTTCCTAGTTCAGCTCGCTTTTCTGACCCCACACCCCCCTGTTCCTCGTTCCGCTCGCTTTTCTGACCCCCACCCCCCTGTTCCTCGTTCTGCTCGCTTTTCTGACCCCCCACCCCCCTGTTCCTCGTTCCGCTTGCTTTTCTGACCCCCACCCCCCTGTTCCTCGTTCCGCTCGCTTTTCTGAACCCCCACCCCCCTGTTTCCTCGTTGTGCTCGCTTTTCTGACCCCCACTGTTCCTCGTTGTGTGTGTGTGTGTGGGGCTCTGTGTGTGTGTGTGTGTGTGTGTGGGGCTCTCTGTGTGTGTGTGTGGGGCTGTGTGTGTGTGTGTGTGGGGCTGTGTGTGTGGGGCTGTGTGTGTGGGGCTGTGTGTGGGGCTGTGTGTGGGGCTCTGTGGGTGTGTGGGGCTCTGTGTGTGTGGGGCTCTGTGTGTGTGGGGGGCTCTCTTGTGTGTGTGGGGCTCTCTCTGTGTGTGTGTGGGGCTCTGTGTGTGTGTGTGTGGGACTCCGTGTGTGTGTGTGGGTGGGTGCAAATGCAATAGGTCTTGCATCTGCGAGATATTAAGCTATTGACATTGTAAATGACAATGCCATTTATTTATCTGTTTTCAAAACCTACACATAAATAAAAATGTTGTCATTTACAAAGCCAATGGCTCTAACTTTGGCATAGGCGAGACCGTTGCATTGTAAATGCTTGTTTTATGTGAGCTCCATTCTGCAGCACACATAGAAAAAGGGAAAACGAAGAGAAATAAAGATATTTCTCCTTGTTGCACCTCCCTTACGCCTCCCCTGGGGAGTCGTAAGTTTTTGGCGCTGCCTCAGAGTTATAAATTCTTGGTAAACTGGGGCAGTGTCAAAAAGCCATGGATGTTGCTGGGAATGCCCCCTGCAACACCCATTGCATGCCCCTTTAATGCAGAAAACTTCGTTAAAGGGAACGATATTTACAAGGCAGCATTAAGCCAAAAAAGTGGCTTAATGCTGCCTGGTAAATATGGAGCAGACTCCTGCGCCAACGGAGCTTCACAAAAAGTGACGCGCCAGTGGCGCAAGGAGGTTATAAATAAGCCTCCTTTGTGTTTTTCTGAGCTCACTAGAGTTGAGGATTCAAGACTGTGGGGCAGCGCAATTTAAACGCATTATTGAAATGCATTCACAGTAGAAACTAGAGGCTTTTAAACGTTTGAAATAACATGAAGATATGTTTTTTGTATTCACATTTACATTTATACTTTGTCAAATTTGTATTTATTCTGAAAGTTACCTTTGAAAGTGTAATCATGAATGCTTTTACTCATGTACTGCATTTGTTCTCACGTTACATGTACACAAGTATAACCATGCATTTGAAGTGCACGTTTAAATGCATTGTTAAAGTTAGCCTGACTAAAGGCCTTAATTTGAAATGTATTTTCCTCTGCCAGTTGGTTCTTATCCTTTGCAGGTGCGTTCTCAACGCTTCATTAGTTACAGAAAAGGAGTATTGTTGTCTGTACTGGTTTCCTGATGGTAAGGCGTGAGAAGAGAAATCCTGGCAAGAAACGTAAAGACCCATTGAGCAGATGATGCCTCCGATTTATTATGTATCAGGATCGGAGGGATGTTCAAGGTTGCAGTTACTGTCCAAGTCTGTGGGATCTGAAAGTCGGGTAATGTTGCAAATGCACAGCACAAGAAGAGAATTGATTGGTTCCTGGTGGTGTGGGAAGAGATATGATCGCTGTTGAAGTTTTACTGGTTTTAAATAGTGCTCACACTGTTAGAATTTAAGGCAGATTCCCTCAGACTTTGAGGAGTACAGATCTATCTGCTTCCTTTATTCTTGCAAGTGTGAAGTTTCATGCTAAACACTTATTCTAATTTTGGAAGACTTTCATTGCAATCTTTACGCTGCTGGCCACTGTTACCTGTAAAGTGCACGCGTGTGCACATATGCTACCCCGAGCGTGCTGTGTCATGTGTGAATCACGCACACACAGCACATCCTGCGAGAGAGCATTCACGCAGAACTTTTAAAATGCAAGCCACGCAAAGAACAGTATTTTTCTTGTTGCGGGAAGCGGAGGAAGAGACCACCATGGAAGAGGGGAACACGAGCGGCAGGTAAGTGTCCCTCCTACACGGCAGCCAGTGGGGTTAAGGAGGGTCACAACCCAAGTTCAGCAGCAAGTGGCTCCTGCACTTGCTGCAATCCTTTTGTTAAAAGAGCATGGCTGTGGGGCAGATTGTGTGCCTTTTTGAAAATATTCATGTTAATCACAGCTTCGACACAGTGCTTCAATTAACATGAATACTTTAAAAAAGGCACACATTCTGCCCCACAGTCACGCTCTATTAACAAAAGGAATGAAGCCGGTGCAGGAGCCACTTGCTGATGAACTTGTGAGATTATGAAAGCACAAGTCGTGCTTCTGAACTTGCTGCATGCCTTTTGTTAATAGGAGCGCAGCTTTTGGGCAGAGTTTGTGCCTGTTTGAAAGTATTAGTTAAGAGAGGGAGGGAAAGGTAGAGAACACTCTTAGTCCCCTGGTCAATGAATTAAACAACGAAAGAGTGCAAGTTCTGTAGCCTCAGAAAAGCAAGCATAAGAAAGGTACAAAAATCTCTTTAGATTTTTATAGAAGGCCCTCACTCACCAACCTGGTTGGTGACATGCTTCATCATTGGGCCCCACCGGGAGAGACCGAGTGCCTCCCCGGTGTGCTTCGACGCCAGGTTACTGCAGAGCTGGTTTTTGTTTGGTGATAGGTGAGAGTGAGTAAATGTGATATATTTAAAAATGTCTAATTTGTGTCTCACAATTTTTTTTTATATTAAGTGGCCAATCAGACATGTTAAAAACAAAGTGTTGGAAAAGTGCCAAATAGATTGTTCAGCTATTTCCTTATGGTGGGGTCAACATGTTTCTGCCACTAATGTATGATTTACTTGGCATTCGTCAGGACCATGAGGGATGTACCTCGGCGGTATGGGCGCGCTAAGGCCCACCCTAACTAGGGGGCGTCATAGTAAACAATTATGGTGTAAAAAATTGCAAAAAAACAAGGTTGTGGGGTTATTTTTAACCTCTACTTCTGAGGAATCTGTTGCACTTGTAATGTGAGTGATCCACACCCCATGGATCTCGGGAGGGGAGTAGCGGCAAAAGTGGCACACCTCCCGCGACGCCTGGCACCCGCTCGGCACCTATGTAGAACCCTCGCACCGGACCCGAGATCCATGGGGTGGGGATCACTCACATTACAAGTGCAACAGGTTCCTCAGAAGTAGAGGTTAAAAATAACCCCACAGCCTTGTTTTTTTTACACGTTTTTACACAAGCAGTTTTTTACTTTCACGTCCTCTGGTTATGGTGGGCCTTAGCGCGCCCATACTGCCGAGGTACATCCCTCATGGTCCTGACGAATGCCAAGTAAATCATACACTAGTGGCAGAAACATGTTGACCCCACCATAAGGAAATAGCTGAACAATCTATTTGGCACTTTTCCAACACTTTGTTTTTAACATGTCTGATTGGCCACTTAATAAAAAAAAATTTGTGAGACACTATCTAGACATTTTTAAATATATCACATTTACTCACTCTCACCTATCACTAAACAAAAACCAGCTCCGCAGTAACCTGGGGTCGAAGCACACCGGGGGAGGCACTCGGTCTCTACCGGTGGGGCCCAATAATGAAGCAAGTCACCAACCAGGTTGGTAAGTGAGGGCCTTCTATAAAAATCTAAAGAGATTTTTGTACCTTTCCTATGCCTGTTTGAAAGTATTCATGTTAATTGCACCACCATGTAGAAGCATGACGGGTGCTGCGATTAAAATGAATACTTCGAAAAAGGCACACAATCTGCCCCGAAGCCGCGCTCCTATCAACAAAAAGAATTCAGCAAGTCTAGAAGCTTGACGGGTCCTTTAAGTATCACTAATACATATTAGTGATTAGTGATTCTGAAAGCACATGTTGTGCTTCTGAACTTGCTGCATTCTTTTTAATGAGTCATGTGTTTTCAAAATCAGTAATATATAGTGTCCTTAACACAATTGTTTTCCTAGTGTGACATCCACGTTCTGCTGCAGTTGTTCATAAAAAGGCATGATGCTTTATATACAAATCACAATTACTGGGTTCCATAAGATATGCCCTTGGGGCTGCATGTGCCTTGTAAGTCCATCTGTGCTATTTCACTGTAGATTTGTAACCTGCGTTTCTCCTTTCAGCCACCAGACAATGATTAGAACTGAAAGTGCTTACAAATAGGCATAGAAGTGAACTACATTTTGAATGAGCAGCACAAGCCATCTGTCTTAAATAATTGAGCTCTACAACACATTCTGGTTCCTGCTACATCACTGAAATCCGTCGCTGCACCCACACGTACGGTCGGGTTCTTGGCGCACTTAGCCTTGACTGCAGTGCAGAGAGACCTTACACTGTAGCACACAGAGGAAAATAATTAGAAGGAACTTGAGTCCCTAATATACCAACTAGCCTTACTCTAAACATAGAGCCTTGATTTGATGCCCTTAGGACTTAATTCTTGTTCAGGAGAGAGATTTGGAGTTTCTTTAAGGAGCACCTATTTCTATTTCTCAGTTTTTGTGTTACTGTGGCTGTGATTATTTCATATCTCATTCTACTGAGATTGAACATATTGTGGCAGCTGTAATCCTGTATCTTTTCAATATTCTCTTGATATGCATATACACTAATTTGATTATAAGTTAGTAATAAACTACTTAACATCAACCTTTGATTCCTGGTCCTTATTGTGGGGTCAATTGGGCTTCACGAAAGTTGAATTGGTTTATTGTTGCTAACTCCCATTGCTTCTCAGTCAACTTGAAAAGATCCATCAGATGAGAGATTGTAAATCACGCACTTGCATTAAAATAGGGCCTTACAGGCTCGGTGCTTCGGGTAATCGTCACTTCGAGAGAGGGTCGCTGGACGGAAGTAAGTGGTATTGTGGGTCTATGGGTTAAAGGGTTTATAATCCGGAGCAGCAGGGCACAAGTCATAAAAAAAGAAGTGGGGGGATGCTGTCACCGGAAGTGACGTCACGACAGGAAGTGACGTCACGAAAGGTGGCTTGCACCATCGGGCTCATTGCCTCCCCTCGCTCACCCCTTAGATGCGATGGCATCTGAGAAGCCAGCGCGTGTGCAGCATGCTGTGAGCTCCGATCTTGCCCCAGAAAGGCCAAAAAGTGAAGTCCAGCTGTTTGGCAAGGGGGACGGCGTCCAACCGGTAAAATAAGTGGGGGGACTCCGTCCACCCGTGTAGTACCCCGACTCGAGCCCTGCGGAGCAGAGACCATCTCCAGTCTCTTTGATGCTATCTTCTTGCAGCCGCCACACTCTTCTTTCGCCGTCTTTGTCTTTTTTCGCATAGAAGTTGAATGTTCGAGGGGCTGCCTGCTTTTCCCCACCCACCACCGCAGTATTTTAGCTAGTGGGAGTTTCTTCTCATGCCATGGCTGATTTATCCTTACTTTTAGCTGTTGTGCCTCGTTAACTCAAATAGCCATGGCAGGTGCCATTTTGTTCCCGCTTAGAGAAGGTTATTCTCCGCCTTTTTTATAGCTTTGGTCACATAATGTGAATTTATAGTTGTGACCTTGGGCAGACTTTTACTGGTCTGGACTGTATTTTAATTTCAGGCTGAAAAAAATATTTTGAAAACAGTAAAATCTAGTGTTTTGCTCCATTTTGAAACGTGAAATAAGCAAACACACACAGCAAACACCTTTTCTAGCAGGCAAATCATTTCAGGATGATTATTATAGTAGACAGAGGGAAACTTGCCATGTTATAAAAGAACATTTACAATTTTACACAAATACTCTTTCACCCACTGGCTCTTGGCTGTCCCAATATAGTCAAACATAAACAAATGGCCTGTAAGTTTTTTCTTAGAATTGTGGCCGTCCTAAGTGCTGTGGTGGGGTGATAATTGGCAGAAAACTGGGTGTATCACAAATTTCATACTGTTGCAAATGGGTTCCGCCCTTTTAGTCCACCGGGAATTTTTGCTTTGATCATCCTGTTTTTGGACCTTTACTTGGAGTGAGCCTCTTTCCCTGTGTCTCACTCATGGTAATTTCACAGTCATTTCACTGAGCATATTTACCACCAATGCCTGCCTTTTAGCAATATGTATGGTACGGTAAGGGGCACTGGGCTGGTTACACATGAACATGTGTGTAAGTGTGTGAGCTAGGCATGTGAGACTACCGTCGTATGCAGCTTGGTTATTGCACAAAGGTAGCCTGGTGCAGAGGGGACTCTTCTTGGATAGGTGCTAACTTGAAATAGGCTTTATAATATTAGTGGGCATTCATAGATACATCATTAGGGCTTAGTGAAAAATAGTCTGTAGTACTTTCACTGTATTATACCTATAGATAAAATCTGCCTTAAAGTGCAGTTTCTTTCTCCCCACCTAGGACTACACATTCCAGCAAGGTGTCAAACTGCACCAAAACATGCATCCTGAGTTTGATGTTGCTGGTTCCAATAACACACATATACATCTTATGGGACTGAAGAATTGTCATATTTTTCTCGCTCAGCTCATAATCAGATTCCAGACCTTTGCCCCACTTGCTGGGCCAAGGTAGTTACTCTATCTAAATAAGATTAAGGGTTCAGTGATCAACAGCCCAGCGCCAGTCCCTCTAAACCAGCCCCCACAGATATGTCCATAATCAAATTCTTTCAGAAGGAGGTGCACTTTCCCATAAATAACATGTAGCTTCATTGTTCAATTTTCTCTAATTCTCCTTTTTCTTATTTTTCATAGAAAAACAATTCTTCATGAATTTTAATGTCTTTTGGAGAATCCTTTACTTATTAAATACAAACCCCAAAACATACAGTCATAATCTGTTTTGAAGGAAAAACCCCTTTCTCAAGGCTGTAAGTGGTACAAAAAGTCATTTAAAAACATATTAAAATATGATATGATATATCATAATCATTATCTTAAAAGATACATATACAATTCAAATGATATCCACTATAATACATCTGTTTCTTCTTGAAGTGATAGTGACATCAACCATCCTAAATAGTTTACTCTTAAATGTAAGGGATGTCTAATACTTGCAGCAATAGAAGTAATTATCAACTAGAAAAAGAAAAACCAGAACGGGGAAGACGAAAAGGAGTAAGAGAAGAGCTAAAAATAAATAAATAACAAACAGATGTAAACAAATAAAAAAGAAAGAAAAAAGAAAATAGAAAAAGAGATACAAAGAAGAAACAAATAGGAGAAGTAATAAAGCAAGAAATCAGGAAAAGGGTCAAATAAAAAATAAGAACAAGGGAGGTTGGGAAAACCTCCAACCTGTAAAATTTTAACCTACAAGTTTTGCTAATTAGAACTAGTATTTTATACCGATCTCTTCAATCCCACTATTTAAAATTCCTCCTGCTCTAAGCCTATGAAATGGGATATTTTTATCAGGTCCACCAGTATCAAGCCAAAATGTTCCTGTTTAGATCTGTATTGACTCAAATGCTTAGCCTACAGTGGTGGCCTTCGAGGTTTCTGACGCACTTCTGCCCTCAGGACAGACTTGAAGGGGCAGATCTACAAGAAACTAACGCAGCGGTAGGCTGCTTTAGTCTCGAAACACAGGGATGCGACATATTTACAACAATATATCGCATCTATGTGCTTCACCCTGCGCTGGCACACAAACTGCTGCCATGCATCGGCACAGGCACCCTTGCACTATGGTGCAAGGGTGCCTGCGTTGTGGGGAGATTGTTTTTGATCAGGAAGGTGCCCCTTTCGGCACAAAAACAATCAATTGAGATGATTTCCTCTTACAATGTCTGCTGTAGAATGCAGCACGCATTGAAAGAGGAAAAAAACGAGGAGAAATGAATACATTTCTCCTCGTTGCACCTCGATACGCCACCTCTAGGGTGGCGTAGCATTCTGACGCATTTCCAGATTTACGATTTCTTGTAAATCTGGAAATGCATCAGTAACCATGTCACGCCCTAACAGGCAAAGTGTTGCGTGAACAGGGGTGATATTTCTAAGCACAGGTTAAGACATGCAGGGTGACTTTACCTGTTCTTGTAAATATCAATTAGCCGACTGCGCCAACGGTGCGTTACGCAATTTGATGCACCGGCGGAGGAAGGGACATGTAAATCTGCCTTTAGTCCCTACAGCAAAGACTCACCTCTCATAGATTTCACATGACTGGTGATGAGTTTGTATATCTGCAGGGTGAATAGCATGTGAGAAGAGGGCGCACTGTACCTTTTAGAGGGTTACAATGCATGCGGGAAACATGGACGGTGCCTAAGGGCAGTGGCATAACAACACTTTAGGGCCCCATCCAAAGTACATGGAGTGGACCCCCATGCTCCAGACCCAACCAGGAACTCTCAGGCCAGGGGCCAGCTGCCTGTGCGCAGTGCCAGAGGGGGCCTCCTGGAGCTCACGGACTCCCCCGCACCACGGGGCACCAGGGGCTAATAGTACGCCACTGTTGCTCAGTGAATGGTGCATGAGTGAAGGGTGAGCAATGTCTGATTGCAGGGCGAGCTGTGCAGTGCATGAGCCTGCAGTGCGATTAGTGGCTGAGTGCACAGTGATTAGTTTCTGAGTGCAGGATGAAAGATGTCTGATTGCAGGGTGAGTGGTGTGGGCAGGCTGAGCAGTGTCTAAGTACAAGGTGAATGGTTTGTTAGTGCAAGGTGGAGGGTGTATAAGCATTGTGTGAGTGTAGTGTGTGTTTGGTGCATGAGTGCAGGGTGAGCAGTGTGTGACTGAACGGTGAGCAGTGTGTGAGTGTGCAGAATGAGTGGTGTGTAAATAGAGGGTGAGTGGTGTGTGAGCAAAAGGTAAGATGTAAGTGAGTAATGGGGTAACAGCGGGTGTGTGCAGGGTGAGCGGTATGAGTGTACAGGGGATGTGTGTATGCAGGATGCGAGTGTGTGAGTGCAGGATGAGAGATTTCTGAGTGATTTCAGGGAGCCTGACTGTAGGGTGAAATGTGTGTGACCGCATGGTGAACAATGTGAGTACAAGGTGTGCGAGTTGTGTGTGTGCATAGTGAGTGGATTGTGAGTGCAAAGCAACAGGCATTTGAGTGTGTGGTGACCAGTAGGTGAGTGCAAGGTGAGTGGTGCCAAAATGCAGGATGGACAGTGTCTGCGTGTAGTGTGAGTGGTGTAGGAAAACAAAGTGTGCAGTGTGTGAGTGCAAGATGAGTGGTATGTGAGTGGGTAAGGTAATTAGCACCTGTATGTAGGGAGATCTGTGTGTAAGTGTAGAGTGAGAAGTGTGCATGCAAGGTGAATGCAAGGTGTTAAAAAGAAAACAAAATGTCAGAAATCCCAAAATCTAACTTGTGTTTAATGCAAAAAAGCAGCATTCCAGCAGCATAATTAAAAACCTAGTGCTAAAATTAATAAAATGTAGAAAAGTTTATAAAGGTTTCCACTCAATACAAGTCTACGGAACCTAGTTATGAGCAGGTAGCAGGATGCTCTCCTCGAGGAGGCGAAGACGTCCTGGAAGAGAAGATATCATTCATGAATGCAATACTGAGCTCATTATTCTCCTAAAACCCACCTTCCAGTTTCCAGCATTGAAAGTGAGGTTACACTTTGCAGAAATGTGCAAATGTACAACCTTGAATAGCATGGCTTTTGGGTCTGCTGGAACCATTACACTTAGCAAGCATATATAGGGCTAAATCATTCCAAAACATGATTATAAACCAATCGGAAACAAGACTATAAAATATTTACACACAGTTTATCATATATCCCAAAACCTCGTTAAGATAACCCCAAGACCCGGCACTCCAGTTGCTGCATAACGTGTTTTATTTCCAACGGCAGCAGTTGAGGATTAACAACATCTACGTGGGTGCAGCCGAAACCTTATCTCAACGAGGTTAATGAGCACTGACAGATGCAACACACCCGCAATCACCGAAGGAATAATTACAACTTTAGCATATATGTACAAAACAGGAATACTGTAATATATAGGAATATATGATTATGTTTGTTACAAAAGTAAGTTGTGTGCATGCAGGTTGAGAGGTGGGTAATAGCATGGTGAGTGGTGTATGAGTGCAGGGTGAGTGGTGTATGAGTGCATGGTGAGTGGTGTATGAGAGCAGGGTGAGTGGTGTATGAGTGCAGGGTGAGTTGTGTATGAGTGCATGGTGAGTGGTGTATGAGTGCAGGGTGAGTGGTGTATGAGTGCATGGTGAGTGGTGTATGAGAGCAGGGTGAGTGGTGTATGAGTGCAGGGTGAGTTGTGTATGAGTGCATGGTGAGTGGTGTATGAGTGCAGGGTGAGTGGTGTATGAGTGCAGGGTGAGTGGTGTATGAGTGCAGGGTGAGTGGTGTATGAGCGCAGGGTGAGTGGTGTATGAGTGCAGGGTGAGTGGTGTATGAGAGCAGGGTGAGTGGTGTATGAGAGCAGGGTGAGTGGTGTATGAGTGCAGGGTGAGTTGTGTATGAGTGCATGGTGAGTGGTGTATGAGTGCAGGGTGAGTGGTGTATGAGTGCATGGTGAGTGGTGTATGAGAGCAGGGTGAGTGGTGTATGAGTGCAGGGTGAGTTGTGTATGAGTGCATGGTGAGTGGTGTATGAGTGCAGGGTGAGTGGTGTATGAGTGCAGGGTGAGTGGTGTATGAGCGCAGGGTGAGTGGTGTATGAGTGCAGGGTGAGTGGTGTATGAGTGCATGGTGAGTGGTGTATGAGAGCAGGGTGAGTGGTGTATGAGTGCAGGGTGAGTTGTGTATGAGTGCATGGTGAGTGGTGTATGAGTGCAGGGTGAGTGGTGTATGAGTGCATGGTGAGTGGTGTATGAGAGCAGGGTGAGTGGTGTATGAGTGCAGGGTGAGTTGTGTATGAGTGCATGGTGAGTGGTGTATGAGTGCAGGGTGAGTGGTGTATGAGTGCAGGGTGAGTGGTGTATGAGTGCAGGGTGAGTGGTGTATGAGCGCAGGGTGAGCAAGGTGTCAGTGCAGGGTGCGTGAGTGCAGCGTAAGTGGTGGGTGAGAGGAAGCTAAGCGGGGATTAAAGAAGAGTGATCAGTGTTAAAAGAGTGCAAGGTGAACAGATTGTGAGTGCAAGGTGAAAAGGGTCTGAGTGCAAGGTGAGTGTTGTGTGACTGTTCAGGGCAAGAAGTGCATGAATGCAAGGTGAGGGGTGTGAGTGTGCAGAGTGAGTTGTGGGGGGGAATTCGAAAGACGACCAGGAAGAAAATTTAAATAAATACTTAATTTGTCCTTCTCGTCATCTGTCGAAATCCCCTCTCACCCGGTCCCACCGCTCTTACCTGCACTGGCCGTAGCTGATGAGCAATCAGCATGAATACTGTGGTACTGGTGTGTGAGTGCAGGGTGAGAGGTATGTGAACAGTGCGAGTATAATGTAAGATGTGTGAATGCAGAGTGTGCGATTTGAATGACAGGTGAGAGGTGTGGGAGTGCAACATGAATGGTGTCTGTGTGCAGAATGAGCAGTATACATCTGCTGGGTGAGCAATGTCTGAGTGCTTGGTGAGCACAGTCTGAGTGTTGGGTGATATATATTGGTGCAGGGTGAGTGTGCAGAATGAGAGATGTATGAGTACCAGGGTGAGTGATGTACGAGTGTGTTGATCGATATGTGAGTGTGTAGACTGAGTGATGTGTGAGTGTGCAGGTTGAGACTTGTGTGGGTAGAGAGTGAGCTGTATATCCGTTTCAATACAAGTTGTGTGTGTTTGTGAGCAGGGTGAACTGTGTATGTGTGCAGGTCGAGCAGTTTATCTTTGTGCAGGGAGAGTGATGTTTGTGTGTGCAGGGGGTAGTGTTTGAGTCCAGATTGGGAGGAGTGAGCAGAGGGCACATGGTTTATAGGAGCATGGTTAGTGGTTTGTGCAGAATGGGAGATGTGTGAGTGCATGGTGAGATGTGGGTGAGTGCAGAATGAGTGTTGTGTGAACAGAGGGTGTGAGGTATTTGTGTGCTTTTGAGTGGTGAGTGAGTGTGGAGAATGAGTGGTGTGTGTGTGTTAGGAGTCACTGGGGGTTGCAGCTGCAACCTCCTGGCTTGCCTATTTGACCCCTAGTACTGCTTTTGCAAACCCTGGCCTCCGAGATGGCAAAAGCAGGACCGAGCACAGACGTTAAACAGTGTTCATTTTCTACACATCCCACTGAAAAGTGTATTCAGAAGTGGGATGCACACCCTTTATGATACAAAATTCAATTAAACAAATTAAAAAAACATTTTTTTTAGATTGTGGGTACTTTCAGTCTCTGCTCTTCCCAAATGTGATGGTTCCTCACAAGCGATGATGTCAAAACTAACAATAAATAAAAGTAAATCAATTCAACAACATATTTCTATTGCAATTTAGAGTTCTTGTGAGAATAGTACTATTGGGCCTGACCACTGCTTTTTTAGGTCGAGCCTAGCGGCAGCGCACATGCACTGCTCGCTCTGCAAGACTGCTGTAGTAGAGTATGGGAGAGAAGCTGTGCCCACTCTCCTCCCATATTTTTCATTGGCTTGTGTCATTGTCTTTCGCAAATGCTGCCTTCGTAATCGTTATAGGCTTGTTAGTTCCTCCTTAGTATGGCCTTGTCTTCATTTGTAACCTCCCATGGCTACTGGCCCCTTTACTTCAGTTGTTACACAGGACCTGTTATTCAGTCTGTAAGCACTATTTACTTTATTGAGTTTCTCTTACTGCAGGCCATACATGTGCTGCTTCAGCTGAAACCGCTTGAGTTTTTTTGAAGCAGCACGGCCGCCCCCGTACCACGGGCATCTGCTTTCAATCACTTTAACCCAGCATGTCTGTTTCAACCCCCCCCCCCCAAGTAAAATGGATTTAGAAATGATTAGCTAATTAAGGGCCAGATGTAGGTAGCTAAATTCTGGTCAGTAACGGCCGATAATCGGTGAATTTCCCGTTACCGACCAGTATTTAGCCCTTTCTAATGTAGGAGGCTGTAAATAAGGATTCAGTAATTTACCGATTCAAAATACTGATTCCTTATTTTAAGGAATCTGTATATTACCGAATCTTAAAAACCTATGTAGGTAGCACTTGAGTGAGTGCATTTTTGCTTTAAGGATTTGTTATTTACCACCAACTACAAGTTGGTGGTAAATACCGAATACCTTTAAAAAAGCAATTATTTGCTTTTTTCAAAGTGCCATGTGGCAGACATACATGCCCTTAAGGCATGTATGTGTGCCACATGTGCACACATGCACGATTCAGGGGTGCAACAGGGTGTCAATGTGACACCCTGCCACCCTTGAAAATGCTCCCGCTATTACCGATTCAGTAATTACCGAATCGGCAAAAGTGAATGGCTTCCCGTTCATTCCTATGGGCCACCAGGCCCATAGGAATGAATGGGAAGGTATTCCTTATTACCGAATCGGTATTACTGATTCGGTAATAAGGAATATTACCGAATCAGTAAATTTTACCGATTTTTTTGCCTACATCATATTTACCGATTCCTAAATACCGAATCGGTAAAATTCGGTATTTAAGAATCGGTAAATTGAGATTACCTACATCGGGCCCTAAATCATGTGAATTCCAGGTAGCACATAATCCTGTGCTAATGGGCTGAAGCTCACAATAGCACATCATTGTTACATGTCATCTGTACTAAAGCCACCTGACTGATTGTTTTCAAAAGACTGTTTGATTAACAACAAGACCACCACCACCACCACCAATACCACCACCACCATCAATACCACCACCTCCACCAATACCACCAATACCACCTCCACCAATACCACCACCACCAATACTCCCACCGCAAAATACCACCACCAATACCACAACCACCACCACCACCAATACCCCCACCACCAATACCACCATCACCACCAATACAACCAATAGCACCACACCAATAGCACCAATACCACCACTACCACCAATATCAACACCAATACCACCACCACCAATACAATCACCACCAATACCCATACTACCACCAATACCACCACCACCACCAACACCACTAATACCATCACCTCTAATTCCACCACCACTAATTCCACCACCACCACCACCACCACCACCAATACCAATACCATCACTAATACCACCACCACCACCTCCAATACCACACCACCAATATCACCAATACCACCACCATCAGTATCACCACCACCACCAATAGGACCACCACCAACACCATCAATAACACCACCAATACCACCACCAGCAATACCACTACCACCATCAATACCACCACCACCAATATCACCAATACCACCACCACCAATACCACCAACACCTCCACCAATACCACCACCAATACCACCACCAATATCAGCACCGACAATACCAACACCACCAATACCACCACCATCAATACCACCACCAATACCACTTATACCACCACCACCAATGCCACCACCAATACCAATACTAGCCCCACCAACACCCATCACCACCATTACTAGCACCACCAATACCACCACCAATACCCATCGCCAATCCGATATCACCACCACAAATACCAATACTACCACCAATCCGATATTCCACCACAAATACCAATATCACCACAAACACCACCACCACCAATACCACCACCATCAATACCACCACCACTAATACCACCATCACCACCAATACCACCACCACCGATTCCACCACTAATACCACCACCAGCAATACCACCACTAATACCAATATCACCAATACCACCACTAATACCACCACCACCAATACCACCACCACCAATGCCACCACCAATGCCACCACCAATACCACCACCACTACCACCACCACCACCACCACTAATGTTATGTTATGTTAAAGTAAATTTATAAAGCATACGTACACCGGGGAGGTTTCATGGCACTACTTTGTTTGCTACCCAAGTCCTAAGGCACATTTAGAAGGCCAACGCCACCACCAATAACACCACCACCACTAATGCCACCACCACCAAATCTACCACCACCAACACCACCACCAATACCACCACCAACACCACCACCACCACCAATACCACAACCAGTTGCACCACCACCAATACCAATACCGCCATCAATATGACCACCACCAATACCATCACCACCAATAACACCACCACCACCACCAATATCACTAATACCACCACTACCACCAATACCAACACCATTAATACCAACACCAATACCACCATCACCAATACCACCAACCCCAACACCACCAATACCAATACCACCACCATTACCAATACCACCACCACCACCAAAACAACCACCACTAATACCACCACCACTAATACCACCACCACCAATACCACCACCACCAATACCACCACCAATACCACCAACAGCTCCACCAATACCACCACCAATATCACCACCACCACCAATACCACTACCACCACCAATACCATCACCACAAATACCAATACTACCACCAATACCACCACCAACACCACTAACACCACCACCTCTAATTCCACTACCACTAATTCCACCACCACCACCAACAACACCACCGCCACCAATACCAATACCATCACTAATACCAACACTAACACCACCACCACCTCCAATACCACCACCACCAATATCTCCAATACCACCACCATCAGTATCACCACCACCACCAATACCACCACCACCAACACCATCAATAACACCACCAATACCACCACCAGCAATACCACTACCACCATCAATACCACCACCACCAATATCACCAATACCACCACCACCAATACCACCAACACCTCCACCAATACCACCACCAATACCACCACCAATATTAGCACCGACAATACCAACACCACCAATACCACCACCATCAATCCCACCACCAATGCCACCGCCATCAATACCACCACCAATACCACTAATACCACCACCAATACCAATACTAGCACCACCAATACCTATCACCACCAATACTAGCACCACCAATACCACCACCAATACCCATCACCAATCCGATATCACCACCACAAATACCAATACTACCACCAATCCGATATTACCACCACAAATAGCAATATCACCATCAATACCAATACTAGCACCACCAATACCACCACCAATACCCATCACCAATCCGATATCACCACCACAAATACCAATACTACTACCAATCCGATATTACCATCACGAATACCAATATCACCACAAACACCACCACCACCAATACCACCACCATCAATACCACCAATACCACCACCACTAATACCACGAATACCACCATCACCACCAATACCACCACCACCAATACCACCACTAATACCACCATCAGCAATACCACCACTAATACCACCATCACCAATACCACCACTAATACCACCACCACCAATGCCACCACCAATGCCACCACCAATTCCACCACCACTAC
The DNA here is from genome assembly GCF_964261635.1 of Lissotriton helveticus. Taxonomy (NCBI): domain Eukaryota; kingdom Metazoa; phylum Chordata; class Amphibia; order Caudata; family Salamandridae; genus Lissotriton; species Lissotriton helveticus. Next base: position 60,248,187 of record NC_136069.1, on the reverse strand, counting down.
CACCACCATCACCACCACTAATGTTATGTTATGTTAAAGTAAATTTATAAAGCATACGTACACCGGGGAGGTTTCATGGCACTACTTTGTTTGATACCCAAGTCCTAAGGCACATTTAGAAGGCCAACGCCACCCACCACCAATAACACCACCACCACTAATGCCACCACCACCACCAATACTACCACCACCAACACCACCACCAATACCACCACCAACACCACCACCACAACCAATACCACAACCAGTTGCACCACCACCAATACCAATACCGCCACCAATATGATCACCACCAATACCATCACCACCAATAACACCACCACCAATACCGCCCCCACCACCAATATCACCAATACCGCCACTACCACCAATACCAACACCATTAATACCAACACCAATAACACCATCACCAATACCACCAACCCCAGCACCACTAATACCAATACCACCACCATTACCAATACCACCACCACCACTAATACCACCACCACTAATACCACCATCACCAATACCACCACCACCAATACCACCACCAATACCACCAGCAGCTCCACCAATACCACCACCAATATCACCACCACCACCAATACCAACACCACCAATACCACCACCATCAATACCACCGCCAAAACCACCACCACCAATACCAACACCACCAATACCACCATCAATACCAATACCAACACCACCAATACCACCACCAATCCAATATCACCACCACAAATATCAATACCACCACCAATACCACCACCATCAATACCACCACCAAAACCACCACTAATACCACCACCAATACCAACACCACCAATACCACCACCAATACCAACACCACCAATCCCACCACCAATCCAATATCAACACCACAAATACCAATACCACCACCAATACCAACACCCCAAATACCACCACCACCAATACCACCACCATCAATACCATCAATACCACCACCACCAATACCACCACAACCAATACCACCATCACCACCAGTGCCACCACCAATACCACCACTAATTCCACCATCACCAATACCACCACCACTACCACCACCACCAATTCCACCACAACCACTAATACCACCAATACCACCATCACCACTAATACCACCACCACCACCAATACCACCACCACCAACACCACCACCACCAATACCACCACCAGTGGCATCACAACCAATACCACCACCAGTTGCAACACAATCAATACCACCACCACCACCACTAATACCACCACCAGTTGCACCACAACCAATACCACCACCAATACGACCACCACCAATACCAATACCACCACCACCACCAATATCACCAATACCACCACTACCACCAATACCAACACCGCCAATACCAACACCAATACCACCACCACCAATACCACCACCACCAACCCCAACACCACCAATACCAATACCACCACCAATAACAATACCACCACCACTACTACCACCACCACCAATATCACCACCAATACCACCACCACCAATACAATCACTAATACCACCAAAAATACCATTACCACCACAAATACCATCACCACCAACACAACCACCACCAATACAATTACTAATAATACCAGTAATAACACCACCAAGACCACCACCACCAATACCACCACCACCAGTATCACTACCACCAATACCACCACCATTACCACCACCAGTTGCACCACCGCCACCAATACCATCACCAATACCACAACCACCAATACCACCACCAATACCACTACCAATACCACCACGACCAATACCACCACCACCAAAAAAACACCAGCAATACCACCACCACCAATATCACCAATACCACCACCAATGCCATCACCAATGCCACCACCACTACCACCACCACCACCACCACTAATGTTATGTTATGTTAAAGTAAATTTATAAAGCATGCGTACACCGGGGAGGTTTCATGGCACTACTTGTTTGATACCCAAGTCCTAAGGCACATTTAGAAGGCCAACGCCACCACCAATACCACCACCACCACTAATGCCACCGCCACCACCAATACTACCACTATCAACACCACCACTAATACCATCACCAACACCACCACACCACCAATACCACAACCAGTTGCACCACCACCAATACCAATACCGCCACCAACATGACCACCACCAATACCATCACCACAAATAACACCACCACCACCAATATCACCAATACCACCACTACCACCAACCCCAACACCACCAATACCAATACCACCACTATTACCAATACCACCACTACCACCAAAACAACCACCACTAATACCAACCACCACCACTAATACCACCACCACCAATACCACCACCACCAACAGCTCCACCAATACCACCACCAATATCACCACCACCACCAATACCACCACCAATACCACCACCATCAATACTACCACCAAAACCACCACTAATACCACCACCACCAATACCACCACCAATACCAACACCACCAATCCCACCACCAATCCAATATCACCACCACAAATATCAATACCACCACCAATACCACCACCATCAATACCACCACTGAAACCACCACTAATACCACCACCACCAATACCAACACCACCAATACCACCACCAATCCAATATCAACACCACAAATACCAATAACACCACCAATACCAATACCAACACCACGAATACCACCACCACCAATACCATCACCATCAATACCACCAATACCACCACCACCACCAATACCACCACTACCAATACCACCATCACCACCAGTACCACCACCAATACCACCACTAATTCCACCATCACCAATACCACCACCACCAATGCTACCACCACCACTAATACCACCAATACCACCATCACCACTAATACCACCACCACCACCAATACCACCACCACCAACACCACCACCACCAATACCACCACCAGTGGCACCACAACCAATACCACCACCAGTTGCAACACAATCAATACCACCACCACCAAGACCACCACCAGTTGCACCACAACCAATACCACCACCAATACGACCACCACCAATACCACCACCAATATCAACAATACCACCACTACCACCAATACCAACACCACCAATACCAACACCAATACCACCACCACCAATACCACCACCACCAACCCCAACACCACCAATAACAATACCACCACCATCAATACCACCACCACTAATACCACCACCACTACTACCACCACCACCAATATCACCACCAATACCACCACCACCAATACCACCACCACCAATACCATCACTAATACCACCACAAATACCATTACCACCACAAGTACCATCACCACCAACACAACCACCACCAATACCATCACTAATACAACCACTAATAACACCACCAAGACCACCACCACCAATACCACCACCACCAGTATCACTACCACCAATACCACCACAAACACCAATACCACCACCAGTTGCACCACCACCAATACCATCACCAATACCACGACCACAATACCACCACCAATACCACTACCAATACCACCACCACCAATACCACCACCACCAATACAACCACCACCAATACCACCACAACCACCAATTCCACCACCACAATATCACCAATACCACCACTACCACCAATATCAACACTGTCAATACCAACACCAATACCACCAATACCACCACCACCAACACCACCACCACTAATACCACCACTACTAATACCACCACCATCAATACCACCACCACCCATACCACCAATCCCACCACCACCAATACAACTACCACCAATACCACCACCAATACCTCCATCAATAACATCACTAATACCACCACTAATACCACCACCAATATCACCACCACCAATACCACCACCACCAACACCACCACCAATACCCCCACCACCACCAGTTGCACCACCACCAATACCACCACCACCACTAATACCAGCACCAATGCCACCATCACCAATACCACCACAACCAATACCACCACCACCACCACTAATGCCACCACCACCAATAGCAATACCACTACCACCAATACCACCACCACCAATACCACCACCACCAATACCACCATCAATACCACAACTAATACCACCACCACCAATACCACCTCTACCAGCACCAATACCAGCACCAATGCCACCACCAGCAATACCGCCACCAATACCACCACCACCAATACTATCACCACCACCAATACCTCCACCACTAATACCACCATCACCACCAAAAGAAACCACCAACACCACCACCACCAGTGCCAATACTACCACCATTACCACCACCACCAATACCACCACCACCAATACCACCACCACTAATACCACCACCACCACCAACACCCCACCACCAATGGATGTATGACGTTACAACGCATAGATTTACATCGTGGAACATTACATCACGGTTTTTACAGCGTTGGAGGGCGCTGGATTTAGGAGTAGTATAATTTACTATTCCAACTCCAGTCTATGTACAGTGGGGAAGGTGTTGTATAGTAAATTATGCTATTCCTTGTCCTAGAGCGCCATCCAGCGTTGTGAAAACCGCAATGTAATGGCACGCGATGTAATCCCTGCATTGTAAACGATGTTTCCATACCAATACCACCACCAATACCAATACCACCACTAATACCACCACCACCAATACCAAAGCACCACTACCACATACCAATACCACCACCAATACCACCACCAATACCACCACCACCAATACTACCACCAATACCAATACCACCACCAATGCCGCCGCCACCAATACCACCACCACCTCCCTCCATGCCTGCCATAAAGCACAGTCCGCCCTGCACCAGGAGGTGAAGCCAAGGCCCTGCTACAGCTGGGGTGTTTTTTATTAGGCCAAAGATAGCAATAACATTATGCAATACCACACTGCACACTCAAATCACGGAGAGGGCAGGAAATTGTCTTCCGCTCTTCCTCCTGAGCCGCGACAGTGTAATCACAGAGCTTAAGGTGTTGGAGCTATTTGTTAGTGTTTATAGCTCAGATCATATGTAACTCTCACTTAGCACGTTGTGTCTGTGTAATTTACAACACTTACACATTTTCTTCACTGCACTATTTATCACTACTTTGAAGATGTAGCAGGCCGGCCTCTTCCTCTGATATTTACAATTTAACAAGCGGTCAAGAAGGCCCTTTATTGCAATGCAATAGGTCTCGCATTTGCAACAGTTTAAGCTATTAGTATTGTAAATGACAATGCCTTTGATTTATGTTTTAAAACCCAAAACATAAATAAAAGGGTATGTCAATTAGAATGCCAATAGTTCAAACTCGCGTGAATGCGAAACCTATTGCATTGCAACTGCTTGGTTAATATCCTTTTTGTGTATGTTATTTATGTGCTGTTGTTTAGCTATACTTTTTCTCTTTGAAGTACACACTATGCCTCAGTGAAGTGACATCAAGTAGTATTACTTCATTAGGATATAGGTCATAATTTCTTCGGATTCAGGGTAAATTGTCATAAGATGTCACTTCCTTTGACGTTCTGGAGGTCAAAAAGAGTATGTGAAGTCACTTCCCCTACCCCCGACATTTTTGTGAATCGACGTGCATGTGCAGAGTGAACAGTGTATGAGTTAAGGCTGAGTGCTGTATGATTAGAGGGAAGTGCTGTGTGTGTGTGTGGGTGAGTGGGTGTGTGTTTGTGTGTCTGTGTGTGCGTGTATGGTGCGTGTGTGTGTGTGTGTGTGTGTGTGTGTGTATGTATGTAAAACCCACGCTGTGAGGACTGGATTGGTTCTCTTAACGTGGGTTACCCTTCACAGAACCAGACAAGCATCAGGACCAGTGCGTTCTGAGGACCGGTCCTGGTAGTGTGTTTGGGCACTTTGAAGCGACTGTATCAAAAACCTAACAGTGCAGTTAAATTGGCTTAGTTCTGCTTTATACCTACCCTACTATCAAAGTGCGGGTGCAGTTAGAATCGCAGTTACACACTTCATTCCGGTCAATGGCTGGTTCTCCTAGTATTAGGTATGTTATGGTGTGTGTGTGAGTGTGCGCGCATGTGTGGTGGTTAGGGGTCATTATGGACTTTTGACAGTAGGAATATTTAAATGTAGCTGTGTGATTGTCTGATGAGTGTGTGTGTCTGAATATTGGTTGTTCTTTGGAAATATATTAATGAGTGTATAGTCACATATGATGTCTGGTTGATCGCCATATTGTAGGAAAATGTCCCTTTTTGCATGGTGACCCCCCCACTTTTTGCCTGATGTCTGATGCACTTTGACTGAATGCGCACACTGGTACCAAGGGCCTTGTGACCAAAGCGGGTCTCTAAGGGCTGCTGCATGTATTGTGCCACCCTCAGAGACCCCTCTCCAAACACATACACACTGCCATTGCAGACTGTTTTGGTGCAGACAGAACCTAAGAGTTGACATGGTACACATTCATGTGTTTATATACAATGGTAGTGATTTGCACTCCTATTACTTTTAAATCAATTTAAATCAATGTTTTGCAGTTACATCTAGCCCCAGTCAAGTTAGTATAAATGAGTGAACCACAGACACCTGTGTTATGGGGTGCACTGTCCACTAGCTCACTATTACGTGTTGCACTATCTTCTCAATTTTATGTGCTTATCAATCCAATCGTGTCAAAAATATTCACAATAAATTATTCTTCAAAAATTACGAACATGCTTGTTAATCATCACATAGCACCATCATTATAATCACAGCAAAAGCTGAACATAAACAAGAATGTCATAAAACAGTTGTAGGGTTTTCATTCTTCAAAAACACTTTTTATTCTTCTTTTTTCATCATCAAATGTGCGTTCATTTGAAATCTTCAAACAACTCTCCACAAATCCACATATGAAGACATATCCCAATGCATTTCGGTATGCACCTTCGTCAGGGGAATACTCTACAAGTAACATAAAAATCTATCACTGTACATAACAATTCATGTGTTATTCACATTTTCTAATCAAACGATGCATTACAGATCATTTAATCTATTTGAACAGAAACCAGAGAATTACCAGCCAGGTTCTCACTTATAGTGTATTATCAATTACCATGCTCATAAAAGTTCACCAGTGCATAAAAAACAAAATGTGTTGAAAGCAAAAAACAAAACTGCACCATACACTGCCAGTGCCCAAAAACGATATTCACCACAAAACCATGTATGTATCCAGCTATTTCAAGACATGCCACTAACTTATAGACACTCCTACCTTCACTAACCACAATCGAGCAGGTAAGCGTGGTATGTCAAAAATAATTTTCTAACGAACTCCTGCAAGCTTCTGAAAAAAAGGGATATATACGTACTATCTGAGTAGCTATCTATTTAAATAGGTTTATCCTATACCCATAGCACCAAGTAATTACTCACTTGTCCTTAAAACGATGTCCGAATATATGTATCCGTACTGCTGATTTTACTCAGTCTCGTCCCTTGTTCTGAAATACAATAATGAAAATACCACTGTTTCAGGCTTGCAACTCATGTTATCAATGAAATCTAAAAGAAATATTCTGAAGAGCCCTGTTCTTACCTAAATTTTCAAGTGCTCGGCCAAAACGTATTACCACTCGCTTTCCCAATAGTTCGGAATAGTCACAGAGTGCCGGTACTTGGCGTCTGACGTCACTCTTGATGGAAACATAAACAACGGACTAAGAGCCTGCTCACCCTATCCAAGATGGCGTGTGTTTACACTCGCTTGGTCTAAACAAACCCGAATGGATTATCGTAGTATAACTGCTTTCGTGGTCAATCAAATTCTAATTGACACATTAGACTCTAATCCAAAAATAAACAACTACTGAAAAAAAATATTAAAAAAATAATATTAAAAAAATAATATTAAAAAACGGATCCTGAAGGGGTCCCTAAAATAAATGCTTATGAGATTTTATGAGCATGAAATCGGATCATACATAAATATGCTTATATACGAAACATATCAAGCATTGCATCAATACAGTTGTATTATATTTAGAGAAAGCAAATCATCTCTACCTTATCATTGAGTCCATAGGGAATCAGTGTCCTAAGGGACTTTATCCAATACGCTTCTCTTTGTGCCAATAGTCTCACTATATCAACATGTGGTGTCTCCACCAATCTCTCTAACACTGTAAATCTTAGCTGGGGTTTTGTGTGACCATATTCATGCCAATGTTCGGCCAAACAAGATTTCATGTTCTTGGTACGTATCATGCTTTTGTGCTCAGTCATCCACACCTTCACCTTCCTTGAGGTGCGTCCAACATAGACAAGTCCACATGGACATTTAATTGCATATATCAGAACACTGGAATTACAATCAGATGTGTGTCTAAGTGTTATCCTCCTACCAGTCTGTGGATGTGCAAATGAATTTCCAACTAACACGTTGCCACAGTGTCCGCAGTTTTGACATTTCATCATGCCCTTTTGGCCTAAATATTTTACTTCATGTCTATGACCTTCCAGAATCTCCTTAAGGTTCCTAGACCTAGAATGTGCGAACAATGGTTTATCTAAAAATACATGTCTAAAGTCAGGTTCTTGCTCAATGATTTCCCATCTTTTTCTTATGCATTTTTTAATGGCCGATGCGGCTGTAGAAAATTTCAGTACATAAACTTCTCTCTTGTCCCTCACTCTCTCACTGTTCTCTAACAATGTGGATCTAACCATGGATCTCACTCTGTTCTCAGCTTGTTCTAGTACTGTCTCTGGGTAACCTCTCTCTTTATAATCCTTTCGCATGCTTTTGATGGTCTCAAGCCCTTGAATCTCATCTGAACAAATCCTCCTTGCCCTAATAAACTGTGACAAAGGTAAATGTCTCTTTAAAGATTGGGAATGGAAACTGTCAAAATGTAAGGCATTGTTCCTATCTGTAGGCTTCTTAAATACACTTGTCTCAAGTGTGTCTCCTTTTCTTTGAATCAGTATATCCAAATAGTTTATCTGCACAGAATTGATAGTATGTGTGAACTTAATGTAAGCATGACACTTGTTTAACTCATTAAGTCGTTCTCGTAATTTCCCCTCTGGTCCTTTCCACAATACCAGTATATCGTTAATATACCTTAAGTACAATGCTAGATGTTCTTGCCACTCAGCCTTCTGTAGTATATGTTGCTCTTCACATTTGGACATAAACATATTAGCATATGTCGGTGCACCAGTAAACCCCATAGAGGTACCCGTCTTTTATAGGAAAAAACAGTTCTGCCACTGAAAATACCCATGATATAGGCAAAATTGCAACAATTCAAGAAGAAAAATATTTTGACTCTCCTCGTATTCGTGTCTTAGAAGCATCCATTCTGCTGTCTGTAGCCCTTCCATATGTGGAATTGATGTGTAAAGAGCTGATACATCAACTGTACACAGCCACAGTTCATCATCAGCAGAGAAAGTTACTCTCTGCAATTTTTTTAAACAGTCAGTTGGGTCTTGTACAAAAGTTGACCATTGTTGCACTAGAGGTTGCATATAATGATCCAGATATTTCCCTAATGGTTCATGTAATGACCCAAAACCCGCCACAATCGGCCGGAACGGTGGGTCCTTCGGGTCTTTGTGCATTTTTGGCAACATATATATGTATGGTCTACTGGGATGTTCTGTAGTCAGGTATCTCCGTGTCTGTTCCTCTATCCAGCCCAAATCGGTGGCTCTTTTTAAAATTTCAGATAAGATTCTCTGAAACTCTATGGTGGGATCTGATTCTAACTGTATGTAGGTGTTGGTGTCTTTCACATGTTGATCTACCTTAAGATGGTAATGGGTAGAATTGAGCACCACTAGTGCTCCACCCTTGTCTGCAGCAACTATAGTGAGTGCCTCATTAGAAGCCAATTCATTCAATGCTATAGTTTCTTGCTTCGTCAAGTTTCTTCTCGTTTTTCCATGATATTTAAGTTCAGAAAGATCTTTTTTTACCAATGCCTCGAAAAGGTCTAAAGCTTTGTGTGACATGGGTGACATGAACAAACTTTTTGGTTTAAAGATTTTAGTTCTTGAAATCTCTGATGTGGGCTCAGAACTCTCTGAGGCTATTTGGTGAAAAAAACCACCTAAGTCTTAACTTTCTCATGAATTTAAAGAAAGAGACTTCAGTCTCAAGTTCATTACTTTGATAGGTTGGCACAAAAGACATGCCCTTTTTCAATACTGTTGTTTGCATGGGACTTAGTGCTATATCAGAGATATTCATAATCAGTTCCTCTTTGGATTGCGTCTTACTACATCCTGTTTTTTTCCTTTGTCCCCTCCTTGTACGTTTGTTTTGTTTTGTGTATGTTGTACATGCTCGTCGGGCGGATGATTGGAACTTTGGCCTCCCTCTAAAAAAGGCTGCCTACTCTGATTATTTGTTACGCCTTCTGCACATGTGCTTACTGTTGCTGATTCTGCTAGAGGACGTGTAGGTAAGATGTCCTGATCTGTAGCTAAACTTTCTTCTGAAGTGTTGATGGTTGGTTTTTTAAATACCCTTCTTTGCGCATAGTTATCGGCCCAACTGTACACCTCATCAAGTTTATAGTCTAATGTGTCACGCTTGAACTTGCGCAATTTTCTTTCATGAACTTCTTTCGTATGTTCCTCTAATTTGTCATTAATCTCCTTAAGAGTCTTATCCATGTCCTCAGCCGACATGCGTGTTGCCAATTCTGTTTTCATGTCACTGATCTCAGACTCTAACTCCTTCAAAACATTAGACAACTCTTCGACAATCAAAGGTATTAAATCTAGCGAACATTTATTCAGTATCGCAAACCATCTTGCAAGAAATGGTTTATTAAATTTGAACAACATTGGTCTTAATGAGATTCTCAGTCCCCTAGGTATACGCTTTACCCTATGGTATTGTATCAGGGTCGTAGCGTGAAGTCTCTGATTGATTTCCTTACGTAAGGTGTATTGTAATTGCTTGATTAATTGTGTTGTGGTACCTGGCTTGATTTTCAAATCCCTGGTTTCTTTAATAAGTGAATAAATATTTTCAGCTTCCTCAGTTGTGTAGCCTTTCACATCTGCTTGGTTTTTTGTCATCTGCGCTATCTCATCGAAATCCATCTTAACGTGTGGGTGCAAATTACAAATGGAGCTAAGAGAGGTACTCTATTTATATACAATGGTAGTGATTTGCACTCCTATTACTTTTAAATCAATTTAAATCAATTTAAATCAATGTTTTGCAGTTACATCTGGTGCAGCCCCATATCTTGACTAGCCCCAGTCAAGTTAGTATAAATGAGTGAACCACAGACACCTGTGTTATGGGGTGCACTGTCCACTAGCTCACTATTACGTGTTGCACTATCTTCTCAATTTTATGTGCTTATCAATCCAATCGTGTCAAAAATATTCACAATAAATTATTCTTCAAAAATTACAAACATGCTTGTTAATCATCACATAGCACCATCATTATAATCACAGCAAAAGCTGAACATAAACAAGAATGTCATAAAACAGTTGTAGGGTTTTCATTCTTCAAAAACACTTTTTATTCTTCTTTTTTCATCATCAAATGTGCGTTCATTTGAAATCTTCAAACAACTCTCCACAAATCCACACATGAAGATAAACTATTTGGATATACTGATTCAAAGAAGAGGAGACACACTTGAGACAAGTGTATATAAGAAGCCTACAGATAGGAACAATGCCTTACATTTTGACAGTTTCCATTCGCAGTCTTTAAAGAGACATTTACCTTTGTCACAGTTTATTAGGGCAAGGAGGATTTGTTCAGATGAGAATCAAGGGCTTGAGACCATCAAAAGCATGCGAAAGGATTATAAAGAGAGAGGTTACCCAGAGACAGTACTAGAACAAGATGAGAACAGAGTGAGATTCATGGTTAGATCCACATTGTTAGAGAAGAGTGAGAGAGTGAGGGACAAGAGAGAAGTTTATGTACTCAAATTTTCTACAGCCGCATCGGCCATTAAAAAATGCATAAGAAAAAGATGGGAAATCATTGACCAAGAACCTGACTTTAGACATGTATTTTTAGATAAACCATTGTTCGCACATTCTAGGTCTAGGAACCTTAAGGAGATTCTGGAAGGTCATAGACATGAAGTAAAAGATTTAGGCCAAAAGGGCATGATGAAATGTCAAAACTGCGGACACTGTGGCAACGTGTTAGTTGGAAATTCATTTGCACATCCACAGACTGGTAAGAGGATAACACTTAGACACACATCTGATTGTAATTCCAGTGTTCTGATATATGCAATTAAATGTCCATGTGGACTTGTCTATGTTGGACGCACCTCAAGGAAGGTGAAGGTGCGGATGACTGAGCACAAAAGCATGATACGTACCAAGAACATGAAATCTTGTTTGGCCGAACATTGGCATGAATATGGTCACACAATACCCCAGCTAAGATTTGCAGTGTTAGAGAGATTGGTGGAGACACCACATGTTGATATAGTGAGACTATTGGCACAAAGAGAAACGTATTGGATAAAGTCCCTTAGGACACTGATTCCCTATGGACTCAATGATAAGGTAGAGATGATTTGCTTTCTCTAAATATAATACAACTGTATTGATGCAATGCTTGATGTGGTGAATATAGTTTTTGTGCACTGGCAGTGTATGGTGCAGTTTTGTTTTTTGCTTTCAACACATTTTTTTTTTAATGCATTGGTGAACTTTTATGAGCATGGTAATTGATAATACACTATAAGTGAGAACCTGGCTGGTAATTCTCTGGTTTCTGTTCAAATAGATTAAATGATCTGTAATGCATCGTTTGATTAGAAAATGTGAATAACACATGAATTGTTATGTACAGTGATAGATTTTTATGTTACTTGTAGAGTATTCCCCTGACGAAGGTGCATACCGAAATGCATTTGGATATGTCTTCATATGTGGATTTGTGGAGAGTTGTTTGAAGATTTCAAATGAACGCACATTTGATGATGAAAAAAGAAGAATAAAAAGTGTTTTTGAAGAATGAAAACCCTACAACTGTTTTATGACATTCTTGTTTATGTTCAGCTTTTGCTGTGATTATAATGATGGTGCTATGTGATGATTAACAAGCATGTTCGTAATTTTTGAAAAATAATTTATTGTGAATATTTTTGACACGATTGGATTGATAAGCACATAAAATTGAGAAGATAGTGCAACACGTAATAGTGAGCTAGTGGACAGTGCACCCCATAACACAGGTGTCTGTTGTTCACACATCCATGTGTGCTATATCCACAAAAACTGCTTGTGGCATAGGTAAGTCACCCCTGTGACAGGCCTAACAGCCCTAAGACAAGGTGCACTAAACCACAGGAGAGGGCATAGCTACATGAGCAATATGACCCTACAGTGTCAAAATCAGTTCTTAGACATTGTAAGTGCAGGGAAGTCATATTGAGTACATGGGCTGGGAGTTTGTCATTACGAACCCCACAGCTCCATGATGGCTTTACTGAATGCTAAGAAGTTTGGTATAAAAATTCTCAGCATAATAAACCCACACTGATGCCAGTGCTGGATGTATTACAAAATGCACTCAGAGACAATCTTACAGATGCCCCCTGAAAAACGACCAACTCTCTTGTGTCCAGCTGACTGGTCTGCAGCAGCCTGCCACACTCAGATATGTTTCTGCCCCCCTGAGGTGGAAGCCCCTTGTGCTCTTCTAGGCCAGGAACAAATCCAGCTTGGGGTGGAGGTGCTCCTCACCTACCCCCAAGCAGGAACAGCATTCAGGGCGGTGAGCCTCAAAGGCGTCCTGCCATTTGTTATGCTGACCAGAGCCTCTCTAGCTACTTATGGTGTCGACCCCCTTGACCAAGCCCCACTTTTGACGGCAAGGTCGGTGGCAAATTTAGTAGTCAGGAGAGGTGTGTCCCATCTCAGTCAGGACCACTCTCAAGGTGTCCTGAGCTGAAATTACCCTCCTTAGGAAATCCTCCATGTTGGATGGAAGTATTTAGCCAATAAGATCAGGGAATGCCCTATCCCCATTGGCTACTACCTGGCAGTGCCTGTAACCACTCTAAATTCAATATTTAGGGGCACCCCTGAACCTTGATCCTTAGATTCCTGCAACCTACAAAGAAGTACGAAGAAGACACTGTGCAGCAAAGCCTGAAGACTAACTTGGCCCAAGCCCTACCAGCCTGTCTCCAGCTTTAAACACTCTGCTACTGTCCTGTGGCTAGCAACTTCCAAAAACCTGAGGAAGACTGCCTGCACCTCAACAAAGACCAGATCTCCCGAAGACAGCAGCCCTGTCCAGCAAAATCCAACTACGAGGACTCCGGAACCAGCTGGGACCCTGATTTCTGCCCACTCTGCACCTGATACCCACAGCCAGAGTTTGAGTGCCTCACCTGTGCTGTGAAGTCTCCCAGTGATCCTGACCTCGACACCATCGGTGGCTGACCTCTCCTGGACTCCATGAAGACACCTGCAACCTCATCTCAAAGGGTCCCCCTGACCGTGATCGGCTCCGGTAAAGAATTTAGAAAGCGTAAAAAAAGGCACCCCTGTATCCTCATCCCCCAACTTTGGGGAGCCCTGACGATGGTGCCCAGGTCAACAACAACCTCCCAACTTACCTGCCCAGTCGTTGGTCACCTTCGTACAACCTTCTGGTCCAAGGCTGCAGCTTCTTTGTGCAACCGAGATTCCCTATTCACTTGCATAGGATGCCCGATGGTGATTTGCACCCTGCACCCGGCTGTTCCTGTGCAGCTGGTGGTTGGTGCTGGGTTGTGCCCCCCACCCCCTCTGTGCTTTCCGAAAACCCCGGGGCCTGTGCCCTGAAACCCCGGGCGCCTACCTGCAACCAGCACCTTTGTGGGTGCCCCCAGTCACCACTGACTAATATTGGGCTATGTGACCTCTGCACCTGGCTTCCCCAGTGCCGCTGGTGGTGTAACACCTACCTTTATCTAAACCTTGCCCTGTGTTGGTTCAAAACCCCAAAGACTGGGATTGTAAGTTGAGTACTTAGCTGTATGTGTGCATAGCTGTTTTCCTCCCTTAGGATTGCATTACCTTTCTTGAAAATGTATTGTCTATTATCTGCATTGCTAAGTGTTGCTACTGGTGATTTGACACCGCAAAGTATCTTCAGTACCACTGTAAGGTATTCTCATTGCCTTTGCAAACACATTCTTACAGTATCTGAAAAGTATTGCTATTTGAAACTGATACTTACCTGCAACTGCGTTTTCCTTGGTTCTAAAATAAAAGTAACAAAGTAATATTTTTTATACAAAAAAGTTGGTCTTGGATTCAGTGTTTGAGTGTATGTAATTATTTCTTGCCTGAGTGTGTACAGCAAATGCTCAACACAGCCCTCTGATAAGCCTGACTGCTCAACCACACTACCACAAAAGAGAGTAAGGTGTTATTTACTTTAGCCTCTCTAAACCTCTGGGAATCCACTGGACTCTGTGCACACTATGCCTTACTTTGGTTTAGTATATACAGAGCCAGCTTCCTACAAATATGTTGGTACATGTGTTGCTATCTGATGGTGCGTTGACATATCGATGAAGGTGGGCATTTTGCCAAATGATTGTCGGTTTGTTGGCATATTATGCTTGCTGTGTAGAAGTAAAGTAGTGGGTGTGTTACCACATAATGTTCAGGGGGTCAATTTATGATGTTGTTTGTGAGCTTGTATGTGTGCAGTACCTCTGTGTGGCACGGCAGCACTGTAAATCCTGTGCGTCACCCTGCCCCGGACAGAGCCACACCTGCTTCAATGCCACCCCGAAACGCACACACGGCCCCTTCACCTGCCGGAACTGCAGCTACACCAGCCTCAGAGCCGACAAACCAACCGCCAAGAAAGACCCCAACCACCTCCGATTTATACTACTGAACACCTGCTCCGCACGCAAACATGCCGTTGAACATCCCCGGATGTCGCCTACCTGACAGAGACCTGATTTAACAACTCCTCTGCACCCCATATCGCCATAGCCATCCCAGACAGCTACCAGATCACCCACAGAGACCGCACCAACGGAGTCGGAGGAGGAATTGCCATCATCCACAAGAACAGCATCAGGGTCTCGACTAGCACCGATGACGCGCACAGCACCGCCGAACACATGCATTTCCAGATCCACACAGACCCTAATTCCACCCTCAGAGGCACCCTTGTCTACCGACACCACGGACCCCACCCCCAGTTCAGCGACTCCATCGCCGACTTAATCAACATGCACGCCCTGACCTCCACCGACTACATCCTCCTCTGAGGCCTGAACTTTCACCTTGAGAACAACAATGACAACAACTCCACAACACTGATCGATAACCTCGCCAACCTCGGACTGAAGCAACTCGTCACAACGCCCACCCACTTCGCCGGCCACACGCTCGACCCCGTCTTCTCCTCAAGCCCGTACGTCTCCATCAGCCACACCACGGAACTCCTCTGGACCGACCACCGCTGCATCCACTTCGCCTTCCAGAAACCTACCACACACCAACGCACCCAACAGATCCCCCGCCGCTGCTGGAGCAAAATCACTGAAGACCAACAACACACAAACCTCGCTCTCAGCTCACCCACCGAACCCTCCAACACCGATGACGCTGCCCACAGCCTCAGATGCTGGATCGAGGACTGCGCCACCACCCTCGCCCTGCTGAAGAAACCCCCCCACAGAGACACCAGTAAGAGGGCCAGCTGGTTCACCCCAGAACTCCTAGCCTCCAAGCAAGCCTGCCGGAAATTAGAGAAGAAATGGCACAGTGAACAATCTCCGGACAGCCACGCAGCACACAAGGACGCCATCCGCAACCATCACCACCTCATCAGGGCGGCCAAGAGGACCTCCTTCAAAGACCACCTCGACAACAATGCACACAATAGCAAGGAGCTCTTCAACATCGTGAAGGAACTCTCCAGCCCCAGCTCCAACACCAACGACATCCCACCATCGCAAGCCCTGTGCAACTTCCTCGCCACGTTCTTCCACCGCAAGATAGCAGACATCCACGACAGCTTCAACACCCAGACAGCCCCACAGACAGCAACACAACAGACCCTCCATACACCATCGACCACGACCCCCTGCTAGCCTGGGCCAGCATGAGCATCGATGACACCATCAAGACCATGCACACAATCCACTCCGGCTCTTCGTCAGGCCCATTCCCACACCACGTCTTCAACAGAGCAAGCAGCTACATCGCACCCCACCTGCGCAACGTCATCAATCTCTCCCTTGAAACCGCGACCTTCCCAGAGATCTGGAAACATGCCGAGATCAACGCTCTATTCACAAACCTAAGGCAGACTTAAGAGACCTCAAGATCTTCCGGACCATCTCTCTGCTCCCCTTCCCGGCCAAGGTCATTGAGAAAACTGTCAACAGACAGCTAACCGGATACCTCGAAGAAAACAGTATCCTGAACCCTTCCCAGTCAGGGTTCCGCAGCAACCACAGCACCGAGACTGCCCTCATTGCTGCCACCTACGACATCAGGACCCTGCTGAACAACAGCGAGACTGCAGCACTCATCCTCCTAGACCTCTCTGCCACCTTCGACACCGTCTGCCACCGCACACTACGTGCACGCCTCCCGCCGCAGGGATCCGAGACAAGGCTCTGGATTGGACCACCTCCTTTATCTCGGGCAGAACCCAGAGCGTCCGCCTCCTCCCATTCCGTTCCAAAGCCTCCGAGATCATCTGCGGCGTACCCCAGGGATCCTCACTTATCCTGATGCTGTTCAACATTTACATGGCCCCGCTCGCACACGTAGCCCGACAGCATGACCTCAACATAATTTCCTACGCCGACGACACTCAGCTGATCCTCTCCCTCACCAAGGACCCCATCAGCACCAAAGCCAACCTCCACGAAGGAATGAAGGTCGTCGCCGACTGGATGAAGACCAGCCGTCTGAAGCTGAACTAACTCGAACAAGATGGAGGTCCTCCTCCTCGGCTCCAACCCTTCAGCCTGGGACGACTCCTGGTGGCCGACGGCACTGGGGGCAGCCCTGACACCCACCGACCACGCACGTAACCTGGGAATCATCCTCGACTCAACGCTCTCAATGACCAAGCAGGTCAACGCCGTCTCCTCCTCGTCAGCAGCAGACTCGACTACGGAAACACCCTCTACGCGGGAGCCCCGACCAAGCTCATCAAACGACTACAACGCATCCAAAACACCTCGGCACGACTGATCCTCAATGTACCACGCCACGGCCACATCACCCCCACCTGAGAAACCTGCACTGGCTCCCCGTCAACAAGAGGATATCCTTCAAGCTCCTCACCCACGCACACAAGGCACTCCACAAGACTGGCACAGCCTACCTACCTCAACAGACGGCTCTCCTTCTACATCCCCAACCGCCAGCTACACTCCGCCGACCTCTCACTCGCCACCGTCCCACGCATTCGAAGAACAACCACTAGTGGGACATCCTTCTCCTACCTCGCCGCCAAGACATGGAACTCCCTCCCACTGAGCCTACGACAGACCCAAGACCTGCTGACCTTCAGGAGAATACTCAAGACCTGGCTGTTCGATCAGTAGCCCCCCCCCCCAGCGCCTTGAGACCCTTGCGGGTATGTAGTGCGCTTTACAAATGATTGATTGATTGATGCAACCCTTCTATGTGTCACTGCTCCTTTGCAGCCCCTCAGTGTGTTTCCTACCTCACCTGCATGCACAGTTTTCGCATACATCTCTGCAGCTTTTGTGTGTGTCCTCATATCCCTTGCATCCAGTATTTGACACTCTGTTCCCCATGCTGACCCTCAGGGGCATACCTTGGTCAGTACAATTTAGGGATGTGAGCTTCAGGAATATCCAACAATCACGCAGGCATAGAATGTTTAAATACATTATACACCAAGCATGGTTCATGAGAGCGGCCTAAGGGCGGTTGGTAGGGTGTTTTAAGTGAAGGAACAAAAGACTTTCAAAACAGAGAGGGAGAGAGTGTGTGTATTTTTGTCTGTGTGAATGTCAACATGTACAGTGTGTTTACGATGAGCAGTTTGTGTAGGGTGAGATCTGTGGGAGTGAGTGTAGGGAAAGCTATGTGTAAGTTCAGGGTGAGAGGTGTATGAGTGCATAGTGAGAGGTGGGGGAGTAGTGTATGCGTGGAGAGAGAGCGATGTCTAGTTATGGGGTGGAGTATGTGTTCAGGGTGAGTGGCGTATTCTTTTCTAAAGTCTGTTCCAAGGCCTGTGTATCTGGACATAGAAGAGCTCCCAGTGGAGTTATGGGAGAAGCCAAACAGGAATGATAAGAGCTCAACCCCTGGAGACCTTGTCAAACCACCAGTAAATACTACATAACGTCCAACCAAGAGTGATAGGAGCTCAACCTGAGAAAGCCCTAACCAACCACCTGTCAATACTACATTGAGTCCACACTGGCACAAAATAAACTCAGCCCCTGGTGGCCTGGACTGGAGCTGAACTCTAAAGCCATCAGGAAGCACTACATGGAGTCCATATAGGAGAGATAGTAGGAAAACGACGACCACATAAGCCAGCGGTAAACACTATGGGGCCAATTCCGATCTCGGTCGGAAGGGCACTGAATCGGGTTCGGCATTAGCGGATCGGATTCAGAGGCTAAATTTCCGCCCGGTTCGTACACGGCTCCGGCCGTCAAAGTACTATGCGAACAAGCGCAAAATCTCCATCCGAATCATTTCCGAGTCCAAACTGCTCCGTTCGACTCGGTCGCAAGCAAACCCTGCCGAGCAATGGAGACGAATTCCGACCGACCCATTAGGATGCTCGATTCGGACAGCCGGATCGAGTAGGAGCTTCTGGCTCACAATAGCTCCCGGAGTTGGGCTTTGGGGGTCCGCATCGGATCCCCTGTTACCCGCAGCCTTAAAACTCGGACACAGGGAGAGACCTATGGGTCTCCCCAACACAGGCATGTACGGTGCGGATGGCACCAACATGTACCCACTGTAGGGGGCGCACTTGTCCACAACGTACCCATTCAGTCAATGGGAGCCCATGTATGCGTCGTACGATCGGCTCCTATTGACTTCTATGGGAGTTCGACCGAACCGAGTCCGGCAGCATACGGCCGCATCGTACTCGTTTGGTCGGACTGCAGGATTCCGGATTGTCAGAAAACACCCCGGATCCGGCTTTCCTAACGAGATCGGAATAGGCCCCTCTATGTAGGGCACCCAGTAGTGAAAGGAGCTCAACCCACTATCAAACCAGCAATAAACGGCTCACCCATAACACATCGACACCCAAAATATCTCCATACCACAATATTGAGTCATAAATATAGATGTAAAAAATATTGACATCCTATATTTATAAAGGTAAGTACAAAAATATCAAAACAAAAATACTGATGACATAAATATAGATGTAAACAATATCTTTTTTATATGTATATAAAAGAAAATAATATTAAAGAATAAACTTAATTAAAAAAAAATAGATTTAAGATACATTTAACAAAAATAACAAATTAACTTAACAGAAAAAAATAATACACACATATATCATAATTATTACATATATTTACTGTAAAACAATAAACTATTAGTTTAAATGTTTTTATTATACATTTAAAAATATATAAAAATGTAACAAATAAATATATATATATATATACCAATAACATAAAATGTATGTTAAAAAACATGTTATTAATAATTAAAACATTAAACTATTTAAAAATACTTAAACTTACATTTCCCACTCTAATCAATGCAGCAGTATGAAAAGTGTTGGATAGTGGAGGAGTAAAAATTACTATCCCCACTCTAGTGAGTGCAACAGTAGACAAGTGTTGAATAGCAGAGGGATACAATTTAATATTCCACACTCCAGTTAGTACAACAGTAGGAAAAGGGTTGGATAGAGGAGGGGAAAAACGTAATATTCCCACTTCAATGAGTGCAACAGTAGGGAAAGTGTTGGATAGTGGAGGGGTAAAAGCTTACTTTTCTCACTCCAGTCAGTGCAACAGTAGGGAATGGGTTGGATAGCGGAGGGGAAAAAAATAATATTCCCACTCCAGTCAGTGTAAATGTAGGGAAAGTGTTGGATAAAGGAGGGCTAAAAATTACTAGACCCACTCGAGTCAGTGCAACAGTAGGGAAAGTGTTGAATAGCAGAGGGTTAAACATTACTATTCCCACTCCAATGAGTGCAACAGCAGGGAAAGTATTGGATAGCGAAGGGGTAAAAATTAATATTCCCACTCTAGTAAGTGTAACAGTAGGGAAACTGTTGGATTGCAGAGGGATAACAGTTACTATTCCCACTACAGTCAATTCAAAATTAGAAACAAACAAAATATCAACACAAACAAAAAATATTTGAAAAACAAAATTAATTAAAAAGTATATATAAATATCTGATGAATGCAAATACAAATATATTTAATATAAAAAGAATTAAAATAAAAACATATTATAATGTTAAATACATCACAAATACCTACAATATTACATTAAATAAAATATAAAAATACTTTTCAAACAAAGAAATATTTTTTGTTACAAATTAATTATAAACAAAAACATTATTACATACATTTATCCTATTTACATCCTACCCTATAACACAACACAATTTACAACCCACATCTAAATTAAAAATAAAATAATTAACATAATTAATTATCAAGTCAAGTCAAGTCAAAAATACTTTATTTTGACTTTATAGCCACAAAAGCACAATACATTTTACATCCAATAAAATAAAGTAAAATATTACAATGAAGAGCGACCTTTCCTTAGTCAACAAAATATATTAAATCTTTAGCTCAACTTTGGCAGGCATAGAATGAGTGCCTGCCCCCATAGATGGTGGTGTACAGGTTGTCAGTAAGACCAGAGTCACTTAATCGGGAGTTATAAAACAGTTGAAAAGCAATATCAAAACATTTTCAGAATTAGATAACTTCTTATTAAAAAAATAATATAAAATAATAGACATTAAAAGTTACATTCCTACGTAACCAAAACAAACACAATTACTGTCATCAAATTTTTCTGGGTAATCCCATATGGCAACAACGGGCAGTAGCAGTAAAATGTGTGGGGCAACATCATCTATTGCCCAATTCTTTCTCCTTCAAAATTCGTCTACGTGTGCACCACATTGCAAAGAGGAATATTGAGGTGGCAACTACAAATAATGGTGTCGTTTCAACTTTAAGTAGCCTAAAAACCTCGATGTGGTTTCTGAGCCCTAGGTTTTTGCACAGTTGGATGACCCACTTTGATCTCGACCTATGATATGCAGGACAGACGAGCATTACATGGTATTCTGTTTCTTCCGAAGCAGAGCAGCCAGGACAATCTAGTTTTACTGCATCCTTCCATTTATTTGTAAATGCACGCAACAGGAGTGTGCCATGCCTGAACTGTAAGAACAGTTTGTTTGCCATAAATGGTTGAATACTGTCCATGGTCGTTTCAAGTTTATATTGCTGCTTCACATCCAAAAACCTTTAAAAAAAATCAAGGAGCATGTCAAGGAGCATGAGACCGAGCTTCGGGCTAGTTGATCCATCTTAAAATCCTTAAAGGCTAAAGCTAAAGTTTTTTTTGGGTTGTGGAACAAGTCTCTTCCAGAGATGTCCACATGTTACCACACCCCAATGCAAAGCAGTCTCTTAACATAGGACAGCCATGGTAAGTTAGTAGCCCCCAATTTACACATGACATCCTTCAATTCCTCCCTGTAGTTAATTAACTCTGGCGTGCTCCACATGCGACGCCAGAATAGGAGGGGACGGGAGGCGATTAAATCTGAGATCGGGCCGATCCCTAAGTCCATTCTGAGCGGAGTCAGGGGCGTACTTTTTGGGAGACCCAGCAGTTGCCTGATAAATGTATTCTCAGTCGCCAATAAGGAGTGAGGTGAACATTGACCCCAAAATTCGGCACCATAAAGGGATGCTCCCCTTACTTGGGTTTTATAAATTTCAGTAGGGGGGCCAGTCACTTTTTGGGAGCAGTTTTTTTTAGCTTTAAGAATACCTCCCGTTGATTGTGTTAGTTTCAAGTTAGCCTTCATTATTTGGGTCCTCCAGTCCATTTTATCATTCAGTGTAATGCCCAAATAATCAAAAATGGGCACTCTCTCTAGGGGCCTGCCATCCATTCGGGGGGGTGGGAATTAGTAGTTTTGGCGTGGAAGGCCATATATTTGGTTTTTTTTACGTTAATCAAGAAATTCCTTTTCCTACAAAATGCACTAAACTCATTCAGAACACGCTGCAACCCCACAGATGATTTAGACAGGAGCAGCATGTCGTCAGCAAACATTAAGGCTGGAATTTTCCTATTTGCTAACCTTGGTGAGTCTATATCCTTCACAGCCAGAAGAGTATCAATTAAGCCGTTCAGGAAAAGAGAGAAAAGGGTAGGCGCTAACACGCATCCCTGCCTCATCCCTTTCTCCACAGGAAAAGGGGCAGTCAGTACGCCATTCTTGCTGAATCTAACCCTTGCATAGGTGCCTTCATGAAGGCGCTTTAAAAGCTGGCAAAGGTAGACCGGCACCCCCAGATCATATAGGAGTCCCCATAGCTGCTCACGATGGACCATATCAAAAGCGGACTTAAGGTCCATAAATGTCAAATAGAGGCTACCCCCTCCCAAGGTTATTGTATTCCAGTAAATTAACTGCAATCTAAAGATTTGGTCTATAGTTGAGGTTTTAGACCTAAATCCTGCTTGTAGAGGGGTTAGAACTTTTGACTCATCCATCCATGATTGCAGACGCCCCAGAAGAAACCGAGCAAATATCTTTTGGGTGACATCAATAAGGCTAATTATCCGATAATTTGCTGGGTCTAATGGGGAACCTTTTTTAAATGTAGGGATAATCTCCGCACCAGCCCATGTTGCGGGGAAATCCATACCTTGGATGATAGCATTGAATATGGACTGCAAGTAAGGTGCCCAGATAGCCTGTTCTGAACAGGTCCCCAGGGATTCTGTCCAAACCCGGTGCCTTATTTGGAAGTATCTTGCCCAGTGCCCGAGAGACTTCCAGCAATGTACAAAGTGGTGGGTCCATGTTTAAGGGGATATGACAGACATCCACCAATCCTTGTGCCATGGTATCATCGAGGGACTTAGAGTATAAAGTATCCAGGTTTCTTCTGCTAGATTTGGAACAATAGCTGAGTTGCCTTCAGAATATCCAGTCTTCACTAGGTTCCAAAAGGATCTCTTGTCTCTAGAGTCCAAAGCTTTCCTGATCGCTTCCCATTTTTCATTCTCCCAGGCTATTTTAGCTTCTGCAAAGGTCTTTTATAATGAAACCTGGCTACTCTGTTGCCTAGGACATCTTTATTTTTAATTCTAAATCTCAGTACACTTTTAGCTTCCCTGCACACCTTATTAAACCATTGGTGTTTCAATTTAGGGTCAGGCTTATTATCATTTTCATGTTTATAAAAAAAAGCCTGCCAACTTTAAGAACAACTCCTGATGATTAGCTTTCATGATCAACATAGATTCTTGGCCTTGATAGTTTCCGACAACTTTGAAAGCAACCTCTAGAAGGGGGATAATCTCTAATCTCGGAATACAAATTAGCAATTTTTTCGTCTGATGCAGCTAATGTACCCCAGCGAACTCTTCTACCACCTTCTCTTACTAATAAGTTTGGAGGGGGTTGGATTGGTTGGCCACATGCTTTCCTGAATTGGGAAATACTCAACTCCAGTATTAGTGGGTTGTGATCGCTTTTGCATCGAGTTTGGACAGTAAAGTCACTGATTTTGGAACAATACTCAACGTCAACCAAAATATAATCAATTATAGAGGCCTGTCCTATTTTATTAAAAGTAGGGTTTCCCGGGCTATCTGAAGGAAATCGGCTATTACAGGCCCTAAGCAAATAGGTCATTATAAGTGAGGTCAGCTGGAGAACAAGCGGGGACCACCCCCTAGTTGGGTAGGTGTTACAATCTGGAATAGACCAAGCAGAATCTTCTTCGCTCGTAATATTGGAACTGATACAGTTGAGAGGTTCGAAGTGGCAATTAAAATCCCCCCCAACAACTAAATTAACAGATTCCGGTAGAGTCAACAAAAAAGAAGACAAAGAGTCCAAGGTCTGTGAGATATGCCCCGGCTTCACTGGGTGGGAATACACATTTATAATAGCCAACTTGGAATGATCATCAAGCAGGAGGAGTATACAAAGTATGTTGAGAGAACCAGTGTCCAGAACTTTGATTGAACACCCCAAGTGAGTGGCAACCCAAATACATAAGCTCCCTGATGGTCTCCTATTAGGGCCCTGAAGGGCTGGCATTGAATAAGTTGCATATCCTTGCCAATATAATGGATTAACAGAACATGTCTCTTGAAAGAGACATAGGTCATGCTTATCAATATATGCACCCCAATCAGGGTGGTCCATTTTAGAAACAAGACCTGCTATATTCCACGAGAGAACCTTTGTATTATATGTATCTGTTATATCTTCGGTCAGGAGGTCAGAGATTTCCACCTCCTGCCGAAGTGTTTGGCAGAGTGTCCCCTCATGGACTTGAGTGATTCCCGATGAATCCCCCGAAATATTCAGCGGGGTTCCCCGTCCACCCTGGGCTAATATGCCCTCTTGTATTTCCGCAGAGGAACAAGTCCCGGACTCATATCTTTCACAATCTTGTAGGAGTGGTGGCTGGATGGCTATGCCTTCTACCGTTTCTACTACGGGGTCCAGTCAATCCAAGGTATAGGCTACTGAATCTATTACTAACTGGAATATTAAAGAGCGGGGTTGTTCTAAGGCCCTGTACCCTGTTTAACAGGTGGTCAGTCTGAGCTCTTTGTTCCCATTTTTTATATACACCTCCCATTCTTTCTATCAGGGGAGTAGAAGGATAGAAATAACCAAGAGGGAGCGTCCTTATGCCACTAGCCTACCTTCCATGGTCCCAGTTTAAAATATGGTCGACCACCCTGGGGTCCCTGAAGTTGATCAATACACAGTCCCCCTGAATATCTTTCTTTCTCTGGCCCAGCCAGCTAAGCCGCCGGGTAAAGAGAATTTCACTCTGGAGGAAAGTGGGTAGTGGTCTATATTTATTTAGCCAGAAAATCACTTTATTTTTTAATTCAGGGTATGACTCCTCTCTAGCTGTTTCCAGCTCGGTGACTCCAGTTAGGATAACAGTATAGGGAGTCGAAGCCGGAGGCAAATCTATACATTGTTGGGTGGAATTTGTTATGGCTCTATTATAGCGTCCATTGTTCTCAGAGTCTCCTCTACTTTTACTGGAGTTATTATATTCCACTTGCTGACATAAGGTTGTTACGAGTGTCAGAGGGCCTTGGCCATCCACACCCTTCTCTAGAGCCCCAGGTTGTAAGCCACCCAAATCTGTAGAGTGATTAGGTGGAGGGGGGAGCCCCATACAACATTAACTTCTCTTGGGACGATATGGGGGGGTTGTCGTCATGCTATTGCTCTGGAATGTGGGCGCCTGTTCTAAAGCCATGGAACTAACCAAGGTATTGCAAAGGTTGCCGATTTTGGTCCCCATAAATCAATCGTCAAAGTAAGCTTCTCTAGATGTTTTTTAAGGGGTTCTAACTCGCTATGGATATAAATTTCCAAATGAGTTTTAATTTCACTTGACATATTTATAGCCCATGGTGGGGGCTCCAATACTATGGGGCTACTTACACCGGATGTGTTGCTCTTTATGTGAGTCTTAGGGGCTAATCTCGAGGAAGGGTTCGCTTGCTTCCCCCCTTTGTGTGTTTTTCTGTTTCTTTTGGCCACCTTTCTTGTTCTGCCCAACCATATCGGATTTATCAACAGTTGCAAAGGGTACCCTTTCCATAGCTAGCATTAAAGTCAGGAGTATTCGATAAATTTACTATCTGAGACAAATCAGAAACTCCTGATTCCACAACCATGGAGGGGCTTAGTTTTGGAATTGTTGGTGTCAGGGAGAGTCGGCGCTCTGTGCGTTCTATCCCCTGTGAGACAGCTCCTATCGCCTGGCACAGCATTTTATCAATGGCTGTTGGTTTGGTAATAGGTGAACATCTAGAGGCTTTATATCGGGTATTTGGTCTTGTGGGCGGGGGCGGGCTCTCCCCCATACTTATGCAATTACTAGGGTTACTCGTAAAGGACAAAGAATGTTAAAAAATCAAGCAAAATATACACGCTCCCTACAATTCGTCAATAACAGCAGACTTTGAACATACTAAACCCCTCAAGAAACTCTATTGAGCATCATCGGTTAAACAGGTCTCAAATAGTCACATGGACACTCACTTTTGCCGACATATCAGCGGGGTGGCCCAGTCCAGTCTCTTACAGTCTCGGACGTGCTCAGACGGGCCCGCCATTGCCTGCGCGCGTCCCGCGGTGCAAGAGCCCTACTCCGCTTTTCAAGCGCATCCTGGCGCTTAATGGTGTCATAGGAAGCAGGCGCTGCAGAGGGGATGCCGGGACTTGGTGTCCTTCGTCCTGCGTTGCGAGTGCCTAGACCAGCGGGAGCAGCAGGGTACCGTGAGAGAGCACTGCGGTCCTCCCAGGACCGATAGTGAAGGTAGGAGTGTCAGCGTCCTTGGCTCAGCGTTGCGTTAATTATCTATTAAATAAATATTATTAATTGAAAAACATATTGAAACACATAAAAAATAATTAACTTCCCATCCTTTACCCCTATAAACCCCACAACCCAGATATAAAATGATTTACACAATTCTTATCTTTAATTTTCAATTAGTGAAATATTATTAATTAATAAATATATTAACTAATTCAAAATAAATTACTTTCCACCCTTTACCCCTATAAACCCCACAACACACCCCTTAAAATAATTACACACTATCAATATTTAAGTTTCAATTAATTAATTAATTATAATTAACAACTAATTATTAATTATTTAAAAAGCACATTACTTCCCACCCTTTCGCCCACAAACCCCAAAACACGCACCTAAAATCAATAACACAGTTTCAATATTTAATTTTCAATTAATTAATATTACTTAACAACTAATTCTTAATTAATTAAAAATAAATTACTTCCCAACCTATACCCCTATAAACACCACAGGTTGAAACTAAAATTTATTACACAATTTCCATATTTAATTTTCAATTAATTAATATTAATCAACAAATAATTATGAATTAATTACAAATACATTATTTCCCACCCTAAACCCCTATAAACTCTACAACCCGCACCCAAAGTTAACTACACGATTTCCATATTGAGTTTTAATTCATTCATTAATGTTAATTATCACCAAATTGTTAATTAATAAAAAATAAATGATTTCCCACAGTTGACACTATAAAATATCAATTAAATAAATATTAATAAATAGAAACGATCATTATTTTATTATAATTAAATTACTTTCCACCCTTTTCCCCTATAAACCCCCAACCCGGTATGGAACTAAAAAACTCAAAATGTAATTAAAATAAAATTGATAACTAGTAAAAATGTAACACATATATTAAAAAACATTAACAAAACTTATACAAAACAATACATCACATACAGTTAAAATATATACTAAAATACATAACACTCTTCTAAAAATCGATATTTTAAACAACTATATTTTTGCAAACGATATTATTGACTTCTATAATTTTAAAAACGACATTTCTTACCTTAAATTCGATATTCGTGACAACGATATTCTTGCTGTCGATATTTCCCACGGACGAAATTTAGGACTCCATATTCCTGTATTTCAATAATTCCGACTCAATATTTTGTCTGCACACCCAAATAACAGTGTATGGAGTCTACCCAAGCATGATACAAGGTAAACAAGAGGAGGTCCTCTGAGGCCACCCAGCCGCAATGCTAGGTAAACCCATGGAGGTCCTGTCAGGCCACCAGCACACACTACAGGAATGCCACCCAGCCGCAATGCTAGGTAAACCTGTGGACACCCTCTGAGTTCACTCATAACACTACATTGACTCCAACCAGCTGCAATACTAGGTAAACTTGAGGAAACACTCCTAGGCCTCAGTAAACACTACTTGGGGTCCACTTACCTGCAATATTAGATCGAATTGAAAAGGCCCTCTGTGGCTGCCTGTAAAGATTACATGGATTTTGCCCTGCCGCAATATTAGGGAAACTAGAAGGGACCCAGTTGAGATCACCAGTAAAAACTGCATAGATTCCACTAAGCCGCAATACTAGGTAAACCTGTGGAGGCCCTCTGAGGCCACCAGTAAACAGAACATGGAATCCACCGAGCCGCAATACTACACAAACTCGAGAAGGCCCTCTGATGCACCAGTAAACACCGCATGGAATCCACACAGCCACAATACTAGGTAACACTCAGTAGTCCCTCTCTGGCAACCAGTAAACACACAAGATGGAACCATGTGCAATACTGAGTTAACCTTTGGAGGCCCTCTGAGGACACCAGTAGACACTGCATGGATTCTACCCAATTCTAGGTAAACCTGTGGAGACCCTCTGTGGCCACGAGTAAACACTGTTTGGAGTCCACCCAGGCACAATACTAGGTAAACCTGTGGAGGCTCTCTGAGACAACCAGTACACACTATATAGATTCCACCCAGCCGCAATACTAGGTACACCTAAGGAGGCCCTCTGAGGCCACCTGTAAACACACTACATGGAACCCACCAATTTGCAATACTAAGTTAACCTTTGGAGGTCCTCTGAGGTCACCAGTAAACACTGTATGCATTCTACATAGGCGAGATACTAGTTAAACCTGTGGAGGCCCTCTGAGACCATGAGTAGGTGGGTTCCACCCAGTCACAATACAAGGTAAACCTCTGGAGGCCCTCTGCAGCAACCAGTAAAGATTGCATATGTCTGCCCAGCCACATGGAATTTATACAGGTGCATTATTAGGTAAATTGAAAGAGGCCCTCTGAGGCCACCCATAAATACTGCATGGAGTACACCCAGCCGCAATACTAGGAACCAGAGGAGGCTCTGTGAGGCTAACAGTAAACACTACATGGATTCCACCCAGCAGCAATATAGGTAAACAGGGGAGGCCCTTCAATCAATCAATCAATCAAAGCATTTGTATAGCGCACTACTCACCCGGAGGGTCTCGAGGCGCATGGGGAGGGGGGTCCGCTACTGCTCGAACAACCAGGTCTTGAGCTGCTTCCTGAAGGCGAGGTGGTCCTGGGTCAGGCAGAGGTGGGTCGGGCGGGAGTTCCAAGTCTTGGCGGCGAGATAGGAGAAGGACCTTCCCCCTGCGGTGGCTCTTCGGATGCGGGGGACGGCGGTGAGGGCGTGGCCGGTCGATCGAAGATGGCGTTTGGGAGCGTAGAAGTTGAGGCGGCTGTTGAGGTATCCTGGGCCTTGGTTGTGTAGGGCTTTGTGTGCGTGGGTGAGGAGACGGAAGGTGATTCGCTTGTTGACCGGGAGCCAGTGAAGCCACCAGCAAACACTACAAGAAGTCGACCCAGTTGCAATACTAGGCAAACATAGGGGAGCCCTATGAGGACATCGATAAGCACTGCATGGAATCCACCTAGCTGCAATACTAGATAAACCTGTGGAGGTCCTCTAAGGCCACCAGGAAACACTACATGGAGTCCATCCAGGCGTGCAACTAGGTAGACACGAAGAGTGCCTCGGAGGCCACCAGTAAACACTGCATGGAGTCCAACCAGCCGCAAAACAGTCAACCTTTGGAGGCCCTCTGAGGCTACCAGTAAACGGTGCATGGATTCCACCCAGCCACAATAGTAGGTAAACCTGTGGAGGTCCTCTAAGGCCACCAGGAAACACTACATGGATTCCTCCCTGCCACTATACTAGGTAAACCTGAGGAGGCCCTCGGAGGCCACCAGTAATCAGTGCATTAAGTCCACCCAACCACAGTACTAGGTAATCTCGAAAAGGCCCTCTGGGGCCACCAGTAAACACTGAATGGATTCCACCCAGCCTCAATACTAGGTAAACCTGAGGAGGCCCTCTGAGGCCACCAGTAAACACTGCATGGATTCCACCCAGCAGCAATACTAGAAACCAGAGGAGGCCCTCTGGGGCCACCAGTAATCAGTGCATTGAGTCCACCCAATGACAGCACTAGGTAATCTCGAAGAGGCCCTCTGAGGCCACCAGTAAACACTGCATGGATTCCACCCAAGTGCAATAATAAGTATACCTGAAGTGGCCCTCTGAGGCCACCAGTAAACACTGCATGGATTCCACCCAGCCGCAATACTAGGTAAACCTGAGGAGGCCCTCTGAGGCCACCAGTAATCAGTGCATTGAGTCCACCCAACCACAGTACTAGGTAATCTCGAAGAGGCCCTCTGAGGCCACCAGTAAACACTGCATGATTCCACCCAAGAGCAATAATAAGTAAACCTGAGGCGGCCTTCTGAGGCCACCAGTAACCACTGCATGGATTCCACCCAGCCGCAATACTAGGAATACTCATAGAAGCCCTCTGAGGCACCAGTCCACACTAGACAGAGTCCACACAGACGAAATACTAGGCAAACATGGGGAGGCCATCTGAGAACATCGATAAGCACTGCATGGATTCCACCTAGCTGTAATACTAGGAAAAGTCATAGAATCCCTCTGAAGCCACCAGTAAAGACTGCATGGATTCGACCCAAGCGCAATAATAAGTAAACCTGAGGCGGCCCTCTGAGGCCACCAGTAAACACTGCATCGATTCCACCTAGCTGCAATATAAGGAAAACTCATAGAAGCCCTCTGAGGCCACCAGTAATCACTGCATAGATTCCACCCTGCTGCAATACTAGGAACCAGAGGAGGCCCTCTGAGGCCACCAGTAAACACTGCATGGATTCCACCCAGCCGCAATACAAGGAAAACTCATAGAATCCCTCTGAGGCCAGCAGTAAACACTGCATAGATTCCACCCAGCTGCAATACTACGAACCAGAAGAGGTCCTCTGAGGCCACCAGTAAACACTGCATGGATTCCACCCAGCTGCAATACTAGGTAAACCTGAGGAGGCCCTCTGAGGCCAACAGAAAACACTGCATAGATTCCACCCAGCTGCAATACTAGGAACCAGAGGAGGCCCTCTGAGGCCACCAGTAAACACTGCATGGATTCCACCTAGCTGCAATACAAGGAAAACTCATAGAAGCCCTCTGAGGCCACGAGTAAAGACTGCATGGATTCAACCCAAGCGCAATAATAAGTAAACCTGAGGAAGCCCTCTTAGGCCACAAGCAAACACTTCATGGATTCCACCTAGCTGCAATACAAGGAAAACTCATAGAAGCCCTCAGAGGCCACCAGAAACACTGCATGGATTCCACCCAGCTGCAATACTAGGTAAACCTGAGGAGGCCCTCTGAGGCTACCAGTAAACACTGCATGGATTTAACCTAGCTGCAATACAAGGAAAACTCATAGAAGCCCTCTGAGGCCACCAGTAAACACTGCAGGGATTCCACCCAGCTGCAATACTAGGAACCAGAGGAGGCCCTCTGAGGCCACAAGCAAACACTTCATGGATTCCACCTAGCTGCAATACAAGGAAAACTCATAGAAGCCCTCAAAGGCCACCAGTAAACACTACATAGATTCCACCAAGCTGCAATACTAGGAACCAGAGGAGGCCCTCTGAGGCCAACAGTAAACACTGCATGGATTCCACCTAGCTGCAATATAAGGAAAACTCATAGAAGCCCTCTGAGGCCACCTGTAAACACTGCATAGATTCCACCCAGCTGCAATACTAGAAACTAGAGTAGGTCCTCTGAGGCCACCAGTAAACACTGCATGGATTCCACCCAGCCGCAATACAAGGAAAACTCATAGAATCCCTCTGAGGCTAGCAGTAAACACTGCATGGATTCCACACAGCTGCAATACTAGAAACTAGAGTAGGTCCTCTGAGGCCACCAGTAAACACTGCATGGATTCCACCCAGCCGCAATACAAGGAAAACTCATAGAATCCCTCTGACGCCAGCAGTAAACACTGCATGGATTCCACCCAGCCGCAATACTAAGAATACTCATAGAAGCCCTCTGAGGCCACCAGTAAACACTGCATGGATTCCACCCAGCTGCAATACTAGAAACTAGAGTAGGTCCTCTGAGGCCACCAGTAAACACTGCATGGATTCCACCCAGCTGCAATACTAGAAACTAGAGTAGGTCCTCTGAGGCCACCAGTAAACACTGCATGGATTCCACCCAAGCGCAATACTAGGAACCAGAGGAGGCCCTCTGAGGCCACCAGTAAACACTGCATGATTCCACCCAAGCGCAATAATAAGTAAACCTGAGGCGGCCTTCTGAGGCCACCAGTAACCACTGCATCGATTCCACCCAGCTGCAATACAAGGAAAACTCATAGAAGCCCTCTGAGGCCACGAGTAAAGACTGCATGAATTCCACCTAGCTGCAATACAAGGAAAACTCATAGAAGCCCTCTGAGGCCACCAGTAAAAACTGCATAGATTCCACCCAGCTGCAATACTAGGAACCAGAGGAGGCCCTCTGAGGCCACCAGTAAACACTGCATGGATTCCACCCAGCTGCAATACAAGGAAAACTCATAGAAGCCCTCTGAGGTCACCAGAAAACACTGCATAGATTCCACCCAAGCGCAATAATAAGTAAACCTGAGGTGGCCCTCTGAGGCCACCAGTAAACACCGCATCGATTCCACCTAGCTGCAATACAAGGAAAACTCATAGAAGCCCTCTGAGGCCAGCAGTAAACACTGCATAGATTCCACCCAGCTGCAATACTAGGAACCAGAGGAGGTCCTCTGAGGCCACCAGTAAACACTGCATGGATTCCACCCAGCCACAATACTAGGTAAACCTGAGGAGGCCCTCCGAGGCCACCAGTAAACACTGCATGGATTCCACCCAGCTGCAATACTAGGTAAAACTGAGGAGGCCCTCTGAGGCCACCAGTAAACACTGCATAGATTCCATCCAGCTGCAATACTAGGAACCAGAGGAGGCCCTCTGAGGCCACAAGTAAACACTGCATGGATTCCACCCAGCTGCAATACTGGGAACCAGAGGAGGCCCTCTGAGGCCACCAGTAAACACTGCATGGATTCCACCTAGCTGCAATACAAGGAAAACTCATAGAAGCCCTCTGAGGCCACCAGTAAACACTACATAGATTCCACCCAGCTGCAATACTACGAACCAGAGGAGGCCCTCTGAGGCCACCAGTAAACACTGCATGGATTCCACCCAGCTGCAATACTAGAAACCAGAGGAGGTCCTCTGAGGCCAACAGAAAACATTGCATAGATTCCACCCAGCTGCAATACTAGGAACCAGAGGAGGTCCTCTGAGGCTACCAGTAAACACTGCATGGATTCCACCCAGCCGCAATACTAGGAAAACTCATAGAAGCCCTCTGAGGCCACCAGTAAACACTGCATGGATTCCACCCAGCTGCAATACTAGGTAAACCTGAGGAGGCCCACTGAGGCCACCAGTAAACACTGCATGGATTCCACGCAACAGCAATACTAGAAACCAGAGGAGGCCCTCTGAGGCCACCAGTAAACACTGCATGGATTCCACCCAGCCGCAATACTAAGAATAATCATAGAAGCCCACTGAGGCCACCAGTAAACACTGCATGGATTCCACCCAGCTGCAATACTAGGAACCAGGTGAGGCCCTTTGAGGCCACCAGTACACACTGCATGGATTCCACCCAGCCGCAATGCTAGGTAAACTTGAGGAGGCCCTCTGAGGCCAACAGAAAACACTGCATAGATTCCACCCAGCTGCAATACTAGGAACAAGAGGAGGCCCTCTGAGGCCACCAGTAAACACTGCATGGATTTCACCCAGCCGCAATACTAGGAAAACTCATAGAAGCCCTCTGAGGCCACCAGTAAACACTGCATGGATTCCACCTAGCTGCAATACAAGGAAAACTCATAGGAGCCCTCTGAGGCCAACAGAAAACACTGTATGGATTCCACCCAGCTGCAATACCAGGTAAACCTGAGGAGGCCCTCTGGGGCCACCAGAAAACACTGCATGGATTCCAACCAGCTGCAATACTAGGTAAACCTGAGGAGGCCTCTGAGGCCACCAGTAAACACTGCATGGATTCCACCTACTTGCAATACTAGGTAAACCTGAGGAAGCCCTCTGAGGCCACCAGTAAACACTGCATGGATTCCACCTAGCTGCAATACAAGGAAAACTCATAGGAGCCCTCTGAGGCGACCAGTAAACACTGCATGGATTCCACCCAGCTGCAATACTAGGAACCAGAAGAGGCCCTCTGAGGCCACCAGTAAACACTGCATGGATTCCACCCAGCCACAATACTAGGTAAACCTGAGGAGGCCCTCTGAGGCCACCAGTAAACACTGCATGGATTCCACCCAGCCGCAATACTAAGAATACTCATAGAAGCCCTCTGAGGCCACCAGTAAACACTGCATGGATTCCACCTAGCTGCAATACTAGGAACCCGATGAGGCCCTCTGAGGCCACCCATAAATACTGCATGGAGTACACCCAGCCGCAATACTAGGAACCAGAGGAGGCTCTGTGAGGCTAACAGTAAACACTACATGGATTCCACCCAGCAGCAATATAGGTAAACAGGGGAGGCCCTTTGAAGCCACCAGCAAACACTACAAGAAGTCGACCCAGTTGCAATACTAGGCAAACATGGGGAAGCCCTATGAGGACATCGATAAGCACTGCATGGAATCCACCTAGCTGCAATACTAGATAAACCTGTGGAGGTCCTCTAAGGCCACCAGGAAACACTACATTTATTTTTATTTATTTTATTTTATTTTATACTCTTATAAAGCGCCAGAATAGACCTCCGAAGGGGTATCTCCGCGCTGTTGCTGCAAGGAGGGTGTTCTGAGAAAGGTGTGCTGCAGTGGTGATATACAGGCAAGACATACATTAGTTACTGGGATACAGGTAGGTTTTTAGGGTTTTCCGAAAAATCAGGTGACTGTTAAGTGATCTTAGTTCGAGGGGCAGAGAGTTCCAGAGTACTGGTCCGGCATGGGCCAGCGCACGGCCACCCTGTCTGGTCTTCTTTACTCTAGGTATCTGCAACAGTTGCCGGTTACTGGAGCGTAAGGAACGCTCGGGGATGTAAGGCTGGAAGATTTCAGCCAGGTATTTTGGGCCTTCCCCTATCATACACTTGTGGATGGTACATAAGGTTTTAAACTGGACTCGTTTCCTCACTGGAAGCCAGTGGAGTCTAATCAGCAGGGGGCAGGAGGGAGTCCTCGGTGGAACATTCAGGACAATCCTCGCTGCTGTATTTTGGATCACCACATGGAGTCCATCCAGGCGTGCAACTAGGTAGACACGAAGAGTGCCTCGGAGGCCACCAGTAAACACTGCATGGAGTCCAACCAGCTGCAAAACAGTCAACCTTTGGAGGCCCTCTGAGGCTACCAGTAAACGGTGCATGGATTCCACCCAGCCACAATAGTAGGTAAACCTGTGGAGGTCCTCTAAGGCCACCAGGAAACACTACATGGATTCCTCCCTGCCACTATACTAGGTAAACCTGAGGAGGCCCTCGGAGGCCACCAGTAAACACTGCATGATTCCACCCAGCCGCAATACAAGGAAAACTCATAGAATCCCTCTGAGGCCAGCAGTAAACACTGCATAGATTCCACCCAGCTGCAATACTAGGAACCAGAAGAGGTCCTCTGAGGCCACCAGTAAACACTGCATGGATTCCACCCAGCTGCAATACTAGGTAAACCTGAGGAGGCCCTCTGAGGTCACCAGAAAACACTGCATAGATTCCACCCAGCTGCAATACTAGGAACCAGAGGAGGCCCTCTGAGGCCACCAGTAAACACTGCATGGATTCCACCTAACTACAATACAAGGAAAAATCATAGAAGCCCTCTGAGGCCACCAATAAACACTGTATAGATTCCCCCCAGCTGCAATACTAGGAACCTGAGGCGGCCCTCTGAGGCCACCAGTAAACACTGCATGGATTCCACCCAGCCGCAATACAAGGAAAAATCATAGAATCCCTCTGAGGCCAGCAGTAAACACTGCATAGATTCCACCCAGCTGCAATACTAGGAACCAGAGGAGGTCCTCTGAGGCCACCAGTAAACACTGCATGGATTCCACCCAGCCGCAATACAAGGAAAACTCATAGAATCCCTCTGAGGCCAGCAGTAAACACTGCATAGATTCCACCCAGCTGCAATACTAGGAACCAGAGGAGGTCCTCTGAGGCCACCAGTAAACACTGCATGGATTCCACCCAGCCGCAATACAAGAAAAACTCATAGAATCCCTCTGAGGCCAGCAGTAAACACTGCATAGATTCCACCCAGCTGCAATACTAGGAACCAGAGGAGGCCCTCTGAGGCCACCAGTAAACACTGCATCGATTCCACCTAGCTGCAATATAAGGAAAACTCATAGAAGCCCTCTGAGGCCACCTGTAAACACTGCATAGATTCCACCCAGCTGCAATACTAGGAACCAGAGGAGGCCCTCTGAGGCCACCAGTAAACACTGCATGGATTCCACCCAGCCGCAATACAAGGAAAACTCATAGAATCCCTCTGAGGCCAGCAGTAAACACTGCATGGATTCCACCCAGCTGCAATACTAGGTAAACCTGAGGAGGCCCTCTGAGGTCACCAGAAAACACTGCATAGATTCCACCCAGCTGCAATACTAGGAACCAGAGGAGGCCCTCTGAGGCCACCAGTAAACACTGCATGGATTCCACCTAGCTACAATACAAGGAAAAATCATAGAAGCCCTCTGAGGCCACCAATAAACACTGTATAGATTCCACCCAGCTGCAATACTAGGAACCAGAGGAGGCCCTCTGAGGCCACCAGTAAACACTGCATGGATTCCACCTAGCTACAATACAAGGAAAAATCATAGAAGCCCTCTGAGGCCAGCAGTAAAAACTGCATAGATTCCACCCAGCTGCAATACTAGGAACCAGAGGAGGTCCTCTGAGGCCACCAGTAAACACTGCATGGATTCCACCCAGCCGCAATACAAGGAAAACTCATAGAATCCCTCTGAGGCCAGCAGTAAACACTGCATAGATTCCACCCAGCTGCAATACTAGGAACCAGAGGAGGTCCTCTGAGGACACCAGAAAATACAGCATGGATTCCACCCAGCTGCAATACTAGGTAAACCTGAGGAGGCCCTCTGAGGCCACCAGTTAACACTGCATAGATTCCACCCAGCTGCAATACTAGGAACCAGAGGAGGCCCTCTGAGGCCACAAGTAAACACTTCATGGATTCCACCTAGCTGCAATACAAGGAAAACTCATAGAAGCCCTCTGAGGCCACCAGTAAACACTGCATAGATTCCACCCAGCTGCAATAGTAGGAACCAGAGGAGGCCCTCTGAGGCCACCAGTAAACACTGCATGGATTCCACCTAGCTGCAATACAAGGAAAACTCATAGAATCCCTCTGAGGCCAGCAGTAAACACTGCATAGATTCCACCCAGCTGCAATACTAGGAACCAGAAGAGGTCCTCTGAGGCCACCAGTAAACACTGCATGGATTCCACCCAGCTGCAATACTAGGTAAACCTGAGGAGGCCCTCTGAGGCCACCAGAAAACAGTGCATAGATTCCACCTAGCTACAATACAAGGAAAACTCATAGAAGCCCTCTGAGGCCACGAGTAAAGACTGCATGAATTCAACCCAAGCGCAATAACAAGTAAACCTGAGGCGGCCCTCTGAGGCCGCCAGTAAACACTGCATCGATTCCACCCAGCTGCAATACAAGGAAAAATCATAGAAGCCCTCTGAGGCCACCAATAAACACTGTATAGATTCCACCCAGCTGCAATACTAGGAACCAGAGGAGGCCCTCTGAGGTCACCAGTAAACACTGCATGGATTCCACCCAGCCGCAATACAAGGAAAACTCATAGAATCCCTCTGAGGCCACCAGTAAACACTGCATAGATTCCACCCAGCTGCAATACTAGGAACCAGAGGAGGTCCTCTAAGGCCACCAGTAAACACTGCATGGATTCCACCCAGCCGCAATACAAGGAAAACTCATAGAATCCCTCTGAGGCCAGCAGTAAACACTGCATAGATTCCACCCAGCTGCAATACTAGGAACCAGAGCAGGCCCTCCGAGGCCACCAGTAAACACTGCATAGATTCCACCCAGCTGCAATACTAGGAACCAGAGGAGGTCCTCTGAGGACACCAGAAAATACAGCATGGATTCCACCCAGCTGCAATACTAGGAACCAGAGGAGGCCCTCTGAGGCCACCAGTAAACACTGCATGGATTCCACCCAGCCTCAATACAAGGAAAACTCATAGAATCCCTCTGAGGCCAGCAGTAAACACTGCATAGATTCCACCCAGCTGCAATACAAGGAAACAGAAGAGGTCCT
Source organism: Lissotriton helveticus (assembly GCF_964261635.1). NCBI lineage: Eukaryota > Metazoa > Chordata > Amphibia > Caudata > Salamandridae > Lissotriton > Lissotriton helveticus. Next base: position 60,208,853 of record NC_136069.1, on the reverse strand, counting down.
CTGAGGCCACCAGTAAACACTGCATGGATTCCACCCAGCTGCAATACTAGGTAAACCTGAGGAGGCCCTCTGAGGCCACCAGAAAACAGTGCATAGATTCCACCTAGCTACAATACAAGGAAAACTCATAGAAGCCCTCTGAGGCCACGAGTAAAGACTGCATGAATTCAACCCAAGCGCAATAATAAGTAAACCTGAGGCGGCCCTCTGAGGCCGCCAGTAAACACTGCATCGATTCCACCCAGCTGCAATACAAGGAAAAATCATAGAAGCCCTCTGAGGCCACCAATAAACACTGTATAGATTCCACCCAGCTGCAATACTAGGAACCAGAGGAGGCCCTCTGAGGCCACCAGTAAACACTGCATGGATTCCACCCAGCCGCAATACAAGGAAAACTCATAGAATCCCTCTGAGGCCACCAGTAAACACTGCATAGATTCCACCCAGCTGAAATACTAGGAACCAGAAGAGGCCCTCTGAGGCCACCAGTAAACACTGCATGGATTCCACCCAGCCACAATACTAGGTAAACCTGAGGAGGCCCTCTGAGGCCACCAGTAAACACTGCATGGATTCCACCCAGCCGCAATACTAAGAATACTCATAGAAGCCCTCTGAGGCCACCAGTAAACACTGCATGGATTCCACCTAGCTGCAATACTAGGAACCCGATGAGGCCCTCTGAGGCCACCCATAAATACTGCATGGAGTACACCCAGCCGCAATACTAGGAACCAGAGGAGGCTCTGTGAGGCTAACAGTAAACACTACATGGATTCCACCCAGCAGCAATATAGGTAAACAGGGGAGGCCCTTTGAAGCCACCAGCAAACACTACAAGAAGTCGACCCAGTTGCAATACTAGGCAAACATGGGGAAGCCCTATGAGGACATCGATAAGCACTGCATGGAATCCACCTAGCTGCAATACTAGATAAACCTGTGGAGGTCCTCTAAGGCCACCAGGAAACACTACATTTATTTTTATTTATTTTATTTTATTTTATACTCTTATAAAGCGCCAGAATAGACCTCCGAAGGGGTATCTCCGCGCTGTTGCTGCAAGGAGGGTGTTCTGAGAAAGGTGTGCTGCAGTGGTGATATACAGGCAAGACATACATTAGTTACTGGGATACAGGTAGGTTTTTAGGGTTTTCCGAAAAATCAGGTGACTGTTAAGTGATCTTAGTTCGAGGGGCAGAGAGTTCCAGAGTACTGGTCCGGCATGGGCCAGCGCACGGCCACCCTGTCTGGTCTTCTTTACTCTAGGTATCTGCAACAGTTGCCGGTTACTGGAGCGTAAGGAACGCTCGGGGATGTAAGGCTGGAAGATTTCAGCCAGGTATTTTGGGCCTTCCCCTATCATACACTTGTGGATGGTACATAAGGTTTTAAACTGGACTCGTTTCCTCACTGGAAGCCAGTGGAGTCTAATCAGCAGGGGGCAGGAGGGAGTCCTCGGTGGAACATTCAGGACAATCCTCGCTGCTGTATTTTGGATCACCACATGGAGTCCATCCAGGCGTGCAACTAGGTAGACACGAAGAGTGCCTCGGAGGCCACCAGTAAACACTGCATGGAGTCCAACCAGCTGCAAAACAGTCAACCTTTGGAGGCCCTCTGAGGCTACCAGTAAACGGTGCATGGATTCCACCCAGCCACAATAGTAGGTAAACCTGTGGAGGTCCTCTAAGGCCACCAGGAAACACTACATGGATTCCTCCCTGCCACTATACTAGGTAAACCTGAGGAGGCCCTCGGAGGCCACCAGTAAACACTGCATGATTCCACCCAGCCGCAATACAAGGAAAACTCATAGAATCCCTCTGAGGCCAGCAGTAAACACTGCATAGATTCCACCCAGCTGCAATACTAGGAACCAGAAGAGGTCCTCTGAGGCCACCAGTAAACACTGCATGGATTCCACCCAGCTGCAATACTAGGTAAACCTGAGGAGGCCCTCTGAGGTCACCAGAAAACACTGCATAGATTCCACCCAGCTGCAATACTAGGAACCAGAGGAGGCCCTCTGAGGCCACCAGTAAACACTGCATGGATTCCACCTAACTACAATACAAGGAAAAATCATAGAAGCCCTCTGAGGCCACCAATAAACACTGTATAGATTCCCCCCAGCTGCAATACTAGGAACCTGAGGCGGCCCTCTGAGGCCACCAGTAAACACTGCATGGATTCCACCCAGCCGCAATACAAGGAAAAATCATAGAATCCCTCTGAGGCCAGCAGTAAACACTGCATAGATTCCACCCAGCTGCAATACTAGGAACCAGAGGAGGTCCTCTGAGGCCACCAGTAAACACTGCATGGATTCCACCCAGCCGCAATACAAGGAAAACTCATAGAATCCCTCTGAGGCCAGCAGTAAACACTGCATAGATTCCACCCAGCTGCAATACTAGGAACCAGAGGAGGTCCTCTGAGGCCACCAGTAAACACTGCATGGATTCCACCCAGCCGCAATACAAGAAAAACTCATAGAATCCCTCTGAGGCCAGCAGTAAACACTGCATAGATTCCACCCAGCTGCAATACTAGGAACCAGAGGAGGCCCTCTGAGGCCACCAGTAAACACTGCATCGATTCCACCTAGCTGCAATATAAGGAAAACTCATAGAAGCCCTCTGAGGCCACCTGTAAACACTGCATAGATTCCACCCAGCTGCAATACTAGGAACCAGAGGAGGCCCTCTGAGGCCACCAGTAAACACTGCATGGATTCCACCCAGCCGCAATACAAGGAAAACTCATAGAATCCCTCTGAGGCCAGCAGTAAACACTGCATGGATTCCACCCAGCTGCAATACTAGGTAAACCTGAGGAGGCCCTCTGAGGTCACCAGAAAACACTGCATAGATTCCACCCAGCTGCAATACTAGGAACCAGAGGAGGCCCTCTGAGGCCACCAGTAAACACTGCATGGATTCCACCTAGCTACAATACAAGGAAAAATCATAGAAGCCCTCTGAGGCCACCAATAAACACTGTATAGATTCCACCCAGCTGCAATACTAGGAACCAGAGGAGGCCCTCTGAGGCCACCAGTAAACACTGCATGGATTCCACCTAGCTACAATACAAGGAAAAATCATAGAAGCCCTCTGAGGCCAGCAGTAAAAACTGCATAGATTCCACCCAGCTGCAATACTAGGAACCAGAGGAGGTCCTCTGAGGCCACCAGTAAACACTGCATGGATTCCACCCAGCCGCAATACAAGGAAAACTCATAGAATCCCTCTGAGGCCAGCAGTAAACACTGCATAGATTCCACCCAGCTGCAATACTAGGAACCAGAGGAGGTCCTCTGAGGACACCAGAAAATACAGCATGGATTCCACCCAGCTGCAATACTAGGTAAACCTGAGGAGGCCCTCTGAGGCCACCAGTTAACACTGCATAGATTCCACCCAGCTGCAATACTAGGAACCAGAGGAGGCCCTCTGAGGCCACCAGTAAACACTGCATGGATTCCACCCAGCCGCAATACAAGGAAAACTCATAGAATCCCTCTGAGGCCAGCAGTAAACACTGCATAGATTCCACCCAGCTGCAATACTAGGAACCAGAAGAGGTCCTCTGAGGCCACCAGTAAACACTGCATGGATTCCACCCAGCTGCAATACTAGGTAAACCTGAGGAGGCCCTCTGAGGCCACCAGAAAACAGTGCATAGATTCCACCTAGCTACAATACAAGGAAAACTCATAGAAGCCCTCTGAGGCCACGAGTAAAGACTGCATGAATTCAACCCAAGCGCAATAACAAGTAAACCTGAGGCGGCCCTCTGAGGCCGCCAGTAAACACTGCATCGATTCCACCCAGCTGCAATACAAGGAAAAATCATAGAAGCCCTCTGAGGCCACCAATAAACACTGTATAGATTCCACCCAGCTGCAATACTAGGAACCAGAGGAGGCCCTCTGAGGCCACCAGTAAACACTGCATGGATTCCACCCAGCCGCAATACAAGGAAAACTCATAGAATCCCTCTGAGGCCACCAGTAAACACTGCATAGATTCCACCCAGCTGCAATACTAGGAACCAGAGGAGGTCCTCTAAGGCCACCAGTAAACACTGCATGGATTCCACCCAGCCGCAATACAAGGAAAACTCATAGAATCCCTCTGAGGCCAGCAGTAAACACTGCATAGATTCCACCCAGCTGCAATACTAGGAACCAGAGCAGGCCCTCCGAGGCCACCAGTAAACACTGCATAGATTCCACCCAGCTGCAATACTAGGAACCAGAGGAGGTCCTCTGAGGACACCAGAAAATACAGCATGGATTCCACCCAGCTGCAATACTAGGAACCAGAGGAGGCCCTCTGAGGCCACCAGTAAACACTGCATGGATTCCACCCAGCCTCAATACAAGGAAAACTCATAGAATCCCTCTGAGGCCAGCAGTAAACACTGCATAGATTCCACCCAGCTGCAATACAAGGAAACAGAAGAGGTCCTCTGAGGCCACCAGTAAACACTGCATGGATTCCACCCAGCTGCAATACTAGGTAAACCTGAGGAGGCCCTCTGAGGCCACCAGAAAACAGTGCATAGATTCCACCTAGCTACAATACAAGGAAAACTCATAGAAGCCCTCTGAGGCCACGAGTAAAGACTGCATGAATTCAACCCAAGCGCAATAATAAGTAAACCTGAGGCGGCCCTCTGAGGCCGCCAGTAAACACTGCATCGATTCCACCCAGCTGCAATACAAGGAAAAATCATAGAAGCCCTCTGAGGCCACCAATAAACACTGTATAGATTCCACCCAGCTGCAATACTAGGAACCAGAGGAGGCCCTCTGAGGCCACCAGTAAACACTGCATGGATTCCACCCAGCCGCAATACAAGGAAAACTCATAGAATCCCTCTGAGGCCACCAGTAAACACTGCATAGATTCCACCCAGCTGAAATACTAGGAACCAGAGGAGGTCCTCTGAGGACACCAGAAAATACAGCATGGATTCCACCTAGCTGCAATACAAGGAAAACTCATAGAATCCCTCTGAGGCCAGCAGTAAACACTGCATAGATTCCACCCAGCTGCAATACTAGGAACCAGAGCAGGCCCTCCGAGGCCACCAGTAAACACTGCATAGATTCCACCCAGCTGCAATACTAGGAACCAGAGGAGGTCCTCTGAGGACACCAGAAAATACAGCATGGATTCCACCCAGCTGCAATACTAGGAACCAGAGGAGGCCCTCTGAGGCCACCAGTTAACACTGCATAGATTCCACCCAGCCGCAATACTAGGTAAACCTGAGGAGGCCCTCTGAGGCCACCAGTAAACACTGCATGGATTTAACCTAGCTGCAATACAAGGAAAACTCATAGAAGCCCTCTGAGGCCACCAGTAAACAATACATAGATTCCACCCAGCTGCAATACAAGGACCAGAGGAGGCCCTCTGAGGCCAGCAGTAAACACTGCATGGATTCCACCCAGCTGCAATACTAGAAACTAGAGTAGGTCCTCTGAGGCCACCAGTAAACACTGCATAGATTCCACCCAGCTGCAATACTAGGAACCAGAGGAGGCCCTCTGAGGCCACCAGTAAACACTGCATGGATTCCACCCAGACGCAATACAAGGAAAACTCATAGAATCCCTCTGAGGCCAGCAGTAAACACTGCATAGATTCCACCCAGCTGCAATACTAGGAACCAGAAGAGGTCCTCTCAGGCCACCAGTAAACACTGCATGGATTCCACCCAGCTGCAATACTAGGTAAACCTGAGGAGGCCCTCTGAGGTCACCAGAAAACACTGCATAGATTCCACCCAGCTGCAATACTAGGAACCAGAGGAGGCCCTCTGAGGCCACCAGTAAACACTGCATGGATTCCACCCAGCCGCAATACAAGGAAAAATCATAGAATCCCTCTGAGGCCAGCAGTAAACACTGCATAGATTCCACCCAGCCGCAATACTAGGTAAACCTGAGGAGGCCCTCTGAGGCCAACAGAAAACACTGCATAGATTCCACCCAGCTGCAATACTAGGAACCAGAGGAGGTCCTCTGAGGCCACCAGTAAACACTGCATGGATTCCACCCAGCCGCAATACAAGGAAAACTCATAGAATCCCTCTGAGGCCAGCAGTAAACACTGCATAGATTCCACCCAGCTGCAATACTAGGAACCAGAGGAGGTCCTCTGAGGCCACCAGTAAACACTGCATGGATTCCACCCAGCCGCAATACAAGAAAAACTCATAGAATCCCTCTGAGGCCAGCAGTAAACACTGCATAGATTCCACCCAGCTGCAATACTAGGAACCAGAGGAGGCCCTCTGAGGCCACCAGTAAACACTGCATCGATTCCACCTAGCTGCAATATAAGGAAAACCCATAGAAGCCCTCTGAGGCCACCTGTAAACACTGCATAGATTCCACCCAGCTGCAATACTAGGAACCAGAGGAGGCCCTCTGAGGCCACCAGTAAACACTGCATGGATTCCACCCAGCCGCAATACAAGGAAAACTCATAGAATCCCTCTGAGGCCAGCAGTAAACACTGCATGGATTCCACCCAGCTGCAATACTAGGTAAACCTGAGGAGGCCCTCTGAGGTCACCAGAAAACACTGCATAGATTCCACCCAGCTGCAATACTAGGAACCAGAGGAGGCCCTCTGAGGCCACCAGTAAACACTGCATGGATTCCACCTAGCTACAATACAAGGAAAACTCATAGAAGCCCTCTGAGGCCAGCAGTAAACACTGTATAGATTCCACCCAGCTGCAATACTAGGAACCAGAGGAGGCCCTCTGAGGCCACGAGTAAAGACTGCATGAATTCAACCCAAGCGCAATAATAAGTAAACCAGAGGAGGCCCTCTGAGGCCACCAGTAAACACTGCATGGATTCCACCTAGCTACAATACAAGGAAAAATCATAGAAGCCCTCTGAGGCCACCAATAAACACTGTATAGATTCCACCCAGCTGCAATACTAGGAACCAGAGGAGGCCCTCTGAGGCCACCAGTAAACACTGCATGGATTCCACCCAGCCTCAATACAAGGAAAAATCATAGAAGCCCTCTGAGGCCACCAATAAACACAGTATAGATTCCACCCAGCTGCAATACTAGGAACCAGAGGAGGCCCTCTGAGGCCACCAGTAAACACTGCATGGATTCCACCCTGCCGCAATACAAGGAAAAATCATAGAATCCCTCTGAGGCCAGCAGTAAACACTGCATAGATTCCACCCAGCTGCAATACTAGGAACCAGAGGAGGACCTCTGAGGCCACCAGTAAACACTGCATGGATTCCACCCAGCCGCAATACAAGGAAAACTCATAGAATCCCTCTGAGGCCAGCAGTAAACACTGCATAGATTCCACCCAGCTGCAATACTAGGAACCAGAGGAGGTCCTCTGAGGACACCAGAAAATACAGCATGGATTCCACCCAGCTGCAATACTAGGTAAACCTGAGGAGGCCCTCTGAGGCCACCAGTTAACACTGCATAGATTCCACCCAGATGCAATACTAGGAACCAGAGGAGGCCCTCTGAGGCCACAAGTAAACACTTCATGGATTCCACCTAGCTGCAATACAAGGAAAACTCATAGAAGCCCTCTGAGGCCACCAGTAAACACTGCATAGATTCCACCCAGCTGCAATAGTAGGAACCAGAGGAGGCCCTCTGAGGCCACCAGTAAACAATGCATGGATTCCACCCAGCTGCAATACAAGGAAAACTCATAGAATCCCTCTGAGGCCAGCAGTAAACACTGCATAGATTCCACCCAGCTGCAATACTAGGAACCAGAGGAGGCCCTCTGAGGCCAACAGTAAACACTGCATGGATTCCACCCAGCTGCAATACAAGGAAAACTCATAGAAGCCCTCTGAGGCCACGAGTAAAGACTGCATGAATTCAACCCAAGCGCAATAATAAGTAAACCTGAGGCGGCCCTCTGAGGCCGCCAGTAAACACTGCATCGATTCCACCCAGCTGCAATACAAGGAAAAATCATAGAAGCCCTCTGAGGCCACCAATAAACACTGTATAGATTCCACCCAGCTGCAATACTAGGAACCAGAGGAGGCCCTCTGAGGCCACCAGTAAACACTGCATGGATTCCACCCAGCCGCAATACAAGGAAAACTCATAGAATCCCTCTGAGGCCACCAGTAAACACTGCATAGATTCCACCCAGCTGCAATACTAGGAACCAGAGGAGGCCCTCTGAGGCCACCAGTAAACACTGCATGGATTCCACCCAGCCGCAATACAAGGAAAACTCATAGAATCCCTCTGAGGCCAGCAGTAAACACTGCATAGATTCCACCCAGCTGCAATACTAGGAACCAGAGGAGGCCCTCTGAGGCCACCAGTAAACACTGCATGGATTCCACCCAGCCGCAATACAAGGAAAACTCATAGAATCCCTCTGAGGCCAGCAGTAAACACTGCATAGATTCCACCCAGCTGCAATACTAGGAACCAGAAGAGGTCCTCTGAGGCCACCAGTAAACACTGCATGGATTCCACCCAGCTGCAATACTAGGAACCAGAAGAGGTCCTCTGAGGCCACCAGTAAACACTGCATGGATTCCACCCAGCTGCAATACTAGGTAAACCTGAGGAGGCCCTCTGAGGCCACCAGAAAACAGTGCATAGATTCCACCTAGCTACAATACAAGGAAAACTCATAGAAGCCCTCTGAGGCCACGAGTAAAGACTGCATGGATTCCACCCAGCTGCAATACTAGGAACCAGAGGAGGCCCTCTGAGGCCACCAGTAAACACTGCATGGATTCCACCCAGCCGCAATACAAGGAAAAATCATAGAAGCCCTCTGAGGCCACCAATAAACACTGTATAGATTCCACCCAGCTGCAATACTAGGAACCAGAGGAGGCCCTCTGAGGCCACCAGTAAACACTGCATGGATTCCACCCAGCCGCAATACAAGGAAAACTCATAGAATCCCTCTGAGGCCACCAGTAAACACTGCATAGATTCCACCCAGCTGAAATACTAGGAACCAGAGGAGGTCCTCTGAGGCCACCAGAAAATACAGCATGGATTCCATCCAGCTGCAATACTAGGTAAACCTGAGGAGGCCCTCTGAGGCCACCAGTTAACACTGCATAGATTCCACCCAGCTGCAATACTAGGAACCAGAGGAGGCCCTCTGAGGCCACCAGTAAACACTGCATGGATTCCACCCTGCCGCAATACAAGGAAAAATCATAGAATCCCTCTGAGGCCAGCAGTAAACACTGCATAGATTCCACCCAGCTGCAATACTAGGAACCAGAGGAGGTCCTCTGAGGCCACCAGTAAACACTGCATGGATTCCACCCAGCCGCAATACAAGGAAAACTCATAGAATCCCTCTGAGGCCAGCAGTAAACACTGCATAGATTCCACCCAGCTGCAATACTAGGAACCAGAGGAGGTCCTCTGAGGACACCAGAAAATACAGCATGGATTCCACCCAGCTGCAATACTAGGTAAACCTGAGGAGGCCCTCTGAGGCCACCAGAAAACACTGCATAGATTCCACCCAGCCGCAATACTAGGAACCAGAGGAGGCCCTCTGAGGCCACAAGTAAACACTTCATGGATTCCACCTAGCTGCAATACAAGGAAAACTCATAGAAGCCCTCTGAGGCCACCAGTAAACACTGCATAGATTCCACCCAGCTGCAATAGTAGGAACCAGAGGAGGCCCTCTGAGGCCACCAGTAAACACTGCATGGATTCCACCCAGCCGCAATACAAGGAAAACTCATAGAATCCCTCTGAGGCCAGCAGTAAACACTGCATAGATTCCACCCAGCTGCAATACTAGGAACCAGAAGAGGTCCTCTGAGGCCACCAGTAAACACTGCATGGATTCCACCCAGCTGCAATGCTAGGTAAACCTGAGGAGGCCCTCTGAGGCCACCAGAAAACAGTGCATAGATTCCACCTAGCTACAATACAAGGAAAACTCATAGAAGCCCTCTGAGGCCACGAGTAAAGACTGCATGAATTCAACCCAAGCGCAATAATAAGTAAACCTGAGGCGGCCCTCTGAGGCCGCCAGTAAACACTGCATCGATTCCACCCAGCTGCAATACAAGGAAAAATCATAGAAGCCCTCTGAGGCCACCAATAAACACTGTATAGATTCCACCCAGCTGCAATACTAGGAACCAGAGGAGGCCCTCTGAGGCCACCAGTAAACACTGCATGGATTCCACCCAGCCGCAATACAAGGAAAACTCATAGAATCCCTCTGAGGCCACCAGTAAACACTGCATAGATTCCACCCAGCTAAAATACTAGGAACCAGAGGAGGTCCTCTGAGGACACCAGAAAATACAGCATGGATTCCACCCAGCTGCAATACTAGGTAAACCTGAGGAGGCCCTCTGAGGCCACCAGTTAACACTGCATAGATTCCACCCAGCTGCAATACTAGGAACCAGAGGAGGCCCTCTGAGGCCACCAGTTAACACTGCATAGATTCCACCCAGCCGCAATACTAGGTAAACCTGAGGCGGCCCTCTGAGGCCACCAGTAAACACTGCATGGATTCCACCCAGCTGCAATACAAGGAAAACTCATAGAAGCCCTCTGAGGCCACCAGTAAACAATACATAGATTCCACCCAGCTGCAATACAAGGACCAGAGGAGGCCCTCTGAGGCCACCAGTAAACACTGCATGGATTCCACCCAGCTGCAATACTAGAAACTAGAGTAGGTCCTCTGAGGCCACCAGTAAACACTGCATGGATTCCACCCAGACGCAATACAAGGAAAACTCATAGAATCCCTCTGAGGCCAGCAGTAAACACTGCATAAATTCCACCCAGCTGCAATACTAGGAACCAGAGGAGGTCCTCTGAGGCCACCAGTAAACACGGCATGGATTCCACCCAGCTGCAATACTAGGTAAACCTGAGGAGGCCCTCTGAGGCCACCAGTAAACACTGCATAGATTCCACCCAGCTGCAATACTAGGAACCAGAGGAGGCCCTCTGAGGCCACCAGTAAACACTGCATGGATTCCACCCAGCCGCAATACAAGGAAAACTCATAGAAGCCGTCTGAGGCCACCAGTAAAGACTGTATGGATTCCACCCAAGCGCAATAATAAGTAAACCTGAGGCGGCCCTCTGAGGCCACCAGTAAACACTGCATCGATTCCACCTAGCTGCAATATAAGGAAAACTCATAGAAGCCCTCTGAGGCCAGCAGTAAAAACTGCATAGATTCCACCCAGCTGCAATACTAGGAACCAGAGGAGGCCCTCTGAGGCCACCAGTAAACACTGCATGGATTCCACCCAGCTGCAATACAAGGAAAACTCATAGAAGCCCTCTGAGGCAACCAGTAAAAACTGCATAGATTCCACCCAGCTGCAATACTAGGAACCAGAGGAGGCCCTCTGAGGCCACCAGTAAACACTGCATGGATTCCACCCAGCTGCAATACAAGGAAAACTCATAGAAGCCCTCTGAGGCCACCAGTAAAGACTGTATGGATTCCACCCAAGCGCAATAATCAGTAAACCTGAGGCGGCCCTCTGAGGCCACCAGTAAACACTGCATGGATTCCACCCAGCTGCAATACAAGTAAAACTCATAGAAGCCCTCTGAGGCCACCAGTAAAAACTGCATAGATTCCACCCAGCTGCAATACTAGGAACCAGAGGAGGCCCTCCGAGGCCACCAGTAAACACTTCATGGATTCCACCTAGCTGCAATACAAGGAAAACTCATAGAAGCCCTCTGAGGCCAACAGAAAACACTGTATGGATTCCACCCAGCTGCAATACTGGGAACCAGAGGAGGTCCTCTGAGGCCACAAGCAAACACTGCATGGATTCCACCCAGCCGCAATACAAGGAAAACTCATAGAATCCCTCTGAGGCCAGCAGTAAACACTGCATGGATTCCACCCAGCCGCAATACTAGGAAAACTCATAGAAGCCCTCTGAGGCCACCAGTAAACAATGCATGGATTCCACCCAGCTGCAATACTAGGTAAACCTGAGGAGGCCCACTGAGGCCACCAGTAAACACTGCATGGGCTCCACCCAGCCGCAATACTAGGAACTAGATGAGGCCCTCTGAGGCCACCAGTAAACACTGCATGGATTCCACCCAGCTGCAATACTAGGTAAACCTGAGGAGGCCCACTGAGGCCACCAGTAAACACTGCATGGGCTCCACCCAGCCGCAATACTAGGAACTAGATGAGGCCCTCTGAGGCCACCAGTAAACACTGCATTGATTCCACCCGGCCGCAATGCTAGGTAAACCTGAGGAGGCCCTCTGAGGCCAACAGAAAACACTGCATGGATTCCACCCAGCCGCAATACTAGGAACCAGAGGAGGCCCTCTGAGGCCACCAGTAAACACTGCATGGATTCCACCCAGCCGCAATGCTAGGTAAACCTGAGGAGGCCCTCTGAGGCCACCAGTAAACACTGCATGGATTCCACCCAGCAGCAATACTAGAAACCAGAGGAGGCCCTCTGAGGCCACCAGTAAACACTGCATGGATTCCACCCAGCCGCAATACTAAGAATAATCATAGAAGCCCTCTGAGGCCACCAGTACACACTGCATGGATTCCACCCAGCCGCAATGCTAGGTAAACCTGAGGAGGCCCTCTGAGGCCAACAGAAAACACTGCATAGATTCCACCCAGCTGCAATACTCGGAACAAGAGGAAGCCCTCTGAGGCCACCAGTAAACACTGCATGGATTCCACCCAGCCGCAATACTAGGAAAAATCATAGAATCCCTCTGAGGCCAGCAGTAAACACTGCATAGATTTCACCCAGCTGCAATACTAGGAACCAGAGGAGGCCCTCTGAGGCCACAAGTAAAGACTGCATGGATTTAACCTAACCGCAATACAAGGAAAACTCATAGAATCCCTCTGACGCCAGCAGTAAACACTGCATGGATTCCACCCAGCTGCAATACTAGGAACCAGAGGAGGCCCTCTAAAACCACCAGTAAACACTGCAGGGATTCCACCTAGCCGCAATACTAGGAACCAGAGGAGGCCCTCTGAGGCCACCAGTAAACACTGCATGGATTACACCCAGCCGCAATACTAGGAACCAGAGGAGGCCCTCTGAGGCCACCAGTAAACACTGCATGGATTCCACCCAGCCGCAATGCTAGGTAAACCTGAGGAGGCCCTCTGAGGCCACCAGTAAACACTGCATGGATTCCACCCAGCAGCAATACTAGAAACCAGAGGAGGCCCTCTGAGGCCACCAGTAAACACTGCATGGATTCCACCCAGCCGCAATACTAAGAATAATCATAGAAGCCCTCTGAGGCCACCAGTACACACTGCATGGATTCCACCCAGCCGCAATGCTAGGTAAACCTGAGGAGGCCCTCTGAGGCCAACAGAAAACACTGCATAGATTCCACCCAGCTGCAATACTCGGAACAAGAGGAAGCCCTCTGAGGCCACCAGTAAACACTGCATGGATTCCACCCAGCCGCAATACTAGGAAAAATCATAGAATCCCTCTGAGGCCAGCAGTAAACACTGCATAGATTCCACCCAGCTGCAATACTAGGAACCAGAGGAGGCCCTCTAAAACCACCAGTAAACACTGCATGGATTCCACCTAGCCGCAATACTAGGAACCAGAGGAGGCCCTCTGAGGCCACCAGTAAACACTGCATGGATTCCACCCAGCCGCAATACTAGGAAAAATCATAGAATCCCTCTGAGGCCAGCAGTAAACACTGCATAGATTCCACCCAGCTGCAATACTAGGAACCAGAGGAGGCCCTCTAAAACCACCAGTAAACACTGCAGGGATTCCACCTAGCCGCAATACTAGGAACCAGAGGAGGCCCTCTGAGGCCACCAGTAAACACTGCATGGATTCCACCCAGCCGCAATACTAGGAACCAGAGGAGGCCCTCTGAGGCCACCAGTAAACACTGCATGGATTCCACCCAGCCGCAATGCTAGGTAAACCTGAGGAGGCCCTCTGAGGCCACCAGTAAACACTGCATGGATTCCACCCAGCAGCAATACTAGAAACCAGAGGAGGCCCTCTGAGGCCACCAGTAAACACTGCATGGATTCCACCCAGCCGCAATACTAAGAATAATCATAGAAGCCCTCTGAGGCCACCAGTACACACTGCATGGATTCCACCCAGCCGCAATGCTAGGTAAACCTGAGGAGGCCCTCTGAGGCCAACAGAAAACACTGCATAGATTCCACCCAGCTGCAATACTCGGAACAAGAGGAAGCCCTCTGAGGCCACCAGTAAACACTGCATGGATTCCACCCAGCCGCAATACTAGGAAAAATCATAGAATCCCTCTGAGGCCAGCAGTAAACACTGCATAGATTCCACCCAGCTGCAATACTAGGAACCAGAGGAGGCCCTCTGAGGCCACAAGTAAAGACTGCATGGATTTAACCTAACCGCAATACAAGGAAAACTCATAGAAGCCCTCTGAGGCCACCAGTAAACACTGCATAGATTCCACCCAGCTGCAATACTAGGAACCAGAGGAGGCCCTCTGAGGCCACAAGTAAACACTTCATGGATTCCACCTAGCTGCAATACAAGGAAAACTCATAGAAGCCCTCTGAGGCCAACAGAAAACACTGTATGGATTCCACCCAGCTGCAATACTGGGAACCAGAGGAGGCCCTCTGAGGCCACCAGTAAACACTGCATGGATTCCACCCAGCCGCAATACTAGGAAAACTCATAGAAGCCCTCTGAGGCCACCAGTAAACAATGCATGGATTCCACCCAGCCGCAATAGTAGGAACCAGATGAGGCCCTCTGAGGCCACCAGTAAACACTGCATGGGCTCCACCCAGCCGCAATAGTAGGAACCAGATGAGGCCCTCTGAGGCCACCAGTAAACACTGCATGGATTCCACCCAGCCGCAATGCTAGGTAAACCTGAGGAGGCCCTCTGAGGCCAACAGAAAACACTGCATGGATTCCACCCAGCTGCAATACTAGAAACCAGAGGAGGCCCTCTGAGGCCACCAGTAAACACTGCATGGATTCCACCCAGCAGCAATACTAGAAACCAGAGGAGGCCCTCTGAGGCCACAAGTAAACACTTCATGGATTCCACCTAGCTGCAATACAAGGAAAACTCATAGAAGCCCTCTGAGGCCAACAGAAAACACTGTATGGATTCCACCCAGCTGCAATACTGGGAACCAGAGGAGGTCCTCTGAGGCCACCAGTAAACACTGCATGGATTCCACCTAGCTGCAATACAAGGAAAACTCATAGAAGCCCTCTGAGGCCAACAGAAAACACTGTATGGATTCCACCCAGCTGCAATACTGGGAACCAGAGGAGGTCCTCTGAGGCCACCAGTAAACACTGCATGGATTCCACCCAGCCGCAATACTAGGAATACTCATAGAAGCCCTCTGAGGCCACCAGTAAACAATGCATGGATTCCACCCAGCTGCAATACTAGGTAAACCTGAGGAGGCCCACTGAGGCCACCAGTAAACACTGCATGGGCTCCACCCAGCCGCAATAGTAGGAACCAGATGAGGCCCTCTGAGGCCACCAGTAAACACTGCATGGATTCCACCCAGCCGCAATGCAAGGAAAACTCATAGAATCCCTCTGAGGCCAGCAGTAAACACTGCATAGATTCCACCCAGCTGCAATACTAGGTAAACCTGAGGAGGCCCTCTGAGGCCAACAGAAAACACTGCATGGATTCCACCCAGCCGCAATACTAGGAACCAGAGGAGGCCCTCTGAGGCCACCAGTAAACACTGCATGGATTCCACCCAGCCGCAATGCTAGGTAAACCTGAGGAGGCCCTCTGAGGCCACCAGTAAACACTGCATGGATTCCACCCAGCCGCAATGCTAGGTAAACCTGAGGAGGCCCTCTGAGGCCACCAGTAAACACTGCATGGATTCCACCCAGCAGCAATACTAGAAACCAGAGGAGGCCCTCTGAGGCCACCAGTAAACACTGCATGGATTCCACCCAGCCGCAATACTAAGAATAATCATAGAAGCCCTCTGAGGCCACCAGTAAACACTGCATGGATTCCACCCAGCTGCAATACTAGGAACTAGGTGAGGCCCTCTGAGGCCACCAGTACACACTGCATGGATTCCACCCAGCCGCAATGCTAGGTAAACCTGAGGAGGCCCTCTGAGGCCAACCGAAAACACTGCATAGATTCCACCCAGCTGCAATACTCGGAACAAGAGGAAGCCCTCTGAGGCCACCAGTAAACACTGCATGGATTCCACCCAGCCGCAATACTAGGAAAACTCATAGAAGCCCTCTGAGGCCACCAGTAAACACTGCATGGATTCCACCTAGCTGCAATACAAGGAAAACTCATAGGAGCCCTCCGAGGCCAACAGAAAACACTGTATGGATTCCACCCAGCTGCAATACCAGGTAAACCTGTGGAGGCCCTCTGGGGCCACCAGAAAACACTGCATGGATTCCAACCAGCTGCAATACTAGGTAAACCTGAGGAGGCCTCTGAGGCCACCAGTAAACACTGCATGGATTCCACCCAGCTGCAATACTAGGTAAACCTGGGGAGGCCCTCTGAGGCCACCAGTAAACACTGCATGGATTCCACCTAGCTGCAATACAAGGAAAACTCATAGGAGCCCTCTGAGGCGACCAGTAAACACTGCATGGATTCCACCCAGCTGCAATACTAGTAACCAGAGGAGGCCACTAGTAAACACTGCATGGATTCCACCCAGCCGCAATACTAGGTAAACCTGAGGAGGCCCTCTGAGGCCACCAGTAAACACTGCATGGATTCGCCCCAGCCGCAATACTAGGAAAACTCATAGAAGCCCTCTGAGGCCACCAGTAAACACTGCATGGATTCCACCCAGCTGCAATACTAGGTAAACTTGAGGAGGCCCTGTGAGGCCAACAGAAAATACTGCATAGATTCCACCCAGCTGCAATACTAGGAACCAGAGGAGGCCCTCTGAGGCCACCAGTTAACACTGCATGGATTCCACCCAGCCGCAATACAAGGAAAACTCATAGAATCCCTCTGAGGCCAGCAGTAAACACTGCATAGATTCCACCCAGCCGCAATACTAGGAAAACTCATAGAAGCCCTCTGAGGCCACCAGTAAACACTGCAGGGATTCCACCCAGCTGCAATACTAGGAACCAGATGAGGCGCTCTGAGGCCACCAGTAAACACTGCATGGATTCCACCCAGCCCCAATACTAGGTAAACCTGAGGAGGCCCTCTGAGGCCAACAGAAAACACTGCATGGATTCCACCCAGCTGCAATACTAGGAACCAGATGAGGCGCTCTGAGGCCACCAGTAAACACTGCATGGATTCCACCCAGCCCCAATACTAGGTAAACCTGAGGAGGCCCTCTGAGGCTACCAGTAAACACTGCATAGATTCCACCCAGCCGCAATACTAGGTAAACCTGAGGAGGCCTTCTGAGGCCACCAGTAAACACTGCATGAATCCACCCAGCCGCAAAACTAAGAATACTCATAGAAGCCCTCTGTGGCCACCAGTAAACACTGCATGGATTCCACCCAGCTGCAATGCTAGGAACCAGATGAGGCCCTCTGAGGCCACCAGTAAACACTGCATGGATTCCACCCAGCTGCAATACTAGGAACCAGATGAGGCCCTCTGAGGCCACCAGTAAACACTGCATGGATTCCACCCAGCCGCAATGCTAGGTAAACCTGAGGAGGCCCTCTGAGGCCACCAGTAAACAATGCATGGATTCCATCCAGCCGCAATACTAGGTAAACCTGAGGAGGCCCTCTGAGGCCACCAGAAAACACTGCATGGATTCCACCCAGCTGCAATACTAGGAACCAGAGGAGGTCCTCTAAGGCCACCAGTAAACACTGCAGGGATTCCACCCAGCCGCAATGCTAGGTAAACCTGAGGAGGCCCTCTGAGGCCAACAGAAAACACTGCATGGATTCCACCCAGCCGCAATACTAGGAAAACTCATAGAAGCCCTCTGAGGCCAACAGAAAACACTGCATGGATTCCACCCAGCTGCAATACTAGGAACCAGATGAGGCCCTCTGAGGCCACCAGTAAACACTGCATGGATTCCACCCAGCCGCAATGCTAGGTAAACCTGAGGAGGCCCTCTGAGGCCAACAGAAAACACTGCATGGATTCCACCCAGCCGCAATACTAGGAAAACTCATAGAAGCCCTCTGAGGCCACCAGTAAACACTGCATGGATTCCACCCAGCTGCAATACTAGGTAAACCTGAGGAGGCCCTCTGAGGCCACCAGAAAACACTGCATGGATTCCACCCAGCTGTAATACTAGGAACCAGAGGAGGTCCTCTAAGGCCACCAGTAAACACTGCAGGGATTCCACCTAGCTGCAATACAAGGAAAACTCATAGAGGCTCTCTGAGGTCACCAGTAAACACTGCATGGATTCCACCCAGCTGCAATACTAGGAAAACTCATAGAAGCCCTCTGAGGCCACCAGTAAACACTGCATGGATTCCACCCAGCCGCAATACTAGGAAAACTCATAGAAGCCCTCTGAGGCCACCAGTAAACACTGCATGGATTCCACCCAGCTGCAATACTAGGTAAACCTGAGGAGGCCCTCTGAGGCCAACAGAAAACACTGCATGGATTCCACCCAGCTGCAATACTAGGAACCAGAGGAGGTCCTCTGAGGCCACCAGTAAACACTGCAGGGATTCCACCTAGCTGCAATACAAGGAAAACTCATAGAGGCTCTCTGAGGTCACCAGTAAACACTGCATGGATTCCACCCAGCTGCAATACTAGGAACCAGATGAGGCCCTCTGAGGCCACCAGTAAACACTGCATGGATTCCACCCAGCCCCAATACAAGGTAAACCTGAGGAGGCCCTCTGAGGCCAACAAAAAACACTGCATTGATTCCACCCAGCTGCAATACTAGGAACCAGAGGAGGCCCTCTGAGGCTACCAGTAAACACTGCATGGATTCCACCCAGCCGCAATACTAGGAAAACTCATAGAAGCCCTCTGAGGCCACCAGTAAACACTGCATGGATTCCACCCAGCCGCAATACTAGGTAAACCTGAGGAGGCCCTCTGAGGCCAACAGAAAACACTGCATAGATTCCACCCAGTTGCAATACCAGGAACCAGAAGAGGCCCTCTGAGGCCACCAGTAAACACTGCATGGATTCCACCCAGCTGCAATACTAGGAACCAGAGGAGGCCCTCTGAGGCCACCAGTAAACACTGCATGGATTCCACCCAGCCGCTTTACTAGGAAAACTCATAGAAGCCCTCTGAGGCCAACAGAAAACACTGCATGGATTCCACTCAGCTGCAATACTATGTAAACCGGAGGAGGCCCTCTGAGGCCACCGGTAAACACTGCATGGATTCCACCCAGCCGCAATACAAGGAAAACTCATAGAAGCCCTCTGAGGCCAACAGAAAACACTGCATAGATTCCACCCAGTTGCAATACCAGGAACCAGAAGAGGCCCTCTGAGGCCACCAGTAAACACTGCATGGATTCCACCCAGCCGCTTTACTAGGAAAACTCATAGAAGCCCTCTGAGGCCAACAGAAAACACTGCATGGATTCCACTCAGCTGCAATACTATGTAAACCGGAGGAGGCCCTCTGTGGCCACCAGTAAACACTGCATGGATTCCACCCAGCTGCAATGCTAGGTAAACCTGAGGAGGCCTCTGAGGCCACCAGTAAACACTGCATGGATTCCATCCAGCCGCAATACTAGGTAAACCTGAGGAGGCCTCTGCGGTCACCAATAAACACTGCATAGATTCCACCCAGCTGCAATACTAGGTAAACCTGAGGAGGCCCTCTTAGCCCACAAGTGAACACTACATGGATTCCACCCAGCTGCAATACTAGGTAAACCTGAGGAGGCCCTCTGAGGCCACCAGTAAACACTGCATGGATTCCACCCAGCTGCAATACTAGGAACCAGAGGAGGCCCTCTGAGGCCACCAGTAAACACTGCATGGATTCCACCCAGCTGCAATACTAGGTAAACCTGAGGAAGCCCTCTGAGGCCACCAGTGAACACTGCATAGATTCCACCCAGCTGCAATACTAGGTAAACCTGAGGAAGCCCTCTGAGGCCACCAGTGAACACTGCATACATTCCACCCAGCTGCAATACTAGGTAAACCTGAGGAGGCCCTCTTAGCCCACAAGTGAACACTACATGGATTCCACCCAGCTGCAATACTAGGTAAACCTGAGGAGGCCCTCTGAGGCCACCAGTAAACACTGCATGGATTCCACCCAGCTGCAATACTAGGTAAACCTGAGGAAGCCCTCTGAGGCCACCAGTGAACACTGCATAGATTCCACCCAGCTGCAATACTAGGTAAACCTGAGGAGGCCCTCTGAGGCCACCAGTAAACACTGCATGGATTCCACCCAGCTGCAATACTAGGTAAACCTGAGGAAGCCCTCTGAGGCCACCAGTGAACACTGCATACATTCCACCCAGCTGCAATACTAGGTAAACCTGAGGAGGCCCTCTTAGCCCACAAGTGAACACTACATGGATTCCACCCAGCTGCAATACTAGGTAAACCTGAGGAGGCCCTCTGAGGCCACCAGTAAACACTGCATACATTCCACTCAGCTGCAATACTAGGAATACTCATAGAAGCCCTCTGAGGCCACCAGTAAACACTGCATAGATTCCACCCAGCCGCAATACTAGGTAAACCTGAGGAGGCCCTCTGAGGCCACCTGTAAACACTACATGGATTCCACCCAGCTGCAATACTAGGTAAACCTGAGGAAGCCCTCTGAGGCCACCAGTAAACACTGCATACATTCCACCCAGCTGCAATACTAGGTAAACCTGAGGAAGCCCTCTGAGGCCACCAGTGAACACTACATGGATTCCACCCAGCTGCAATACTAAGAAAAGTCATAGAAGCCCTCTGAGGCCACCAGTAAACACACTACATGAAACCCACCTATTTTCAATACTAAGTCATCCTTTGAAGGCCCTCAGATTCCACCAGTAAATGCTACACAGAGTCCACCCTGGCGCGTTAGGAGATCAGCCCCTGGAGCCACCTGGAGACACTCCACAGAGTCCACCCAGGCGTGTTCGGAGCTCTGTCCCTCAAGGAAAGGGGGGACACTCGGCCCCCTCGGACGTATGGCGGGGCACCGACCTTCCCTTCCCCCGCACCCTCAGTGGTGGGGCGTGCCCCTTCGCCGCGTCTTGATGACGCGGCGGGTGCGCCTCACCACCGATTGGTGCCGGCTCCCAATTTGACCCGGAAGCAATCGGATTGCTTCCGGGTCAAAGGGGAGGAGCCAGGCGAGGCGGACCAGTGGGAACTGGTCTGCCACCATGCCCCAGGAGGGTTCAAAAGGCCGGGATAGCGCGGGAGGCGCCCTCTTGCCCCCGCACTCTCCAGGCCCGCTTCGTGCCCCCCAAGGGGCTGAATAATCTTTCCCACCCACCAGCCCCTGAAGCCGATTCTTGGTTTTGTGTGTTGTCGGTCTTACCAATTTTCAGTGCAATTTTCTTTGTAAATATCGTTAGTGTGAATTTTCTTTGGCCTTTTCTCCGGTCTACAGGCTGTAGCATTGAGTGTGAGCATTTTGGTATACGTTAAACTTTTGATGTACTTGTTTTGTTTTTTCCTTAGGCCTTTTTCCCATTTACAGGTACCATAATTGTCATATTTATTGTAGTCCTTGGTCAGGGGGCAAGGTCATGATCAGTGAGCACTCAATTTAAGGTACTTAGGGGGCGTCACCATTCTCGACTGGGGTCGCCCAGGGGGAGGGGCCAATGATCTCTCCTAGAACTCCAGGGGCGGGATATCCGCTTGGTTGGATGGGTGCGGGGGAGGGGGGAGTCACGCTTTCTTTGGGCTGGGTAGCCACCCCGCACGTACACCATGACGTCCGTAAACGGCGCAGAGTGAAAGGGCCCCACTTTTGATTAATGGAGTTCATGGAGCGTCGGGGGTAACCGGGAGGGGGGGAAGTACTCTCCCGCTAAACTGGCCCTCTGCGCATGCGCACTCATACGTGAGGGCATAGCTGGGTAATTAAGGATCTGACACCGGTTAGCGACCTTGCCGTAGGCCCAAAAAGCTAGGATATGCAAAATTCATATGTAGGATATTAGATTCGGTTAGGAAACACGCTGTATTAGACATTTGTTAAGGTTAGCCCTTTGATACCTGTCTTCATTGCTTGTAAATCTAATGTCAGAATTTTGCAATATAATGATTGTGTAAATATTGTTTATTTCAACAATTTTTGATTTATTTTCATGTTTTAATAAATATGGCCGGGGGTCGTGAGACCCCCTGCCTTCCAAAGAAAACTTCTCGCATGTCTAATTACTTTAGGGGTGTATGATGGTGGTGCACAAGTCAAGGAGGGGGTGGTCGGTAGTCCCAGACCATACTGCACAGAGCACACCGGGCCATGCGCCATTGCAGTGTAACCAGAGGAGGCCCCGTCAGTTCACTACAATTGTCCCCGAGTCTGACTTTGCTTGACCTTCACTCTGCTTCCTCCTCAGTAGGATTTCTGGGTGAAACTAGCTGGACATACTAAGAATGAGACGCGCATTTTTGGGGTGACCCAATGCACTTTGCATTTTTCTCACCTGGTTCCAGAAACCCATGCAATCCGTGAAATCCCGCCTCAGTATAAAACCATCTGGCGTTTCTTTTGGGTTCGGCGTCATTTTAAATAATGTTTATAACACAAACCATCGTGTTCGTCAGGAGGGCGGTGGGGGAGGTCGAAGAGAATACACATACATAAAGGTAAAGAAAAAGAGCCCAGTCGAGCATCCGCGCCTGTTCATGGGGACAGAATGGAATGTTCCCTTCTAGGCATTCACGTCATCTCCGGACAAATAAGACGAAGAATCCTTAAGTACTGTTTGCGCTTGACGCGTGTGCTTTCCTTTTTACCTGACCTCCTTTTATTGTTAATATAGCGTCTACTCTTATCAGCTTGCACCTTCGCAGCGCTGCTGATGTCACTGCGCTTGTTTTATCTCCTACAGAGGGTGCAAGGCTGAGTGGTCCGTGCCCACATCCAGCCGTGTGACCCCCGGGTTGCCCAGGATAGCTCGAGCAGATGCCTCAACCCACCGAGCTGCCTTCCAGCAGGGCCACGCCCCTTTCTTGCCGAGCAGCCGCTCTGCGTGTCCTTTTCTGCGGCACCTTCCAGCCTCGCCATTTTCCCCGAGAATGGATTCAATGATTCGGCAGTTTTTCCGCGCAATAACGCGCGGGCTGCGCCCCCTCCCTGCCACAAAAGAGGCACAGTGAGCCCACGATGGATGCTGCCTGGCGCAGCGGAGGGATGCGATGAAGCGCATCTCTGGCCCAGGCTCGGGGGCACCCTCCTGTCTCCCGGGTGTGTACGTGCCCCCTCCCTGCCTCTGCCCTCCCCCCGGCGTTCTCCATGTTTCGTGCATTTAGTGTGTGTGTTTTGTTTTTTTGTCAGTCTCTTTATGCCCGATACATACAAGCACGCAGTCACATACATGCACAGACAGTGCGTGGATCGGCGCTCACTTGTGCAGCCCCTCCATGTCCTTGGGTGGTTTGGTCTCTCCCTGGCAGAGCCCTCGCGCTGCCGCTGGTGGCATCAGAGAGACTGGCATTGGAGGCTGGTTTAATAGGGAACAAAAATGGCCTGTCAGCATGTCTGGGGCGCAGAGAGAGCGACGGGCCCCTCGCACTGCGGCGAGGGGAGAGCCAGGGTTCCACGACTGGAGAGGGTGTGCCAGACACGCAGCGTGCCAGGGTGGCATGGATGATTGGGAAGGGGGAGTGCACGCCACAGCAATGTCACTGGCACACGCCGGTGCTGCTTTTGCCTCACCGCACTCAGCGCCAGTGATATGAATTACCACCATGGTGCCACCAGGGGGCTAATGTCATGCCCCAGCAATGCCCCTGGCATTGCCGCCAACAGTAGTAACATCTGCAGACTGCCGCAGAGCCAGTGGCACGGCAGGGCACAGCCGGTGGCACATTCCCAGCAGTGCCAAAGATCAGTGGCAGCCACTGCAGAGCTGGTGGCGCGCCGCAGCAGAGCCAGTAAAATGCCGCATCCATGCCACAGTGCCCCCAACCCGGCGTGCCATCCTGCCATTGTCACAATGCCAGCAGCCTAACCGGCACAACCCAGTAATGCACCGTTTGCTCTCTCTTGTATTTTGTTCGCTCACGATTGTCACTTTCGCCTCATGTAACTCAACGTTTGCTTTTGTAATTTGTTCACTTGTAATTTTCTCCTCGTGTATCGGGTCTGTTCCTATTGTGAAGCGCCCTGACACCTCCGCGCTATACAAAAACGCATACAATAAATGAAAATAAAATAAATAAAAGCCCGTGGGGGGTGGGGGAGGAAGAAACCCGCACAGTCAGATCCTATCTCACCCCGTGAACGTGCCTGTGGGTCCGTGGAGGGGGCAGTGCCAGCCAGACGCCGCTGCAGCAATGCCAGTGACGCAGCGGCACCGTGGCCGCACCCCCACGTGACGGTGCGTGGAGAGAGGCTCCCCCCACCACCCAGCCTCCCTCCTCCTGGCCCCCCCATCCGCCGAGCCCGGTGCCCGTCAGCAGAAGGTCCCCGGAGCAGCAGCACCAGCACCAGCCGGCAGCGCCCGCACCCACCGCAGCCATGGGATACGGGGTAAGGGGCGCGCGGCGGCGCGGGAATGCGGGCGACGAGAGGGGGTGGGAAGGAGCTTGTACAGGGCAGTGCCTACTTCTGCCAGAACGGGTCCATTTTGCCCTCCCTGTATTTTTTTTTCCATCTCAACAATATATTCGCATTTATTAAGCCTAATAAACGTATTCCTCCTTCTAGGCTGACAATCCAGTTGACAAGTTACGAATGGTTTCCACTGGATGCGGGTTCGCCGTAGGTATTTTTTTTTAATCATATAATCAACAATTATAAAACGTTCATGCTGGTTGGGTAATGTGCCTACCAGCGTCTGTCGGTTGCATTTGGCACTGCCATGTATCTGTAGAATGAGCCTTGCTTATTGGCCCTGATATATAGTCGAACGTCCAGAATACGACGCCTCTCCATCCAACAGAAACCATTTTAGACTGGTCAACTGGATTTTTTTTACACCCCAGGGCTGCTCTTCTTTTCAGAAAAAGAAATATTTCTCACGCAGTCCAGTGGCGTTTCAGACCTTCGCTTGGGAAAAAAAATATGGCAGCGCGTGCCCCCCTCATGCCCTTCAAGAAAAGGGTCTGTTCGCCCCAGCTGGAGCTGGCATCAGGGCGGGAGGTTTTCCAGCCCGAGCAATATAAAACCGTGTGTTTTATGTGTGTGTGTGTGGCTTGGAAAGATGTATTGCTCATAAAACACACTGTGGTTCCTGGTCACCCCCGAACCCGGGCACAATCTGCGTGTATGCAAATGAGCAGGGGGACTCCCACCCTAAACACGAATGCCAGTTTAATGCCACAATCTACGCTTCAAACGTGGGTTTGGGGTATAAAATGCTTCTTTAAAATGCGTGTTATGTGTCGCTGATGGGGGGGGGGGGGGTGCGTGCTTCTGGCGTGCGTCACAGCGGGTGCTTTCCATATGTTATATTTGCCATTAATTGAAGACCGTTTCTCATTCCCACGGAGGTGATGGGTGGGGGCTCCGGTGCACGTGGGGTACGGACGGTGGTACCGGCAGATGCTGCGGGCTGCGCATCCCTGGGGGACGGAGTCTCCTGCCCGCGCCCGGGAGCAGGACGCGTCGCGGTGACCTCTAAAGGAGAGGGACGGGCAGGGGGTGATGATGAGCTGCAGGGGCTGGGGAGGCGGGGCGCGGGCAGGACAGGCACAGGGCGACTGAGGGATGGAGCGTGCACGGAGGAGGGCAGGACAGACGCTGTAACCCATGGAGGTGCGAGGGGGGTAGTGTGTGCACGGAGGAGGGCAGTATAGACACTGTAACCCATGGAGGGAGTGTGTGCACAGAGGAGGGCAGCAGACACTGTGTGTCTCATGGGGAGGAGCAGGGTACATGCAAAGGGGGAAGTATAGACACAGTGTGCCTGTGGGGAGGGTGTATGAGCATGAAGGAGGGCAGTATAGACACTGTGCGCCTGTGGGGAGGGTGTGTGTACCTGAAGGAGGGCAGTATAGACACTGTGCGCCTGTAGGGAGGGTGTGTGTACCTGAAGGAGGGCAGTATAGACACTGTGCGCCTGTAGGGAGGGTGTGTGTACATGAAGGAGGGCAGTATAGACACTGTGCGCCTGTAGGGAGGGTGTGTGTACATGAAGGAGGGCAGTATAGACACTGTGCGCCTGTGTGGAGGGAGTGTGTGCATGAAGGAGGGCAGTATAGACACTGTGTGCCTTTGGGGAGGGTGTGTGTACCTGGAGGGCAGTATAGACACTGTGCGCCTGTGTGGAGGGTGTGTGTACCTGAAGGAGGGCAGTATAGACACTGTGCGCCTGTAGGGAGGGTGTGTGTACATGAAGGAGGGCAGTATAGACACTGTGCACCTGTGTGGAGGGTGTGTGTGCATGAAGGAGGGCAGTATAGACACTGTGTGCCTGTGCGAAGGGTGTGTGTGCATGAAGGAGGGCAGTATAGACACTGTGGCCTGAGGAGAGGGTGTGTGTACCTGAAGGAGGGCAGTATAGACACTGTGCGCCTGTAGGGAGGGTGTGTGTACATGAAGGAGGGCAGTATAGACACTGTGCGCCTGTGTGGAGGGTGTGTGTACCTGAAGGAGGGCAGTATAGACACTGTGCGCCTGTAGGGAGGGTGTGTGTACATGAAGGAGGGCAGTATAGACACTGTGTGCCTGTGCGGAGGGTGAGTGTGCATGAAGGAGGGCAGTATAGACACAGTGTGCCTGTGCGGAGGGTGAGTGTGCATGAAGGAGGGCAGTATAGACACTGTGTGCCTGTGCGGAGGGTGAGTGTGCATGAAGGGGGGCAGTATAGACACTGTGTGCCTGTGCGGAGGGTGAGTGTGCATGAAGGAGGGCAGTATAGACACTGTGCGCCTGTAGGGAGGGTGTATGTGTATGAAGGAGGGCAGTATAGACACTGTGCGCATGAAGGAGGGCAGTATAGACACTGTGCGCCTGTGGGGAGGGTGTGTGTGCATGAAGGTGGGCAGTATAGACACTGTGCGCCTGTGGGGAGGGTGTGTGTGCATGAAGGAGGGGCAGTATAGACACTGTGCGCCTGGGGGGAGGGTGTGTGTACCTGAAGGAGGGGCAGTATAGACACTGTGCGCCTGTGTAGAGGGTGTGTGTGCCTGAAGGAGGGGCAGTATAGACACTGTGCGCCTGTGGGGAGGGTGTGTGTGCATGAAGGAGGGCAGTATAGACACTGTGCGCCTGTAGGGAGGGTGTATGTGTATGAAGGAGGGCAGTATAGACACTGTGCGCATGAAGGAGGGCAGTATAGACACTGTGCGCCTGTGGGGAGGGTGTGTGTGCATGAAGGAGGGCAGTATAGACACTGTGCGCCTGTGGGGAGGGTGTGTGTGCATGAAGGTGGGCAGTATAGACACTGTGCGCCTGTGTGGAGGGTGTGTGTGCCTGAAGGAGGGGCAGTATAGACACTGTGCGCCTGTGGGGAGTGTGTGTGTGCATGAAGGAGGGCAGTATAGACACTGTGTGCCTGTGCGGAGGGTGTGTGTGCATGAAGGAGGGCAGTATAGACACTGTGCGCCTGTGTGGAGGGTGTGTGTGCCTGAAGGAGGGGCAGTATAGACACTGTGTGCCTGTGGGGAGGGTGTGTGCATGAAGGAGGGGCAGTATAGACACTGTGTGCCTCTTGGGGAGAAGCGGGGGTACATGCAAAGGGGGCAGTATAGACACTGTGTGCCTGTGGGGAGGGTGTGTGCATGAAGGAGGGGCAGTATAGAAACTGTGTGCCTGTGGGGAGGGTGTGTGTGCATGAAGGAGGGGCAGTATAGACACAGTGTGCCTGTGCCTGAAGGAGGGGCAGTATAGACACTGTGCGCCTGTGGGGAGGGTGTGTGTGCATGAAGGAGGGGCAGTATAGACACAGTGTGCCTGTGCCTGAAGGAGGGGCAGTATAGACACTGTGCGCCTGTGGGGAGGGTGTGTGTGCCTGAAGGAGGGGCAGTATAGACACTGTGCGCCTGTGTGGAGGGTGTGTGTGCATGAAGGAAGGCAGTATAGACACTGTGCGCCTGTGGGGAGGGTGTGTGTGCATGAATGAGGGCAGTATAGACACTGTGCACCTGTGTGGAGGGTGTGTGTGCATGAAGGAAGGCAGTATAGACACAGTGTGCCTGTGGGGAGGGTGTGTGTGCATGAAGGAGGGCAGTATAGACACTGTGCGCCTGTGGGGAGGGTGTGTGTGCATGAAGGAGGGCAGTATAGACACTGTGTGCCTCTTGGGGAGAAGCAGGGTGCATGCAAAGGGGGCAGTATAGCCACAGTGTGCCTGTGGGGAGGGTGTGTAAGGGGCACAAGTCCTAAAAAAAGATGTGGGTGGACTAACCTAGTTAATCAGAATGTAAGTGGCATCGCGGCGTGTGACACCTCGGCGCATGACATCACGGCGCGTGACATCACATCGCGTGACATCATAAGAAGTGACATCTGATCTTAAGCCCTCACACATATGTTTAACATGTCTATCATGAGTACATTGGAGCATATTTCGGGTATAACGGGAAACCCTCCTGATTGAGGCAGAAGATTCACACTTTTGTAAGCTATACACAAAACAATGTTGCCTTTTGTCTGCATAAACTTCCTCTACCCATAGTGCTTTAAAATAAAAAAAAGTGGTACTTAAATTATTTAAACGCCTCCTCAGGGATAGTAAGCACTATATAAATTACGTTTATTTTGTGTAAATACAGGGAAAGACCAACAAATCTGACATTCTTACAGTGAATGCATGTCTTGCAAACAGGGACTGAACAAAGTGAAACGCTGCCTCTCTTAAGTTGTGAAGTGCTAACAAGGTGTGAGCCTTTGTTTCCCCTCTCCTCTGCTGCATTTGCATCTAGGTGTGAGGCTCCTGACTGCTTCCATCAGGAGACGCCAACAAAAGGGGGCCTGATGACCCCTCAGATCCAGCCTTTGTTATGGGGCCACAGGATCTGAACTGAGAAAGCCCCCTCACCACCTGCACTTTGTTGTGATCAAAAGCAGAGAACAACTTGCAGTTGCTGCTGAATGTGTCCCGGTATTTGCAAATTACACAGGGAGGAATTCAGCATCTTTTTCAGTGGGACCCAACTTCTTGGCAGGGTGGATGGCATCTGTGTGTGCATGAAGGAGGGCAGTATAGACACTGTGCCCCTGTGGGGAGGGTGTGTGTGCATGAAGGAGGGCACTATAGACACTGTGCGCCTGTGTGGAGGGTGTGTGTGCATGAAGGAGGGCAGTATAGACACTGTGTGGAGGGTGTGTGTGCATGAAGGAGGGCAGTATAGACACTGTGTGGAGGGTGTGTGTGCACGAAGGAGGGTAGTATAGACACTGTGCGCCTGTGTGGAGGCTGTGTGTGCATGAAGGAGGGCAGTATAGACACTGTGTGCCTGTGTGGAGGGTGTGTGTGCATGAAGGAGGGCAGTATAGACACTGTGTGCCTGTGGGGAGGGTGTGTGTGCATGAAGGAGAGCAGTATGGACCGTGTGCGCCTGTGTGTGCCTGTGACGTGGGTGTGTGTGCATGAAGGAGGGCAGTATGGTCACTGTGTGCCTTGAGGGGAGGGTGTGCGTGCATGAAGGAGCGGCAGTATAGACACTGTGTACCTGTGGGGAGGGTGTGTGTGCATGAAGGAGGGGCACTATAGGCACTATGCACCTGTGGAGAGGGTGTGTGCATGAAGGAGGGCAGTATAGACACTGTGCGCCAGTGTGGAGGCTGTGTGTGTGCTTGTGGGGAGGGTGTGTGTGAATGAAGGAGGGCAGTATGGACACTAGGCGCCTGTGTGGAGGGTGTGTGTACATGAAGGAGGGCCGTATAGACACTAGGCGCCTGTCTGGAGGGTGTGTGTGCATGAAGGAGGGCAGTATGGACAGTGTGCGCTTGTGTGTGCCTGTGACATGTGTGCATGAAGGAGGGCAGTATGGTCGCTGTGTGCCTTGTGGAGAGGGTGTGCGTGCATGAAGGAGGGCAGTATAGACACTGTGCGCCTGTGTGGAGGGTGTGTGTGCATGAAGGAAGGCAGTATGGTCACAGTGTGCCTGTGGGGAGGATGTGTGTGCATGAAAGAGGGCAGTATAGACACTGTGCGCCTGTGGGGATGGTGGATGTGCATGAATGAGGGCAGTATAGACACTGTGCACCTGTGTGGAGGGTGTGTGTGCATGAAGGAAGGCAGTATAGACACTGTGCGCCTGTGGGGAGGGTGTGTGTGCATGAAGGAAGGCAGTATAGACACTGTGCGCCTGTGGGGAGTGTGTGTGTGTGCATGAAGGAGGGCAGTATAGACACTGTGTGCCTTGTGGGGAGGGTGTGTGTGCATGAAGGAAGGCAGTATAGACACTGTGCGCCTGTGGGGAGGGTGTGTGTGCATGAAGGAAGGCAGTATAGACACTGTGCGCCTGTGGGGAGTGTGTGTGTGTGCATGAAGGAGGGCAGTATAGACACTGTGTGCCTTGTGGGGAGGGTGTGCGTGCAGGGAAGAGTGGCCCTGCAGACACTGTGCGCAGGTGGATGGCATGCTGCGTGTGTATAGACTAGGGAAGTGAGTACAGAGCTGAGCGCCTATTGGGAGCAGACGGGATTGGCTGTATACGAAGGAGGAAGAGCACTGTGAGCCTATGAGGAGGGACTCTTTACTCAGAGGAGGAGCGAAGACCGTGTGAGCCAATGAGAAGGGACACTGCGCGTGGAGGCGGAGCCAAGACCGTGCGCGCCTATGGGAGGGACTCTACGCAAGGAGGAGGAGCCAAGACCGTGCGCGCCTATAGGAGGGACTCTACGCAAGGAGGAGGAGGAGGAGCCAAGACGTGCGCGCCTATAGGAGGGACTCTACGCAAGGAGTAGGAGCCAAGACGTGCGCGCCTATGGGAGGGACTCTACGCGCGCCTGTGGAGATGGAGCTGTGTGCGTGAAAAAAATGGCGCTGTAGAGCCTGAGTGTCTGTCGTGGATGGACTGTGGAGCAGGGTAGGCGCTGTGCACCAGTGCACAGGTTGAGTGGACAGGAATGGTTTTCTTTTTAGGACGGTGCAATCTCTGCTCTGTCTCGAGGTCTGATTCCCGAGGGGCATTGATGCTGGTGCCCCAGGGCAGGGTGTCTCAAGAAGGTGCGGTCTCTGCTCTGCCTCTAGAGCTGTCTCAGGGAAGGGTAGAGGATGCTTCTGTCCATTGGACAGGTTGTCTTTGAGGTGGGGCAGTCTCTGCTCTGTCTCAAGGTCTGTCTCATGGAAGGGTAGAGGATGCTTATGCCCATTGGACAGGTTGTCTTTGAGGTGGGGCAGTCCCTGCTCTTTCTCGAGGGCTGTCTCATGGAAGGGTAGAGGATGCTTCTGCCCATAGGACAGGTTGTCTCAAGAAGGTGCGGTCTCTGCTCCGCCTCTAGAGCTGTCATGTCAGGGTAGAGGGTGCAGCTGTCCAGGACAGGTTGTCTTTGAGGTGAGACAGTCTCTGCTCTGGCTCGAGGGCTGTCTCATTGAAAGGCAGAGGATGCTTCTACCCCTAGGACAGGTTGTCTTTGAGGTCGGGCAGTCTTTGCTCTGTCTCGAGGGCTGTCTCACCGTGAGACAGAGAATGCTTCTGCCCCTAGGACAGGTTGTCTTTGAGGTCGGGCAGTCTTTGCTCTGTCTCAAGGGCTGTCTCACCGTGAGACAGAGGATGCTTCTGCCCATAGGACAGGTTGTCTTTGAGGTAGTGCAGTCTCTGCTCTGTCTCGAGGGCTGTCTCACCGTGAGACAGAGGATGCTTCTGCCCCTAGGACAGGTTGTCTTTGAGGTAGTGCAGTCTTTGCTCTGTCTCGAGGGCTGTCTCATCGTGAGACAGAGAATGCTTCTGCCCCTAGGACAGGTTGTCTTTGAGGTAGTGCAGTCTTTGCTCTGTCTCGAGGTGTGTCTCATTGAAGGGTAGAGGATGCTTCTACCCCTAGGACAGGTTGTCTTTGAGGTCGGGCAGTCTTTGCTCTGTCTCAAGGGCTGTCTCACCGTGAGACAGAGGATGCTTCTGCCCATAGGACAGGTTGTCTTTGAGGTAGTGCAGTCTCTGCTCTGTCTCGAGGGCTGTCTCACCATGAGACAGAGGATGCTTCTGCCCATAGGACAGGTTGTCTCAAGAAGGTGCGGTCTCTGCTCTGCCTCTAGAGCTGTCATGTCAGGGTAGAGGGTGCAGCTGTCCAGGACAGGTTGTCTTTGAGGTGAGGCAGTCTCTGCTCTCTCTCTCGAGGGCTGTCTCATTGAAAGGTAGAGGATGCTTCTGCCCCTAGGACAGGTTGTCTTTGAGGTGGGGCAGTCTCTGCTCTGCCTCGAGGGCTGTCTCATGAAAGGGTAGAGGATGCTTCTGCCCCTAGGACAGGTTGTCTTTGAGGTGAGACAGTCTCTGCTCTGTCTCGAGAGGGCTGTCTCATTGAAGGGTAGAGGATGCTTCTGCCCCTAGGACAGGTTGTCTTTGACGTTGTGCGGTCTATGTTCGGTCTCTCGGGCTGTCACAGTGCGAAGCAGAGATTGCTGCTGCCCGAGGACAGGTGACTCCGGAAGGTGCGGTCTCTGCTCTGTCTCGAGGGCTCTCCCCCTGCAGGACAGTAGAGGGCGCTGCTGCCTGCAGAGCAGGCTCTCTGTGACCTTGTCTCGGAAGGTCACCGGGCGCTAAGGTGCTGGCGGGGGCTTCTCTCACGGAAGAGGGTTCGGACAGTGGCACGCGATGCATGGATGCTTTGTGTGACATGCATGTGCAGTGACGTGATGAATGGATGCTGTGATGCAGTGTTAAATAAAGGATGCAAATTATTGGTACAGTGCAGGACATGTTTCATGCAGGGTATACTGACGAGATGAATGGGTGCTGTGATGCAGGGTGTTATATGCTGGGTTGAGTGGGAGGCAATGAATGGGTGCTGTGATGAAGGGTGCAGTGTGATTCAATCGATGTGTGCTGTGATGCAGGGTGTTACCTGCCGGATGCAGTGAGAGGCAACGAATTAGTGTTGTGATGCAGGGTGTTACATGCAGGGCGCAATGAGAAGCAATGCATGAGTGCTGTGATGCAGGGTGTTACCTGCCGGATGCAGTGAGAGGCAACGAATTAGTGTTGTGATGCAGGGTGTTACATGCAGGGCGCAATGAGAAGCAATGCATGAGTGCTGTGATGCAGGGTGTTACATGCCGGATGCAGTGACATCATGAACGGGTGCTGTGATGCAGGGTGTTACATGCAGGATGCAGTGACATCATGAACAGGTGCTGTGATGCAG
This sequence comes from Lissotriton helveticus, assembly GCF_964261635.1. NCBI lineage: Eukaryota > Metazoa > Chordata > Amphibia > Caudata > Salamandridae > Lissotriton > Lissotriton helveticus. Next base: position 60,175,409 of record NC_136069.1, on the reverse strand, counting down.
GGTATTACATGCAGGGTGCAGTGAGAAGCAATGTGTGGATGCTGTGATGCAGGGTGTTAAGTGCAGGGCACAGTGAAAAGCAATAAACGGGTGCTGTGATGCAGGGCGTTACATGCAGGGCACAGTGAGATGCAGTGCATGGGTGCTGTGATGCTGGGTGTTACATGTAGTGTGCAGTGATATGCAATGAATTGATGCTGTGAGGCAGGTTGCAGTGAGAGGCAATGGATGGGTGCTGTGATGAAGGGTTCAGGGAGATGCAAATAGTTGGTGCTCTGAGGCAGAGTTTTACATGCAGGGTGCAGTATGATAGAATGAATGGGTGCTGTGATGCAGGGATGTTGCATTCAGGGTGCAGTAAGATGCAGTGAATGCACGGCGTTGGCTCTGTAATGCAGGGCGTTAGATGCTGGCTGCTGTGAGGTGCAATGAATGACACAGGGTGTTACATGCAGGATGCAGTTACCTCATGAAAACATGCTGTGATGCAGGATTTTACATGCTGTCTGCTGTGAAATGCAACAAATGGGTGCTGTGACGAAGGTCTCAGTGACGTAACAAATGCTGTAAGTAGTAAAAGTCACAAATGGGAGCTGCAGTGCAGGGTGGTGAATGGAGGCTGCAGTGCAGGTCGATGAATGGAGGCTGCAGTGCAGGTCGATGAATCGGGGATGCAGTGCAGAGACGTGAGCAGGGGCTCCAGTATAAGGTGGTGAATGGAGGCTGCAGTGAGGGTTTTGAATAGGGGGTGCACCGCAGTGTCGTGAGCGGAGGCCCCAGTGTAAGGTGGAGAATGGAGGCTTCGATGAGGGTGATGCAAGGAGGGTGCAGAGCAGAGTCGTGAGTGGAGGCCCCAGTGTAAGGTGGTGAATGGAGGCTTGGGTGAGGGTGATGAACGGAGGGCGTAGTACAGAGTCATGTAATGAATGGAGGCTGAGGTGAGGGTGATGAAAGAAGGGTGCAGAGCAGTGTCGAGAGCGGAGGCCCCAGTGTAAGGTGGTGAATGGAGGCTGCTGTGTGGATTATGAACGAGGTTGCACTGCAGAGTCGTGAGTGGAGGCCCCAGTGTAAGGTGGTGAATGGAGGCTTGGGTGAGGGTGATGAACGGAGGGTGTAGTACAGAGTCATGTAATGAATGGAGGCTGAGGTGAGGGTGATGAAAGAAGGGTGCAGAGCAGTGTCGAGAGCGGAGGCCCCAGTGTAAGGTGGTGAATGGAGGCTGCTGTGTGGATTATGAACGAGGTTGCACTGCAGAGTCGTGAGTGGAGGCCCCAGTGTAAGGTGGTGAATGGAGGCTTGGGTGAGGGTGATGAACGGAGGGTGTAGTACAGAGTCATGTAATGAATGGAGGCTGAGGTGAGGGTGATGAAAGAAGGGTGCAGAGCAGTGTCGAGAGCGGAGGCCCCAGTGTAAGGTGGTGAATGGAGGCTGCTGTGTGGATTATGAACGAGGTTGCACTGCAGAGTCGTGAGTGGAGGCCCCAGTGTAAGGTGGTGAATGGAGGCTTGGGTGAGGGTGATGAACGGAGGGTGTAGTACAGAGTCATGTAATGAATGGAGGCTGAGGTGAGGGTGATGAAAGAAGGGTGCAGAGCAGTGTCGAGAGCGGAGGCCCCAGTGTAAGGTGGTGAATGGAGGCTGCTGTGTGGATTATGAACGAGGTTGCACTGCAGAGTCGTGAGTGGAGGCCCCAGTGTAAGGTGGTGAATGGAGGCTTGGGTGAGGGTGATGAACGGAGGGTGTAGTACAGAGTCATGTAATGAATGGAGGCTGAGGTGAGGGTGATGAAAGAAGGGTGCAGAGCAGTGTCGAGAGCGGAGGCCCCAGTGTAAGGTGGTGAATGGAGGCTGCTGTGTGGATTATGAACGAGGTTGCACTGCAGAGTCGTGAGTGGAGGCCCCAGTGTAAGGTGGTGAATGGAGGCTTCGATGAGGGTGATGCAAGGAGGGTGCTGAACAGAGTCGTGAGCGGAGGCTTGAGTGTAAGGTGGTGAATGGAGGCTTGTAGGAAGCTATTGTGAACACTTACTCAATTGAAGCACAGTGCACTAATTCAGACAACCCTTATGGTGATTTTAGTGGTCTTTGACAACCATAGAAAGCTCTCCAAGTGGTAGCTGCGGAGAGCAGCCTTCAGGCTTAGTCCAGAAGGGGTGTTAAGCAGCTGGTTTTACCAGAACTAATCATGTAGTGTAGGTTAAACGAAAAAGAACCACACAGTGTAGTTATAAAAATAGTTATATTTAATTATACACACTCATAACACATTGGTATATCCCCTACCCTGAGATATCAACACAATACACACCATATTTCAAAGGTAGACAGGTACATAAGCACAAATACACAGTGGTCTCCAAGGGGAGACCAAGCCTTATACTAAGAAAGTGGAATGCGGACTGCAACTGAAGTCGGAACTTAGACCAGAAGACTTAGAAGAGCTGGGGACCCAAGGAACCACCCAAGGTAAGTACCCAGGAACTCCACTGAGGCTGTGTGCAGAGTAGAAACACAGCTGCATACTCAATGTATGTCAATGAGAAAGTCATGGTTGAGGTTTATAAGAAGAAGGACCCTTCCCAGTGGACACTGAAGAAACCCAGTAAAAGACAGAAGGTTGAGAGTCACCCCACCCGTGGATACCCCAGGGATCAGGATACCCACACCAGGGAAGCCGGGTGCATAGGTGCAAAGTGACGTCAGAAACCACCATAGACCAGAGTGGAAGATTTCAGAAAAGATGCCGCTGACGAAGCAGGTAAAAGAGTCCGCTGGAGTTCAAGGATGGATTCCTGAAGAGAAGTACCTGCAAGCAGAGGGGACAGAGTCTATGCCACTCAGGAGTGACCAGGAGTCACGGAAGACCAATGACCACCGATGACAGAAGATGCAGGAGAGTTGATGGTGACCATGTTGCTGCAGCTGTGGGGACCATGCGATGCTGTGGAAGACGTTCACAAGCTGTCCCACATCAGAAGTCGAGAACCAGGGGGTTGATGTCCAGCAAGAGCCTTGGCAATAGCAACAGACGTGGTAAACAAGAAAGGAGTACCGTTGGGACCAGCAAGGTCCAAGGGACTCACCAAGTGCAGGAGAGGCAGAGCAGGTCCGCAGCAAGCAGGGGAGCCCACTGAAGCCAAAAAAGGCCCTCAAGAGGATCCACAGGCCGAAGGCCCAGGAGTCGCAAGTGGACCCTGAGCAGCTCACCAAAGATGCAGACCCATAGTACAGAGGTGTGGCGCTGCTGCCAGGGCGACTGACGCTGGGATCTGGGGATCACGGTTCGATCCCCGGCTCCGGCGGCAGGTTAGCCCAGCACCATGTGACTCTAGGCAATAGCTTGCTTAATCTTCCCAACGGCCCCCAGCGCCTAGAGACCCTTACGGGTGATTGGTCGCGCTTTATAAATGTAGTGAGGACGAATACCTTGGTAGGAAGAGATGCTGGAGGCTGGAGCTCCTTGTAGCCTGGAGATCTCGGGAGGAAAGAGTAAACAAACCTTGGCAACAGCAAGTCGACGCTGTGTACCGGGGTTCTGTTATAGCGGTGCTGGCGAGGAATACTGGCCTCAAACTTGCTGAGAAGACAGTGCAGTCCGCAAGGGACTTAAAGAACCACCACCTGTGTTGCTGAGCCTTTTTAAATCTGTGGGACGTCAGGAGCAGCAGATTGGTCAGCTTTGTTGGGGCGCCTGCAGATGCAGGGGAGTGACTCCTTCACTCCAAGGAAGATTCCTTTGGGTGTCTTTGATGCCCACAGGCCTGGAGAAGAACCTGGATATAGAACAGACGACGCAGAAGACCGACAGGATGACAAGACCAGGAGCAGTAGGAGTCTTCCTTGGTGCAGTCTCGGTTCCTAGACAAAGTCCAACGAAGTCCTTTGTCCAGTTTCAGGCCAGAGCGGGAGCCAAAGGATCCCTGAACTGGTTCCAACTGGAGTATGCAAGGAGGGCACCATATGAGCCCTTAAAAGCAGTCTGGGGGCAATGGCAGTGCCCCCACCCCAGCCCAATACACTCAGTCCTGTCTGGGAGGTGGTCACACCTCCCTGTGACAGGAAGCCAATTGTTCTACCTTCTCCTGCTCAAGCTCAGCTCAGCATCTGGAGGGCAGAATCACGTCTATGGTCGGGAACAGCACTAGCCTGTTGGACCCTGAAAGGCTGGTACTGGGAATACAGGTGGGCTACCTAGGGGAGACTCCAGTACATGGGATTCTACATCCAACACTTAAATTGGTTTTGGGGTAGAATTCCAACATGTTTGATCCCAAACATGACTGGTTTCGGTGCAGCGAGTATATAGTTAGATATCTCGTAATTGACTTGATGTCCACTATATGTATGAACTGGCTACAGCATTTACAAAGCCTGGAGAATCCACTCTGTGGTTTGTAGGGGGTGTTCTGCTCTTTCAGGGGCAACCTCACTCTTAAAACCGAGCACCCTACTTTCAGGATTGAAAAGGCCTGCTTTAGGGGTGACATAGGTTTTAAGTGCCATGATCCCAGATATAGGAAAACCTATATCTGTTGTAAGTGGTGCTAGCGCCAGCTTACACAGGATGCAATGGCAGGCATGTAGTCACAATATGATTGGCCTCCCAAAGGTGGTATAACACATCCTTCAGCCCATGGGGGACCCCCGGTGTACCTATGTGCGGGGCACCTTAGTACCATATACTAGGGACTCACAAGGGTACATCAGTAGCCAATCTGGGATGTACCCAAGTCCTCACCATCCAATTTAGGGGAGAAAGCACAGAGACAGGGGTCCTGATTAGCAGGATCCCAGTCAGACTAGTCAGAAAAACATGACTCCAGGAAGTTAGTAGTTGTGCTGTTACTTTCATTGGCAGCATGGCTGGGGCAATGTGTGCTGCAAGATCCCTGGCAGTTTTTTTTTTAACAAATTAAGCACTGTGGCGAACGGAGGCTGAAGTGAGGGTGATGAACTGGAGATGCAGTGCAGAGAAGTTAGTAGAGACTTGAGTGCTGGTTGGAGAATGGAGGGTGCTGAACATAGTGTTGTGTGTTGTAGTGTAGAGTAGTCAATGAGGCTGGAGTGCAGAAGAAAAAAAAGCAGACCTGGACACGGGGTGAGAGCTAAAATAAAATATTGCATTTCGTGGCGTTGTTAGTTTGCTGTTTCTAAACACAGCAATAGTAGCTGCTGTCAAAACCCAATTGTAATACCTCGGAAGGATCAAAGCGGGGTTGACTATTCCGAATTCGTGTCACTCTCAGACAACAGCAACATGTGCTTAACTCACTGAGCCATCATGGGCGAAGAAGTTAATAGTGCAGGGGCTGTCAACAACTACCAGAGCTGCCCCTTGCACCATTTTTCAAAGGAGGGGCAGGGGTTCTGAAACTGTGCTGCGTGCCCCACCGCCTCCACCCTCCAATTCATCGAGAGCTTGACCCAAATAATTCATCACCAGCTCTCGGGGGATACGTGTTAGCAATAGGCCGTAAACCAAGACGTGATCCTGCAGAGGAGACATCTTTATCCGAAGTCTCTTCCTCAGGCAGGTAGGAGGCCGGTGGGCGGGCGCTGGCAGGCGGTCTATGTGTGTGCCTATGACATGTCCTGATGTTGATGACGATGAAGACGATAATAATAATAATCATAAGAAGAATAAGAAATACCCTAATAATAAATGCCACACTAACAATAATAATAACAATGTCCTAGTAGTAGCAATATTAATAATAATAAATGTCATAGTAGTAGTAGCAATGATAATAATAATAAATGTCCTATTAATATTAGCAATAATAATACATGTCCTAGTAGTAGTAGTAGCAATAATAATTGAATAATAAATACTCTAGTAGTAGTAGCAATAATAATAACATATTAATAAAAATAAATGTCCTAGTAGTAGCAGCAATAATAATGATAATAATAAATGTAGTAGTAGTAGTAGCAATAACAATAAAATACAACTAATAATAATAAATCTACTAATAGTATTAGCAATAATAATAATGATGATAATAAATGTCAGAGTAGTAGGAGCAATGCTAATAATAGTACTAGTAGTAGCAATAATAATAATATTAAACACCCTAGTAGTAAAGTAAAGTAAAACCCACATTTGTAAAGCGCACAATCACCCGTAAGGGTCTCTAGGCGCTGGGGGCCGTCGGGAAGATTAAGCGAGCTATTGCCCAGAGTCACATGGTGCTGGGCTAACCTGCCGCCGGAGCCGGGGATCGAACCGTGGTCCCCAGATTCCAGCGTCAGTCGCCCTGGCCGCGGCGCCACACCTCTCCCTGTAGTAGCAGCATTAATAATAATAAATCTAATAGTAGAAGCAATAAAAATAAATGTCCTAGTAGTAGTAGCAATATTAATAATACATATCCTAATAGCAGGAGCAATAATAATAATACATGTCCTAGTAGTAGCAGCAATTATAATGATAATAAATGTAGTAGTAGTAGTAGCAATAATAATAAAATACAACTAATAATAAATCAACTAATAGTATTAGCAATAATAATAATGATAATAGTAAGGGGACGATTCCAATCCTGGTTGGAAGGGCACCAAACGCGATCCGGCCGGAAAAACTATGAGCCGTATGCGTGTTTTCCGCCCGACTCGTACAGCTGTACGATGCGAGCTACGTGAAATTCACCGCCTGAGTCGTTTCCGGGTTCAAACGGCTCCGTACGTCTCGGCCGTAAGCTAACAGTGCCGTGCAATGGATGCGATTTACGACCCAGTCAGTATGATGCACGCGTCGGACAGCCGGTTCGGGCCAAATTCTCCGGCTCGCAAAACATCCTGGACGTTGCCTTTGGGGGTCCAGGTCGGACCCCCTGTCACCAGCAGCCTTACGACTCGGACACAGGGGGAGACCCAGGGGTCTCCCCAACACAGGTGTGTACGGTGCGGATGGCACTGAAGCATACCCACTGTAGGGGGTGCCTTTGAGCGAGCTGTACCCATTCAGTCAATGGGAGCCCATGTACGCATGGTACGACCGGCTCCCATTGACTTCTATGGGAGTCCAACCGAACCGAGTGCGACAGCATGCAGCCGCATCGTACTGCAGGAGTCCGGCTTAATCGGAAAACACTCCGGATCCGGCTCGGTCGGTCGGAGAGCTTTCGGACCCAGATCGGAATCGGGCACTTAATGTCAGAGTATTAGGAACAATGATAATAATAGTCCTAGTAGTAGCAATAATAATAATCATATTAAATGCCCTAGTAGTAGTAGCAATAAAATAATAACATAATAATAAATCTCCTAATAGTAGAAGCAATAATAATAAATGTCCTAGTGGTAATAGCAATAATAAAATAATAATAATATTAATAAATCTCCTAATAGTAGAAGCAATAATAAAAGTCCTAGTAGTAGTAGCAATAATAATTAATATATGCCCTAGTAGTAGTAATAACAATAATAATAATAAACGTCCTAGTAGTAGTAGCAGCAATAATAATAATGATAATATATGCCCTAGTAGTAGCAATAATAATAATAATGATAATATATGCCCTACTAGTAGTGGTAGCAATAATAATATTAATAATAGTCCTAGTAGTAATAGCAATAATAATAATAATAATGATGATGATAATAAATACCCTAGTAGTAGTAGCAATAATAATAATATAATAATAATGATAAAGTAGTAGGAGCTATAATAATAATGATAGACCTAGTAGTAGTATTAGTAATATTTATAATAATAATAATGATAGAACTAGAAGTAGTAGGAGTAATAATAGTAATAATAATAATACATGTCCTAGTAGTAGGAGCAATAATAATTATAATAATGATAGACGTCGTAGTAGTAATAGTAAAAATAATAATAATAAATGGCTAGTAGGAGCAATAATAATGATAGACCCAGTAGTAGTAATAATAAAAATAAGAATAAATGTCCTAGTGGGAGCAATAATAATAATAACAATAAATGTTCTAGTAGCAGGAGCAATAATCATAATAATAATGATAGACCTAGTAGTAGTAGTAGTAATAATAGTAAAAAAAAATAATAATAATAAACAGCAACGAGGACCATGCTGATAACTCTAACACCGCTGCTAGTAATGATCATTTACAGTGTTTGCATCTTTAGCTGTCACGCACTCTCCCGTTACATTGGAGAGTGCTTTGATTGTGTTTACTCTTCACGCCCTGTAAGATGCAATCTGATTGTGGCACAATGTGTGAAAAGGAGCTGCCAGAGAGGCAGAAAGTGGGCACATTTAAGCCAACTCACTGACATTGTTTCCCAGACATTTTCACACAGAACCTTCTGTCATGAAAAAGAAAGAAGGACTATGCCAGAAACCTGAAAAGGAAGGTGCACTGAGTGTATGATGGCATGTGTGAGTGTAAGATGGTATGATGGCATGTGTGAGTTTTTGAGACCACGTTTGTTTTTCTTCTGTCACTTCTGAATGGTCCTGAGAAAGCTGTGGGTCAATCTTTCAGTTTCTTTTCATTAATGGACTTTTATTGTGGCCTAAAAGTAAAAGGGGTTACTGGCAATTTTAAATCTCAGAAAAAGTGTGACCAATCTGACCACACATTGAAAGTCAGCGTCTGTATATAGAAGCTGAAAAAAGTATTTATTACAAAGTCAAAGCCTGAGTAATGTAAATCAATCAGAGAAACATGTTGTAGAAGTCAAGATAATTAAGGGAAGACCAAATCTACGTACAATATTGATTCCTAGCAACAAAGAACAAACCAAAACCTCTGTGATCGCAATACAAAAGATTAAGGATAACATCTGATGGGTGGACGAATGGTTTCGATCCTTCTCCCTATACATGGAAACGATTTGCAACATCTATCTATCTCTACACCAAACTAAGAATAAGGGAAACTCTATTGATCCAAAGCAAGAAAAGGTGCCAGGATCAGAGCCTCAGCAGAAGTCCCATAAACAAAAGATCATGTATAGCATAAAGCCACACAATCAGAAGTCAGGATAGATCTGCACCTCTCAAAGTCTAAAGGCATCTGTCCAACTTCGAAGTAAGTTCACTAATAAGAATGACACAGAAAGTTCGAGACACATGACCTCACATCATTCAACCTTGTTATTTCAATTTCCCATGGAGAGCCTCAATGCCTGGTACAATACTCCCATTTGCCAGTCTCCACTTCTGAAGCGTCCTTAAATTCCTCCCTTTGACAGATATTGCCAACTAGTAGCACTCCCTTGTTCTCTCATTAAATTTGAATGATCTTGTCAGTTCTTCCTTGCCTCACTATCTGAAAAATACAGTGTTCCTTCACTAGCTAAGAATGCTTTCACGTTCAATGTGAATTTTCCCCACTGTAAGCTTAAGGCCCACAGTCACGCTAACTTAGCAAGTTACTTTCAAAATCATATAAATTGAGCAACACACATCTAATCCTGTAAATACATCAATACCATGCAAAGTTATTCATACATATTGTAATTGCACACGTAGATACTCTTTGATTAATTGAAACAACAACTGACCACGCTCTAGGCATAACACCAACACAGACATAATCCATTCTTTTCTAACCCATGGCGAATGCACTGCATCAAAATGCATTTTTAGCGCACCCCAGTGCAATCGTAGCCTATAGATGAGTATTGTTAACAGTCCAGTTGTCCCTAAATGGAAAAAGGTTAATTCACACACTCACATTTTAAAACACACCATTACTGCACTTTCTATACTAGAGTACCATGTATATTTATTATGATTATATCAAACAAATGCATAAGGCCAAAGATACACCCTCATATATGTGGCCTTATCAATATAAAAGGGTGGAGCAAAATTATGCTACTCCAGTCTCGAGATAGAACCAAGGACGCTATTCTTGGAGCCGCGAAGTTGAGGTGCTACTATTGGGTCTCAAAACTTGTAGAAACAGAGACATCTTCAAGCTGGGGGAACATCCTTTACAACGCGGATGTTACCCCGCAGTGCAGTTACGACGCGTCTTTTACAACGCAAGTCGTAACCACGACTTGCGCTGGATGGCGCTCTAGGCTAAGGAATAGTAGATTTACTATTCCAACACCTTCCCTACTGTACATAGGCTGGTGTTGGAATAGTAAATTTAACTATTCCTAAGTCCAGCACCCCTACAGCGCAAGTCGTGGTAACGACCTGCATTGTAAAAGACGCGTTGTAAAGTACCGCTATGTAATACATCGCGTGGTAACAACGTACATCCTTCAAGCTGTCTCATAGTGACAGTGCCAGTGGCTGTAGGGCACTAGGACTGAGCAGAGAGCCCCACAACGTGATGAATAAATACTTGAATGAATCTCAGCCACTGGTTATTACTGCTGCCCGAAATTGCAGTAATTTTTTGCTCTCTGCCTCTACAGACAGGGAACAGTTTTGGGGCTGTCCAAACTGTCAGGCCATGTCTCTGGTGAAGGGATCTCTGGGGACTACAGAGACATGTATTGGCTCTGGTGTGCTTCCTGGGGGTGAATGGGGGGCAGCTCCAGTGGCGTAAGCAAAATGATGCTCCCCTGTCCCTTGCAGAATGTGATGAGGGGTCGAGTCACGCATATAGTAGGGCCCCTGAAATAAATATATGATGATTTATCTTTAAAATTGTAAAAAGTTTATTTTTTACATATGAAAGCATTTCACCAAAGTACATCAGATTCTACTACTGTAGCAAAAGTGATAATTTGTAAATATGATTATAGATTCATTTGTGCCCCCCACCCTGTTGACAATGCCATTCTAGAACAATGAGACTATGTGTACCCTATTTGCAGCCCCACTGAAATTATGCATCTGGAGAGGGCCAATTAAGCGGCAGGGCTGGGTAAATTATGCGTTAACAAGGCAAATTATGAGGTATAATGTGACACGTTATGTAAAATACTTCTTCATTATTTTGTCATTTTTTAACTTGGTAAAACTGTCTGGGCATTGGTTGCACCTCATTTGTACCAGTTTAACCCCCAAATATAGCTTTAAGCAACAGAAAGGCGATCAGTCCAGCTTTGCAAATGGCCTTTCACTGCAAAGCAACACACGTCACTGTATTTTTGTTAACTTTTGAACCATTTGGAAACAGATTTTTTTTGTTAAAATCTGCAGATGATGCGGCAGACAATGGATTATGGGACAAATGTGGCAAATCTATAATTATGCGAACATCTCCGCTACGGCACAAACGCATAATTCCAGTGGCCCTGCCTGTATGTGGGACAGATTCTTATGACGGATGGAGCAATGTTCTTGTCTATTAAGTCAAACACAAGAGATTGTTGTACAGCACACACCCTGAACTCACATATTTGAAGGTGCTCCCACATGTGATAATCAAGGAAAGAGCCTTGGTGAAATAAGATATTTGCCCCAGATCACACTATTTGGTAAAGTGGTGCATGAGGTCAGAGGCAGAAACCACATGAAAGTTTGGCGCATCTTGGGCTTGAGGGTATAAAAAAACCCTTGAGCTGAGCTAGAGCCAAGCACATGCAAATGTGTTTGTCTTTATATAGCGCACTTCTACCCAGAGGTCTCGAGCGCTGTATTCATACCGCTGTGGAACCCATCCTGGCTTTCCTGTGAAATGTCCACTCCTGGGCACTCCCAAGGTGAAGACAGGCATCCAAGCGCTGCTGGGGCCGTTGTGGAGATTAAGCAAGCTATTGCCCAGAGTCACAGAGTGGGACCCATGATTAGACTAGGCATCGAGGCGATAATTATCAGGTCCGGGGAAATTGAGTCCAAGAGCCGCGAATTGAACCTTGGTCCCGGGCTAGACCTCTGCATCAGGGTTTGCCGCTCTAACCATTGAGCCACACTTCTCCACATGGCTCAAGCCTGGCCCAAGTCTTCAGTGGCTCACCCACCTCTAGCAGGGAAAGGAGCACGGGGGTCTGTGGTACAAAAGGCAAGTCGGTGCCTCTTAAACACCAATGGGAGCATTTCAGGGGTGACTGCTGGGATGTGATAGACGCAATCTTGTGTCTGGCGGCAGGCTGGTATCTCTGAAAGGCCAGACAGCTGGCATTGAAGCATTCTATGGGTGCCAGGGGGGAGAGGTGGAAGCAGGAATTCACCTTATCACACCACAAGTCACTGCCTCTGATAGGCAGCGAGTACAGAGGCAGGCACTTACCGCCTGTTATCTCTGAAAGGGCAGGGAATTGGCATTGAAGCATGCCATGTGTGCCAGGGGTGAAGGTAAAAGCAGGGATGTGCCATATTACAAGCCTCTCCCTCTGAAAGGCAGACAGTACAGAGGCAGGCACTTACTTCCACACAGGCCACTATCTCTGAAAGGCTCCATATCTGTGCAGGGTAAGCGCCCCTCCTTTCAAGCCCTGTAAGGCTGTAGTGCTGGGGCAGAGGTAGACACCTCTCATGTTCACTGGGCAGGCGGGGTGAGCTTCACTTGTGCCCCTTGATTGTGCTCCTCAGGCCTTGAAGAGATTGTGTAGGAGTGTAGGTCTCAAAAAGGTGAGACTGAGAGAGCCCAAAGGCAGCAGCGGCTCCTCCGCTAGGGCGGAGGAGCGTCGCCCCACTGCTTTTCAACTGAGCAAGGAAAATAAAATAACAACTTAATGTTATTATAATTAATTTTTTTCTAGTTGTGGGCGCAGCAGCTTTGCAAGGCGGGCGGGCTGCTCTGCTGACAGAGCGGGGGGGGTGGTTATCACTCCCTTGGTGTGCATGAACGTTGGCGGCAGGCTCAGGCCGGCCAAACTTTCATGCGCACTTAGCATGTTTTCCACCCAGGATAGGCTGCATTACAGCCGGGGTGGAGAACATGCACAGGCCCCCAGTGCCTGACTGAGCGCCGACCGACGTTGCTCAGATCAAGCACAATGCCGCATTGCAGCGTAGCGATTCGGGTGCATCCTTGGTGCTTCCTGTTCCGTTTGGAGGGACGAGGAAGAGGATGCGGCAAGGAGGTAAGTTTAATTTAAGTTTTTATTTGCCCCCTTCCGCCGCCAGCCAGCTACCCCCGATCCGTGCCGGCCACCACTGCCCAAATGAGGGGATGATAAATTAAAGGGCACAAAGAAGAACAAGGCTCACAATTGTATTTCACTTGTGTTTTATTGAAAACGGTGCCTTACTGCAGTAAGTAAGGTCTTAATTTGTGAAAAAATAGGTGGCAGGGCCGGACGTGGAGCCAAGAACAGCTCAGGGAAAAAGGCTCAAACCAGCCCTGCTCCCTTCCCCTTCCTCTTCGCTCTGCATCCCCTTAAAAGGGACTACTCACTTCCCCTCATGTGCTGTCTTTTGGCAGCCCTCGTGATCTGCAGAGGGAGCTCTCTTCGATAATTCAGGGTCGCTGCACAGGAGGGGTTTTCGCTTCTTTCAGGGTGGCCTTGTCCTGGTGAACAGGAATGTCCTAGGAAGCACTGAGGCCTGTCTGGAATGCTGGGAGAATACACATATACATTAGATGCTCTAAGGAAGCACTGAGGCCTGTCTGGAACGCTTGGGGAATGCACATATACATTAGATGCTCCTAGAAAGCACTGAGGCCTGTCTGGAATGCTGGGAGAATAAACATATACATTAGATGCTCTTAGGAAGACCTGAGGCCAGTTTGGAATGCTTGGAGAATGCACATATACGTTAGATGCTCTTAGGAAGCACTGAGGCCTGTCTGGGACACTTGTAGAATACACATATACATTAGATGCTCTAAGGAAGCACTGAGGCCTGTCTGGAACGCTTGGGGAATGCACATATACATTAGATGCTCCTAGAAAGCACCGAGGCCTGTCTGGAATGCTGGGAGAATAAACATATACATTAGATGCTCTTAGGAAGACCTGAGGCCAGTTTGGAATGCTTGGAGAATGCACATATACGTTAGATGCTCTTAGGAAGCACTGAGGCCTGTCTGGGACACTTGTAGAATACACATATACATTAGATGCTCTAAGGAAGCACTGAGGCCTGTCTGGAATGCTGGGAGAATAAACATACACATTAGATGCTCTTAGGAAGCACTGAGGCCTGTCTGGAATGCTGGGAGAATACACATATACATTAGATGCTCTAAGGAAGCACTGAGGCCTGTCTGGAATGCTGGGAGAATACACATATACATTAGATGCTCTAAGGAAGCACTGAGGCCTGTCTGGAATGCTGGGAGAATAAACATACACATTCGATGCTCTTAGGAAGCACTGAGGCCTGTCTGGAATGCTGGGAGAATACACATATACATTAGATGCTCTAAGGAAGCACTGAGGCCTGTCTGGAACGCTTGGGGAATGCACATATACATTAGATGCTCCTAGAAAGCACTGAGGCCTGTCTGGAATGCTGGGAGAATAAACATATACATTAGATGCTCTTAGGAAGACCTGAGGCCAGTTTGGAATGCTTGGAGAATGCACATATACGTTAGATGCTCTTAGGAAGCACTGAGGCCTGTCTGGGACACTTGTAGAATACACATATACATTAGATGCTCTAAGGAAGCACTGAGGCCTGTCTGGAATGCTGGGAGAATAAACATACACATTAGATGCTCTTAGGAAGCACTGAGGCCTGTCTGGAATGCTGGGAGAATACACATATACATTAGATGCTCTAAGGAAGCACTGAGGCCTGTCTGGAATGCTGGGAGAATAAACATACACATTAGATGCTCTTAGGAAGCACTGAGGCCTGTCTGGAATGCTGGGAGAATACACATATACATTAGATGCTCTAAGGAAGCACTGAGGCCTGTCTGGAATGCTGGGAGAATACACATATACATTAGATGCTCTAAGGAAGCACTGAGGCCTGTCTGGAATGCTGGGAGAATAAACATACACATTCGATGCTCTTAGGAAGCACTGAGGCCTGTCTGGAATGCTGGGAGAATAAACATATACATTAGATGCTCTTGGGAAGCACTGAGGCCTGTCTGGAATGCTGGGAGAATACACATATACATTAGATGCTCCTAGTCAGCACTGAGGCCTGTCTGGGACGCTTGGAGAATGCACATATACATTAGATGCTCTTAGGAAGCACTGAGGCCTGTCTGGGACACTTGTAGAATACACATATACATTAGATGCTCTAAGGAAGCACTGAGGCCTGTCTGGAATGCTGGGAGAATAAACATACACATTAGATGCTCTTAGGAAGCACTGAGGCCTGTCTGGAATGCTGGGAGAATAAACATATACATTAGATGCTCTTGGGAAGCACTGAGGCCTGTCTGGAATGCTGGGAGAATACACATATACATTAGATGCTCCTAGTCAGCACTGAGGCCTGTCTGGAATGCTGGGAGAATAAACATATACATTAGATGCTCTTAGGAAGCACTGAGGCCTGTCTGGAATGCTGGGAGAATGCAAATATACATGCTCCTAGGAAGCCCTGATCCCTGTTTGGTAGGGTTGGATAATGCGCATATACATTTCCTGCACTTGTGAAGCCCTGGAGCCTGAATTTTAGGGTTGTAGAATGCACATATACAGTAGCAGCTCCAAGGAAGCCCCAAAGCCTACCTGGAAGCGTTGAAGACATATACATTTAGCTGCGCTTGAGACGCCCTGAAGCCTGTGTGAAAGGGTTGGAGAACTCACATATACATTTTGCTGTTCTCAAGAAGCTCTGAAGCCTGTCAGGAAGGGTTAGAGAATGCACATATACATTAGCTGCTCTTGAGAAGCCATGACGCCTCTTTGGAATGGTTGGAGAATGCACATATACATTTAGCTGCTCTTGAAAAGTCCTGAACCCTGTCTCGATGGAGATGGAGAACGCAAATATTCTTATTTAGCTTCTCCTGAGAAGTCCCGAAGCCTGTCTGGAAGGGTTAGAGAACGCACGTAGACAGTACCTGCTCTTTAGAAGCCATGAAGCCTCTGTGGAATGGTTGAAGAACGCACGTAAACATTTAGCTGCTCTTGAGATGCTCTGAAGCCTGTCAGGAAGGGTTGGAGAACTCACATATACATTAAGATGCCCTTGAGAAGTCACGAAGTCTGTCTGGAAGGGTTGGCGAATGCACATATACATTTAAGCCCTGAAGCCTGCCTGGAATACTGGGAGAATGTACATATACATTAAGCTGCTCGTGAGAAGCTCTGAAGCCTGCCTACAAGGTTTGGAGCATGCATATACATTGAGCTACTTACCCCCTCCCTAAAAACCTTCAAGAAGACTCTCAAGACCTGGATCTTCCGCTAAACAGAGCTGCTGACCCCTCCACCCCAGCGCCTTGAGACCCTCATGGGTGAGTAGTGCTCTTACAATTCCCTGATTGATTGATTGACTATGAAGCCCTTGCGTCTTCCTGTAAGGGTTGGAGCATGCATCTACATTTAGCTGCTCTTAGAATACACCGAGGCCTGACTGGGAAGGTTGGTCGGTGCCCTGCACACATAGCCTGCCTGCTTGCAGGTCTGCCCTGCCGGCCTGGACTGCTTTGCCTGCTTAGACAGCTGAGTCCCCTGATCGCAGCAACAACAGCTCCACCATCCTAGGGATGTGTGGCCTGTGACTTCCCATTTCAGGTCCTGGTTTCCCTCTGTCATCTCTGCTGTCTTGTCCTCAAGGCCTTAGAAGCAGTTCCTGGGCACGGTTTCTGCACAGGTCGACTTTTGGGGGTAAACCTGGAAGGGGGGTTGCTTCTGATTTGGACCCTGCTTCCCACCAAGGTTTTTGATTCCAAATACGCACTGGGTCTCCCGCTCCAGAATTTGATTTCCCCCTCACTGCAGTGGAAGCTCTGCTGCTCCAGAGAGGACATTGGTGCACCAGACTTGAGCTGCCATTTTCATCCCCACATCAGGAAACGAGCAGTGAAGTCTCGCGAGAGTTTGTGTCAGAACTTCGAGGGCACAGGGACTCACCTTTGACTGCAGGCCCAGCATGGAGGAACAACTGGTTTACAGTTTATGTATAAGAAACAGTAAGGGGCATATTTACTTTACTTTTGCGTCATTTTTAACATGGGAAACATTACACAAAAGTCGTGCAAGGGGCTTGTAAATATGCCTCTAAGTGTTCAATAAGTAAAAGCAGAAGGATGGCCGTCACGAAGGGCTTTGAGTACTAGGTCAACACCAAGGACACGTTTCACTTCTCAGGACCTCTTCAGTGTACAGCACTTCACCAGATAAGATTTCCGTCTCGACAAGTGCCAGTGAGTCCCATCCACCAGCCCAAGAGATAGGAAGCCCGGCGCACTGCTCCACTTTGAACTGAAACTGTGACCACTTACCCTTGCTAGGCAGTCACGTTCCCTTTTTAGGTCTTGTTTGATAACCCAGCTGTAGCAAGACCTATTTTTACCAAATCATTAAACTATGAACCGTGGGCGTAGGCTCCACCCAGAAAAGTAAACCCCCTCACCGCTTACTATTGGCTGTTTAGTGCATTATTCCGCCTCCGATTGAGCGCTTACTTTGCACTGTTTGAGAGACAATTTTCCATTACAAAACAGTACACTGAAACATCACACATTGAATGTGTCATCTCATAAACACTTTCTATGAAGCAAGCAATCATTTCCGCTTTCTGTTTTAAGTGCAGCTTGCGTTTTACATTTTGAATTCAGAGCTCACAATGCAAGCCAGACCTATTGGCTTTGCTGCTGCTTAATGGTGGTTTGTGTTCCCACATCTGATAGCGTGTTGATCTTCAGGATGTTGGCATAATCCCAACACCACAGCCTTAGAACCAGTCATCATCAGATCATGTACTGAAACGTGAAGGATGCCAGTGAGACCCCCTCAACTCTTGTAGACTCGCTGCCTTTGCTGCCCTGAGATCCCTACCCTTGCTGCCCTCCCTGCCCTGAGATTGGACAGATCCCATAAACCAGATGTAGGGAATCATGGCATCCTGGAGATTCAACACCCTGAAATGGGACCGATCCCACAGACCAGATGCAGGGAGTCCTGGAGTCCCGGCAACTTCCTGCCGTCTCTGCCCTGAGATAGGACAGATTCTGTAGACCAGATACAAGGTCCTTCCTTCTACAGATTTCCTACCTTAAGATATGATACATCGCCTCCCTAGACCTTATGAAAGGACCTTCCTCTGGGAGACTTCCTATCTTGAGATGTGACTGATCCCTAGACCAGATACCAGGACCTTGCTCTTTTCTCCTATAGACTCCATGCCAAGAGACAGGATACACCCCCTCTGTAGACCAGATACAATGACCGCCCTCATGGTGACTTCCTATCATGAGATGAGACTTATCATTGCATAGGGCAGATGCAAGGACCTTTACTCTGTTCCCCTAGACAGCAGCAAGGCCCTTCGTTCCACCCTGGCGGAAGACCCCTGCCCTGAGATGGGACTCATTGCAGAGGACAGATGTTAGGACCTTCCCTCCTTCCTTTGGGAGACTCAATGCTCTGAGAAAAGACAGATACCATAGGAGAGACTTGAGGCAGCAACCAGACCCTCGATCTGCTCACTCCCCATAGGGTGACAACCCTACTGCTAAACGTAGTCATCCTACTGCATCAAGCGTCTACTTCCGAACAGGAGTAGCAGGATCATGAGGGAGGAGATAGGATAGAAAAGTCTGGCTGCTGAAAAGGTGCAAGAGACTCATAACCGAAGCTCAGTACAAGTGGCTCTATTACCAGACGGTCCAACCCGACGGTCACCCAAGGACCAGGCGGGCATGGGCACGAGGCAGGGACAAGGCCAAAAGGTAGCTGGGTAACATCTGGTTATGGGTAGGTATCAGTTAGCTAGGTAAGAGTAGGTATCAGATGAGTAAGGGTAGATTGTAGCTACAGCTAGCTGGGTAAGAGTAGGCTAAAGCAAGCTAGATTCGAATATATTAACAGCTTGCTGGGTATGGGAAGGTAATTGTTAGCTTGGTAATACTAGGTATTAACTAGCTGGGTAAGAGTAGAATGGTAAAAGAGTAGGTAACAGCTAGGTAGATAAGAGTAGGTATTAATTAGCTGGGTAAGAGTAGGCAAGAACAAGCTGGGAAAGAGTAGCAGGGTAAGTGAGAAGATAATAGCTAGGAGGTTAAAAGTAGGTATTAATTAGCTAGGTAAGAGTAGGTAATATATAGTTGGGAAATAGTAGTATGCTAAGAAAGTAGGTAATGATATGTGGAAAAGAGTAGGTATTAACTAGAAGGTTAAGAGCAGGCAAGAACTAGCCGGGTAAAAGAGAAGGTAACAGCTAGGTGGATAACAGTAGGAGTTAGCTAGTTTGGCAAGAGAAGGTAATAGCTAGCTGGGCAAAAGACTCCCTGCCCAAGATGGTTCAGACTCCCCTGGTGAGACGCTCAGACCTTTACTCCTCTCTCCTTTTCAACTTTCTCCCTTCCTGAGACTGTACAATCTGAGCCGTTAGGACTTGGCATATCAGTTACCAGTTTTAAACAATAGAAGTTCCTGTCAGTCTTCTGAGGCCATTACCTCCTGGGTCTGGGACCTGTTCCCACGGCCTCCCTTGGCCGGCTTCCATGGCTGTGCTGAATATATCACTGCCCTTGCAGAGTCACGCCTCTTGTTACCTAGAAAGCGTCTAATGTCCAATATAGGTCAGCGAGTTATTACCTGGCTGCCTATTACCTAGCATCACACTGTTACTTCATTACTTCATTAGTACCTTCTATTACCCAGCTAGCTTTACCTACTTTGACTCAATTAACTGTTATCTACTTTTACCCAGCTAGCTGTTACCTATGCGTACCCAGATAGCTGTTACCTAATCTTATCCAGCTGGCCGATACCTACTCGTACCCAGCTACCTGTTACCTACCCATACCCTGCTAGGTTTTACCTACTCTTACCCAGTTATCTTTTATCTATTGTTACCCATTAATCTGTTACCTACTCTCACCTAGCTATCTGTTACCTACTCCTTCCCAGCTAACTGTTACCTACTATTGCCCAGCTAGCTGATACCTACTTCTACCCAGTTCGCTGCTACCTATTCCTACCCAGCTAGCTGTTACCTACTTCTATCCTACTAAGAAAGCAGTTGCTTATGCTGATACAGCTATTTCCCACCCCCTTTCTACCCTGCCAGCTGTCACCTATGGTTATCCATCTAGCTGTTACCTACTCCTGCCCAGCTAGCTGTTATCTACTCCTATCTTACCCAGTTAGCTGTTACCTATGGTTATACAGCTAGCTGTTACCTACTCTTACCCAGCTACCTTACTACCCTTACCCAGCTAGCTGTTAATCTATTCGAATCCAGCTGGCTTTAGCCTACTCTTACCTAGCTAGCTATAACCTACTCTTACCCAGCTAATGGATACATACCCTTACCCACCTAGCTGGTACCTACTCTTACCCAACTAGCTGTTACTATGCTTACCCAGCTATCTGTAATCTATGGCTATCCAGGTGGCTGATACCTACTCTTACCCAGCTACCTTGCTACCCTTCCTCAGCTAGGTGTTAATCTATTCGAATACAGCTTGCTGTAGCCTACTCTTACCCATCTAGGTATAATCTACTTTTACCCAGCTAATTGATACCTACCCTTACCCAGCTGTTACCCAGTTACCTTTTGCCCTTGTCCCGGCCTCGTGCCCTTGCCCACCTGGTCTTTGGGTAGATGCTGGGTTGGACCCTTGAGACTTGAGCCACTTGTACTCAGCTTTCGGTGCGAGCCTTTTTAATCTTCTCCGCAGCCAGACGTTTCTATCTCACCTCCACTCTCATCAGTCGGCTGCTCCTGTTTTGAAGCAGACACTGGGGCAGTAGAGAGACCAGTAGGTTTTCAGCCCCAAGGGGAGTGATTGGTTTGAGGATCTGGTTACTACCCCAATGCACGAACCTGCCCCACCTTCCTCACCCTAACCCGTGAGATTATCCTGCCCTGGGGGCTCCCAGAATGCAGTACCAGGTAAACCCAGGTCTCTTCTCTTCCTCTGGATGGTCTCTAAGCTTCTCTTCTGGGGCATGATCCTTCTTTCAAAGACTAAGGGGTCTATTACTATAGCGGGCCGATCGCCACCGCCCGTATGGTGGTGACGATCTGCCAGCCATCCCTCTCCGCCCACCTACCATTTTCCCCCGCCATATTACAATGGCGTGGGGGACCCCGGCGGACGGAAAGACCGTCCGCCGGTTTTTCAACCGTCGACGAGTCAACCGGGCACAAAAAGGGGTATAATATGGTGGCAGTGTCTACAAGACATCGCCATCCATATTATAATGCAGGCAGGGAAGTGCCTTTCCATGGCGGCATCTGCATGGGTGGGGGGGTCGGGTGCACATGGGGTTACCTATGATACCTCCCTGCAATTGCATACCTTTTTTGAATTGCGGTGGATGCTGCTGAAAGCACCGCCCGCCGCAATGTAAAAAATGGTGGATGAATCCGCCTGTGTGGCGAGCACATTCTAATCTGCATCACGGGATGGCCGCACATATGGCGGGGGTCCCTTTTGCCGTTATGGTGGCGGGCCGACAAAGTCCGCATGCCATCGTAATAGACCCCTAAGTTTGGAAAAACAATATGTTATGTTACTGGGTATTTGTAGAGCACACGGCTAGTCCTGAGAGTGTCCCGGCGCTAAATACAAGACTTATTTAAAAATTGAATGTGTGTCATGAATTAAATATCCATTGTTTAATATCAAATTGAAAAGCATTTTATTGGCTTCAACGAGATAAAAGTGGTGGGTGAAGTTTCTTAAATTCGTCATAGAAGCACAGAATTCCTTGTGGAGGGGTCCAGTCCTTCATTTTGTACCTCAATGCACCACTACAGAGAGGTGCAAACCATATGCAGAAGAGTTTTGGTCCCAACACGAAAGGGACAGCGCAGCCCAAACAGTGATACCACCTCTCCTCCGAACAGGAACAGATCCAGCTGCTGACATGTTTCTGTATTCATTGGTCACAGCAGTGAGGAGCAGCTATTTCAGATCAAACTAATCTCACTTAGGGAGGCACATTTAACAGCATTTAGTTAATAGTTTAGGCTATGCAAGCACTCAGCCAGGCCTTTAGCTAGATTTGTCTGAAAAGTCCAAGAAACGGCACCAAGAGCTCAGCAACCAGACTCATCCTCAACCTCCCACACAGAACTCACACCACAGCACACCTCAGGGACCCCAGTACACATCCCGTACACATCACGGACCGCAGAGAACCCGACTACGGCCTTATATTGAATTACGAATCTGCCTGGACATTTGATTTTGCCTTGAAAAAGCCCACGGCCTAAAGAGACCTTTTGGGCTAAACACGTGTCGGCTGTCCTACTATACTGTGAAAAATGAAATAAAAGTTAGGCACGCTAAACTTTCAAAGTACGCCTGAATTTTCTTATGAACCTTTATTGACATTTGTGAGGGGACAATCCTCTACCTTTCTACATACTGACCTCCATAATGGCTCTTGGGTGAAGCCTTTCGTGAGGAATGTGCCACAACATATTTGGGCCATAACAATTGTAGCACCAAAACCCAGAAACCTCCACCCAAACAACGATTCATAGCTTTTAGTAAATAGTTCAGGCTATGCAAGTACTGAGCCAGGTCTTCTTCTAGATGTCTTAAAAGTCCAAAAATCGGCACCAAGAGCTCGGCAACCAGGCTCATCCTCAACCTCCCACACAGAACTCACACCACACCACACACACCTCAGGGACACCAGTACACCAACATGCTCATTTGAAACTCCTGATACACACATTAGGTTCCACCTACCTGAAGAGTGGCTTCTCCTTCCACCAACCACATAGACACCTCCGCTCTGTAGGACTCCTACCCGCACACATCCCGCGCATACACAGAACCAGATCAGGCGGAGTAGTGTTCGCTTTCACTTCAAAGGCGAGCAGAGAACATCTGTTGAACCACTTCTCCCTTTGCAGTGCACTGAACTATGGCTTGCACACAAGGACCCTATTCCTGATGAAGACCCCACCAGAATATTCACACTGCTTAAGAGGCTGAAACACAAATAGTCATGTAAAGCATCACCAATGTCTGTCTGAGGCGGTATTTGTCTGCACAGTTTGAGAAAGTGAAATCTCACAGGAACATCTCGTTGGGATTGATGTGAAAAATTGACTTTTTATAAAAACTATAAATTCAATTGCATTTTTCATGCAATGGGTAAGGGTACAGCCTATGTCTGATTTTTTTTTTTTTTTTACAAGAAAAATATGATAATTATATTGTTTTACTTTGATGTATACGGATCATATACAAATCAAAAGTGTTGGAGTTAATAAAAAAAATTATGATATGTTCCCTTCTGCATCTGGAATATAGAGTTGTTGAAATGCAAAAGAGCACTGGATTTCTGCAGCACAGACAATGACAAATCTTTCTAAATAAAATGACCCTGGACATATCAAATAAAGTGTCTTGTGCTTGAGTTGGAGTAATATGTTAATCTATATTCATGGTCACCTGGAGTTTTCCGCATAATTACGGATTTAGCACATATGCGACATAATTCATCATCTTCTGCATAATCTGTGGATTTCAACAAATGCTTTTTGGTAGCTCAAAGGGATCTAAAAACACAGCAACATGTGTTACCGCCCTGTGCAAGGCTCTCTCCAAAGGTCGAATGGTTGATTACCTTTCAATTTCTTAGTGCTGTATTGGATTTTATACAGATACCAATGAGGGAAAAGCTTTGCCCATTGGTAATATGTGCAACCATTGCAAGATAATGAAGTAACACTGTCACAAAATGACAGGTAAAAGTAGTGGAAGAATGTAGCGATGACGCAAACTGCGAAGTCTGGGGCAACTCATTACACTATGAAAAGCATCTGGAATGGAAATGTTATTACAAATATACACCCATAGCTCAGATTCTTTTGTCCAGCCTCCCTTAGGAACCATCACTTGATGAAGCAGATTTGACCTCATCACTGCGGCGCGAATTCCGCCGCCATTCCAATCGCTGGCGTGGTCATGACGGCTCCCGGCCGTCATCAGCACACGCCCACCGTGACTCATGACGGTCGGGAGCCGTCATGAGCATTGAAGAGGTTAACCTGAAAATTTTCAGCAGCCAATGGTGATAACAGGACATTGCCAGGTTGAAATAGGGTTCCATCGCACAAACTGATCTGAGCATAGTGATATGGTGCATCGAGCCCTTGGTCAATGCAGAGGCCTCTCGCTCGCTGCCACCCTGGAGTGAGAGCCCTGCTTCGGCCAGGTCCTATCCCTTTTCACTATATGATCCAGGTCTGAGAAAGGTTCCGGTCTGTACAGATCCGTGAGATTTCTTCTAATAAAAGAGAACCATGGGATGCGGGACACATTGTCCAGATTCATTCTTGCACTTATGAGTCTATTACTTTTTAGCTCCTCCTTCAGCCAAAGGATTATAGAAGCAAAGGGCGTGTACGAATGAGATCAGAAATGTAACCTCACATCAACTCTTCGTGGACAACCTCTCTGAGAGTGCCTCGAGGGAAGTTTAAGAGACTCCTCAGAAGGATGTTCTCAGCAACCTAAAATGGGGCTATGGACATTAACCCCAAATGTTGCTCCCGAAGCTCACTGCAGGAATACCTTTGGCCTTATAGACTTTGAGCGTTGCCTCAACATATGTGTGGCCTAAGTGTCTCGAAAAAGAGCTCATACCATTGACAGTTCTTTTAAACATGACATTTTTTGGAAGCAGTGGTTGCCAAGAAAAATGAGAATCTAATAGGATCCTCAAGTTAGAAAAATGCTCAACTCTGCTGATAAGATAACCCTTTAACACAATTTTTAAAAACATAGGGGTCTTTTACGATGTCGGGCGGATCGGCACCACCCGCATGGCGGAGGCGATCCACCTGACATAATCTCCCGCCCGCCTCCCATTTATCCCCGCCATATTATGATGGCGGGGGGTACTGCGGCGGACGGGAAGACCGTCCGCCGCTTTTGCGCCTGGTCGACCAGCCAACCGAGCGGAAAAGGGTTAAATATGTTGGCGGCGCCATTCATATTATAATGGGAGCGGGTAGCAGCCTTTCAGTGGAGGCATTGCCACCATGGAAAGGCATGCGGTTTTCACAGTTGGGGACCCGTTTCGGGCCCCCAGGAAGTTGGGGGGGTTGGAAGGGCACAAGGGGGTACCTATGGTACCCCCCTACATTTGCATGCATGACGTGGCAGGTACCGTACGGTGCCTGCCACGTTGTGCATGCAAATGCACAGTGTGCAGCCCCAGCATTGTGGCAGTCGGAGCTGTGTGCACCGCCACCTGTGGATGGGAGATGCCACCAGGACAGTGGCATCCTAATTGCCGGTGCGGGACCGCTGCACCACTGGTGGCCGGTCCCAGCACTGCTAGGGTGGCAGGTGGAGGTAAGTCCGCCCGCCATTCTAATAGGCCCCATAGTACTTTTGGGGTCAACGACCATAACATGGGACTTAGAATAGTTAGTGGAGAGGTTGAGGCCATCCATAAAGGAGACAAAAAGGTCTAGGATTTGCCATACAAGTTTGTAACTCCTGAGGCGGAAGCCGGGAGTCTTTGTTTTTTAGCCACTCACTTTGTTCTTTGCTTTATTTTTTTTAAAACTTCACGCACTTTTAAAATTGCATTGTTGCTCTCAGCTTACCTGATTCAGACGACTAGGAGCTGATATGGGGACGCAGGGCAACACCTGTGACTGCCGCCGAAAACCGCCGCCATCTTGGAGGGAACAGAGCGGGCAGCGGGCAAGTTGTTGGGCACAGTCAGGGATGAATGGACGCCGCAGAGTGTACGCGCAGGGGACGCGCCAGCGGCGCGCCAAAGGCAAGCCCTTCTGCGCCCGTCTGCACCTGGCCCGGGCCTAGGGCTAGGACCCCTGGCTCTACAACAAACAAAACAACCAATCCACCTATGCAAAAACAGGCAAGTAAGACAGGGAATTACAATTATAACTCCGAATTTCTGAAGGCCCTAAATAATTCTCAAACGCCCAATTGCGCTAGAGCTCTCATTATCACGGATTCCACAATCTGCACACACTGCGGATTTCATTTCACCCCTAATCACGACGTAAATACACTGCATGCTGGAAAGCAAATAACCCTCCGAGCTAAACCATATACTATGACAAGCTTAAACTGCCGCTCGCTTCCCAAATACAAAGCTAATATTTTTGACCTACTTTTGAATGACCAACCGGATGCGGTTTTCCTTACAGAAACCTGGCTCCATGAGAGCTCAGGCCCAGACATAGCAGTAGCCTTACGTTCCAATGACGCTATAGCAAGAGTGGATCGAATAAAAAGAATGGGGGGTGGAATTGCGGTAATATTTAGAAAAATATTTAGCTGCACTCTGGAGCAGCTACCCAGTCCTGCTTGCGAAGCTGCACTATTCAAACTTACTCTCTCTTCCCCAAATTTACTTACTCTGGAGTGCTAGTATATCGACCCCCAGAACACCTTGTTAATTGGATTCTCACTTTTATGGAAGCTATTTCATCTTTTGCCGCTAAGAAGGCTAATTTTACAGTATTAGGAGACATTAATCTTCATCTGGAAGACTCTACCTGCAAAAACAGTGTCGGATTTATTTCTGACATGGCTTCCCTAAATCTAGAGCTACTCAATTCCGGTCCTAATCATATAGCCGGACATTTTTTAGACCCCATCTTCTCTAATCTAAATACTATTACCTGTATCCCAGCCTTACCGACAAGCTGGTCTGACCACTATCAAATTAATTTCACTCTGACCACCCCATATGAAAAGAATACCTTAAGTAATGCAAAAGAAACAGGGGAAGAGCAGAGAAACTGGAAAAAGTTAGACATTGATAAATTGAATGAATGTCTTGATGCCCACAAACCAACCCTAGAGCAAAAAGTTAGTCCCCTCACTGCTACAGTGCAAAACTGGCTTTCAGACGCCATTGACACCTGCCTCCCAACCATAAAACAGAAAAGAACCATCCATCGTCCACCGGCGCCGTGGTATAATGCAACTTTAAAAATTTTTAAAACTAGCTGCAAGATCCTTGAAAGAAAGTGGAGGAGAGACTATACCCAGTCTTCCTAACAGGCCTATAAAATAGCTCTGTACAAATACCACAAACATTGTAAACAAGCTCGTGCCACATTTGTGAATTTAACCATCTCAAATGCGTCAAACTGTGCTAAAACACTGTTTAACACAGTAAAAGAACTCACCGGCTCGGACACCTTAGCCA
Source organism: Lissotriton helveticus (assembly GCF_964261635.1). Taxonomy (NCBI): domain Eukaryota; kingdom Metazoa; phylum Chordata; class Amphibia; order Caudata; family Salamandridae; genus Lissotriton; species Lissotriton helveticus. The sequence goes on along the minus strand of NC_136069.1, from coordinate 60,148,311 downwards.
AATCACCGATATTGACCTAAACTAAATGCGAGGAATTAGCAGCCTTCTTTATAAATAAAGTTGAAGGAATATACCAAGAGATTGTCTCACACGATAATGTACATGATAGCACAGCGAGCTCTAATACATCTATGTTAGTGGCGCCTCATCCCCCCGCTGTGCAAGAACACAGTCAAACCGGTGTTGATTGCTCCCTAACTGACTGGCCCCACCTTACAACCGAAAATGTGGATGTACTTCTAAAATCCATTAAATCAGGATCACCAAAGAACCCACTTCCAGCCAACATTCTTAAACAACTAAATTATTCCAGGCTATCAGTTTTAACCCACCTTTTAAATGCATCGATCAAAGAGTCAGTGATTCCCCCCACATGGAAACACGCCATGATTCATCCACTATTAAAAAGCCTAATGCAGACCCTGCCGATATCAAAAACTATTGTTCCATATCATTGCTTCCGATTCTATCAAAAATTCTAGACAAACACATTTATATATATCTGATGCAATATGTAACAACACATCACTTACTTCACCCTTCATAGTCAGGCTTCAGAGTTGGCTTCTCGACTGAAACCACTCTCTTAGGTGTCACAGAAGCAATCCGTCAGAAATTAGATAGAGGAAAAACGTTGGCGCACATTCTGTTAGATCTGAGCGCCGCATGTGACACCATATCACACACTGTGCTCATAAACACACTGAACAAAATAGGAATAGGCGGAACAGCTCTGAAATGGATTCATGCATTCCTTTCAAATAGAACCTTTCAAGTTTTTCCCCAAAACACTTGCTCCAAAATGTACTCCTTCGCACATGGTGTACCACAAGGTTCCATCTTAAGCCCGCTACTACTTAATCTCTACGTAAAACCTTTAGCGGAGCTGGCTGAAAAATCCGGGCTTTCAATCTACTCCTACGTTGATGATTCTCAAATCATGTTTACACTATCTGCGCGAAACCCCAATGATACCTCCACACTCAAGACAGGACTAACCAACATAGCAGCCTGGATGCAATCTAACTTCCTAAAATTAAATGGAGAAAAAACAGAAGTACTAATATGGGGAAAGCATAAAGATCTCCGGAGCCTACAACACTGGCCAGACAAAATGGGCACTCTCCCTACCCCCGCATCACAAGTGCGAAACCTAGGCGTACTCCTTGATGACACCTTGAGTATGCATGCCCAATCAGTAAAAGTCGCGGCCACTTGTTTTTCTATCATCAAATGGCTGAGAAAAATTTGCTGGATGTTACCAAAAACAACAAGAAAAACTGTAGTCAATGTGTTAATTACCTCCCGGCTTGACTATGCAAATGTCCTTTATGTTTGCTCAAACAAACATATAATCCACAGATTACAGATGGCCCAAAATGTGGCAGTAAGACTCCAATGCAAAGTCCCAAAAAGAGAATCGATCTCCGCATACCGACGTAAACTTCATTGGCTGAACATCGAAAATCACGTGAAATTTAAAACACTCACCTACATGCACAAAATTATATCTGGACTGGCCACCAACTACCTTTGTACTTTGGCCAAACCCTACATCCCACCCAGAAATCTAAGATCAACCTCCCAAGGCAGTTTTGTGGTCCGTAAATATGAACTGACACGGATAGGAAGAAAATCCTTCCCATATTTAGGGCCATCTTATTGGAATTCCCTCCCAGTCTCGCTTAAAAATGAAACAAGCTATTCCAATTTCGGTAAGCTGCTTAAAACTTGGCTATTTGACAAGTAAGATGCCCAGGCGCTGACTTGTCATGGTTTTTCTTGTCTGCACCGGGAAACACGTACTGGGTAGCTGATGCGCAATATAAATTCAAATAAATAAAATAAATAGGAGGCATCACAAGCCCTTAGCCGTGCGTGCCATTAAAACAAAGTCATCTGCATATAAAGTGCAGGCAATGGATGCCTGGCGATGTGCGGCACATCCAACCCAGATTCGGTTAAGACTGGCTCCAGACCCTTAATGTGACAAGTGAACAGAGGGGGGCCAGGATATACCCCTGGTGCACCCTTCTCTTCAAACTAAATGGCTCAGTACATTCACCATTAGCCCCATATCTCACCAAGGCGGTGAGGCCCTCATGTAAATCGTGCTGAAAGGTGCCCAGTGCTGGCTCGACCCCCACAGGCCCCAGCGTGACCCAGAGCTTGGCTCTATTAACCCTGTTTAATGCTGAGCTGAGGTCCATAAAGGGCAAGTGAACACAAGGAAATGATGCACGGAGCCATCATCATTCTTTAGCTCACTTCACCACCTCAGTTCAGACCCAGCTAAATGCAAATCAGTCTTGACCCTGTGGTCATGGTAACAGTCCAGCCCAAACTGCCAGGCCAGGTCTTCCCTGAACCTGACTCAAACATCCTGGGACCGGTTTCTGGTAACACCCTTCATTAGCCAGGCTAGCTTGAATCCAGTGGCAAAGTGAGTAAGGGACCCACGTCTGGGCATACCTTGCCAACATAGGGCAAACAAAGTAAATACAAGGAGATAATGGACGGAGCGCTGAAACTTTTCAGACACTCGCCCCCAGTCACAGATCTGGGTTGAATCCATCATTGTTCTTTAGCTCTCTTCGCCACCTCAGTTCACACCCAGCTATATGCAAATCAATCTTAACCCAGTGCGTCATGACTAAATGACTAAGGCAGGAAAATGGCAAATTTCTAAAAGTAGCATTTTCAAAACTGTGTTTTAAAATCCGACTTTACCATAAGATTGACACCAAACATGGAGTGGTGTGGCTCACTGGTTAGAGGCGGCAGACCCAGGAGCAGAGGACGGCCCGGGACCAGGGTTCAATTCCCGACGCGCCAGGGTGTTGGACCAGGGTCAGCGGACTCGATAATTCTCACCTCGGTGCCTACTCTAAATAGGGATCACACTCGGCAACTCTGGGCATTAGCTTGCCTCATCTCCACAACGGCCCCCCACATACGCCGGGGATGCCTGGTTTCACCTTGGAGATACCCAGGAGGGACCGTCTCACAGGGAAAGCCAGGACGGGTTCCCCAGCGGTCTATAGCGCAGAGATACTCCTTCGGGAGTCGATTCTAGCGTGTTAGAAACCCACAATTAAAAGGCAAGTGGACAGCAACCCCTTCACCCTGGTGTATTTAGAGATCAACATATACAGGTTCAGGTCATGTTCGACAGTCCCTCCCTCTGCCCTGAAACCATATTGGATTTTAGAAAGGACATTGTTTTCCTTTGCCCATAGATTAGGCGATCTATGAGCAACTGGCCTATGATTTTAATCTTGCTGTCCACCAGGGAGATAGGTTGACAGTAAGCTGGGTTTGTTCTCTTCCCTTTTTTGAAGATTATCACGATTACAGAATGAAGCCAACTATTTGGTAACAAGCTACGGTTGGCTGCATTAAGGTGTTGAGTCACTATGGGAGCCCACAGATCAACTGCAGATTTGAACATATCCCCAGGTACCCCATCTGATCCCACGGCATTACCATCTGGGAAGGACCTTATAACTTTCCTAACTTCCTCCCATTGGAAGCTAAGTCCCCCGCCACACGGCCCTAGTAATGCGTGTCAGCACCTTTCTCAAAATCATAGATGGCCACAAAATGGTCCATCAAACAAGAGAGGGACTGGGAGCTCAGTTAGGAGGAAGTCCTGTACACAGGCTCCCGGGAGGATCAGCAAGGTGTGCACATCCTAACTGGACGTGTGGGCAGGGGAAAGGGAGGTCTTTCTCCGCGATGCCCTCACACACAACAGAGGATGTCATGCTTCATCATTAGGCCTTGCTCCTCGTCGGGCCGGCGCTGCAATGCCTTAAGGGGTCCCGTAAACTGGGCTCTTTCCCCTCCCCACACGTCCAGTTAGGAACTGTACAACTTTGCTGGTTCACAAAATGATCCAGCCAGGCCTTCGGGGTGATAATAAGGGTCTGCGCGATGCCGTCACGGGCCCAACAGGGGATGATTCACCACCCTCCAGAATGCTGCCTGTCCCGGGAGGTGCAGGCCTCCAGGAGATTGTCCCATAGCTTCCTTTTAAGAATCCTCTTTCTTTCACTATTGTGCCAGGCGATAGGAGGCCCTTGCCTTCCTCAACTCATCACAATTGTGAGCTTGCTTCTGCAGAGAGGCCATAAGCACTCTGCAGAAGCACTCTGTGGCCTGGTAACAGGCCTTGTAAAACCATTTAGATGGAGCAGCCGAATGCACAACATTAGGTAAGGTATTTGCAGCCTTAATAAGCCCGGTAAGATTGGAATAGGCTACCAAAATATTGGCGTTGGTGACTCCTTTATCAAGGCGAGTTGACCAAAGTATAACGGGTAAACATTTCAATCAACCGCGGCTACCTCAGCCCAACTGTTTCAATATATAGTGTGTTTTTCCATATTAAGGGGGTCATTAGGATGGTGTGCGGACTTTGTCCACCCCCCATCTCGACGTGAAGAGGGACTGCCCGCCATAAGGGGGGGGGTCCCGTGGGGGCAATTAGGATGCTCCCGCCACAGTGGTGGGCGTATCCCGCTTTTTTAACATTGCAGCGGGCGGTGCTGAAAGCATCACCCACCGCAATGCTAATAATGCATGTTGCGCATTCCAATGCACAACGTGACAGGCACGTTGCCTATTGAAATGCAGGGGGGTACCATAGATACCCTCCATGTGCACCCCCACCCCCCAGAGTCCCTGGGGGCCTGCAACTGGCCCTCGCAAGCAATTCCTGCATGCCTTTCCCGAAAAGGCATGTTTCCGTCCCCATAGTAATATAGCTGGCGGTGTCTAACAGACACCGCCACCATATTAAACTCTTTTCCGCCCCTGTCGACTTGTTGAGTGGGAACAGTCCAGCTCAAACTGCCAAGCCATGTCTTCCCTGGACCAGATATTTACAACAAGGGGTGGTGAGGGACAGAGTCTCTGAATTAAGCAGAATACTCTCACCCAGTCAAGAGATCAGGGCTAGATCCAACACCGTTTTTTAGCTCAATGCACCATCCCAGTTTCAGAACCTGGCTGTATGCAAATTAGTCTGTTCCTGTCCCAGTGCATGATGGGAACAGGGCAAACCAAACTACAAAAGCCAATTCTTACACTGGGAAGGAAACAAGCTTCCGGGGACCGGTTTCTGGCATTACAGCCGTCTTCGGCCCGGCTTGCTTGAATCCTGATGGTGCAATGAGCAAGGGACTCATGTCTGAGTATACCCTTCCACGCTTAGGGTGGACAAAAATATTTACAACAAGGGGTGGTGAGGGACAGAGTCTCTGAATTAAGCAGAATACTCTCACCCAGTCAAGAGATCAGGGCTAGATCCAACACCGTTTTTTAGCTCAATGCACCATCCCAGTTTCAGAACCTGGCTGTATGCAAATTAGTCTGTTCCTGTCCCAGTGCATGATGGGAACAGGGCAAACCAAACTACAAAAGCCAATTCTTACACTGGGAAGGAAACAAGCTTCCGGGGACCGGTTTCTGGCATTACAGCCGTCTTCGGCCCGGCTTGCTTGAATCCTGATGGTGCAATGAGCAAGGGACTCATGTCTGAGTATACCCTTCCACGCTTAGGGTGGACAAAAATATTTACAACAAGGGGTGGTGAGGGACAGAGTCTCTGAATTAAGCAGAATACTCTCACCCAGTCAAGAGATCAGGGCTAGATCCAACACCGTTTTTTAGCTCAATGCACCATCCCAGTTTCAGAACCTGGCTGTATGCAAATTAGTCTGTTCCTGTCCCAGTGCATGATGGGAACAGGGCAAACCAAACTACAAAAGCCAATTCTTACACTGGGAAGGAAACAAGCTTCCGGGGACCGGTTTCTGGCATTACAGCCGTCTTCGGCCCGGCTTGCTTGAATCCTGATGGTGCAATGAGCAAGGGACTCATGTCTGAGTATACCCTTCCACGCTTAGGGTGGACAAAAATATTTACAACAAGGGGTGGTGAGGGACAGAGTCTCTGAATTAAGCAGAATACTCTCACCCAGTCAAGAGATCAGGGCTAGATCCAACACCGTTTTTTAGCTCAATGCACCATCCCAGTTTCAGAACCTGGCTGTATGCAAATTAGTCTGTTCCTGTCCCAGTGCATGATGGGAACAGGGCAAACCAAACTACAAAAGCCAATTCTTACACTGGGAAGGAAACAAGCTTCCGGGGACCGGTTTCTGGCATTACAGCCGTCTTCGGCCCGGCTTGCTTGAATCCTGATGGTGCAATGAGCAAGGGACTCATGTCTGAGTATACCCTTCCACGCTTAGGGTGGACAAAAATATTTACAACAAGGGGTGGTGAGGGACAGAGTCTCTGAATTAAGCAGAATACTCTCACCCAGTCAAGAGATCAGGGCTAGATCCAACACCGTTTTTTAGCTCAATGCACCATCCCAGTTTCAGAACCTGGCTGTATGCAAATTAGTCTGTTCCTGTCCCAGTGCATGATGGGAACAGGGCAAACCAAACTACAAAAGCCAATTCTTACACTGGGAAGGAAACAAGCTTCCGGGGACCGGTTTCTGGCATTACAGCCGTCTTCGGCCCGGCTTGCTTGAATCCTGATGGTGCAATGAGCAAGGGACTCATGTCTGAGTATACCCTTCCACGCTTAGGGTGGACAAAAATATTTACAACAAGGGGTGGTGAGGGACAGAGTCTCTGAATTAAGCAGAATACTCTCACCCAGTCAAGAGATCAGGGCTAGATCCAACACCGTTTTTTAGCTCAATGCACCATCCCAGTTTCAGAACCTGGCTGTATGCAAATTAGTCTGTTCCTGTCCCAGTGCATGATGGGAACAGGGCAAACCAAACTACAAAAGCCAATTCTTACACTGGGAAGGAAACAAGCTTCCGGGGACCGGTTTCTGGCATTACAGCCGTTTTCGGCCCGGCTTGCTTGAATCCTGATGGTGCAATGAGCAAGGGACTCATGTCTGAGTATACCCTTCCACGCTTAGGGTGGACAAAAATATTTACAACAAGGGGTGGTGAGGGACAGAGTCTCTGAATTAAGCAGAATACTCTCACCCAGTCAAGAGATCAGGGCTAGATCCAACACCGTTTTTTAGCTCAATGCACCATCCCAGTTTCAGAACCTGGCTGTATGCAAATTAGTCTGTTCCTGTCCCAGTGCATGATGGGAACAGGGCAAACCAAACTACAAAAGCCAATTCTTACACTGGGAAGGAAACAAGCTTCCGGGGACTGGTTTCTGGCATTACAGCCGTCTTCGGCCCGGCTTGCTTGAATCCTGATGGTGCAATGAGCAAGGGACTCATGTCTGAGTATACCCTTCCACGCTTAGGGTGGACAAAAATATTTACAACAAGGGGTGGTGAGGGACAGAGTCTCTGAATTAAGCAGAATACTCTCACCCAGTCAAGAGATCAGGGCTAGATCCAACACCGTTTTTTAGCTCAATGCACCATCCCAGTTTCAGAACCTGGCTGTATGCAAATTAGTCTGTTCCTGTCCCAGTGCATGATGGGAACAGGGCAAACCAAACTACAAAAGCCAATTCTTACACTGGGACGGAAACAAGCTTCCGGGGACCGGTTTCTGGCATTACAGCCGTCTTCGGCCCGGCTTGCTTGAATCCTGATGGTGCAATGAGCAAGGGACTCATGTCTGAGTATACCCTTCCACGCTTAGGGTGGACAAAAATATTTACAACAAGGGGTGGTGAGGGACAGAGTCTCTGAATTAAGCAGAATACTCTCACCCAGTCAAGAGATCAGGGCTAGATCCAACACCGTTTTTTAGCTCAATGCACCATCCCAGTTTCAGAACCTGGCTGTATGCAAATTAGTCTGTTCCTGTCCCAGTGCATGATGGGAACAGGGCAAACCAAACTACAAAAGCCAATTCTTACACTGGGAAGGAAACAAGCTTCCGGGGACCGGTTTCTGGCATTACAGCCGTCTTCGGCCCGGCTTGCTTGAATCCTGATGGTGCAATGAGCAAGGGACTCATGTCTGAGTATACCCTTCCACGCTTAGGGTGGACAAAAATATTTACAACAAGGGGTGGTGAGGGACAGAGTCTCTGAATTAAGCAGAATACTCTCACCCAGTCAAGAGATCAGGGCTAGATCCAACACCGTTTTTTAGCTCAATGCACCATCCCAGTTTCAGAACCTGGCTGTATGCAAATTAGTCTGTTCCTGTCCCAGTGCATGATGGGAACAAGGCAAACCAAACTACAAAAGCCAATACTTACACTGGGAAGGAAACAAGCTTCCGGGGACCGGTTTCTGGCATTACAGCCGTCTTCGGCCCGGCTTGCTTGAATCCTGATGGTGCAATGAGCAAGGGACTCATGTCTGAGTATACCCTTCCACGCTTAGGGTGGACAAAAATATTTACAACAAGGGGTGGTGAGGGACAGAGTCTCTGAATCAAGCAGAATACTCTCACCCAGTCAAGAGATCAGGGCTAGATCCAACACCGTTTTTTAGCTCAATGCACCATCCCAGTTTCAGAACCTGGCTGTATGCAAATTAGTCTGTTCCTGTCCCAGTGCATGATGGGAACAGGGCAAACCAAACTACAAAAGCCAATTCTTACACTGGGAAGGAAACAAGCTTCCGGGGACCGGTTTCTGGCATTACAGCCGTCTTCGGCCCGGCTTGCTTGAATCCTGATGGTGCAATGAGCAAGGGACTCATGTCTGAGTATACCCTTCCACGCTTAGGGTGGACAAAAATATTTACAACAAGGGGTGGTGAGGGACAGAGTCTCTGAATTAAGCAGAATACTCTCACCCAGTCAAGAGATCAGGGCTAGATCCAACACCGTTTTTTAGCTCAATGCACCATCCCAGTTTCAGAACCTGGCTGTATGCAAATTAGTCTGTTCCTGTCCCAGTGCATGATGGGAACAGGGCAAACCAAACTACAAAAGCCAATACTTACACTGGGAAGGAAACAAGCTTCCGGGGACCGGTTTCTGGCATTACAGCCGTCTTCGGCCCGGCTTGCTTGAATCCTGATGGTGCAATGAGCAAGGGACTCATGTCTGAGTATACCCTTCCACGCTTAGGGTGGACAAAAATATTTACAACAAGGGGTGGTGAGGGACAGAGTCTCTGAATTAAGCAGAATACTCTCACCCAGTCAAGAGATCAGGGCTAGATCCAACACCGTTTTTTAGCTCAATGCACCATCCCAGTTTCAGAACCTGGCTGTATGCAAATTAGTCTGTTCCTGTCCCAGTGCATGATGGGAACAGGGCAAACCAAACTACAAAAGCCAATTCTTACACTGGGAAGGAAACAAGCTTCCGGGGACCGGTTTCTGGCATTACAGCCGTCTTCGGCCCGGCTTGCTTGAATCCTGATGGTGCAATGAGCAAGGGACTCATGTCTGAGTATACCCTTCCACGCTTAGGGTGGACAAAAATATTTACAACAAGGGGTGGTGAGGGACAGAGTCTCTGAATTAAGCAGAATACTCTCACCCAGTCAAGAGATCAGGGCTAGATCCAACACCGTTTTTTAGCTCAATGCACCATCCCAGTTTCAGAACCTGGCTGTATGCAAATTAGTCTGTTCCTGTCCCAGTGCATGATGGGAACAGGGCAAACCAAACTACAAAAGCCAATTCTTACACTGGGAAGGAAACAAGCTTGGAAGGGTATACTCAGATGTGAGTCCCTTGCTCATTGCACCATCAGGATTCAAGCAAGCCGGGCCGAAGACGGCTGTAATGCCAGAAACCGGTCCCCGGAAGCTTGTTTCCTTCCCAGTGTAAGAATTGGCTTTTGTAGTCTGGTCTGCCCTGTTCCCATGATACACTGGGCCAGGGACAGACTAATTTGCATACAGTCAGGTTCTGAAACTGGGATGGTGCAATGAGCTAAAAAACGGTGTTGGATCTAGCCCTGATCTCTTGACTGGGTGAGAGTACTCTGCTTAATTCAGAGACTCTGTCCATCACCACCCCTTGTTGTAAATAATTTTGTCCACCCTAAGCGTGGAAGGGTATACTCAGATGTGAGTCCCTTGCTCATTGCACCATCAGGATTCAAGCAAGCCGGGCCGAAGACGGCTGTAATGCCAGAAACCGGTCCCCGGAAGCTTGTTTCCTTCCCAGTGTAAGAATTGGCTTTTGTAGTCTGGTCTGCCCTGTTCCCATGATACACTGGGCCAGGGACAGACTAATTTGCATACAGTCAGGTTCTGAAACTGGGATGGTGCAATGAGCTAAAAAACGGTGTTGGATCTAGCCCTGATCTCTTGACTGGGTGAGAGTACTCTGCTTAATTCAGAGACTCTGTTCATCACCACCCCTTGTTCCCTGGACCAGAAACAAGCATCCTGGGACCGGTTTCTGGCTATTCAGCCGTCATCAGCCAGGGTAGCTTGAATACAGTGGCAAAGTGAGCAAGGGACCCAAGTCTGGGCATACCCAGCCAACTTAGGGCGAACAAACCTATACCAAAGGGGATGATGGACGGAGCGTTAGAGCAAATCAAACACTCACCCCCAGTCAACTGATCTGGGTTTAATCCATCACCATTCTTTAGTTCACTCAGCCACCCCAGTTCAGACATGGCCATATGCAAATCAGTCTGACCCTGTGCCTCATGGGAACAGTCCAGCTCGAACTGCCAAGCCATGTCTTCCCTGGACCGGAAACAAGTATCCTGGGACCGGTTTCTGGCTGAATGGAGGCTGCAGTGCACAGGGGTGACTGGAGGCTGCAGTGCTGAGGGGTGAATGGAGGCTGCAGTGCTGAGGGGTGAATGTAGGCTCCAGTGCTGAGGAGTGAATGGAGGCTGCAGTGCTGAGGGGTGAATTGAGGCTGCAGTGCTGAGGGGTGAGTGGAGGCTCCAGTCCTGAGGAGTGAATGGAGGCTGCAGTGCTGAGGGGTGAATGTAGGCTCCAGTGCTGAGGAGTGAATGGAGGCTGCAGTGCTGAGGGGTGAATTGAGGCTGCAGTGCTGAGGGGTGAATGGAGGCTGCAGTGCTGAGGGGTGAATGGAGGCTGCAGTGCTGAGGGGTGAATTGAGGCTGCAGTGCTGAGAGGTGAATGGAGGCTGCAGTGCTCAGGTGAGTGGTGGATGCGGGGCTGAGGAGTGAATGGAGGCTGCAGTCCTGAGAGGTGAATGGAGACTGCAGTGCTGGGGGGGTGAATGGAGGCTGCAGTGTTGAGGGGTGAATGGAGGCTGCAGTGCTGAGGTTGTGAATGGAGCATGCAGTGCTGGGGGGTGATTGGAGGCTGCAGTGCTGAGAGGTGAATGGAGACAGCAGTGCTGAGGTTTTGAATGGAGGCTGCAGTGCTGGGGGTGAATGGAGGCTGCACTGCTGAGGGGTGAATGGAGGTGGCAGTGCTGAGGGGTGAATGGAGGCCGCAGTGCTGAGGGGTGATTGGAGGCTGCAGTGTTGAGGGGTGAATGGAGGCTGCAGTGCCGAGGAGTGAATGGAGGCTGCAGTGCTGAGGGGTGAATGGAGGCTGCACTGCTGAGGTTGTGAATGGAGGCTGCATTGCTGAGGGGCGAATGGAGGCCGCAGTGCTGAGGGGTGAATGGAGGCTGCAGCGCTGAGGGGTGAATGGAGGCCGCAGTGCTATGGGGTAATTGGAGGCTGCAGTGTTGAGGGGTGAATGGAGGCTGCAGTGCCAAGGAGTGAATGGAGGCTGCAGTGCTGAGGGGTGAATGGAGGCCTCAGTGCTGAGGTTGTGAATGGAGGCCGCATTGCTGAGGGGCGAATGGAGGCCGCAGTGCTGAGGGGTGAATGTAGGCTCCAGTGCTGAGGAGTGAATGGAGGCTGCAGTGCTGAGGGGTGAATGTAGGCTCCAGTGCTGAGGAGTGAATGGAGGCTGCAGTGCTGAGGGGTGAATTGAGGCTGCAGTGCTGAGAGGTGAATGGAGGCTGCAGTGCTCAGGTGAGTGGAGGATGCGGGGCTGAGGAGTGAATGGAGGCTGCACTGCTGAGGTTGTGAATGGAGGCTGCATTGCTGAGGGGCGAATGGAGGCCGCAGTGCTGAGGGGTGAATGGAGGCTGCAGCGCTGAGGGGTGAATGGAGGCCGCAGTGCTGAGGGGTAATTGGAGGCTGCAGTGTTGAGGGGTGAATGGAGGCTGCAGTGCCGAGGAGTGAATGGAGGCTGCAGTGCTGAGGGGTGAATGGAGGCCTCAGTGCTGAGGTTGTGAATGGAGGCCGCATTGCTGAGGGGCGAATGGAGGCCGCAATGCTGAGGGGTGAATGGAGCTGCAGCGCTGAGGGGTGAATGGAGGCTGCAGTGCTGAGGGGTGAATGGAGGCTGCAGTGCTGAGGGGTGGATAGAGGCTGCAGTGCTGAGGAGTGAACGGAGGCTGCAGTGCTGAGGGGTGAATGGAGGCTGCGGTGCTGAGAGGTGAATGGAGGCTGCAGTGCTGAGGGGTGAATGGAGGCTGCGGTGCTGGGGGTGAATGGAGGCTGCGGTGCTATGGTGTGAATGGAGGCTGCAGTGCTGATGGGTGAATGGAGGCTCCAGTACTGGGGGGTGAATGGAGGCTGCAGTGCTGAGGGGTGAATGGAGGCTGCAGTGCTGAGGTTGTGAATGGAGGCTGCAGTGCTGAGGGGTGAATGGAGCCTCCATTGCTGAGGGGTGAATGGAGGCTGCAGTGCTGAGGGGTGAATGGAGGCTGCAGTGCTGAGGGGTGGATAGAGGCTGCAGTGCTGAGGTTGTGAATGGAGGCCGCAGTGCCGAGGAGTGAATGGAGGCTGCAGTGCTGGGGGTGAATGGAGCCTGCATTGCTGAGGGGTGAATGGAGGCTGCAGTGCTGAGGGGTGAATGGAGGCTGCAGTGCTGAGGTTGTGAATGGAGCCTCCATTGCTGAGGGGTGAACGGAGGCTGCAGTGCTGAGGGGTGAATGGAGGCTGCAGTGCTGAGGGGTGAATGGAGGCTGCAGTGCTGAGGGGTGAATGGAGGCTGCAGTGCTGAGGGGTGAATGGAGGCTGCAGTGCTGAGGTTGTGAATGGAGGCTGCAGTGCTGAGGGGTGAATGGAGCCTCCATTGCTGAGGGGTGAATGGAGGCTGCAGTGCTGAGGGGTGAATGGAGGCTGCAGTGCTGAGGGGTGAATGGAGGCTGCAGTGCTGAGGGGTGAATGGAGGCTGCAGTGCTGAGGGGTGAATGGAGGCTGCAGTGCTGAGGGGTGAATGGAGGCTGCAGTGCTGAGGGGTGAATGGAGGCTGCAGTGCTGAGGGGTGAATGGAGGCTGCAGTGCTGAGGGGTGACTGGAGGCTGCAGTGCTGGGGGGTGAATGGAGGCTGCATTGCTGAGGGGTGAACGGAGGCTGCAGTGCTGAGGGGTGACTGGAGGCTGCAGTGCTGAGGGGTGACTGGAGGCTGCAGTGATGAGAGTTGAATGGAGGCTGCAGTGCTGAGGGGTGAGTGGAGGCTGCAGTGCTGGGGGGTGAATGGAGGCTGCAGTGCTGAGGGGTGACTGGAGGCTGCAGTGCTGAGGGGTGAATGGAGGCTGCAGTGCTGAGGGGTGACTGGAGGCTGCAGTGCTGAGAGTTGAATGGAGGCTGCAGTGCTGAGGGGTGAGTGGAGGCTGCAGTGCTGGGGGGTGAATGGAGGCTGCAGTGCTGAGGGGTGACTGGAGGCTGCAGTGCTGAGGGGTGAGTGGAGGCTGCAGTGCTGGGGGGTGAATGGAGGCTGCAGTGCTGAGGGGTGACTGGAGGCTGCAGTGCTGAGGGGTGAATGGAGGCTGCAGTGCTGAGGGGTGAATGGAGGCCGCGGTGCTGAGGGGTGACTGGAGGCTGCAGTGCCGATGGGTGAATGGAGGCTGCAGTGCTGAGGGGTGAACGGAGGCTGCAGTGCTGAGGGGTGAATGGAGGCTGCAGTGCTGAGGGGTGAACGGAGGCTGCAGTGCTGAGGGGTGACTGGAGGCTGCAGTGCTGAGGGGTGAATGGAGGCTGCAGTGCTGAGGGGTGAATGGAGGCTGCAGTGCTGAGGGGTGAATGGAGGCTGCAGTGCTGAGGGGTGAATGGAGGCTGCAGTGCTGAGGGGTGACTGGAGGCTGCAGTGCTGAGGGGTGAATGGAGGCTGCAGTGCTGAGGGGTGACTGGAGGCTGCAGTGCTGAGGGGTGACTGGAGGCTGCAGTGCTGAGAGTTGAATGGAGGCTGCAGTGCTGAGGGGTGAATGGAGGCTGCAGTGCCGAGGAGTGAATGGAGGCTGCGGTGCTGAGGGGTGAATGGAGGCCGCGGTGCTGAGGGGTGAATGGAGGCTGCAGTGCTGAGGGGTGAATGGAGGCTGCAGTGCTGAGGGGTGAACGGAGGCTGCAGTGTTGAGGGGTGAATGGAGGCGGCAGTGCTGAGGGGTGAATCGAAGCTGCAGTGCTGAGATTGTGAATGGAGGCTGCAGTGCTGAGGGGTGAATGGAGGCTGCAGTGCTGAGTTGTGACTGGAGGCTGCAGTGCTGAGAGTTGAATGGAGGCTGCAGTGCTGAGGGGTGAATGGAGGCTGCAGTGCCGAGGAGTGAATGGAGGCTGCGGTGCTGAGGGGTGAATGGAGGCCGCGGTGCTGAGGGGTGAATGGAGGCTGCAGTGCTGAGGGGTGAATGGAGGCTGCAGTGCTGAGGGGTGAGTGGAGGCTGCAGTGCTGATGGGTGAGTGGAGGCCGCAGTGCTGAGAGTTGAATGGAGGCCGCAGTGCTGAGGGGTGAATGGAGGCTGCAGTGCTGGGGGGTGAATGGAGGCTGCGGTGCTGAGGGGTGAATGGAGGCCGCGGTGCTGAGGGGTGACTGGAGGCTGCAGTGCCGATGGGTGAATGGAGGCTGCAGTGCTGAGGGGTGAACGGAGGCTGCAGTGCTGAGAGTTGAATGGAGGCCGCAGTGCTGAGGGGTGAATGGAGGCTGCGGTGCTGAGGGGTGAATGGAGGCCGCGGTGCTGAGGGGTGAATGGAGGCTGCAGTGCTGAGGGGCGAATGGAGGCTGCAGTGCTGAGGGGTGAGTGGAGGCTGCAGTGCTGATGGGTGAGTGGAGGCCGCAGTGCTGAGGGGTGAGTGGAGGCTGCAGTGCTGATGGGTGAATGTGTGTTGTATTCCAGGGTGGTGAATTGCCTCTGCATTGCAGAGTGCTGGTTCCCCTCAGAGTTCGCCTGAGGACAGTTAACCCTGTAAACCCAGGCTTGGCGTCCCTGTTGATGCTCACGGGTGTGACCGCCTCCTGGGGGCGCCTGTGTTGCTGTACTGGGTGTGATGGCTGTGCAGTAGTTTTGCTGCGGTTTGTGCTGATTGACCGCTGGAGTCAGCTGTGCTTGTGAGATGGAAGCTGCTATCCTGGCGCCCCTGTTGATGCACAGGGGTGTGCCCGCCTCTTGGGGGCTGAGTGTGCCTGTGTTGCTGTGCTGGGTTGGGTGGCTGTGCAGTAGTTTTGCTGCGGTTTGTGCTGATTGACCGCTGGAGTCAGCTGTCTTGTGAGATGGAAGCTGCTTTCCTGGCGTCCCTCGGAGCCCGGCCTTCATTATCTGCTCCCAGAATAGCCGCGGGCACAGCTGTGATGTTATATCGGGACAGGTTCGTCCAAGGTTGGGATAGCGGCATAACTTGATTGTGAGCCGAGGAGGGGTGCGAGGGGGGCCGGGGAGGGGCATCAGGCCAAATGTTGGGCCCAGACTCCAAGGGTCCTTGACATCTTCTTTACTTTCTCCAAACGTAAATTGGCAACTAATAACAAGTACTCCAGAATTACAGAGGTTACTAACCCATCAGACTAACATTAGAATCAACTTCAATTCTCTTTGAACCATGCCGTCACCCTATACACCCCCCCCCCCCACACATTCATGTACACGCCCGGCTACCACCTAGGAAAGTACAAGTGAACCCATGCATTACAAGGCATATCATACTCTGGGATTACACAGATTACTAACCCATCAGATTTACATTAGAATAAACTTGAATTCTCTTTGAACCATGCCAGCAACTCTAAACATACACACATGTACACACCCAGCTACCACCTAGGAAAGTACTAGTGTACCCATACAGTACAATGTTTACTATGCTCTAGGATTACACAGATTACTAACCCATCAGACTAACATAAGAATAAAACATAAATTATGAAATCAGCACCCATCAAGGAAATGTTTTTAAACAGTCTCTGGTGTCCTCAGTAAATCAAGAAATCAGTCTCATAAGAAACAGGTCCGGACTTGAATGGTACTTCTTTTTCAATTCTTTATTATGATGATCCACGACAGATTAAAAATCCAGAATTACGTGCGAATTTTTCCTTTTAGCCAACGCGTTTCGTCTCATGAATGAGACTTCTTCAGGGCTCATAGAGCTATCTTTGTCAATAATAGTGCAAAAACGGTAGTTCCTTTATTTTAGCAGATTGTTAGATATTCTGTCAATCAGATTCTGTGTTTTGTGTCAACAAAGAGAGCATGGTAGCCAGGAACGTTTGAGGACACCAAAGACTGTTTAAAAACATTTCCTTGATGGGTGCTGATTCCATAATTTTTGCTTTGTATTTTGGGCTTTGCCCATGAAGGAACAGACAGGGTTGTGTTCCTTGGTTTCATGAGCACCATCACCAAAAGCTTGCAGCCACAGCAACCTTTTACACCCCACACACCCTCTTACATACTGGGCTAATATCAAGGAAAGTACTAGTGTACCCATACAGCACAAGGTCTACCATAGTCTAGGATTGCACAGATGACTAACCCATCCGTCTAACATGAGGATCAACCCCAATACCCCTTGAACCATGCCATCATCCCATAACACACACCACACACCCACTTACACACTTGGCTACCACCTACCAAAGTACATGTGTACTCATACAGCACAAGGTCTACCAAGACCCCAAGCAGACGGACTATTCAACAAGGATTAGACACAGTGTCAAACGACCCCACCCCACTGCACTACACCCCGAGGAGACAACCCTGAAGACACGCGTACTCACACTGTTTTTGCCAAGAGGTTATTGTTATTGTTATTGTTATTGTTATATTTGATTTGTAGCGCGCCCAATCACCTACAGGTCTCTAGGCGCTCCGAAATCGATGGTAAAAACAATACTTGGCAAAGACAGAAAGGCAACCATTAGTCTATATTGCGCTCATAGATCTTCTAAACAGCAAAGTTTTTAACACCCGTCTGAAGCGTAGGAGATTCTCTTCTCTGCGCAGCGACTCAGGTAGGTCACAGTCACCCCCTCCCCTTCGGAAAGAAATTACAGGGAAAACCCAACATTCAGCCCTAAGACAGTCTCACTATACTGAACAAGGTTTGCCCACGTATGGACCCATTCTTGACCTTACATGGGCAAACCCACAACTGCCCAGGCGTGTGTATGAAAGGAAATGCGTTGCAATCACAAGAATGTCCAACATAACGTGGAATTTGCGCACTTTTACAAATTCACATACATCTTACGTTGCACGCTTTAATGATCCAATGTGTAAAATCCTCTCACAAAACTATGAGCCGAAGGTCCTGAGCAGAGAACGTCAATGCTGCCAGGTGAAAAAACGTGTTTTACTCCCATACTTACCAAAGTAGATGATTACAATTTTTCTCACCTTTGCCTAGGTTAAATAAATCTTGTGTGTAGCATTGAAACAGTTGTACTTTCCTGTCAAGAAAATGAAAAGCAAAAGAAGCCTTCTCAGAGCAAAACCGCCAGGCAGGCTCGTCACCTTCAGTGGAATTAGCGCTGTTTGGTGTCATTGTTTTGCCACGAACGCCATCGCCTCAGACGCGAGGCCACGCCCCCTGTCAGGCCACGCCCACAATCATCCTACCTAAATGTGCCTCCAGCGCAAGCGCAGCGGACGAGCGCAGCGGGAGCGCCGTTTGCGCGCCGAAGGCGCGCCTAAGGCAAGCCCGTCTGCGCCCGTCCGCGCCAAGACCGCGACAGGCGCAGGAAACTCTGGACCAGAGCATCCTATGATAAGTTATCAAGCCAGCTCTCTATTGAACCTACGCAGTGGTATTAACTGTACCTGCAGAGTTGCCATCAATACCATCAAGGGGCCTTTCAGCTGCAAGTTATGCAGATGGACCTTCTCCCCTGGCATGACTCCGGCCCCTCAAATAAATTCTAGGGATGTCAATTCATCTTTTATCGGAGGGTTGATTAATGCACGATCCTTGGCCTGCCACAACCAAGACATTAAAGACCTTATCCAGGAATACAACCTTGACTGTCTTCTCATTACGGAGACCTGGCTTACGGATAACAGTAATCCTGACTTAGCCACTGCTCTCCCACAAGGATACTCCATATTCAGACAAGACAGATTGAAGGGGAGAGGTGGAGGAGTAGCCCTACTGCTACGCAACTCCTTCAAATGTCATACCTTCATCATTGACTCATTAAAAGGAGCGGAATCCCTGGGATTCACTATTAAACTCAATGAGTCCACCTCCTTTTCTGGAGGACTTGTCTACCGCCCCCCCAGGTACCGCTACCAAATTCCTAGACTCCCTTAGCGACACCCTCGGTCAGCTCCTAACCAGATATTCTCATGTCACCCTGTTAGGCGACTTCAACCTGCACCTCGACTCCACAGGGGATGCGCAGACACTTAACTTCCAACAAACTTTGGAAATTTTTAACCTCCAGCAAAAAGTTAAACAACCCACCCACCTAGCGGGACACACTCTAGATGGGGTCTGTACTAACTTCCCCCTTCTAGAAACCCATACCCCTGTCCCACAAATCTGGACAGACCATAACCTGATCCCGTTTTCTATCAGAACACCGCAGCCCAAAAACATATCCAAACCTAGTTCATCCCCAGAGAACCATGTCAACTGGAAAAAGGTAGAAGACTCTTTTAAAATCAAACCTACCTTTGAGACTTATATCCCCAGCATGAGTGGCAACGTGGAACAAGACTCCCAACTCTTCCACAACTGGATACTACAGGAAATCAAAGTACGTGCTCCACCCAAACGCATTAGAAAAACGGACATCATAGGCAAAAGGAACGCCCCCTGGTTCACGCCAGAAGTAGGCAAGGCTCATCTGCTTTGCAAAAAAGGGGAACGCAAATGGCGAAAAACATATGATAATATGGACAGAAACTCCTATGTCCAACTAAGGAAAAGTTATCACTCCATCATAAAAAGCGCCAAAAAAGAGTTCTACACCAAAGCCATTAATGAGGCCAAGCAAAAGCAAAAAACCCTGTTTGCAATAGTGAAGTCCTTCACTCATCCTAAAGCCTTACAGGCCGAAATACCTCCCTCTCAAGATCTCTGCAATCAAATAGCAGACTTCTTTGAAGAGAAAATCAAGCTCGTTCAGAAAGACTTTCCCCCATACCAAACCCCTCAGTCCCCCTTCACCCAGGAACCAGAGGGTAAAACAACTGGATACCTAAAGACCTTTTCACAGGTCTCTCTAGCACAGACCAGGGAAGTCATCCTAGCATGTAATTCAGGAGCCCCTTCTGATTCCTGCCCTCCCAGAATCCTTCACCAATTGATTGATACTGTTAATCCTATCATCAACACAATAGTGAATACCTCCCTCAGCACTGGCATCGTTCCGAGTGCATGGAAACAAGGTATTGTCAAGCCTTTAATGAAAAAACTTAACAAATCCCCTTCTGACCTGACCAACCTCCGTCCAATCTCCCTTCTCCCAGTTCTGGGGAAAATCACTGAGCAAATGGTCTATAGGGAGCTCAAAAACCATCTTGAAACGAACAACATCCTACACCCCCAACAATCAGGCTTCCGCCCCCAGCACTCGACTGAAACAGCCTTGATCGAACTGACTGATTCAATAAAACTGTTACAGGACCAAAGAAAGAACGCTGTACTGATCTTGTTGGACCTCACAGCAGCGTTCGACACTATCTCCCATCTTATACTCCTGGACAGACTTAGGGACATCGGCATCTCCGACCGGGCATTGGACTGGATAACATTGTTCCTAACAGAAAGATCGCAAACCATCACACTAGGACCTTTCAGTTCTGCAGAGAAAAAGAATCGGTCGGGAGTCCCACAAGGCGCCATCCTGAGCCCTTTGCTTTTCAATATCTACCTTATTCCCCTGATCTCCCTGATCGAATCATTCGGCATCACTGTTACATCATACGCCGACGATACCCAACTTATTGTCCCGTTAGAGGATAACTCTACGACTGCCGAACATAATCTAAAAAGATGCCTGAAAGATGTCTTTCTGTGGATGGAAACAAACCACCTTAAGTGTAACTCAAGTAAGACAGAAATCCTCCCCATGGGGAAAAATGTCAACTTCAGTCCTCATCTATGGTGGCCAGAGGATTCCATAGCCCCCCCTCAGACCGTCACAGCCGCACGCAACCTTGGAGTCACCTTCGATACTGATCTTTCCTTCGATCTGCACATCAGGAAGGTGGCAGGAAGCTGTTTCGGAATCATTAAATCTCTCAAAAAATTTTTTGACTTCCTACCAACGGAAGCTAGAAAGGCAGTAGCTGTGGCACTAATCCTTTCACGCATAGACTACTGTAACAGTCTAATGGCTGGTGTGAAAAAAGCCTCACTCAAAAAACTGCAAAGCGTTCAGCATGCAGCTGCCAGACTGGTGCTCAAACTTCCCAGGAGGTCCTCAGCCTCTACTGCTCTGAGAAACCTCCACTGGTTGCCCTTACACAAGAGAATCCTTTTTAAGATCCTAATTGTTGCATTCCGAGCATTTAACCACACTGGCCCTCAATACCTTATCAGACGCTACCCCCATTACAACCCCCAGAGGATTCTGAGATCATCCAACAATAACCTACTAAAAGTAGCTAACTTTAACTTAAAAACTAAAGGGGGTAAAACTCTTACCCACCTATCCTCCAAAGCATGGAACTCTATGCCTCAGCATTTGAGATCCCTCACCAAGGAAACCCACTTCAGGAAACAATTAAAAACATGGATCTACAGTCTATCTGACGAATATGTGCTGCATGCCATCTAATCCTGCTTTCATTCGACCTCTCACTCATTTTCCAGTCAGCGCCAGGATGCTCCTTCCGGAGCGACAGTTGCGCTCTACAAATACCAAAATACAAATACAAATACAAATACAAAATGTAATGCTTCTGTTTCATTCATAATCACGCCTGCTATGTGGTTTACTCTAAATCCAGGTAAAATGACTGCTGTACCAGCGTAGTCTCGTGTAATTTCCTGAATTTCATGTTATGCTTACTGCGCGAAATTACACCATTACTACACGTGGCTTCGGAGCAATGCTTGAAGAGGAAAAAATGGCAGATAGCCAAGCCTGGGCAGTGAATGCGAGACAGACTGACCCCACAATGAGGCAGCATGACAAGTGATTGAAGCAGCGAGGCCCTTAACAATGAGGCTGCTGAGCAGTGATTGAGGCAGCGAGGCCCTTAACAATGAGGCTGCTGAGCAGTGATTGAGGCAGCGAGGCCCTTAACAATGAGGCTGCTGAGCAGTGATTGAGGCAGCGAGGCCCTTAACAATGAGGCTGCTGAGCAGTGATTGAGGCAGCGAGGCCCTTAACAATGAGGCTGCTGAGCAGTGATTGAGGCAGCGAGGCCCTTTAACAATGAGGCAGCCTGACAAGTGATTGAGGCAGCGAGGCCCTTAACAATGAGGCTGCTGAGCAGTGATTGAGGAGGGCTTGGCCCAGACAATGAGACAGCCTGAGCAGTGACTGAGGAGGGTAGGCTCTGACAATGAGACAGCCTGAGCAGTGACTGAGGAGGGTAGGCTCTGACAATGAGACAGCCTGAGCAGTGATTGAGGCAGCGAGGCCCTTAACAATGAGGCTGCTGAGCAGTGATTGAGGCAGCGAGGCCCTTAACAATGAGGCTGCTGAGCAGTGATTGAGGCAGCGAGGCCCTTAACAATGAGGCTGCTGAGCAGTGATTGAGGCAGCGAGGCCCTTTAACAATGAGGCTGCTGAGCAGTGATTGAGGCAGCGAGGCCCTTTAACAATGAGGCTGCTGAGCAGTGATTGAGGCAGCGAGGCCCTTAACAATGAGGCTGCTGAGCAGTGATTGAGGCAGCGAGGCCCTTAACAATGAGGCTGCTGAGCAGTGATTGAGGCAGCGAGGCCCTTTAACAATGAGGCTGCTGAGCAGTGATTGAGGCAGCGAGGCCCTTTAACAATGAGGCTGCTGAGCAGTGATTGAGGCAGCGAGGCCCTTAACAATGAGGCTGCTGAGCAGTGATTGAGGCAGCGAGGCCCTTTAACAATGAGGCAGCCTGACAAGTGATTGAGGCAGCGAGGCCCTTAACAATGAGGCTGCTGAGCAGTGATTGAGGAGGGCTTGGCCCAGACAATGAGACAGCCTGAGCAGTGACTGAGGAGGGTAGGCTCTGACAATGAGACAGCCTGAGCAGTGACTGCGGAGGGTAGGCTCTGACAATGAGACAGCCTGAGCAGTGATTGAGGCAGCGAGGCCCTTAACAATGAGGCTGCTGAGCAGTGATTGAGGCAGCGAGGCCCTTAACAATGAGGCTGCTGAGCAGTGATTGAGGCAGCGAGGCCCTTAACAATGAGGCTGCTGAGCAGTGATTGAGGCAGCGAGGCCCTTTAACAATGAGGCTGCTGAGCAGTGATGGAGGCAGCGAGGCCCTTAACAATGAGGCTGCTGAGCAGTGATTGAGGCAGCGAGGCCCTTAACAATGAGGCTGCTGAGCAGTGATTGAGGCAGCGAGGCCCTTTAACAATGAGGCTGCTGAGCAGTGATTGAGGCAGCGAGGCCCTTAACAATGAGGCTGCTGAGCAGTGATTAAGGCAGCGAGGCCCTTAACAATGAGGCTGCTGAGCAGTGATTGAGGCAGCGAGGCCCTTTAACAATGAGGCTGCTGAGCAGTGATTGAGGCAGCGAGGCCCTTTAACAATGAGGCTGCTGAGCAGTGATTGAGGCAGCGAGGCCCTTAACAATGAGGCTGCTGAGCAGTGATTGAGGCAGCGAGGCCCTTTAACAATGAGGCAGCCTGACAAGTGATTGAGGCAGCGAGGCCCTTAACAATGAGGCTGCTGAGCAGTGATTGAGGAGGGCTTGGCCCAGACAATGAGACAGCCTGAGCAGTGACTGAGGAGGGTAGGCTCTGACAATGAGACAGCCTGAGCAGTGACTGAGGAGGGTAGGCTCTGACAATGAGACAGCCTGAGCAGTGACTGAGGAGGGTAGGCTCTGACAATGAGGCTGCTGAGCAGTGATTGAGGCAGCGAGGCCCTTAACAATGAGGCTGCTGAGCAGTGATTGAGGCAGCGAGGCCCTTAACAATGAGGCTGCTGAGCAATGATTGAGGCAGCGAGGCCCTTAACAATGAGGCTGCTGAGCAGTGATTGAGGCAGCGAGGCCCTTTAACAATGAGGCTGCTGAGCAGTGATTGAGGCAGCGAGGCCCTTAACAATGAGGCTGCTGAGCAGTGATTGAGGCAGCGAGGCCCTTAACAATGAGGCTGCTGAGCAGTGATTGAGGCAGCGAGGCCCTTTAACAATGAGGCTGCTGAGCAGTGATTGAGGCAGCGAGGCCCTTTAACAATGAGGCTGCTGAGCAGTGATTGAGGCAGCGAGGCCCTTAACAATGAGGCTGCTGAGCAGTGATTGAGGCAGCGAGGCCCTTAACAATGAGGCTGCTGAGCAGTGATTGAGGCGGGCTTGGCCCAGACAATGAGACAGCCTGAGCAGTGATTGAGGCGGGTAGGCCCTTAACAATGAGGCTGCCTGACAAGTGATTGAGGTGGGCTAGACCCAGACACTGAAACTGCTGCTGAGCAGTGATTGATGCAGGCTAGGCCCAGGTAATTAGGCTGCTGACCATTCATTTAGGCAGCTAGGCTTTGCCAATGAGACTGCTGAGTACCAAATTGAGGTGACTAGGCCCTGATAATGAGGCTGCTGAGCAGAGACTGAGGCTGGCTAAGATCTGAATGAGGCACGAAGAACAATGTTCTCTTCACTTTCCAAAAACATTGGATGGGAAAGCGGCCAGTTCAGGGCTCATGTATCACGCTGAAGTGATCAACAGGCCAGTGCAAAGAAAGTACAAAATGTAATAAAACGCATCCAACTTTAGAAAGAGCAGAAACTGTTCCAGACAACAGGAAGTGTCTAGAGTTTAGCGGATGGGTTACTCCACCACAGGAGTGGCGGACATCCCTTCCACCTTATTACAAGTGCCACAGGATGCAATACACTTGTAATACGACGGTCAGGATGTCTGCATTGTCTATGATAAAGTAACCCACCTGCCGAGCTCTTAATCAGGCCCTTTGACTTTAAAAAGAGACAGAGAAGATGGTAAGGTACCAGAATGCAGCATCATATTGGTTGACATAATGAGTCCTAAATATTATTTACCAAAGTATCGCCCCTTCGAAGTTAATAATAGAAAATCTACACCCAGTGTTATGATACTTTGGGAAGTTATATTTCCAATACAATATTTTTCTCAGGCGATATTTCTGTAAACAATCTTCGGACATACAACCGGTTTGGATTGACAGCCATGATGAAAGGATGAGAGAGAAGAAGATGCTGGGGGAGTGAAGGGGGAGAGAGGCCGGGCCAATGGCAGGGACTGAACATCAAGGCTTAGCGTTAATGCACTATGCAAGGGCCAGGTTTATTGCACAATCAATACCAGGAATGAAAATACCCAGAGGAAATCTGAGCATGGAAAACCCAAGGGGCAGCAGCGGATGCCCTGAGCTCTAGTCATATCCAAAGCTCAAGGTCGGGATGTATGAGGTCCTTTCTGTTCCCTTTGCCTTATTGGCTGAAACCTTATCTGCATCCGAGGGTCAGAGCACACCAAGACCCCCTTCAGCTGCAAGAATGGTCCTTCCTGGGCCCAAAACCCTTAAACTCGTGTTTCGAGTCCACACCAGCCCTAGGATTTTCAAATTTGTAGTTCCTGGGAAACAGTACCTCTAATCCAGGAGAAAGCCAGCTTGTTTATGATCGAAATATCTGACCACATAAGACAATTCAAGAGGTAAAATAATCTGGGCTAACAAACCTGGTAAATTACTAGCCAAAAATCTAACTTGGGTTACCAGAGTGGGAATCATTCGACCCTGGCTGGCACTGGGGCACCACAAAAGACTTGAACACAAACATTTAGAATCAGGATACATGTATGTGTCATTGAGGGTCTATCAATGTATATACTATGTGCAAATTTACTGTGTGGCATTGCCTCAAATCCATGAACATTGCCTTAGCTTTCGTCGAGGGTCCCTCATAGGATAAAAGGAGTTTGTAATTTCCCATGAGAGAGGGTTGCAATGCTTGCAGGGTTTGAAGTGTGAATATAAATTTATGGCATTAATGGCAAATCCGAAATTATTTCAGTTCCAGACTAGCTACAATTTCACATAATTGAGCGTTCGGGCCTCCATACATTTAGTATCAGGATACGCACAAGCTTCACTCTTTTCTGAAACCCCGAATGTTCAAAAGTTCTTCCTGTGGTTGTAATTTTCCAGGTCTTCCAAATGTCTAACCATTACCAACAACTTCTTCTACTTCTCAGACACGCTCCTAGCTTTTCAAGAGTCCACATCCTCCAAGTTCCTTATCCTTTGTATCCTTCAAGCTCCTCGTAATGTCTGACCCGATATGTCCTTCCCGATCTAAGTGATTTCGTAGTATATATGATCTACATTTGTTTTTGTGGCCTGAGCTAGATCAAGCATTGGGGCATATTCTTTCATAACAAGGTCCAACTTAAAGGAATACAAAGGCAGAGCTGGTCATAGCAAACCAAATGCCTCTTTAGTTGTATTTCAGAATTTCATATACAAAGATATTGTCTGACATAAATATTGTGTCTTAACTAATGTTTACTAATGTTTCAACCTGTTGGGTGTAGAGTTTCTGCTATTAACTCTAGTTGGGCAATATTATTGTAAACAATGCTTTGGACAGAATATTATGTCAGATAGTCTGATAACAAATTTCCGGGACCATACCACATCTTATCTCTTTTACTCAATTTCAAAATCGCTTTTTGATGCATCATATATTCATATATTGTAAATTCTCAGTCGGAAAGACGCCCATCTAAGAAACAGTCAGATAGTGGAAGAATTAATGACTGAGGGAACTGATGTACTATGGAGGCAGATTCTATTATCCAAATATCAGGCTACAAAACCATTTTAGAACGTTTAGGTCTGTTCATCAAGTCTGTAAGGAAATGCATTGAGTTTTAGTTTATCAAAATGTACAAACTGGGTATTGTGTGCGCTTCCTGCCTTTACTGGAGGACTTTCACTGGATCACAACCACATTTTTCTCCCTATTTCCATGTTTCGAGGGTAGGATCGGAGCGGAAGAGCAGACTTAGGTGACCATTAGTCAACACTCAAATTTTGGTACAACTTACATTCCCCCCTTAGAGTGATAGTAAGGATGATGTTATGTATATTATCTCAAATTCCACACCTTCTTCTGGTGCTAGGCGTTATCTCCACCCCAAAGAGTCAAGTTGGCTTTGGAGACCAGTTTTGCGTCTCAGACAAGTCCCCGCTGTCAATGACACGAAGGCACGCATTCAGTCTAACCCTTCTTACCACTAGGTGCTTGGTCCTGACTATCTCCCAGATGCCGTAAAGTAGTCTGACACAGGGTAAGGTGGGCATCATCCCCAGGTACAGTGTACCCTAAAAACCACAAGGAATTTGTTGAGTTACTTGCATGAGGATAACAAAGGGACTTTGGACACCCCATCCATCAACTGTCTGCGCTTCGCTATGCACCTCTTTGGGAGTTGGTACCGTGACAGGCTCAGGGGATTGTGGGAATTGAATGAGTTCAAATCTAGGAAGAAATATTGAATACACTGCGATGTGGGGCACTGCTTTGGTAAGTGGTCCCAAGCCCAAGTTGAGAAATATATCATTCACTGACTCACCCACCGTGTTTTGCTCCTTTTTGACCATCTTCCCTCTCAGCTCATCTGGCCTGGGTGTACATTGGCATCTCTACATGGCACTGATCTATGCCAGGATACAAGCAGGTGTCTGGAGCCTGGTGGTGCCAGCTTGTTGGTCGGTGTGACAAATGCCTACTGAAGCTTCACAGCATCCAGGCTTCACTCCCCATTTTCCTGCCTGCATGATTGGGCAGCATGTACCAGTGTGAGCCACTCTCGCCTGCAATGAAACTTGGCGCTTTCACCGCAGGGCGCTGCATCTGATGGCCTGGCAAGGCTGGGGCGGAGTCAGTTACATCCCAGCAAGTCACTTTGTGACTGGCAGAAGTCTGATTTCCTGGGTGGGGAGGGTGATCAGCTGTGAAGTCTCTTCATTTTCTACACCATGCAGAAGTACACTTTTTGTGTTCATATAAATGGGTGACCAGACGTCCTGGATTTGCACGAACAGTCCAAATTTGTAAACTTTTGGCCCAGCATCCGAAAACGTATTCCCAAGTCAAATCCATGTCCCGGATTTGGGAGGAAGGGTTGTGTATTTTAAATGTTTTTCGTGCTCACACTTCCTTGCCCTGGTCAGTGGGGTAGAAAGGTTGGCATCGCCACCGGCAAAGCTGCTGCCCGCTTCTCACACTCGCGTAGACAGAAGGGGTCCCAGTCCAGCTCTGCATGTGACATGTTACCAGCCATGGCTTAGCATATCGAACAGCTGTGCTGGGCCGTTTCCTTAACAATTGCAAGAATATTATTAGATTTACGAGGAATCGTAAGTCTGCAAGTGCTTCTGAATACTACGCCGTCCTTGGGGGGAAAAGCGTGGTGCAACAAGGAGAAATGTTTTCATTTCTCCTCATTTTTTCCTCTTTCAATGCATGCTGCATTCTACAGCACACATTGGAAGAGGGAAATGCCTGTAGTGATTGATTGTTTTTGTGCAGGAAGGTGCCCCTTCTATAGACTGATTTACAAACGTATGATTCATTGTCTCTGTATAATGTAAAGTGCTCTGACACCCTACACTGGTATGACTAGCGCTATAAAACAAATGAAAAGTGTGTGAGAGGGGGCTATGGAGACATGAGGGGCACTGCTGGAGGGTTGTAGCGAGGGGATTCATAGCGGTGGAGGTCATGGGTGTGCCAAAAAAGGATTGTTGCACCGGGCTCCACCAGATCTAGAGCCGGCACTGACTATATACCCTTCTGCATGTACCTCAAACGCACAGCTGTGCCCCAGGAGCTTCAGGTAATGGTTTAGTTGGTGCCACTGCCACCATATGAGGGCTCCACAGGTGAGTCTGAGGCTGCATCTTTGTATCAGGCACGGCTATGTTCCCTCCTTAACCCCTTTGCTGCTTCTGACGGCCAACGGCCGTTGCGCGCACTACCTCCGTAGCGCTGCGCACGTCCATTGGCCATCGCGGCCCCGCCCACTGCGCTAAACCGCTGCACCGTGGTGGAATTGCTGCCCCAGTTAAGCGGTTAAAGTGTTTTTATTATGCAAAAGACCTTTGTTGTGAAAAAATAAATTGTGATTCTGTGAAAGCGAATGAGTCCCCTGCAGTTCTTTGCTCATGGGCCCCTAATTATAACCAGCGGTACAAAAGGGGGTGGTGATGGCCGGAGCATCTGAACCAATCAAACACTCACACCCAGTCAAAAGGTCTGGGTTTAATCCATCACCGTTCTTTAGCCCACTCTGCCACCCCAGTTCAGACATGGCCATATGCAAATCAGTCTGACCCTGTGCGTCATGGGAACAGTCCAGCCCGAACTGCCAAGCCATGCCTTCCCTGGACCGGAAACAAGCTTCCGAGGACCTGCAATCTAGGCCGCCAAAACATACATACACACTTCTATTTCTTCAACCCGGCCGGGTTGGAGAAATCCAGCACCCTCATAGGAAGTGTCTGAGCAACAAAGCGAGCTGCTCAGACCAATTCTGGATCCGCTCTCCTAACAGGAGAGCAGCGTCAGGATTGGCTGAGCAGCCCCTGCCTTTCCAGAGACTGCTGGGAGCGCTCCGAGGCCGTGGCGGGCGAGAGTGTCGGAGGCTATGGGAAAAGGGTAAGTTTTTAAAAATTATTATTTTTCCTCCTCCTCGCCCCCCTTCCCGCCCGTCCATCCCGAGCCCCCTACCTTTGTGTTGTGGTGGCCGCCACTGCACATGGTAGCAGTGTCACGAAATAGAAATCAAAATATTAGTACCAATTTAACACCCAAACACAGCAATAAGCTACTGAAAGATGACCAGTCAACCTTTACGCAAAGCCATCCAGAACCAGAGTTGCCAAATTTTGTGTGGCATTTGCTCCATTTGAGCTAGAAACAATTTTTAGGTTAAAATCAGCAGACTATACAGCAGAGGATAGATTATGTGGCAAATGTGGCAAATCCATAATTATGATGAAATTGCTGCGCCCACAGAAGTGTATAATTCCCTATATCCGTATACCCTATGTTTAGGTCCTAGGTCTGCCCTGTGTTTGGTTTTGAAAACATGGTCACCCTGTCCTGTCCATGCAC
The DNA here is from genome assembly GCF_964261635.1 of Lissotriton helveticus. Lineage (NCBI taxonomy): Eukaryota > Metazoa > Chordata > Amphibia > Caudata > Salamandridae > Lissotriton > Lissotriton helveticus. Next base: position 60,118,917 of record NC_136069.1, on the reverse strand, counting down.
AAAGAGGCTTTTCCTGCCTCGTTTGGTGTTTGTGCCCAATGGGGAAGTGGCGCGCCTTGTGGTTTGTGTCGTGGTGCTGAGCAGTGCTTGCTTCCCGTGTGTGGGGGGGTCCATCTGTGGGCGCAGGGACTGTCAGCAGGAGCCGGAAATGCTGAGTAACGTAAAGTGTCTTCCGCGCCAGCAAACGGTGCAGTGAAGCTGCTTCCTGCTGGTGCTGGGGTAGGGGTGGCGTTAGAGGGTGTGGCTGAGATTGTCGGAGGTGGGGCACTGGTGGTTCTCAACATTTTGAACAGGTGCAGCACCGAAGCACCTGTAGCCTCTGAGAGGCAAGGGGAAGAGGCCCTGCTGCAGAGAGGCCATGTCATGACGTCACAGCATGTCCTGTGGAACATCTGTGCATGGGGGTCCCTTGGAAAACATGGGCCCTTCCAGAGAGGGCGCAGGGTCGCTCCAGGGAAGAGCACAGGGTTCGAAAGGGGCGGAGGGTTCTAGAAGGACACAGGGTCCCAGAGGGATGGAGGCAGGGATCGGGTCGAGGGTAGACACGGGTAGACGCCGTCCACCGACTATTTTCAGAGGGTCGACGCGTCTACCCTGCCAAGAGGTTGGGCTCCACAGAGCAAGCAGGTCACCTGCATTTGTCCCAAGCTTCAAAGTGCAGGCGGGGAGGGGGCTTTTCAGATTACAGCTTCGCCCCTAGCAACACCGAAGTTAAGGGGCCTTCAGGCCTCCTTTGTTGGAGTCTCCTGGCTGGGAGCTATCGGGAGCCACACACCTAGATGCAATGGAGTAGTAGCCGCCGGTGGAGGGAGTTCCGTGGGGCGGAAAGGCGGGGCGGAGGGGCAGGGTGGGGGGTAGTAAACACCGGAATATGGATGATCGGAGCTAAGTAAGCAGTCAAATGAATAAAACAAATTGCGTATTGCGTGCTGCAATGGCGGAGGAGCGTTGCCCCACTGGCTCAGAGCCAGCAAGTGAAAAATAAAACAATATTTTACTATTTATTTTTCACTTGCTGGCTCTGTGCCAGCTTGTTCAGGGAGGGGTGGGCGGGGCATGGGAGGGGGGAGAAGAAGTGCTATGTGCACTTTTAAGTACACCTGTATTTTTGGTCGGCTGTCTCAGGCAGACCAAACACACATGCGCACTTAGGCTTCTCCAACAGCTCGGCTGGAGAAACCCCAGGGACTCCCTGAGCGGAGCGTCTTCTCAGCCCGCTCAGGCCGATCCCCGTGCTGCCTCAAGCATGAGAGTAGCGCGTGGGATTGGATGGGAGTCTGTGACGCTGCCCCAGTGCATGCTGGGCCAAGGAAGTCCACAGAGGTGTGACGCGAGGCCCCCATGTGTTCCCCCTTCACCCGCCCCATCGCCTCTTAATTGTGTCCACCACCAATGAGGCAGGCTTGGCCCGGCTGGGATTGGAATCCATGCCTTGCAGGTCATACCAGTGTCAGCAGTGGGATAATACATTGATCACCCACTAGGGTAGGTAGCTACTCTCTTGGAAGTTTCTTGTGGCCGGAGTTGTCCCCCCTGCCCAGAGCACAAACACACAGGAGAATGCTGCAGACTCTTGTCTCTAAAACCACCGAATGTAACATAATGTACATAATAGCCAAACACAAGAACATGTCTACTTTCATCCTGTGGCATATACCCAGGTAAAAAAGTACTTGGTGGGGAGCCACATACTCACTGTGTAAGCAGCACCCATGGGGCCAGTGAGAGCAGCCACTGAGCATGCGCACGTTGTGCAGCAGACAGAGAGAGCTGCAGCCTTGGAGGAGAGCTGCTGGGTGTATTCACTGTGTGAGCAGCACCCCAGCAGAACTGGAGAGGAACTGCTGGCAGCAACCATGGAGAGGAGATATGCGTAGAATAATGATTGAAAGAGGGCTAACTGGGCATGATGACCTGACTACAAGATGGCCGCCTCCCAAACTCTCACAAGATCTTGGTGCGAGAAGCCACAACCCTGTCTTGGCATGGTCACTGCTTGTCGCTTTAGACTGAACTGCTTGTATTGTGACTACGCATTGAGAAATAATAACTGGTTGCCCTGTGCATGTGTTTGTGTGTGTAATTGAATGTAAAAACACTGCATTTAGTTTATCGTCAGCAGGCGTGCAGCCTGTCGGCAGGAACGCCATTTATGTACCTCCAGGGGTTGCAGCTGCGACTCCTGGGTTGCCCTTTGTGACCCCTGGCACTGTCTTTGCAAACATTTTGTTCTTATTTTAATCATAAAATAATTTTTTATGTTACTAAATTCATCTGCGGAGCTTTAATGAGTGTTGAAACAAGGCTGATGTACAGAATCAATGTTTGCCTGCCCAAGAGCTACTTTTGCATGATGGTTGAAACATTTGGCCCCCGGAGCCACTTAGCTGCCTATATGTGTTACTGATCTTGCAAGATGTTGGGCTGCCATCTTGGGGTTGTTCTAATCTGGAAAAGGACACCCAATATGGCTGCCAATCTATATTCAAAGCCAACACCTACGGAATCTCTACTGGCTCCCCACCGAGAAGAGAGTCACTTTCAAGATACTCACCCACGCCTACAAATGCCTCCACAACACCGAACCCCAATACCTCAACGGAAAAATCGTCTTCCACCTACCCAAAAGAAATCTCCGATCCGCCAACCTCGCCCTCGCCGAAACCCCACTCATCCACAGAGCCAGAACAGGGGAAAGAGCCTTCTCCTACATCGCAGCCAAGACCTGGAACAAGCTCCCGATCGACATCAGACCTTTCCAAGACCTGGCTCTTTGACTAACGGAACAGCAGACCTCCTCCTTCCCCCAGTGCCTTGAGACCCTCTCCGGTGAGTAGCAGGCTTACAATTCCCTGATTGATTGATTGATGGATAATAATAACAATGGTTAAAACACAAAATCCTACAAGAAACACATATAAATAGAAACAAAACAATTAATCAGAAAAACGTGTATATATAGTGCAAACAACTTTTTTACTAAAACAATAATACAAAATAACAATAAAACAATAAGACAATAAACTGAGAGGTGCTCATACAGTTACTCAACCAACATTACAGAAAAGACAAAAAAAGATAGTGTAAACAATTAAAAAAAGATAGTGTAAACAATAAAAAAAAGATAGTGTAAACAATAAAAAAAGATAGTGTAAACAATAAAAAATGGCAGAGACAAATAAATAAACACAGAAAACTGACGCAAAAATTCACACAAACAGAGATTGTAATAGATGCTTCCTCTTCAATGTATGCCAAACATGAGCGTTGACGGCGTTTCAACCAAAATAATTAGCATGGTCATCATCAGGACAGGCAAAACAAGTATCAGAGCATCCAATAGGTAATTTTCGAATTAGAAAATCATTCAGGACCTTCAACGTAACTGAATGAAGCCCAAGCAAAGACAACACAGCAGGAATTGAAATAAATCCTATTTCCGGCCAACAATGTGGTGGGAGAATTTGAACAAATCACATAGGGACCGCTACGAATTTAAAAAACGTTCCAGAAAGAATACAGGATAATTCTGTTGCAACAATGCCCAACAAATCTGGCATTTGACCGCTTTGATCGCCATACGTGTAATGATGATTGTTCTATATTCAAACGCACATGTGTTCTGGCTAGAACCCCCCCCAAAAAAAAACTGTTGCACTGAAAAACGAAATGATGAGTTTGCTTTCTGTACACACTGCTTGTATGAGATAAAGAAGGTAAAGTATAATGGTTGGGTGTACTGGTGAGACCTATAACAGACTCCCAAGAATTGTAATGCAAGCACTCCAGTAGATAGAATGCCCTCTCAGGTGAAGTCAAAACTCAATCTCTATATTTTGAAAAATTGATAACAATAGGTCTTTCGTATATCTAAAGCAGTCTGCAGCCAGATCTAATAATTATGCTGTGCACTTAACATATTTTCCGGGGCAGAGTGTGAAGACATAGAGCTGTTTCACACAGTGCTGACGTCATTACCCCCAGGAGGATTGTTCACGTCTAGCCTGTGTATCCCACATATAATCCATAACCTGTGGTGCATGTGCGGAAAACCCACTGAGTTATCTCAGGCTGGGACCTGCACCCGGCCTGGCTGTTCTCATAAACCCATTCATGCATTTTTAATTGACTCCCTATGTGACCCCACATACAATTCCATCATCGCTGACGCTAGTGCATGAACCCACTGAGCTGCTGCGCGCCAAGCTTGGTAATGCCATTGCTCATCTCTCCAGGCCCAAGTGTGTTTTTCATGGAGTCTATTTGTGGTCCACCTATAATCTCATACTCTCTGCCACAGGTGCATGAGGCCACTGAGATGCTGTACGCCAGAGACGGGCACCGCCATGGCTCATCTCTCCAGGCCCACGCGTGTGTCACATGGATGCCCCGTTTGTGCCCCACCTATAATCTCATACTCTCTGCCACAGGTGCATGAGGCCACCGAGCTACCGAGCGCCCGAGATGGGCACAGACATGGCTCATCTCTCCAGGCCCACGTGTGTTTTTCATGGAGTCTATTTAGGGTCCACCTGTACTCTCATACTCTCTGCCACAGGTGCATGAGGCCACCGAGCTACCGTGCGCCAGCGATGGGCACCGACATGGCTCATCTCTCCAGGCCCACGCGTGTGTCACATGGATGCCCCGTTTGTGCCCCACCTATAATCTCATAATCTCTGACACCGAGCCTCCCCCGAGCAGCTGCGGCCTCATGATCCCTGCCCGGAAGATGTCATTAAAATGAACCCACCGAGAGCCCGCGAGCTCCTGCCTGGATTGTCCTACAGAGTTAAATCCCAGCCAGGCTGCGAGCAGCTGTTGTCAATCAGACAATCACGCGGTTAAATACTCCCAGTCAGGGCACAAGGCCAAAAAATAGAAATGGCGGCACTAACCTAGTTAATCAGTATGCAAGTGGCATCACAGCGCATTGCGGCGCGTGAGGCGTGTGACATCACAGCGTGTGACATCACAGGAAGTGGCACCACAAGAAATGACATCAGATCTTAAGTGCTCACATATATGTTTAATATGTCTATCATGAGTACATTTGAGCACATTACTTGCAAACCTTCCTGATTTAGGCAGAAGATTCACACTTTTGTATACTGCACATAAAAAAATGTTGCCTTTTGTCTGCATAAAGCTTCCTCTAGACATACAGGTAGATGCATCAAGCATTTTTGCGAGCGCAAGCGGTGCAAATCGCAAAATTCGGCCGTTTGCGCCCGCAAAAATGGCATTTGAGATGCATCAAGGGTTTATGCACTCGCAATTTAAGAATTCGCAAATAATTGCGAGTTGTCAAATTGCGATTGCATTTAAGGAATTGCAATTTTTGATTCCTTAAATGCAATGCATGAACCATTCCAAGATTGCGAATTCGCAATCTGGGGCCGCTATTTAGCGCGAAGTCTAACTACGTGGTAAATAGCAAAAACTTTGAAATATGCACTTTAGTGCATTTTTCTAAGTTGTATGTTACACACACACATGTCCTTGGGACATGTGTGTGCGCAACACCAGTGAACATTACAATTTCAGGGGTGCAACACCCTTGAAATTGCTTCCTTATTTGCGATTCGCTAATTGCTAATCGCAAATAAGGAATGACTCCCCATTCATTCCTATGGGCCTAGGAATGAATGGGAAAGCCATTCCTTATTTGCGATTCGCAATTAGCGAATCGCAAATAAGGAATCAGTAGAAATCGCAAAAAATATTGCGATTTGTACATGCATCCCGTTTTGCTAGTCTTTAATAGCGAATCCTTAAAATTCGCTATTAAGGACTCGCAAAACATGACTTTGATTAATCTGGGGGTAAGTGCTTTAAAAGAAAAAATAGTGATGTTTAAATTATTACAACGCCTCGTCAGGAGTGGTAAACGCTATATAAATGCTATTTATTTTGTGCAACTACTGGGAAAGATCAACACATCTGACGTTCTTACAGTGCATGCATATCACCTAAACAGACCTGAACAAAGCGAAAAGCTCTTAAGTATGTGTGAAGTGCTACCAAGATGTGAGCCTTTGTTTCCCCTCAGCTGCATGTGCTTGTAGTTGTGAGGCTCCTGGGCAGGAGACTCCAACAAAAGGAGGCCAGATGACCCCTCAGATCCGTCCTTTGTTATGGGCCCAGCAGGAGTCAGAAATAAGAGAGCCCCGTTCCTGCCTGCACGTTCCTGCGGATTGAAAGTAGACAACAACGTGCAGGCGCTGCTGAAAGTGTCTCGGTGTTTGCAAGTTACACTGGGACAAATTCAGCAACTTTTTCAGAGGGGCCCAACTTCTTGGCAGGGTGGACTGCGTCCACCCAGTGAAAAAAGTGGGGGGACGCCGTCCACCCACGTGTAACCCTCGACTCATGCCCTGCTCTTATTTCAAATTACCCGGAAGTCTATGGCAGTGCCTCAGCGCCAAGAAGCCCCCATAATGCCAGTGGTGTTAGTGGGATTCATCAACAATTGTGACAGAGTATAGCAATCTTTCAGTTCGTGTTTTCACCCAAGGTTTCTTCCGAGCTTACTTCGATTCTTCTTCGTAGGGGGAGAGCATTTTCAGAAAACGCCACTCCCCCTCAGCCAGCTGCGCCCCCTGCAGGTAAGAGCGGGTGGGCCCGGTTGGGGGGGCAGGGAGGGGGGGGGTTATTTCAACATATGACCGCGAGGGAAAATTAAATAAATAATTTACTTCCCCTCACAGTCGAATGCCGAAATCCCACCGTCCAACGCTCTTATCTGCATGGGCCGCAGCTGCCCTCAGCCCCCACCCCGCAAGATGATAAGGGTTACAGCGGCGGCAGCAGAGGAGCAGGGCCGGACTGGCTACCGGGCAGTTTGGAATGCTGCTGAGCTGGGGGCTGATTTCGTTCATGGAGACCAGCGTGTGCTAGACAAAATTCGTTTTGCTTTAATTATTTCTAAATCAGCCTCCACCGCAGTGAAATCAGCCCCCAGCTCGGCAGCATTCCAAACTGACCGGTCGTCAGTCCGGTCCTGCAGAGGAGCGTCGTCCCGCTGCTGTGTTAGCAGTTTAAAAAGGATAACTAAAATCATAATAATTAACCTTATTATCATTTTAGTTTTCCTTCTTGCAAGGTGCGGGTCAGGACGGGTGGGGTGGGCTAGCCAAAGCAGGGGACAGGGGAAGGAGTGTATGGCACACTCTAAAGTGCGCAGGGCGGTTTGGCCAACCCTCTTGGGCCAACTAAACAGTCATGCGCACTTTGCATGCTCCCCACTAGGCTGCATTACACAACCTGGTAGGGAACATGCACAGCCTCCCTGTCCCCGTATGAGTGCCAAACCAAGGCGCTCAGACCACTCACAACGCTGCAGTGTTGTGATTGGCCAGAATCCCCAGTGGTATGCTCTTAATACCCGTCTTTCGAAGCCTCTCCATGAATCGGAAGTGAGTGAGCGATAGGTTAATTAAACATTAGATGCTAATTGAATGACACAAGTGTTTGAAAGCAGCCTGGCCTATGAAATGCTTTGGTGTGTGGATGTTGCTGGTACTGTGTCATAAACAAGTGTGTACCTTTTCTTACTCCTGGGTGTAGAAGACGCGTGTGAGGGTACACATGGCTGCTCGAGCCAATAATTGCCACCTATGGAGTTGCCTGTGCAGATAAAGCTCGAACCACTTACAATACATGGCTAAGAAAGTGCACAGAGATGAGGCGGATATACTTGTGAGGGGAAAACTTGTGGGTTCAGGCAATTACAAGCCCCTTGAGTGCATCTACTCAACTCTAAAAAGCCTGTATGGAAAGAAAACCCATATGAATTTCATTGTACAAGGGGGTGTACACAACTCACAAACACTTTGCCTAAGGCAGCACTTACTAAGGATCAGGAAAGCAGACAGGCTTTCGAGGGCTGGGGCATTAATTTGAATCATGTTTAAATTGTGCCTGGTGTTATTAATAAGTTCAAAGCATTAAAACAATAAAAACAAAGCAAACTTCTGCTAAATCTGCGCCTTGAGTCTCTCAAGGGTTAGCAAAGTGATCTCCAAATGACAAAAGAATGCAGTATTCCTGCCTCTGCGTATTCCATCCTGATGGGATCCTGCCACCTCTGCCTTCTGCTGGCGTTCGTCTCTGTCTTTTGTTGAAGTTATGATGTGGTGAAGTGCTCTTGCTGTGGAGAGTAAATATAGCAGGACCTGATAACTGGGCCTTTCTTCCCTGTTGATCAATCACCAGGCATTTTAACCCCTTAAGTGCTCCCGTCGGCCGCCGCAAGCACTACCTGGCTGGTGCAGCAAATGGCCAGTTGCCGACGCTGCCCCGCCCGTTTCTTCAAACGTTCCGCACTGGCGCGGAACGTTCGAAGCAGCTATAGTGTTAAGTAGCCTGCCATGGGCTGATTACAAGTGTCCTGTACTGGGTAAAATCGCGACACCAGTAATTGCCAGCATGGTAGCAGCCCACCAGTACCGTTCAGATACTAGTTAAACCCTGTGGCATTCGGTATTACTGTGCAGACCCAGATTTACTAGGCAGTAATGCACACACGTGCCACATGCTCAGAGCAGAGTGGAGAATGTTGGCTGGCAGAGGGGTCGTGCACTAATAAACTTAAATGGTACCTTCCTGCACGTTAGCTCAGATCCAGTAATCGTAAACTGCTGTGCTGCCAGAGAATTAGGAAGGCAAAAATGGGAGGTCGGGCCTTTTCATATCTGGCCCCCAAACTCTGGAACGACCTCCCTGAACACATTCGGGAATGCCCGAACTTGTCCCAATTTAAAAAATGGCTTAAGACCTGGCTTTTCTAATCTGTACTTTATTTGACTGCTTGTCCTTCTCAGGCGCCGAGACATCCCCTTGGAGATGATTCGTGCCCACTACAAATGACACATAATAATAATGCTCCCACCATGCCTTGGCTGTGGTATGGAGAGGGGTTATGGAAGGGGGCCGGATTACAGTGCAGCTTTGTACCACAGTGATTTTATCTACTGGATTTTTCGGCCAGTGGATTCGGGTTCATTATTTGCACACCCAGTAATTCTATTTGCAAGAATGGCGGACTTATTTTTATCGTTCAGGAGAGAATTTCGCACAGGAATTCCACTCCATGCCGTTTCCAAACAGGGTCCTTGTATTTTCCAAAGTGAGCTAGAGAACAATGATGGATTCAACCCAGATCTGTGACTGGGGGTGAGTGTCTGAAAAGTTTCAGCGCTCCGTCCATCATCTCCTTGTGTTTGCCCTGTATTTTCTGGGCACCTTGCCAGTGGACTGAGTAGACTAGGTGTTTCCAACGAGTAGCTTGTGAGCTACTGGTACCTTTACAGCTACCTATAAGTAGCTCTCCTGTGCACAGCCCAACCTACTTAATTAGAAACTTTTGCTTGGTTGAATTAATATATGTATACCACATTTTAAAGCATGTATTTGAGACAAAAATGTGTTTATTTTCAGAACTGATGAGCCAATTTTTTTTGTGAAATAGTTGAATTTCCAAAATATACTTAGATTTGATATTTGAGTGATAAATCATTTGGGACAGAGGAGACTTATAACTAACAGTAGTACGTTGGTGCCAGGGGCATCGCAGCCACTGCTGTTATTTTTCTTGCACCGAGAGGCGTTCCGCAGTGAGGCAGACTTTTTACATTACTGCGGGCGACAGCGCCTGATGCACTGAGGTGAGCGCTTCTGGTGATCTTGTGCATGGCGCCCACTAATGTAATTTGTTTCATGTGTTTGCTGTTACAAAACTAATAATATTAGTAGTTCCACATGATTTTAATTGAACTTAAGTAGCTCTTGTTACAGAAAAGGCAGATAAGGCAGAGACCACAACACCAGGAGGCATTAGAAGCAATGGAAAAAAAAACCATCTCTGTGGTTAGAGAGTGCAGGATCTGTTGGGAACAACACTCAATCTTTTTTATTTCACAATAACAGTACGGATAATTTTTGGTAAAAAAACATCTATTCCAAAATGGATAAAGATGACCTTCCAATGCCTCTGGCTTCAAGGGAAAGGTCTGTTCTGAGAAGGAAAAAGAGGAACAGACAGTGAGAGAAGATACAAGTCTTCTGTCTAGGAAGCCAGCAAACCTGAAAGTTTGTTAAACGTGTGCAATTGTTTAATCCATTTATTTTAACGCCCGCTAGAAAACCAGTACCTGGCTTTAATTAATGGAGTATTATGGGGCTTGATTGTGACAACGATGTATTCTGTTTGAAAGGTAATGTAAGGGTGTTATCAGCTGAGTTCTGAAGTGTGTCCTTCAAAAGGAAACTTATAGAAAAGGGTTTGCACTAGGTAAAGTCTGATTGCATATTTCTAAAAATATTTCTTTTTAACACACTTGAGTTATCATAAACATTAAATCGCTTTGCACAATCGTATCAGTATAAGATTGGCAACAGCCTGTCTTATACTGTGTTTGATACAGTTTTAAAATAATGACTTGCATATTCACAGTGCTTTTAGTCGCAGCTGGGACCTCGTAGCGCTATAAATATACATCACTAGACCCAAGTGCACCAACCAGGATTCAGATCTTATGACACTGGTTACTCATACAAACACCTACATAGGCAGAGACTGCATTAATCAGTTGAGCTTTAAGAGCATAAAAGAATGCATTCCCACTGATTACTTTACTTTGCATTTATTTTAAGGTGAAAGGCCACAGAAAGGGTTACCAAACATTTCGATCTTTGTTGGCATATTTTGGGCGTGCCCCCAAACTTCCCGCCCCTCCCCCATTGCACTCGGGATCTCAGTCCCCATACTTTTTAATGTATCTCAATCTCCGGGTGACCTGCAAATACTTAGCAAGGGGCTGTCGTTGGGGCCGCACCTCCAGCTCAGCCCAGCTCACAGCAGCTAAAAATGCTGTGTGTCCTGGAAGGGGCCGCAGCCTGGGCTCAGTCACACCACGGTGGAGGGGGCAGGATGTTTGAGGGGAGAAGCACAATGGGCGTCTGTCACCAGGGCAACAGTGACCTTTCACGAGGAAGGCGGGGGTAGCTTTGACCTGTAGAAAACATATAGGCGGGGAGAAGGATATTAATTGTATAATGCTCTCAGGAGTGAAGGGGTTAAAGGTGTCGTAGTGACTTTTACTGTACCACCTGCCATGAAATGTCTGCCACTTTTATAAAATAATGAATGTGCCTCGAAGATGCCCTTTCGTTAGAAAGCGCTATACGAACACCCATTTCATAAATGCTAGAAGCCCACTCCTGTCCTGGGTCTAAGCCTGCGCCCTGGAGCAGAGCATCCATCCATCCGCCCGCCCATCCATCCATCCATGCATCTCTCCCTCCGTCCATCCATCAATCCATCCACCTTCCCACCCACCCATCCATCTACCCTCCTGCCGCAGCCTGTCGCTAGCCAGCCAGCCATCCATCCATTGAGCCACCCACCCACCCATCCATCTACCTTCTCTCCTGCCACCAGCCATCCGTCCGTCCGTCTATCCGTCCGTCCAGCCGCCCATCCGTCCATCCCTTCCTCCCTCTATGTATCCATCTGCCGGCCCATCCATCCTTCAATCCCTCTCTCCATCCTTCCATCCATCCACCGTCCCACCCACCCATCCATCCATCCTCTCATCCATCCATCTTCCTTCCTGCTGCAGCCTGTCACCAGCCAGCCATCCATCTATCCATCCATTCCTCCCTCCATCATCCATCCCCCGCCCATCCATCGATCCAACCCTCCCTCTCTCCATCCACCCATCCATCCATCCATCCTCTCATCCATCCTTCCATCCATCCACCATCCCATCCACCCACCCATCCATCCATCGTCTCATCCATCCATCTATCCACCCATCCATCCATTCATCCGTCTGTCCGTCTGCCCGTCTGTCCATCCATCTATTCCTCCCTCCCTCCATCCATCCATCTGCCTGCCCATCCATCCCGCCTTCCCTCCCTCCCTCCATCGATCCATCGTCCTACCCACCCATCCATCCTTCCATCCATCCATCCATCCATCCGTCCATCCTCCCATCCATCTGTCCGTCCATCCATGATCCATCCATCCATCTTCCCTCCTGCCGCAGCCTGTCGCCAGCCTCTGCAGTGTACACGGTGTACTGAGATCACATCCTGCTGCAGGCAGCCCTCCCCTCCCCCTCCTGCTGCAGAGCGGGCCTCGAGCCCTCGGTCCAGCACCTGATGCTCAGGTGCGGGATGTGGGGAAGGAGGAAGTGTGGGGACCCCTGGGAGGGCGCCCCCTGGCCCCGAGTCAAGTGTCTCCGGTTAATGCAGGCCCTGGCCCCCTGCCTGGCACTGCCCGGCTCTGATGGGCAGGAGCTGCGGAGGGGCGGCCTTGCAGAGGGGAGGCTGCCAGCAGACATGGCGCCGTCCGGGCTCTCCCCGCTCCATCCAGAGCCGGCCCCGCCCCTGATCCATCCACCGAGGGCTTCACCGGTCCCTGGCAACCAGCGCCGCCAGGGTCCCCTGGCACCGCTCGCGCACAGCCACCTGTCTCTGATGGGCAGGACCGCGTGCCCCAGGGTGGCCGGGAGAGGAGGTGGGCGGGGTGGAGTGAGAGATGACGTATGAGACCGCAGGGCAAGAATCAATAATTCAACATTTAGGAAACAGAGACATTTGCTGAAAAACAAATAGCGTTCACAGCTTGACAACAAGAGGACAGCTGTGTACAGGGAAGAGAAGCCTGGTTGAGTCAACAGCACCCGTGCAGGCAGGGGCCCCACCGTGTAAATGTAACATTATAATGTAAGTGTAGCCCTTGGTCTGACTAACCCTAGCCCCAGCATAATCTGAACCTTAGTGCTTACCCTAGTTAATAGCATCACTCTAACCAAACCACAACCTCGGAGCTAATCTTTACATTCATGCTAACCCTTACTGTACCTGTGAACCTAACCAGAACCTGGGAGCTAACCCATACCTTCATAGAAACTCCTAGCCAGCCCTAATCCCTGATACTAACACTTATCCTTATGTAGCACGTGGGTTCCGCCCATTCAGTCCACCCGGATTTTTCCCAATTGACCACCCGTTTTGGTTTTACTGACCGCGAGTCTCACTACTTGAGTCTCACTCACGGTAAATTCATGGTAATTAAACTGAGCGCGCTAATAGGCAGTGGGTGCTTTTTGAGGTAAGGCTGCTGCTGCGCAGCAAGGGTAAGACGGGGTGGGCTGGTTACATGTGAACACATGAACATGCGCGTGCTCCCATGTTTGGGCTGCGTGTGAGCCTAGAATTGAGCGCAGCCCACGAAGACTCCGCTGGGAGAATCCGCAGACCGGCTCCTGCACCAGCAATGGATGGGGCTACCCAAGCAGAGAGACAGTTGGCCAGTGTACTGCCCTTATGCCCCAAAAAACCCATGTGCCCCCTGGGAAAAGGCAGAGTAACAAAGGTTAAAAAAAATTGAAAGCACCAGAACACGGCGCAAGGCTGAGGAACCAGAAGAACAAAAAGAACATTGGGCCAGATTCACAGAACTAATTTAAGACAAAATCCTAAACTTACTACCATTTTGGTATTCACAGAAGGCACTTACTCATTTTGGTGTTCACAGAAGGCACTTACTCATTTTGGTAGTCACAGAAGGCTCTTACTCATTTTGGTAGTCACAGAAGGCACTTACTCATTCCGGTATTCACAGAAGTTAGGACTCCTAACTTTAGGACTCCTAAATGCCTTCTGTGAATACCGAAAGTCTTAAAGTTAGGATTTTTCTCAGTTTAGGAGTAGTAAAGTTAGGACTCCTAACTTTAGGACTCCTAAACTGAGAAAAATCCTAACTTTAAGACTTTCGGTATTCACAGAAGTCATTTAGGAGTCCTAAAGTTAGGAGTCCTAACTTTACTACTCCTAAACTGAGAGAAATCCTGACATTAAGACTTTCGGTATTCACAGAAGGCATTTAGTAGTCCTAAAGTTAGGACTCCTAACTTCAGTGAATACCAAAATGAGTAAGTGCCTTCTGTGAATACCAAAATTGTAGTAAGTTTAGGATTATGTCTTAAATTAGTTCTGTAAATCGGCCCCTAGTGGGAGTAGCCTGCAAATACAATATTAATTTTCTCACCCAGGAGTGCCTCATAATGCCCCACAAGGGGGTTTAAATTTAAATGGCACTCTTTGTGTAGCAGCAGAGTGACAGGAACGCCCCCACACAAGAAGTGCAAAAGGACAGAGGAAGCTCGACTCAACCAAAAGTTCAAGAAGTCGCCTATCAAGGCTTACAGTCCTTTGGACATGGCAAGAAAAACAGAATTGCATGCAAGGACCAGTCTACTAAAATAAAGCTCCAACCCATTAATGCTAAGAAAGATGGAAATCCTACCTACCTGGAAAACGTGTCCTACGAGAACACCTGCCCTGAAGAAGACCTTTAACAGCAGCCCAGGTCCACCCCATAAGGTCGAAACGTGTTGGTGTAATCATCATTGAGGCCAAGAGCTAACATTCATTGCTCCAGTCCGTGCACAAACGGTTAGTGCACCACGGGAAACGAAAGTTGGGACTATACCCCAGTTTAACATCAAATGCTCTGACCTCTATAGGGCCATAACATAGCATGAACACACAAACAATAGAGCAGACCAAAGGGAATTAGGTCCCTGCAAAAATTATCCTAAGGACACTAGTAAGGTCTTAACATTTGCTGTTTTTGATGTGTAAGATTCATCTTCAAAGGAATTGAGGTGTCAGGAGTTTGTAAATATGTGTTGTATATAAGTAATGAAGGGGAAACATCCTTTACCACGCGGATTTTACTCTGCAAGGCTTTTACAACACGTCCCTTACAACGAAAGTAACCACGACTTGCGCTGGAGGGCGCTAGAGGATTAAGAATAGTATATTTACTATTCCAACACCTTCCCTAGTGTCCACGGGGACTGGTGTTAGAATAGTAAATTATACTATTCTCAATCCGCGCCCCCAACGCAAGTCGTAGTAACGACTTGCGTTGTAAGGGACACATTGTAAAAGCACGCGTTGTGACGGTACGCGTCGTACCGTCATACATCCGTAATGAAGTATTGTAATGTCAGTCATTTTTATGTTTTTGTAAATGTAACATTCGTTAAACTAATCATTACACATAGGTTACTGCAACTTAAGGTTTCTCACCTTGCACAAAACACAGTCAAATACCTATGGTCTTCTGTTGTCATGATGTAATTTGTAAATAGTCTATGTATGTGTAAAAATGTGTATTTAACCTTGAACAAGAAAAAAGATAAACTCGCAATTGGAAATCAATTGCCAAAAATTATTTTTTTCAAATTAAAATCAATTACAGGGCAGCACTATTCATTTGAAAAAAATAATGAAAAGAAAAAAAGTCCATTTATGGACGGGAATAGGAAGACGTTGAAGATTCCTATATTAGAAATGTATGCAAATTTATGATCTGGGAGGCATACTTTTGTTGACAGTTTATTTTGATTCCAGCCTCCACAGTCCTTAACTGGATCACTCCCCCAATGGGAGATTTACCAAGGAGGGGCAGGGGCACCCCCAATGCAGTCTTCAATTGTTGTGGGGGGTTTGCAGGGATTGTAGAAGCCCCTCGCCCCAGAAGTGATTTAGGAAAATTACCCTAAGTTTCCTGAAGTCCTAAAACTATGACCCAAGAAAAGTCTGCATTGTTTTTAAGCAGTCTCTGAAGTGAAGTTTTTTGCTGCTGGGCTCTGGGGCGGGGGGTCCATTCTTGCAGGTTGATTCTGTGGCTGCATTATGTGGACTGTATGAAGTGAAGAAAGACTCTAACCCACTTCTATAATTTAAAAATGCTTTATTGACAATGTTTATGATGAGCAGCGCGATGGGTACATGCTTAATGAATGCTTTTGAGTTCCTATATGGTTTTATTAATTTCAATGGTATTATATGGACACTGAATAAGGTAGTTATTGCTGTTAACATGGTGGCACCCTGACTGAGCTAGTATGCCTGCCCTATACAGACACCCCCCTTATATTGTGTTGCTGCATCTGGTACAGGGGATATTGCGATTATGGGGTTCAGGACCCACTAGGTGCAAAATGTTATACGAGGTGCCAACAAAGATATTTCCATTTATCTGATGTACATATTTAAAATGTAATGCGTAGCATTTAGTAAGTGTGTAATAATAGTACTCTTCCTTTTTAAAAGAAAAACGCTGGCTGGAAAATAATGTATTGAGTGCTGTTGTTGTGTGCCAGTGAATTGGAAATACTGGCCGCACCACCCCCGCTACCCTGAGAGAGTCAATGGGGTACAATAGGGTACTTGATCCCCACTAAAGAGACAGCTGTGGGTCGATTAAGTGTGGAGGACTCACTTCCTTGGTAACTAATATCCCAATTTCTTACCCTTAGTCAGATCACTTTCTAACTAACCTTGAGCGGTGAACTCCGCTCTGCTCGCGGAGTTTACAGAGTTTTACGCACTCCGCGAGCTCGCGGAGTTCCGAAAAACACCGATTCTCACAGAGGGAGACAGACAGAGTGAGACAGACAGAAGGAGACAGAGAGAGAGAGAGAGAGAGGGAGAGGGAGAGAGAGGGATAGAGAGAGAGAGGGATAGAGAGAGATGTGTGTATGCCCGGTCTGGTGGCTCAGTGGACGAGTGCGTCCGCTGCAGGGGCCTGTGTTCACCCTCATGGTCCCCGTTTTTTTTGCTATCGCCACGCCGCCTCCCCCACTGACCCCGCCCCCACTGGTGTGGCCCTCGGACACAAACCACACTGTAACTTTGGCCCCGAGAGAAAGCTTGTGAGTACCCATGCTTTAGGCCATACCATAACCTTCACCATAATCTGTATTCTACCAATGACCCTAATGTTAGCATTTACTGTAACCCTAACCCTAGCCGAGCAGACAGAGCACCCCCCGGATGTCCAGATTCACCACCTTTCCTATTCTTTGTCCCGCCACAATCTCAGCAGCTGCACCCTGCCACAGGAGGCAGAAGCAGCACTCACACAGCACACCTGGACTGCATAATACTGCTTTGTCGTCATATCTCAGCAGCTGCATCCTGCCCCAGGAAGTCGAAAAGGAAACTCACACAACTGACATGGAATATCACAATACTGCTTTCATCAGATTTGGAATAATATAATGCTACTTTACAGTCACATCTCAGCAGCTGAACTGCAGCAGCATAGATGTGTGTATGTGTGTAAGTGTGTGTGTGTGAGGAGGTGTGTGTACTGTGTGTAAGGCTGGACAAGTGTGTGTGCTCTGCTGTAAGATGGAAGTAGTGTGCTACACCTTGTCCTCCTGTGCACCTGTATATGTATGTGGGTACTGTGGTGTATTCAGGGAGTGTCGTGTCAGGGAGGTGCATAAATAGAACAAAACATTCTGCAGCTATTTTGTCGTTTTTTAACCTCCGGTTAACTGCATATATAGAATTCCGCCCATATCTTAGATGAAAAATAAATGTAAATTAATCATTGGAAGAATCACCCTTATGCTATGAAACCTCAGGCTGGTTAATGTGATCATTGTGGGTGTCTGTGCGTGTCCCCAGAGTCACAGGAGTAATCTTATTTGGTGCTGGTGTGGAAAAGTGCCTTGTTTATTGATAGTGTTAAGACTTCCCAGCCTGAGACAGAAAGCACTGTGAATGTCATTTTGTTAAATTGTACTACATACATTATAAAACAGCCTGGCAGCAAAATAGTTTAGTGTTTAATATAAAACAAGTGCTTTCAAAGTATATATTTTAGTAACAAGTACTCAGACTGTATATGTAATAAGAATGTACTTCGTGTTCATTAAAAGGACACATTGCAGAACTCAGCTGATAACACTCTTACATTATCTCTAAAAAAGAATACTTTTTGTCCGCATGAAGTGTCAAGTGACTCCATCAATGAAAGCCCAGACTGGCTGCCAAGCAACTTTCACATTTGGTGATTCACCAATAGCACACATTTACATTTCTTTCAGATAGCAGGCACCCTGCTGAGAAGGCCTGTTTCTCCTTCAGCTGTCTGTCCCTCCTGAGGCTTCACAGCACAGGAGACCCCCCCAGCCCCCGGCTCCTTTTCACTTTCAGCACGAGGCACCTCGAAGTCTGCATTAGCTGGGAATGATGTGATTGTTATTTAACAAAATATATGGGAAATGTTTTTGTAAAATTAAAAAAGCATGGGCATGGTTCCCATAAATTCCAATTGTTTCCACCTCTGATAAAAAGCAGCTTTCCCTGCTAGCATTAAAACCCATGTCATCCTTGCTGCGATGGGCTCAAGCAAAAGAATAGCTAGATGTGCTGAACCTTATTTTTAATAACAAAGGGGTAGACAGCCTGCTTTGAGCCTTAGGCCCAGGAGTGGGCACCCGGTGGAGTGAGCAGGGGAGCCTGCCTGTGGGTATCATCGGTGGGTGCAGCAGGTGCAGTGGCACTGGGACCCAGGAGTTTGAGGGGCTAACTGCACCCCATTTATGGCTATGTTACTACCCTTCCTTGCTTCCATTTGGGGCCACTGCACCCTTGCTGTACCAGTGTTGCTTTGGGTCTCGGGGCAATGGCCTAGGGAGGCAGAGAAGGAACCTTAGCCTGGGCCTTGGAGAAATCTTGGGGATGTGCATGCGGCCCGTGTTTTTAACAATGGGCAGAGAAGACAGCCCGCTTGCGAGGAAGTAGCTAGTAGCTATCATTAGTGAAGCAGGTGCAGTGGCACCGGGGCCAAAGAGGGTGAAAGGCCCACTGCATCACAATTATTATGTCTTAATTTATAAAATGGGGCATTGGGGCTCATATTCCATACTAGCATTGGAACGGAGCGCACCATTGCTGCAAAGAGGGGGCTACACGTAGGAGCTATTCTTTTCTGAAAGGGACCGAGAGCCTGTTCCAAGATCAGAGTGTTGGGAATGGTGGATGGGGAAGGGGTGAAGGAGGCAGAGGAGACAGACATCTACTGGGGGCCACAGCTATCAATAGTGCAGCAGGTGCTGTGGTATTGGGGTCAAGGATGGTGAGGGGCTCATTACACTCCGATTATGGGGAGAAATCTTGCTGAACAATCTCTGTTTCGGTTTGATGCATTTACTCTTTCATAAGTTTCACATTTAGTGTGGATTGTGATCTCCAGAGAAGTACCACTGAAATGATCTCATAAGCCCCGCCCCTACGCTCATCCCCCCCTGCCCCTGCTCCAATCCATGCCATAAACTTTTGGATTGGGACCCGACTTCAAAACATTTAACTTAGAGAGGCTCAGAGGAAAAAGTCTGACGACTTCCGCTCTATATTATTTTAGTTTTTTCTACATCAGTATCAAAACCTGGAGTGTTTTGATTTTTAGACTGGAATAACCTGGTGATTTCGAGCACTGGTAAAAGCAGCGCTCTCGGGTGGTTATGAAAGCGGCCATGTTGGAAGAGGCAAGCTGAAGGTCGTCTGAAGGGCAAGGGAGGCCTTTGTTAAGATATTGCTTCAGCTGTTAGTTTTTCGGTAATCGAATGTGTCCCGTGTGTGAGGATGGGGGTCGAATAGATGGCATGTGTCTGTGAGACCACATTACAGCAAGTCATCGATGCTCACTCTAATGTATGGAGAGTCACATTTCCGGGCACATTTGCCTCTGGAAGAAACCCCTAGTGCGTTGGGCCTGCTGTGACACAAACGTCACAGCTGAAGTTTGCTATGGCTGTCTTTGCAGGTTCTGGGGCTAACGACATCAGAATGCAGGAGGGTGGCGCCCCCACCCCCTTCAGGTGCTTGCCTGGTTATGTTATGTGACATATTTATGTAAAGCGCTCGCTTGCCCCAGAGGGCGTCATGGCACTAGCTGAAAAAAGAGGACAGAATAGATCAGAAAATATGAAAGTGTGACGAATGCCTTCCTAAAAGCCAAGAGGTTGGGTTGGGCTTTAACATCCAAAGGGAGATGATTCCAAGCCTTTGAGGTTGTCTTCTTCGCATTCATTGGCCAGGCCTGACGCCCAACAGGGGCCGGGGATAAAGTGACACACCATGAATGCTGGAAGGGACGACCCTTGAAGGTGTCACCACCAAGGCATTGGGTATCTCAGTACGTTGAGCACTCACGTGCAGTCCTGAAAACCCGCAGGTTGCATGTGTAAATATCGACAGCGACGACTCAGCGCTTCATCCTGCCAAGGTTGATGATCTGTATAGCCTTACGTTGGGTAACCATAAACTCTGCTTACTAAACTATGACCTCCAATCATAGGTATTTGTTTTAACCATAGCGTTAGACATTACCATAAATTGCAGTCTTAACCTAACCCTAACCCCATCTTGAACCCTATGCCTAACCCAAAACCCTAATCCTTTTTAGTTTTAATTGCTTTACTTTGCGTACGATTTGTTGTATACGAATTTCGATGGAATATATTCTTTATGGTTTAAATTAGGTGCTATGAAAGATACTCGTCTGGGATTGGTTGAGACCTTCATGGTCTCACCCAAGCGGGTATCATTGAAGTTCACTTACAGCAGGTGACCAGTGCGTGGGCCATGGTGGTTGGGTTTGTTGTCACTCGATGGTGGTTTAGAGGCTCAAACCTGGAATTATGCTTCAGTGACCGCCTCGTTTGAGTGCCCTTTCCTGGTGCCGGGGGTGATCAGTATAAACTGGAGAAAGGTTCCCAGGCTGCCTTGGATCTACCTGTGGAGATGCAATGAATTATTGTGGTTTAAAGGTTGAACATTGGAGTTATGCTTCAGTGACCGCCTTGTTTAAGAGCCCTTTCCTGGTGCCGGGGGTGATCACTAAAGACTGGAGAAGGGCGCTGGGAGTGCCTTGGGATCTACCTGTGGAGATGCATTGAATGATTGTGGTTTAGAAGTTGAACACTGGAGTTATGCTTCAGGGACCGCCTTGTTTGAGAGCCCTTTCCTGGTGCAGGGGGTGATCAGTGCAGACGGCAGTGGGCACTGCGGAGCCTGGGGTCTACCAGCGGTGAATGGTGCAGTGGTGATCAGTGTGGGCGGCAGTGGGCACTGCGGTGCCTGGGGTCTATCAGCGGTGAATGGTGCAGGGGGTGATCCGTGTAGGCGGCAGTGGGCACTGCGGTGCCTGGGGTCTATCAGCGGTGAATGGTGCAGGGGGTGATCAGTGTAGGCGGCAGTGGGCACTGCGGTGCCTGGGGTCTATCATCGGTGAATGGTGCAGGGGGTGATCAGTGTAGGCGGCAGTGGGCACTGCGGTGCCTGGGGTCTATCAGCGGTGAATGGTGCAGGGGGTGATCAGTGTAGGCGGCAGTGGGCACTGCGGTGCCTGGGGTCTATCAGCGGTGAATGGTGCAGGGGGTGATCAGTGTAGGCGGCAGTGGGCACTGCGGTGCCTGGGGTCTATCATCGGTGAATGGTGCAGGGGGTGATCAGTGTGGGCGGCAGTGGGCACTGCGGTGCCTGGGGTCTATCATCTGTGAACGGTGCAGGGGGTGATCAGTGTTGACGGCAGTGGGCACTGTGGTGCCTGGGTCTATCAGCGGTGAATGGTGCAGGGGGTGATCAGTGTAGGCGGCAGTGGGCACTGTGGTGCCTGGGTCTATCAGCGGTGAATGGTGCAGGGGTGATCAGTGTTGACGGCAGTGGGCACTGTGGTGCCTGGGGTCTATCAGCGGTGAATGGTGCAGGGGGTGATCAGTGTAGGCGGCAGTGGGCACTGTGGTGCCTGGGTCTATCAGCGGTGAATGGTGCAGGGGTGATCAGTGTTGACGGCAGTGGGCACTGTGGTGCCTGGGGTCTATCAGCGGTGAATGGTGCAGGGGGTGATCAGTGTAGGCGGCAGTGGGCACTGTGGTGCCTGGGATCTATCAGCGGTGAATGGTGCAGGGGGTGATCAGTGTAGGCGGCAGTGGGCACTGCGGTGCCTGGGGTCTACCAGCGGTGAATGGTGCAGGGGGTGATCAGTGTAGGCGGCAGTAGGCACTGCGGTGCCTGGGGTCTACCTGCGGTGAATGGTGCAGGGGTGATCAGTGTAGGCGGCAGTGGGCACTGCGGTGCCTGGGGTCTATCATCGGTGAATGGTGCAGGGGGTGATCAGTGTGGGCGGCAGTGGGCACTGCGGTGCCTGGGGTCTATCAGCGGTGAATGGTGCAGGGGGTGATCAGTGTTGGCGGCAGTGGGTACTGCGGTGCCTGGGGTCTATCAGCGGTGAATGGTGCAGGGGGTGATCCGTGTAGGCGGCAGTAGGCACTGTGGTGCCTGGGTCTATCAGCGGTGAATGGTGCAGGGGTGATCAGTGTAGGTGGCAGTGGGCACTGTGGTGCCTGGGTCTACCAGCGGTGAATGGTGCAGGGGTGATCAGTGTTGGCGGCAGTGGTCGCTGCGGTGCCTGGGGTCTATCAGCGGTGAATGGTGCAGGGGGTGATCAGTGTTGGCGGCAGTGGGTACTGCGGTGCCTGGGGTCTATCAGCGGTGAATGGTGCAGGGGGTGATCCGTGTTGGCGGCAGTGGGCACTGCGGTGCCTGGGGTCTACCAGCGGTGAATGGTGCCGGGGGGTGATCAGTGTAGGTGGCAGTGGGCACTGCGGTGCCTGGGGTCTACCAGCGGTGAATGGTGCCAGGGGTGATCAGTGTAGGTGGCAGTGGGCACTGCGGTGCCTGGGTCTACCAGCGGTGAATGGTGCAGGGGGTGATCAGTGTAGGTGGCAGTGGGCACTGCGGTGCCTGGGGTCTACCAGCGGTGAATGGTGCCGGGGGTGATCAGTGTAGGTGGCAGTGGGCACTGCGGTGCCTGGGTCTACCAGCGGTGAATGGTGCATGGGGTGATCAGTGTAGGTGGCAGTGGGCACTGTGGTGCCTGGCGTCTACCAGCGGTGAATGGTGCAGGGGGTGATCCGTGTAGGCGGCAGTGGGCACTGCGGTGCCTGGGGTCTATCAGCGGTGAATGGTGCAGGGGGTGATCAGTGTAGGCGGCAGTGGGCACTGCGGTGCCTGGGGTCTATAAGCGGTGAATGGTGCAGGGGTGATCAGTGTAGGCGGCAGTGGGCACTGCGGTGCCTGAGGTCTATCAGCGGTGAATGGTGCAGGGGGTGATCAGTGTAGGCGGCAGTGGGCACTGCGGTGCCTGAGGTCTATCAGCGGTGAATGGTGCAGGGGGTGATCCGTGTAGGCGGCAGTGGGCACTGCGGTGCCTGGGGTCTATCAGCGGTGAATGGTGCAGGGGGTGATCAGTGTAGGCGGCAGTGGGCACTGCGGTGCCTGGGGTCTATCAGCGGTGAATGGTGCAGGGGGTGATCAGTGTAGGCGGCAGTGGGCACTGCGGTGCCTGGGGTCTATCAGCGGTGAATGGTGCAGGGGTGATCAGTGTAGGCGGCAGTGGGCACTGCGGTGCCTGAGGTCTATCAGCGGTGAATGGTGCAGGGGGTGATCCGTGTAGGCGGCAGTGGGCACTGCGGTGCCTGAGGTCTATCAGCGGTGAATGGTGCAGGGGGTGATCAGTGTGGGCGGCAGTGGGCACTGCGGTGCCTGGGTCTATCAGCGGTGAATGGTGCAGGGGGTGATCCGTGTAGGCGGCAGTGGGCACTGCGGTGCCTGGGGTCTATCAGCGGTGAATGGTGCAGGGGTGATCAGTGTTGGCGGCAGTGGGCACTGCGGTGCCTGGGGTCTACCAGCGGTGAATGGTGCAGGGGGTGATCAGTGTGGGCGGCAGTGGGCACTGCGGTGCCTGGGGTCTACCAGCGGTGAATGGTGCAGGGGGTGATCAGTGTAGGCGGCAGTGGGCACTGCGGTGCCTGAGGTCTATCAGCGGTGAATGGTGCAGGGGGTGATCAGTGTGGGCGGCAGTGGGCACTGCGGTGCCTGAGGTCTATCAGCGGTGAATGGTGCAGGGGGTGATCAGTGTAGGCGGCAGTGGGCACTGCGGTGCCTGAGGTCTATCAGCGGTGAATGGTGCAGGGGGTGATCCGTGTAGGCGGCAGTGGGCACTGCGGTGCCTGGGGTCTATCAGCGGTGAATGGTGCAGGGGGTGATCAGTGTAGGCGGCAGTGGGCACTGCGGTGCCTGAGGTCTATCAGCGGTGAATGGTGCAGGGGGTGATCAGTGTAGGCGGCAGTGGGCACTGCGGTGCCTGGGGTCTATCAGCGGTGAATGGTGCAGGGGGTGATCAGTGTAGGCGGCAGTGGGCACTGCGGTGCCTGGGGTCTATCAGCGGTGAATGGTGCAGGGGTGATCAGTGTAGACGGCAGTGGGCACTGCGGTGCCTGGGGTCTATCATCGGTGAATGGTGCAGGGGGTGATCAGTGTAGGCGGCAGTGGGCACTGCGGTGCCTGAGGTCTATCAGCGGTGAATGGTGCAGGGGGTGATCAGTGTAGGCGGCAGTGGACACTGCGGTGCCTGGGTCTACCTGCGGTGAATGGTGCAGGGTGATCAGTGTAGGCGGCAGTGGGCACTGCGGTGCCTGGGGTCTATCATCGGTGAATGGTGCAGGGGGTGATCAGTGTAGGCGGCAGTGGGCACTGCGGTGCCTGGGTCTACCAGCGGTGAATGGTGCAGGGGTGATCAGTGTTGGCGGCAGTGGGCACTGCGGTGCCTGGGGTCTATCATCGGTGAATGGTGCAGGGGGTGATCAGTGTTGGCGGCAGTGGGCACTGCGGTGCCTGGGGTCTATCAGCGGTGAATGGTGCAGGGGGTGATCAGTGTAGGCGGCAGTGGGCACTGCGGTGCCTGGGGTCTATCAGCGGTGAATGGTGCAGGGGGTGATCAGTGTAGGCGGCAGTGGGCACTGCGGTGCCTGGGGTCTACCAGCGGTGAATGGTGCAGGGGGTGATCAGTGTAGGTGGCAGTGGGCACTGTGGTGCCTGGGTCTACCAGCGGTGAATGGTGCAGGGGGTGATCAGTGTTGGCGGCAGTGGGCACTGCGGTGCCTGGGGTCTATCAGCGGTGAATGGTGCAGGGGGTGATCAGTGTAGGCGGCAGTGGGCACTGCGGTGCCTGGGGTCTACCAGCGGTGAATGGTGCATGGGGTGATCAGTGTAGGTGGCAGTGGGCACTGTGGTGCCTGGGTCTACCAGCGGTGAATGGTGCAGGGGGTGATCAGTGTTGGCGGCAGTGGGCACTGCGGTGCCTGGGGTCTATCAGCGGTGAATGGTGCAGGGGGTGATCAGTGTAGGCGGCAGTGGGCACTGCGGTGCCTGGGGTCTATCAGCGGTGAATGGTGCAGGGGGTGATCAGTGTGGGCGGCAGTGGGCACTGCGGTGCCTGGGGTCTATCAGCGGTGAATGGTGCAGGGGTGATCAGTGTTGGCAGCAGTGGGCACTGCGGTGCCTGGGGTCTATCAGAGGTGAATGGTGCATGGGGTGATCAGTGTAGGTGGCAGTGGGCACTGTGGTGCCTGGGTCTACCAGCGGTGAATGGTGCAGGGGTGATCAGTGTTGGCAGCAGTGGGCACTGCGGTGCCTGGGTCTATCAGCGGTGAATGGTGCAGGGGGTGATCAGTGTAGGTGGCAGTGGGCACTGTGGTGCCTGGGTCTACCAGCGGTGAATGGTGCAGAGGGTGATCAGTGTTGGCGGCAGTGGGCACTGCGGTGCCTGGGGTCTATCAGCGGTGAATGGTGCAGGGGGTGATCAGTGTAGGCGGCAGTGGGCACTGCGGTGCCTGGGGTCTACCAGCGGTGAATGGTGCATGGGGTGATCAGTGTAGGTGGCAGTGGGCACTGTGGTGCCTGGGTCTACCAGCGGTGAATGGTGCAGGGGGTGATCAGTGTTGGCGGCAGTGGGCACTGCGGTGCCTGGGGTCTATCAGCGGTGAATGGTGCAGGGTGTGATCAGTGTAGGCGGCAGTGGGCACTGCGGTGCCTGGGGTCTATCAGCGGTGAATGGTGCAGGGGGTGATCAGTGTGGGCGGCAGTGGGCACTGCGGTGCCTGGGGTCTATCAGCGGTGAATGGTGCAGGGGTGATCAGTGTTGGCAGCAGTGGGCACTGCGGTGCCTGGGGTCTATCAGCGGTGAATGGTGCATGGGGTGATCAGTGTAGGTGGCAGTGGGCACTGTGGTGCCTGGGTCTACCAGCGGTGAATGGTGCAGGGGTGATCAGTGTTGGCAGCAGTGGGCACTGCGGTGCCTGGGTCTATCAGCGGTGAATGGTGCAGGGGGTGATCAGTGTAGGCGGCAGTGGGCACTGCGGTGCCTGGGGTCTATCAGCGGTGAATGGTGCAGGGGGTGATCAGTGTGGGCGGCAGTGGGCACTGCGGTGCCTGGGGTCTATCATCTGTGAACGGTGCAGGGGGTGATCAGTGTTGACGGCAGTGGGCACTGTGGTGCCTGGGTCTATCAGCGGTGAATGGTGCAGGGGGTGATCAGTGTAGGCGGCAGTGGGCACTGCGGTGCCTGGGGTCTATCAGCGGTGAATGGTGCAGGGGTGATCAGTGTTGGCAGCAGTGGGCACTGCGGTGCCTGGGGTCTATCAGCGGTGAATGGTGCATGGGGTGATCAGTGTAGGTGGCAGTGGGCACTGTGGTGCCTGGGTCTACCAGCGGTGAATGGTGCAGGGGTGATCAGTGTTGGCAGCAGTGGGCACTGCGGTGCCTGGGGTCTATCAGCGGTGAATGGTGCAGGGGGTGATCAGTGTAGGCGGCAGTGGGCACTGCGGTGCCTGGGTCTACCAGCGGTGAATGGTGCAGGGGTGATCAGTGTAGGCGGCAGTGGGCACTGCGGTGCCTGGGGTCTACCAGCGGTGAATGGTGCAGGGGGTGATCAGTGTAGGCGGCAGTGGGCACTGCGGTGCCTGGGTCTATCAGCGGTGAATGGTGCAGGGTTGATCAGTGTAGGCGGCAGTGGGCTCTGCGGTGCCTGGGGTCTATCAGCGGTGAATGGTGCAGGGGGTGATCAGTGTGGGCGGCAGTGGGCACTGCGGTGCCTGGGTCTATCAGCGGTGAATGGTGCAGGGGTGATCAGTGTAGGCGGCAGTGGGCTCGGCGGTGCCTGGGGTCTATCAGCGGTGAATGGTGCAGGGGGTGATCAGTGTGGGCGGCAGTGGGCACTGCGGTGCCTGGGTCTATCAGCGGTGAATGGTGCAGGGGTGATCAGTGTAGGCGGCAGTGGGCACTGCGGTGCCTGAGGTCTATCAGCGGTGAATGGTGCAGGGGGTGATCAGTGTAGGCGGCAGTGGGCACTGCGGTGCCTGGGGTCTATCAGCGGTGAATGGTGCAGGGGGTGATCAGTGTTGGCGGCAGTGGGCACTGCGGTGCCTGGGGTCTATCAGCGGTGAATGGTGCAGGGGGTGATCAGTGTAGGCGGCAGCGGGCACTGCAGTGCCTGGGGTCTATCAGCGCTGAATGGTGCAGGGGGTGATCCGTGTAGGCGGCAGTAGGCACTGCGGTGCCTGGGGGTGTAGCAGCGGTGAATGGTGCAGGGGGTGATCCGTGTAGGCGGCAGTGGGCACTGCGGTGCCTGGGGTCTATCAGCGGTGAATGGTGCAGGGGGTGATCAGTGTAGGCGGCAGTGGACACTGCGATGCCTGGGGTCTACCAGCGGTGAATGGTGCAGGGGTGATCAGTGTAGGCGGCAGAGGGCACTGCGGTGCCTGGGTCTATCAGCGGTGAATGGTGCAGGGGTGATCCGTGTAGGCGGCAGTGGGCACTGCGGTGCCTGGGGTCTATCAGCGGTGAATGGTGCAGGGGGTGATCAGTGTAGGCGGCAGTGGGCACTGCGGTGCCTGGGGTCTATCAGCGGTGAATGGTGCAGGGGGTGATCAGTGTTGGCGGCAGTGGGCACTGCGGTGCCTGGGGTCTATCAGCGGTGAATGGTGCAGGGGGTGATCAGTGTAGGCGGCAGCGGGCACTGCAGTGCCTGGGGTCTATCAGCGCTGAATGGTGCAGGGGGTGATCCGTGTAGGCGGCAGTGGGCACTGCGGTGCCTGGGGTCTATCAGCGGTGAATGGTGCAGGGGGTGATCAGTGTAGGCGGCAGTGGACACTGCGATGCCTGGGGTCTACCAGCGGTGAATGGTGCAGGGGTGATCAGTGTAGGCGGCAGTGGGCACTGCGGTGCCTGGGTCTATCAGCGGTGAATGGTGCAGGGGTGATCCGTGTAGGCGGCAGTGGGCACTGCGGTGCCTGGGGTCTATCAGCGCTGAATGGTGCAGGGGGTGATCCGTGTAGGCGGCAGTGGGCACTGCGGTGCCTGGGGGTCTAGCAGCGGTGAATGGTGCAGGGGGTGATCCGTGTAGGCGGCAGTGGGCACTGCGGTGCCTGGGGTCTATCAGCGGTGAATGGTGCAGGGGGTGATCAGTGTAGGCGGCAGTGGACACTGCGATGCCTGGGGTCTACCAGCGGTGAATGGTGCAGGGGTGATCAGTGTAGGCGGCAGTGGGCACTGCGGTGCCTGGGTCTATCAGCGGTGAATGGTGCAGGGTGATCCGTGTAGGCGGCAGTGGGCACTGCGGTGCCTGAGGTCTATCAGCGGTGAATGGTGCAGGGGGTGATCAGTGTAGGCGGCAGTGGGCACTGCGGTGCCTGGGGTCTATCAGCGGTGAATGGTGCAGGGGGTGATCAGTGTTGGCGGCAGTGGGCACTGCGGTGCCTGGGGTCTATCAGCGGTGAATGGTGCAGGGGGTGATCAGTGTAGGCGGCAGCGGGCACTGCAGTGCCTGGGGTCTATCAGCGCTGAATGGTGCAGGGGGGGATCCGTGTAGGCGGCAGTGGGCACTGCGGTGCCTGGGGGTCTAGCAGCGGTGAATGGTGCAGGGGGTGATCCGTGTAGGCGGCAGTGGGCACTGCGGTGCCTGGGGTCTATCAGCGGTGAATGGTGCAGGGGGTGATCAGTGTAGGCGGCAGTGGACACTGCGATGCCTGGGGTCTACCAGCGGTGAATGGTGCAGGGGTGATCAGTGTAGGCGGCAGTGGGCACTGCGGTGCCTGGGTCTATCAGCGGTGAATGGTGCAGGGGTGATCCGTGTAGGCGGCAGTGGGCACTGCGGTGCCTGGGGTCTATCAGCGCTGAATGGTGCAGGGGGTGATCCGTGTAGGCGGCAGTGGGCACTGCGGTGCCTGGGGGTCTAGCAGCGGTGAATGGTGCAGGGGGTGATCCGTGTAGGCGGCAGTGGACACTGCGATGCCTGGGGTCTACCAGCGGTGAATGGTGCAGGGGTGATCAGTATAGGCGGCAGTGGGCACTGCGGTGCCTGGGTCTATCAGCGGTGAATGGTGCAGGGGGTGATCAGTGTAGGCGGCAGTGGACACTGCGATGCCTGGGGTCTACCAGCGGTGAATGGTGCAGGGGTGATCAGTGTAGGCGGCAGTGGGCACTGCGGTGCCTGGGTCTATCAGCGGTGAATGGTGCAGGGGTGATCCGTGTAGGCGGCAGTGGGCACTGCGGTGCCTGGGGTCTCTCAGCGCTGAATGGTGCAGGGGGTGATCCGTGTAGGCGGCAGTGGACACTGCGATGCCTGGGGTCTACCAGCGGTGAATGGTGCAGGGGTGATCAGTGTAGGCGGCAGTGGGCACTGCGGTGCCTGGGTCTATCAGCGGTGAATGGTGCAGGGGTGATCCGTGTAGGCGGCAGTGGGCACTGCGGTGCCTGGGGTCTATCAGCGCTGAATGGTGCAGGGGGTGATCCGTGTAGGCGGCAGTGGGCACTGCGGTGCCTGGGGGTCTAGCAGCGGTGAATGGTGCAGGGGGTGATCCGTGTAGGCGGCAGTGGGCACTGGGGTGCCTGGGTCTATCAGCGGTGAATGGTGCAGGGGTGATCCGTGTAGGCGGCAGTGGGCACTGTGGTGCCTGGGTCTATCAGCGGTGAATGGTGCAGGGGGTGATCAGTGTTGAGGGCAGTGGGCACTGTGGTGCCTGGGTCTATCAGTGGTGAATGGTGCAGGGGGTGATCAGTGTGGGCGGCAGTGGGCACTGCGGTGCCTGGGGTCTATCATCGGTGAATGGTGCAGGGGTGATCAGTGTAGGCGGCAGTGGGCACTGCGGTGCCTGGGGTCTACCAGCGGTGAATGGTGCAGGGGTGATCAGTGTTGGCGGCAGTGGTCGCTGCGGTGCCTGGGGTCTATCAGCGGTGAATGGTGCAGGGGGTGATCAGTGCAGGCGGCAGGTGGCACTGCGGTGCCTGGGGTCTATCACCGGTGAATGGTGCAGGGGGTGATCAGTGTAGGCGGCAGTGGGCACTGCGGTGCCTGGGGTCTATCAGCGGTGAATGGTGCTGGGGTGATCAGTGTTGGCAGCAGTAGGCACTGCGGTGCCTGGGTCTATCAGCGGTGAATGGTGCAGGGGGTGATCCGTGTAGGCGGCAGTGGGCACTGCGGTGCCTGGGTCTATCAGCGGTGAATGGTGCAGGGGTGATCCGTGTAGGCGGCAGTGGGCTCTGCGGTGCCTGGGGTCTACCAGCGGTGAATGGTGCAGGGGTGATCAGTGTTGGCGGCAGTGGTCGCTGCGGTCCCTGGGGTCTATCAGCGGTGAATGGTGCAGGGGGTGATCAGTGCAGGCGGCAGGTGGCACTGCGGTGCCTGGGGTCTATCACCGGTGAATGGTGCAGGGGGTGATCAGTGTAGGTGGCAGTGGGCACTGCGGTGCCTGGGGTCTATCAGCGGTGAATGGTGCAGGGGTGATCAGTGTTGGCAGCAGTAGGCACTGCGGTGCCTGGGTCTATCAGCGGTGAATGGTGCAGGGGGTGATCCGTGTAGGCGGCAGTGGGCACTGCGGTGCCTGGGTCTATCAGCGGTGAATGGTGCAGGGGTGATCCGTGTAGGCGGCAGTGGGCTCTGCGGTGCCTGGGGTCTATCAGCGCTGAATGGTGCAGGGGGTGATCCGTGTAGGCGGCAGTGGGCACTGCGGTGCCTGGGGTCTATCAGCGGTGAATGGTGCAGGGGGTGATCAGTGTAGGCGGCAGTGGACACTGCGGTGCCTGGGGTCTATCAGCGGTGAATGGTGCAGGGGGTGATCAGTGTAGGCGGCAGTGGGCTCTGCGGTGCCTGGGGTCTATCAGCGGTGAATGGTGCAGGGGGTGATCAGTGTAGGCGGCAGTGGGCACTGCGGTGCCTGGGGTCTATCAGCGGTGAATGGTGCAGGGGATGATCCATGTTGGCGGCAGTGGGCACTGCGGTGCCTGGGGTCTATCAGCGGTGAATGGTGCAGTGGTGATCAGTGTGGGCGGCAGTGGGCACTGCGGTGCCTGGGGTCTATCAGCGGTGAATGGTGCAGGGGGTGATCAGTGTAGGCGGCAGTGGGCACTGCGGTGCCTGGGGTCTATCAGCGGTGAATGGTGCAGTGGTGATCAGTGTGGGCGGCAGTGGGCACTGCGGTGCCTGGGGTCTATCAGCAGTGAATGGTGCAGGGGGTGATCAGTGTTGGCAGCAGTAGGCACTGCGGTGCCTGGGGTCTATCAGCGGTGAATGGTGCAGGGGTGATCAGTGTTGGCGGCAGTGGGCACTGCGGTGCCTGGGGTCTATCAGCAGTGAATGGTGCAGGGGGTGATCAGTGTAGGCGGCAGTAGGCACTGGGCTGCCTGGGTCTATCAGCCGTGAATGGTGCAGGGGGTGATCAGTGTAGGCGGCAGTGGGCACTGCGGTGCCTGGGGTCTATCAGCGGTGAATGGTGCAGGGGGTGATCAGTGTAGGCGGCAGTGGGCACTGCGGTGCCTGGGTCTATCAGCGGTGAATGGTGCAGGGGTGATCAGTGTAGGCGGCAGTGGGCACTGCGGAGCCTGGGGTCTATCAGCGGTGAATGGTGCAGGGGGTGATCAGTGTTGGCAGCAGTAGGCACTGCGGAGCCTGGGGTCTATCAGCGGTGAATGGTGCAGGGGGTGATCAGTGTAGGCGGCAGTGGGCACTGCGGTGCCTGGGGTCTATCAGCGGTGAATGGTGCAGGGGGTGATCAGTGTAGGCGGCAGTGGGCACTGCGGTGCCTGGGGTCTATCAGCGGTGAATGGTGCAGGGGGTGATCAGTGTAGGCGGCAGTGGGCACTGCGGTGCCTGGGGTCTATCAGCGGTGAATGGTGCAGGGGTGATCAGTGTTGGCAGCAGTAGGCACTGCGGTGCCTGGGTCTATCAGCGGTGAATGGTGCAGGGGTGATCAGTGTGGGCGGCAGTAGGCACTGCGGTGCCTGGGGTCTATCAGCGGTGAATGGTGCAGGGGGTGATCAGTGTTGGCGGCAGTGGGCTCTGCGGTGCCTGGGGTCTATCAGCGGTGAATGGTGCAGGGGGTGATCAGTGTAGGCGGCAGTGGGCACTGCGGTGCCTGGGGTCTATCAGCGGTGAATGGTGCAGGGGGTGATCAGTGTAGGCGGCAGTGGGCACTGCGGTGCCTGGGGTCTATCAGCGGTGAATGGTGCAGTGGTGATCATTGTTGGCGGCAGTGGGCACTGCGGTGCCTGGGGTCTATCAGCGGTGAATGGTGCAGGGGTGATCAGTGTTGGCAGCAGTAGGCACTGCGGTGCCTGGGTCTATCAGCGGTGAATGGTGCAGGGGTGATCAGTGTGGGCGGCAGTGGGCACTGCGGTGCCTGGGTTCTATCAGCGGTGAATGGTGCAGGGGGTGATCAGTGTAGGCGGCAGTGGGTACTGCGGTGCCTGGGGTCTATCAGCGCTGAATGGTGCAGGGGGTGATCAGTGTAGGCGGCAGTGGGCACTGCGGTGCCTGGGGTCTATCAGCGGTGAATGGTGCAGGGGTGATCAGTGTAGGCGGCAGTGGGCACTGCGGTGCCTGGGGTCTATCAGCGGTGAATGGTGCAGGGGGTGATCAGTGTAGGCGGCAGTGGGCTCTGCGGTGCCTGGGGTCTATCAGCGGTGAATGGTGCAGGGGGTGATCAGTGTAGGCGGCAGTGGGCTCTGCGGTGCCTGGGGTCTATCAGCGGTGAATGGTGCAGGGGGTGATCAGTGTAGGCGGCAGTGGGCTCTGCGGTGCCTGGGGTCTATCAGCGGTGAATGGTGCAGGGGTGATCAGTGTAGGCGGCAGTGGGCACTGCGGTGCCTGGGGTCTATCAGCGGTGAATGGTGCAGGGGTGATCAGTGTTGGCAGCAGTAGGCACTGCGGTGCCTGGGTCTATCAGCGGTGAATGGTGCAGGGGTGATCAGTGTGGGCGGCAGTAGGCACTGCGGTGCCTGGGGTCTATCAGCGGTGAATGGTGCAGGGGGTGATCAGTGTTGGCGGCAGTGGGCTCTGCGGTGCCTGGGGTCTATCAGCGGTGAATGGTGCAGGGGGTGATCAGTGTAGGCGGCAGTGGGCACTGCGGTGCCTGGGGTCTATCAGCGGTGAATGGTGCAGGGGGTGATCAGTGTAGGCGGCAGTGGGCACTGCGGTGCCTGGGGTCTATCAGCGGTGAATGGTGCAGTGGTGATCATTGTTGGCGGCAGTGGGCACTGCGGTGCCTGGGGTCTATCAGCGGTGAATGGTGCAGGGGTGATCAGTGTTGGCAGCAGTAGGCACTGCGGTGCCTGGGTCTATCAGCGGTGAATGGTGCAGGGGTGATCAGTGTGGGCGGCAGTGGGCACTGCGGTGCCTGGGTTCTATCAGCGGTGAATGGTGCAGGGGGTGATCAGTGTAGGCGGCAGTGGGTACTGCGGTGCCTGGGGTCTATCAGCGCTGAATGGTGCAGGGGGTGATCAGTGTAGGCGGCAGTGGGCACTGCGGTGCCTGGGGTCTATCAGCGGTGAATGGTGCAGGGGTGATCAGTGTAGGCGGCAGTGGGCACTGCGGTGCCTGGGGTCTATCAGCGGTGAATGGTGCAGGGGGTGATCAGTGTAGGCGGCAGTGGGCTCTGCGGTGCCTGGGGTCTATCAGCGGTGAATGGTGCAGGGGGTGATCAGTGTAGGCGGCAGTGGGCTCTGCGGTGCCTGGGGTCTATCAGCGGTGAATGGTGCAGGGGTGATCAGTGTAGGCGGCAGTGGGCACTGCGGTGCCTGGGGTCTATCAGCGGTGAATGGTGCAGGGGGTGATCAGTGTAGGCGGCAGTGGGCTCTGCGGTGCCTGGGGTCTATCAGCGGTGAATGGTGCAGGGGTGATCAGTGTAGGCGGCAGTGGGCACTGCGGTGCCTGGGGTCTATCAGCGGTGAATGGTGCAGGGGGTGATCAGTGTAGGCGGCAGTGGGCACTGCGGTGCCTGGGGTCTATCAGCGGTGAATGGTGCAGGGGGTGATCAGTGTAGGCGGCAGTGGGCACTGCGGTGCCTGGGGTCTATCAGCGGTGAATGGTGCAGGGGGTGATCAGTGTAGGCGGCAGTGGGCACTGCGGTGCCTGGGGTCTATCAGCGGTGAATGGTGCAGGGGGTGATCAGTGTAGGCGGCAGTGGGCACTGCGGTGCCTGGGTCTATCAGCGGTGAATGGTGCAGGGGGTGATCAGTGTAGGCGGCAGTGGGCACTGCGGTGCCTGGGGTCTACCTGCGGTGAATGGTGCAGGGGTGATCAGTGTTGACGGCAGTGGGCTCTGCGGTGCCTGGGGTCTATCAGCGGTGAATGGTGCAGGGGTGATCAGTGTTGACGGCAGTGGGCTCTGCGGTGCCTGGGGTCTATCAGCGGTGAATGGTGCAGGGGTGATCAGTGTTGACGGCAGTGGGCTCTGCGGTGCCTGGGGTCTATCAGCGGTGAATGGTGCAGGGGTGATCAGTGTTGACGGCAGTGGGCTCTGCGGTGCCTGGGGTCTATCAGCGGTGAATGGTGCAGGGGTGATCAGTGTTGACGGCAGTGGGCTCTGCGGTGCCTGGGGTCTATCAGCGGTGAATGGTGCAGGGGTGATCAGTGTAGGCGGCAGTGGGCACTGCGGTGCCTGGGGTCTACCTGCGGTGAATGATTGCGGTGAGTGGCCTCACCTTAGGAGCAGGAGCAGGAAGTGAATCATCCTGAAGTCGGATCTGTGTGTGGGATGAAGTGGTCTATGAGTGCATGGCTGGTGCCAGGTCATGACGTTTGTAAGATGTGTCTGATAGGTGGGTTTAGAGGCCTGGTAGGAAGCATGTCTAGTGACCCGCACACATAAATGCAGCATTTTTGGGGTTCAGTCCTTTGATTCTCCGAGGTGCCTGGTCATCTTTTATCTTCTGAGGCGGATGCTGCCTCTGACCCGCGGTGACCTCAGGAGATCACTCAGTGCTACATCGACACACTCAGCAGGAAGCGAGATGACACTTCCTGTGCCCCTCTGCAGGAACAGCACAGCTCGTTCTGCGTGGCTGTTCCGGTACCGAGATATCACTGTACCGTCGTAGAGTTCACTGTGTCCTTGGACGGTCAACCATCAGCGCAGGCAAAACCGGCATCTTTTCCTCCACTGAGGACAGTGTGCAGCGTCCTCTGCAGTCACTGCGGGTCACAGGGAGAGGAGGCTTGGAGGATGCAGTCACTGACAGGTCTCAGGAAGAGGAGGGTTTAAGGATGCAGTCACTGGCAGGTCTGAGGAAGAGGAGGGTTGGAGGATGCAGTCACTGGGAGGTCTCAGGAAGAGGAGGGTTGGAGGATGCAGTCACTGACAGGTCTCAGGGAGAGGAGGGTTTAAGGATGCAGTCACTGCAGGTCTCAGGCAGAGGAGGGTTGAAGGATGCAGTCACTGGCAGGTCTGAGGAAGAGGAGGGTTGGAGGATGCAGTCACTGGGAGGTCTCAGGAAGACGAGGGTTGGAGGATGCAGTCACTGCGGGTCTCAGGAAGAGGAGGGTTGGAGGATGCAGTCACTGACAGGTCTCAGGAAGAGGAGGGTTGGAGGATGCAGTCACTGCAGGTCTCAGGCAGAGGAGGGTTTAAAAGGATGCAGTCACTGGCAGGTCTCAGGAAGAGGAGGGTTGGAGGATGCAGTCACTGCAGGTGTCAGGCAGAGGA
Organism: Lissotriton helveticus; assembly: GCF_964261635.1. Lineage (NCBI taxonomy): Eukaryota > Metazoa > Chordata > Amphibia > Caudata > Salamandridae > Lissotriton > Lissotriton helveticus. The sequence continues at coordinate 60,083,215 of NC_136069.1, read as the reverse complement.
GGGTTTAAAAGGATGCAGTCACTGCGGGTCTCAGGAAGAGGAGGGTTGGAGGATGCAGTCACTGGCAGGTCTCAGGAAGAGGAGGGTTGGAGGATGCAGTCACTGCAGGTCTCAGGAAGAGGAGGGTTGGAGGATGCAGTCACTGCAGGTCTCAGGAAGAGGAGGGTTGGAGGATGCAGTCACTGGCAGGTCTCAGGAAGAGGAGGGATTGAAGGATGCAGTCACTGGGAGGTCTCAGGAAGACGAGGGTTGGAGGATGCAGTCACTGCGGGTCTCAGGAAGAGGAGGGTTGGAGGATGCAGTCACTGACAGGTCTCAGGAAGAGGAGGGTTGGAGGATGCAGTCACTGCAGGTCTCAGGCAGAGGAGGGTTTAAAAGGATGCAGTCACTGCAGGTCTCAGGCAGAGGAGGGTTGGAGGATGCAGTCACCGGCAGGTCTCAGGAAGAGGAGGGTTTAAAAGGATGCAGTCACTGGCAGGTCTCAGGAAGAGGAGGGTTGGAGGATGCAGTCACTGCAGGTGTCAGGCAGAGGAGGGTTTAAAAGGATGCAGTCACTGCGGGTCTCAGGAAGAGGAGGGTTGGAGGATGCAGTCACTGGCAGGTCTCAGGAAGAGGAGGGTTGGAGGATGCAGTCACTGCAGGTCTCAGGAAGAGGAGGGTTGGAGGATGCAGTCACTGCAGGTCTCAGGAAGAGGAGGGTTGGAGGATGCAGTCACTGGCAGGTCTCAGGAAGAGGAGGGTTTGAAGGATGCAGTCACTGCCAGGTCTCAGGAAGAGGAGGGTTGGAGGATGCAGTCACTGGCAGGTCTCTGGAAGAGGAGGGTTGGAGGATGCAGTCACTGCAGGTCTCAGGAAGAGGAGGGTTTGAAGGATGCAGTCACTGCCAGGTCTCAGGAAGAGGAGGGTTGGAGGATGCAGTCACTGGCAGGTCTCAGGAAGAGGAGGGTTGGAGGATGCAGTCACTGCAGGTCTCAGGAAGAGGAGGGTTTGAAGGATGCAGTCACTGCAGGTCTCAGGAAGAGGAGGGTTGGAGGATGCAGTCACTGCAGGTCTCAGGAAGAGGAGGGTTGGAGGATGCAGTCACTACAGGTCTCAGGAAGAGGAGGGTTGGAGGATGCAGTCACTGGCAGGTGTCAGGAAGACGAGGGTTGGAGGATGCAGTCACTGACAGGTCTCAGGAAGAGGAGGCTTGGAGGATGCAGTCACTGCAGGTCTCAGGCAGAGGAGGGTTTAAAAGGATGCAGTCACTGGCAGGTCTCAGGAAGAGGAGGGTTGGAGGATGCAGTCACTGGCAGGTCTCAGGAAGAGGAGGGTTGGAGGATGCAGTCACTGCCAGGTCTCGGGAAGAGGATGGTTTGAAGGATGCAGTCACTGCAGGTCTCAGGGAGAGGAGGGTTGGAGGATGCAGTCACTGCAGGTCTCAGGAAGAGGAGGGTTGGAGGATGCAGTCACTGGCAGGTCTCAGGAAGAGGAGGGTTTGAAGGATGCAGTCACTGGCAGGTCTCAGGAAGAGGAGGGTTGGAGGATGCAGTCACTGGCAGGTCTCAGGAAGACGAGGGTTGGAGGATGCAGTCACTGGCAGGTCTCAGGAAGAGGAGGGTTGGAGGATGCAGTCACTGCCAGGTCTCGGGAAGAGGATGGTTTGAAGGATGCAGTCACTGCAGGTCTCAGGGAGAGGAGGGTTGGAGGATGCAGTCACTGCAGGTCTCAGGAAGAGGAGGGTTGGAGGATGCAGTCACTGGCAGGTCTCAGGAAGAGGAGGGTTTGAAGGATGCAGTCACTGGCAGGTCTCAGGAAGAGGAGGGTTGGAGGATGCAGTCACTGGCAGGTCTCAGGAAGAGGAGGGTTGGAGGATGCAGTCACTGCCAGGTCTCAGGAAGAGGAGGGTTGGAGGATGCAGTCACTGCAGGTCTCAGGGAGAGGAGGGTTGGAGGATGCAGTCACTGGCAGGTCTCAGGAAGAGGAGGGTTGGAGGATGCAGTCACTGCCAGGTCTCAGGAAGAGGAGGGTTGGAGGATGCAGTCACTGCAGGTCTCAGGGAGAGGAGGGTTGGAGGATGCAGTCACTGCCAGGTCTCAGGAAGAGGAGGGTTTGAAGGATGCAGTCACTGCAGGTCTCAGGAAGAGGAGGGTTGGAGGATGCAGTCACTGCGGGTCTGAGGGAGAGGAGGGTTGGAGGATGCAGTCACTGCCAGGTCTCAGGAAGAGGAGGGTTTGAAGGATGCAGTCACTGCCAGGTCTCAGGAAGAGGAGGGTTTGAAGGATGCAGTCACTGCAGGTCTCAGGAAGAGGAGGGTTGGAGGATGTAGTCACTGACAGGTCTCAGGGAGAGGAGAGGGTTGGAGAATGCATTCACTGCAGGTCTCAGGGAGAGGAGGGTTGGAGGATGCAGTCACTGCCAGGTCTCAGGAAGAGGAGGGTTGGAGGATGCAGTCACTGGCAGGTCTCAGGAAGAGGAGGGTTGGAGGATGCAGTCACTGACAGGTCTCAGGGAGAGGAGGGTTTGAAGGATGCAGTCACTGCAGGTCTCAGGAAGAGGAGGGTTTGAAGGATGCAGTCACTGGCAGGTCTCAGGAAGAGGAGGGTTGGAGGATGCAGTCACTGCAGGTCTCAGGAAGAGGAGGGATTGAAGGATGCAGTCACTGCAGGTCTCAGGAAGAAGAGGGTTGGAGGATGCAGTCACTGCAGGTCTCAGGAAGAGGAGGGTTGGAGGATGCAGTCACTGCAGGTCTCAGGAAGAGGAGGGTTGGAGGATGCAGTCACTGCAGGTCTCAGGAAGAGGAGGGTTGGAGGATGCAGTCACTGCAGGTCTCAGGAAGAGGAGGGTTGAAGGATGCAGTCACTGCGGGTCTCAGGAAGAGGAGGGTTGGAGGATGCAGTCACTGCAGGTCTCAGGAAGAGGAGGGTTGGAGGATGCAGTCACTGCGGGTCTCAGGAAGAGGAGGCTTGGAGGATGCAGTCACTGCAGGTCTCAGGAAGAGGAGGGTTGGAGGATGCAGTCACTGCAGGTCTCAGGAAGAGGAGGGTTGGAGGATGCAGTCACTGCAGGTCTCAGGAAGAGGAGGGTTGAAGGATGCAGTCACTGCGGGTCTCAGGAAGAGGAGGCTTGGAGGATGCAGTCACTGCAGGTCTCAGGAAGAGGAGGGTTGAAGGATGCAGTCACTGCAGGTCTCAGGAAGAGGTGGGTTTGAAGGATGCAGTCACTGCAGGTCTCAGGAAGAGGAGGGATTGAAGGATGCAGTCACTGCAGGTCTCAGGGAGAGGGGGGTTTGAAGGATGCAGTCACTGCAGGTCTCAGGAAGAGGAGGGTTGGAGGATGCAGTCACTGGCAGGTCTCAGGAAGAGGAGGGTTGGAGGATGCAGTCACTGCAGGTCTCAGGAAGAGGAGGGTTGGAGGATGCAGTCACTGCAGGTCTCAGGCAGAGGAGGGTTTGAAGGATGCAGTCACTGCGGGTCTCAGGAAGAGGAGGCTTGGAGGATGCAGTCACTGCAGGTCTCAGGAAGAGGAGGGTTGGAGGATGCAGTCACTGCAGGTCTCAGGCAGAGGAGGGTTTAAAAGGATGCAGTCACTGGCAGGTCTCAGGAAGAGGAGGGTTGGAGGATGCAGTCACTGCAGGTGTCAGGCAGAGGAGGGTTTAAAAGGATGCAGTCACTGCGGGTCTCAGGAAGAGGAGGGTTGGAGGATGCAGTCACCGGCAGGTCTCAGGAAGAGGAGGGTTGGAGGATGCAGTCACTGCGGGTCTCAGGAAGAGGAGGCTTGGAGGATGCAGTCACTGCAGGTCTCAGGAAGAGGAGGGTTGGAGGATGCAGTCACTGCGGGTCTCAGGAAGAGGAGGGTTGGAGGATGCAGTCACTGCAGGTCTCAGGAAGAGGAGGGTTGGAGGATGCAGTCACTGCGGGTCTCAGGAAGAGGAGGGTTGGAGGGTGCAGTCACTGCAGGTCTCAGGAAGAGGAGGGTTGGAGGATGCAGTCACTGCAGGTCTCAGGAAGAGGAGGGTTGGAGGATGCAGTCACTGCAGGTCTCAGGAAGAGGAGGGTTGGAGGATGCAGTCACTGCAGGTCTCAGGAAGAGGAGGGTTGAAGGATGCAGTCACTGCGGGTCTCAGGAAGAGGAGGGTTGGAGGATGCAGTCACTGCCAGGTCTCAGGAAGAGGAGGGTTGGAGGATGCAGTCACTGCGGGTCTCAGGAAGAGGAGGCTTGGAGGATGCAGTCACTGCAGGTCTCAGGAAGAGGAGGGTTGGAGGATGCAGTCACTGCAGGTCTCAGGAAGAGGAGGGTTGGAGGATGCAGTCACTGCAGGTCTCAGGAAGAGGAGGGTTGAAGGATGCAGTCACTGCGGGTCTCAGGAAGAGGAGGCTTGGAGGATGCAGTCACTGCAGGTCTCAGGAAGAGGAGGGTTGAAGGATGCAGTCACTGCAGGTCTCAGGAAGAGGTGGGTTTGAAGGATGCAGTCACTGCAGGTCTCAGGAAGAGGAGGGATTGAAGGATGCAGTCACTGCAGGTCTCAGGGAGAGGGGGGTTTGAAGGATGCAGTCACTGCAGGTCTCAGGAAGAGGAGGGTTGGACGATGCAGTCACTGGCAGGTCTCAGGAAGAGGAGGGTTGGAGGATGCAGTCACTGCAGGTCTCAGGAAGAGGAGGGTTGGAGGATGCAGTCACTGCAGGTCTCAGGCAGAGGAGGGTTTGAAGGATGCAGTCACTGGCAGGTCTCAGGAAGAGGAGGGTTGGAGGATGCAGTCACTGGCAGGTCTCAGGAAGAGGAGGGTTGGAGGATGCAGTCACTGGCAGGTCTCAGGAAGAGGAGGGTTTGAAGGATGCAGTCACTGCAGGTCTCAGGAAGAGGAGGGTTTGAAGGATGCAGTCACTGGCAGGTCTCAGGAAGAGGAGGGTTGGAGGATGCAGTCACCGGCAGGTCTCAGGAAGAGGAGGGTTGGAGGATGCAGTCACTGGCAGGTCTCAGGAAGAGGAGGGTTTGAAGGATGCAGTCACTGCGGGTCTCAGGAAGAGGAGGGTTGGAGGATGCAGTCACCGGCAGGTCTCAGGAAGAGGAGGGTTGGAGGATGCAGTCACTGCAGGTCTCAGGAAGAGGAGGGTTGGAGGATGCAGTCACTGCGGGTCTGAGGGAGAGGAGGGTTGGAGGATGCAGTCACTGCAGGTCTCAGGAAGAGGAGGGTTGGAGGATGCAGTCACTGACAGGTCTCAGGAAGAGGAGGGTTTGAAGGATGCAGTCACTGCGGGTCTCAGGAAGAGGAGGGTTTGAAGGATGCAGTCACTGCGGGTCTCAGGAAGAGGAGGGTTGGAGGATGCAGTCACCGGCAGGTCTCAGGAAGAGGAGGGTTGGAGGATGCAGTCACTGCAGGTCTCAGGAAGAGGAGGGTTGGAGGATGCAGTCACTGCGGGTCTGAGGGAGAGGAGGGTTGGAGGATGCAGTCACTGCAGGTCTCAGGAAGAGGAGGGTTGGAGGATGCAGTCACTGCGGGTCTGAGGGAGAGGAGGGTTGGAGGATGCAGTCACTGCAGGTCTCAGGAAGAGGAGGGTTGGAGGATGCAGTCACTGGCAGGTCTCAGGAAGAGGAGGGATTGAAGGATGCAGTCACTGCAGGTCTCAGGAAGAGGAGGGTTGGAGGATGCAGTCACTGGCAGGTCTCAGGAAGAGGAGGGATTGAAGGATGCAGTCACTGCAGGTCTGAGGGAGAGGAGGGTTGGAGGATGCAGTCACTGCAGGTCTCAGGAAGAGGAGGGTTGGAGGATGCAGTCACTGGCAGGTCTCAGGAAGAGGAGGGTTGGAGGATGCAGTCACTGGCAGGTCTCAGGAAGAGGAGGGTTGGAGGATGCAGTCACTGGCAGGTCTCAGGAAGAGGAGGGTTGGAGGATGCAGTCACTGCATGTCTCAGGCAGAGGAGGGTTTGAAGGATGCAGTCACTGCAGGTGACAGGGAGAGGAGGGTTGGAGGATGCAGTCACTGCAGGTCTCAGGAAGAGGAGGGTTGGAGGATGCAGTGAGCATTCAAGGTTTTTTTTCTTCTACCACATGATAAAACCTGAGGTGTTTTCCTTCGGCTTTGTGTCGGCTCCTGACTTCCTATGAGATCATCTGAGGGGTCTCCCTTCTCTTTCATGAGTGCTCCAGATGGTTTTTCCTTCTCTTTCATGGGAGCCCCGGAGGGTTTTTGTTTTACATGAGCGAACCTGTGAATTTTCTCTCCCCTCCCACCTCCCCAATTTTTTGAGTTGCCTTTTCAGTGTCTCTTTGTCCATATTCAATAACATCAGCAGCTTGGCTTTGTAAAGTGCATACACTCTCTCTTCGCCATTGGCCAGTCATACTATGAATAAATGCTGCATTGCATATTGTGCCAGTTTTGGTTTTGTCACTGAACACTGTCTCGCCCCTTGTTCCAGCTGGAAACCTTTGAGCCAGCTTCAGTGGCCCTATTGTTTTTCAATAAATCTTGCACTTAGGAATCGACAATGGTTTTCTCAAATTTCGCTTCAGTGGACTTATGAGCGATGAGATCTGGGGTCTCAAGAGGTATAGGGGGCTCAAATGATATTTGTGACCTGAGTCCCAGAAAAGATTCTGGCAAAGCTGCTGAGATCCTTATACAAGGCACCCGAGCATCGCCAACACAGGAGAGACCTCCTGTATTTTTCTTTGTGAATGAAGGTCTGTCCTACACCATTTTGATAGGTGGCTGGAGTCCTCCCCGCCCTTGTCCAGCACAGCCAGAGTCAGCGGCCCAGCACTGACTGCTGTGCGCTTCAAAGAGTGAGCCCATTTGGGGACGTATTACAGTATCCTGAGCGATTTTCCTAGTTTGCGCTGGGCGCACCTTTCAGAAGGTGTGCTCAGCGGTAACCAGGAAAATACCCCGCATTAGTGTGAATGTGCTGCCCCCAGGGCAACTGCGAACTTGCCCTGCCCTGGAAACAGCGCTTTCAGGTGAAAAACAGGGCGGCTGCTTTGACGCTGCTCCTTGTTTCACAGTGTGGGTGGCAACCCGTCTGCACTTTAAAGGGGATTAGGGCTCTCCTTGCAGAAGTGAGCAGTGAATGACTGCACCCACCTGCAAAGGGATATCTGGCGGGGTCCATGGCACCCCCATTCACCCCTCCAGAGGGCTGCCATCAGGGGTGCACTAACAGTGTACAACTTTTAGGTGGCTCCCTGACAGCTTCTTTGCCTCTGCGCCTATAATAGGGCGCCGGTGCAGATGTCAAGGGATTTCCTCATGTGCATGGGCCCCTGTGCAAATGAAGGAACGCCCCCTGATGACATCGCTGGCATACAGTATTACAGAAGGCCCTTCTGTAATACCAAAGTGCCCCTGGGGCGTGCAAAGCGAGCGCACCCCCTAGATACAATTATTTTTCCAGGTGTCTGCCATCACTCTGAGCAGAGCATACCCCTGGTATTTATTCTTGGGGTTACTCCTTGTGCAGTATTCACATTTTGGGGGACTCCTCCGATCAGATCACGCATGCACCCTGCATGATCAATGTGTGCCCTGGGTTTTCCAAAAAAGATTTCCCTGGATGATTTGAGGGAGTTTTTGTATATTGGTCTCAGGAAGGTCAAATCACAGTTGCACAAATGCAGTAGCTGGAGCTGTAAATGTTCCAATGTGGCACAGAAGGATAATTTCAAAGGAAGAAATGAAGCCCCCCACCCAACAACCACTGAAACCTGACTACAGTGACAGTCCTGGGGTAAGGGACAGGATGCCTGGAGAGCCCCCATTCCCCAGCCACTGGTGCCCAGCTACAGTGTCCCTCAGGGAGGAGGAAGATTCCAATGGCTGGTCCCAGGTCAGACACTAGACCTGGGTGGCCTCAACTTGAGTACTCCATTTTGATTCCCCAAGGAGAGGTGTGGCGCTGCGGTCACGACGACTGACGCTGGAATCTGGGGATCACGGTTCGATCACCGGCGGCAGATTAGCCCAGCACCATGTGACTCTGGGCAACAGCTTGCTTAATCTTCCCGACGGCCCCCAGCGCCTAGAGACCCTTATGGGGGAATGTTTGTGCTTTACAAATGTGGATTATTATTCTAACCAAAGGAACCCCAGACTAGCAGTCAAGCAGGACTCACAATCAGGCGTGTCACTCATTCTACATGAAATATTTCCACACATAGCCACGTTCCTCCGCCGTAGACGGGGCGAAATGCTTGGGTTAGTGAGACTAACCAACGTTTTAACAGGAGAGGGGAGTAGACATCTCTCCTCTGAAGGACACCGGCAAAGAGGGCCTGTCTCTGCCTCTACTGATGCCGGCACTGCCAGCCTCTCTCAGACTAGTAGGTCAGTAGTCATTCTCTCTAGTAGGGGTGCACTTTAATGGCCCCTCCTGCCCCCAGGTAGGTGGCATGAAGGCTCTGTCCATGTAAACAAAAGTTCATCAATGGGAACACATTATTGATATACTCACTGAAGCACAAAAAAAAACCATTTGTGACATTCAGTGGATTTAACAGCAAACTAACTTAGAGCAGGGATCTATTCTCTCTAGAGAAGTGCAAGGGACAGTTTACTCCAAGCAGATATGTGAACGTTTTCAAGCAAATATACTCAGAATCATCTCACCACATTTATAGGGTGTGAGATGAGCAAGAACTGTATAAGGATGCTTGGTCATCTAGGTAAGGTTTGCCACATGAACACTCCCCAGCCACTAAGAAAAGTGCATTTATCAGGCCTTTCATTACTTGGCTCTACTGATGGTGCCCTCAGGCAGCTGCCTCTCCTCGCCTTATGGCAGGACGAGCGCTTCGGATGAGAAACAGCGATGCTGATCCGCTACCTTTGCTGTAAGATCCTGATCTCCCTTCTTTGAGTCCATATTAAGAAAATATTCGTTTCTCATCCTCCTGTAGAATCACTGAGCTGTAGGGTGGATCTTGCCCAGGTACCTGTACAGCAGATTAAAGGCTTGTTTGTGATAGCTGACCAGCTCCGGTGTAGGGCGAACAGCAGAGTATTTAATCTGCACTCACAATAGGTCATCGACAGACTCGAGGCAAAGCTAACCAGATTGGGAGCAAACCATCTTTGAGGTTGCAATAACTGGGAAAAGTTTGCATTCTGATCTTTGGGGTTCTAATGCTCTGTATTTCTTCAAGGACCCCTACACAGCAGCAACACCCTCCCACCAACCTGCCATGAAGGCAGCATATTAACATGCATGCCAATGCAACAGAATGACAATCAATCAATCAAACATTTATAAAGCGCAGAAAATCACCCGTGAAGTTCTCGAGACACTGGAGATGTTGGTAGTGGTAGCACAGTGCCTTTGGCACCTGGTGACGTCATGGGCTGACCTCTTGTACCACCCTCTGCTTCGTAAAAGCCTCCTGTTAGCTGCTGAGGCCTTTAGATGTCAGAGGGTGGTACAAGAGGTCAGCCCATGACGTCACCAGGAGCCAAAGGCACTCTGCTGCCAATACCAACACTCCTGACATTCAGGTGAGTTGATGTGCATATGATGCCTTGATCTAAACTACAGATATAACTGGGGTTCCTAGAGCACTGCTCTGCTTGTGTTCCTTCTGCTGCCCTCATTGCCCCTGAGAGGGTTATTTAAGGGCAGTACCAAGGTTAGCGGGGGATCACGAGGACTGGTGGATGATTCACCCGGCAGCCTCTAATCGTCACCCTGCCCTGTGTGTTCACTGGATCAGAATTGCAAAGTTCCAGGAGTTGTACAGTCAATTTGCCAGAGTTCCCCAGGTGACAGAGCACTGAGAGCTGCCAAGTCCCAGGGCACTTTGTCTTGGACTTGTTCCAGGAGGTCCATCACCAGGGAAGCCTTGGAAGGCAGCCAATGAGTCCTGGGGGCAATGCTGGTCCTCGCGGATTGGGCTGCAGGATCCAAGCAGGTTGCAGAGTGCTGTCCACAGTGTAAGGATGGTGTATGCAGAGCCACAAGAGTGACTATCTCTTACCTACAGAAGACCCACCGGCAGATAATAAACCCCTCTTTGGTAACAACGCCTTCTATGTTAGCTGGTGCATCTCCATGTATTTATATTAAGTTTTCTATAGCATACACTATGCACGGAGGCATCTGAGCCCTTGGCTTGCAACAAAGCAGATTCACACATAGTTCTTCCAGCGGAACAATTGTACAAGACACAGAAGAGAAGGTAGAACAGTGAGAGACCAAGTTTACATGCCTGGCAGGCGGCTCTGTCATTCTAGCTTCTACTGGAACCAGTGTAGAGCTTGTAGTGTTACATAGCACACAACTACCTAACACTGGGTATGAGTAGGGGCTACTACTTTTGAGTTTGGGGGGTTCCTTGTTATCCTGGGAGTGTGGATGGCTAGAAACGTTTCGGCATCTCGCACAAGAGGAGTGGATCTTCTGCAGTGCTTTTGGGAGTTCAGTTCTTATCCTGCTTCTCACAGACGGATTGTGTTCTTGGTTTCTATGTTTAGTTACAGGTAGATCCCGGACGGGAGAGGATTGTTTGGAATCCCAGATGATGACACTGGGCACATGATTGTGTATTGAAGGGACACCAGTTATCCTTAGGTGGTTTCTGAGTACATTTTCTATGTTTCTCTTTGCTTTCCCTGCTCTACCTAATATTCAACAGCACTTTTGGCTGTCAGTGCCTCCATACTTGGTTTTCGAGGTACGGTTTTTTTCATGTCCACGGATTCTATTACGTTTTGTGACTATTAGAATTAGGAGGATTGAATCCGTTTAGGACTTTAAACATTCCCTCAGACCCTCCTTTCTATTTATATGAGATCTACTAGCCTGTCAATTCTTTTAAAAAAAGCCGAGTAAACAGAAGTAGAGAGAGAGCGGAGCTTGGGTCTGCCCTTCAGTCATTGACTTTCACATCCTCTAATGCTTCGCTGCGGTTTGCATGGGTTGTTCATCATGGACGGCATTTCAAGGATGGTCACATTATCTCATTTGTGTTCCCATTTGGATCTGGTGATGTGGATCGAGTAGTCCTTTTGTTACAGTGCAGATGCAACAGGACATGCCGTTTCTCATGCCCAGCCAGCGTGTGTTCTTTGGTGGACTTTGCTGACATGGTGTTTTACTTGCTGATTTATGGCTTTCTTGTTGAGGCGGTGCTTGATGTTTGGATGTCTTAGCTTGTCATAGAGTCACAGTGCTATTCACTAATTACCCTTGTGCTTTCATGTTTTGTTGTCACAATAATGTGGTTTGTATATCTTATGATTTGTTTACATTATAAATGTAGGCACAAACATAGGCCTACTTAAAGATGCAGCCAAAATACAAGGTCCTTTGTCAAGAGTACCTGATATCCTTCTTATTTTATGCCTTTTGAATTCACCTTTCAACACAAACTTCATCCTCTGTATCTTTTTCGCAGCACTTGGCTTTGAGGGTGCAGCTGAACTCCGAGAACACAGTCTGTTCAGCAATACTTAAAACTCAGATATTGTTGTAGCCCAAGATGTTGCTTCAGTGTGGGATTTGAGGACAGCTGAAGCGACACACACAAAGTAGTCTATTAATGTACACTGCCCAAGGAAACCAAACCATAAGGCTTTGCCAATCCTTGTTTCTTTTTGTTTTAATATCTTGACGGCAGCTTCTAAAGTTGCTCACATGCACAATTTAGTATTTAATATAACCACAAACCCTGGCTGTAACCGCGCAGTTGCATCTGGTCAAAAGTACATAAGCGAAGGGTGAAACAAAAAATTCTGCATAGAGCAGCCCCCAGTCCAGGGCTAAAGTCTGAATTGAACCCAACGTTCAAAGTCTAAAAAGATGTCAAAATGTATGCGACGTATATTTGTTATTTTCCAAGGCTGAGCAATAGTCGTTGTGGTCTATCAGTACCAATGCTTGTTCATTCCTTTCACTGAATTGACCTTTTAAAGGCATGTGCATGGATCTGAGCGAATTTTGCAATACAAAAGGAGTTGCAAAGTTATCTTTTTTTTGCATTTAATTTGCAATAATTCAGATGTAAAATATCCTAACAGTGTTTTTCTTCTACTGCTTAATGAATGAACAAATAATGTGCTAGCTTTATTTTCCCTTGCAATACTATTTTGGTAGTGTTCTTCCCCGTAATTGTTTTTTCAAAGGAACCAGAACATTTGATGTTCATAGTTTTGTCCCCAATTTTTTAAAGAAACTTTTTGGGAGAACCCTCGCACACTCTTTTACACACAATTACTGCAAGTGCACCAACCCACCAGTTTGACTAAAATTCAATATTGCTTTTAAAACGATATAATTACATTGCATGCCGAATGGTTGCATGAATGATCATTGTGGAAGCTGACTGCCAGGCTGAGTTCAGCCCCTGAGGCCCGTCAGTAGGTGGGCAGAGAGGGTAGGCTCATTGGAGTGACAGCGGGTGTACTCTGTCCGAGCAGTGGGCGGGATGCGACATGCGAGGCTGGTGCATTATAAATCACAGGTATGGGAAACTGCTGGGTATAACTAGGCTGGTGTGCCCATGCCCGAAATTCCAAGGCGCAGAAGCACCCGTCCTGATTTTAAAGGTCTGTAACACGCTTTAGGGGTGGGTTGCAAGAGCAGCAAGGCCATGCCCCATGGCACTCTCCCTGCACCTCTTATGGCAAGGGGGGGGGGTCATCCGGTGACCCAGTCTGAGCACAAAGAAGAGATGCTGCCATCTGATGCTGGCTGGCCCGCTACAACGGGATGAAAAAAACTGAACACCAAGGTCATACACTGTTTCTTCCAATCCCCTATTAACACGCCCCCCCCCCTATTTTCTTGACTCCCCCTCTCTGGGTCGCCGCAGTGTTTCTCTTTCACTACCCTAACTTATCTATTCTCTCTATTTATTCCCTTCCTTTATTTACCCTGCTCATTTTCAAGGTTTATTTCTTTGTTGCATCCTTTGTAAACATGCCTCGCATACGTAATCACAGTGTTAAGTAAAGCGCTTTAATTTCCACGGCTGCAGCGGCGCTACATAAAACGACTTCATTCATTGCCAGGAGGGCTCCGTGCGCGGTCGTGCACTGTGCGGGGCAACGGCCAGGCCAGATGTCTCGATGCGCCTGTATGCGTCAAAGGCCGTGCACGGCCGCGGTTTGAAGAATCGGGGACCTGATTCCCCCCATTGATTCACACCGAAGCAGTGGCGATTTTAGGCGGGAGACAGCATAAATCAAGCTATGCTGGGTTTATAAAATCTGCCGTCTCCCGCCTGACTCAGGGTTGTCGGCATGTCTGTCTCCGAGGCACACATGGATGCCAGGAGCCCTCTGCAGGCAGCATCCCTGGCTCCTGCGCCACAGCGCCGTGTGACCTTGGCCGCCTCAAGGACGCTCCTGCGGCCTCCGAGGATGCACGAGGCCCGGTGCCTGAAGAACCTCTCTCCATCCCTCCCCCAGGGGGGACAGGAGGGCTCAGACCCGGCCCTGGCCTCCCTCCTGGGCGCACACACTCTCCGCTGCCGCCCGGGCGGACGGAGCTCATCCCAGGCAGACATTTTGTATTTCTCCGCACGGCCCAGTGAGCACCGAGGCCCCTGCAGCGGCGTCAGAGCCGCAGCACACAGGGGGCGAGAGACGCTCGCTCCCACAGCTGGTGCAATCGGATCTCACTGGGAATCCGACCTATTATATTATGTCATGCAAGACATGCAGTGAAGATCTTTTTGCGCAGTAATTTAGCCCTGAGTGCGCACGTGGCAGTTTCTTTTACGCACCCATCTCTGGAAGCGACGCATAGTGTGATCTGGGATTTATGTTTTAATGATAAACTAAAATATAAAAACAATGACGGTGTAAAATTGTTCTGAATTTTTACGTTTCTTACCTTTTGAATTTTATCAGCATATTCATTTTTTGTTTTTTTTTGTTCTATTGCAGGCTGGACAAGACAACTATGAGCCGGCTGCCACGTCGGAGCCTGGCCCCACCACCAAGAAGGGGAAGAAGGCGGCGAAGGAGAGAGACATGGACGAGCTGAAGAAGGAAGTTTCAATGGTAAGGTGTTGTGCAGCGGGCAGCTGGTGTCATCATGGTTGTGTGTTACACACAGGTGGTGCCATGGAACACTCTCAAGTCCCAAGGTTCTCCTAAGATGGCCGCCACCCCCATAGATCCCTCCAAGGTTCTCCTAAGATGGCCGCCACGTCCATAGATCCCTCCAAGGTTCTCCTAAGATGGCCGCCACCACCAAAGATCCCTCCAAGGTTCTCCTAAGATGGCCGCCACCACCATAGATCCATCCAAGGTTCCCCTGGGATGGCTGCCACCACCTCCTCAGACCCCTTCAAGGTTCTCCTAAGATGGCCACCACCACTTCCTCAGCCCCATCCAAGGTTCTCCTACAATGGCCGCCATCACCTTCTCAGGCCGTTCCAAGACCCCTGTCAAAGTGGGATTGGTCCTGGAGATTTCAGGATCCCAGCACACAAACCGGTCAAAAACTTGACTCACAAAGGCAGGTGAAGTCAGGCCTTTAAGATGGGGATCCCACTAAGGTGAATGGAGAATGAAGACTATTTTTGGAGCGTGATATAGATTTGAATTGTGGGAGACCCAGTAAAGTCTATATGTAGAGGTGTTTTTCAGGCTGGTGAATAGAAATAAGAAAGAGTGGCACCTTCCAAATGCTAAAGAGCTGACAGGTACGGACCTGTAGACCTGGGGTGCAGTCATTCACGAGTCTGAAGACTTACTCCGGCCCAGCTCTACCAGCCATGGGGTAGCCTGTTAAGAAATCCCATGAACAGCCTGTCATCAATCTTTACTAGCGTTCACCAGTTATAGTGGACAATTCCTGAATTCCCTGTAAGCAGATCGTCCTCCTTAGACGTATGCAGCTGCATAGTACATTATTTTGTATCTCTAATGACTGCTCCTCTAACCACTAGAATTCTCTTAAGAACCAAGAGTGGGGTTGCATGCTCTCAAGAACCCTCTTGTGGTCTGTGAATGTATTCTTCCCATAATGGCCTCCCCCAGCAGCTGAGAGCATCCTCTTCATCCTCATCCTGTGCTATGAACTTACATCAAGGCATGCAAAGGATCCCGTACCCTGACCACATTTTACATGAACCCATATTTACGTACAGAGATCCCTCGGGTACTGCTGTCCATATGTATGTTTACCCTCTACAAAGAAGATTGGGCCAGCTAGGATCCAACGACTTGCCCATCCTCAATGAATCCATGCCTTTGTATGCACATGGACCCCTTTGCTTCCTGAGATGATCCTGGCCACATACACATAGCGAGTACCTGCACACTCTTTTACATATGTATTCCTTACTGCCTTACAACACGTTCCAACTATAGGGTGTTACGATGCTACCAGTCAATGGCACATTCAGCCATAAACAGTTAAAAAAGGAGCCGGCATGACTCGAAAGCCTTCAGATGATCGAGGTTGCCCCATAAAATGAAAATTAGCATGCAAAGCCGTGTATGCTATCTTCACCAATGGGTGGCGAATGCTTATTCCATACCCTACACAGGTGCCCACACCTGAGCGAAATGTAGGACATCAAGGGTAGATCCTTATTTCAGTCTTGCCAAGGAAAATGCTGGATGTCTTGGCACTATGATTAAAGTGCCCTGGATAAGTCTCGGGCACTCGTTCGGATCGCTGTCTGCTTCTGTGGTTGAAGCAGGTGATGGACAAGTTGTTCGGCTGTGGCTTAGATACCGTTTGGAGAGCCTAGGGGTCGCCACTGTCTACAGAGGCCCCTGTCTTGAACTTCAAGTCAGCCCTCCATGTGCCCAGTGATTCTGCTACATTATGAAGCCTTCTCAATGAGGCGGCAGCAGAGCACAGCAAAGGGCACCTCCATGTCTTATTGGTTTAACGTTCGGGTTCAATTTACATTTGCCACCTTCAGTCTTATGTGTCTCTTTCCTTAACCTCTTCATGTCTCTTTCTTGCCTTTAGGATGAACACAAGCTGACCTTGGATGAACTTCATCGGAAATTTGGAACAGACCTGACACGTGTGAGTAGAAACATCTCTTAGAAAATTCAGTTCACCTGGGGTTGGGTGGCATAATTCACACCATTGTTAACTAGAGGGTGCAAGAACTGAGCTGGCGCACCAGTGTTGAGCTGCGATACTTAAGCTGCGCTGTCTCCCTGCCAAAAGGCGACTCTCTGACTGCTCCTACAAAGATCTTTTCTTACAACAGGGAACCAGAACTTCATCTCATCCTATGTCGCACCGCCTCATTTATTCAGGGGTTGGGATGTCCACGTCACATCTGTTGGGCTTGTTGTCTTCTTCCAGATAGACAGAGCGCTAAAAGTTGCCTGTAATGCCAGTTAGGCGCTGTGGCACTTTGTTGATAAATCTCAAATGAGATCAGAAGTCAACAATCTGCCTACGTCAAGCAGGCATGATAGACTCCTCCACTCTCTGCACCTTCCACCCCCTCTCCCTTGCTCCCAACTTCTGTAAAAGCTTTGAAAGGCTCCTCCTTCTCTGACGTCCTTCTTGCATCAGCACCAGTAACCTATGCTCATCCCCGCCATCAGGCTTCATGCGAAGGAACTCCACAAGACGCCTTTCAACTATGTACCTGCGTACTTGACCTCCACAGCCACCTGCCCTCTCCTGAAGCCATCTGTTGCGATCTACTCCTGGCATTGCCCTCTTATGGATCTCCTCCAACCCGTCTGAAAGCTTCTCATGAGTGGCCGGATGTTCCTCAGGCTCTTGGTGTATCCCATGGGTATTCTGCCCATGGTCTCCTCCTCTGCTCTTTGCCCCTTCTCAGTGTTTTTTCTCCTCCTTTGACTTCTATCTTCTTTTCCTGACCTCACCCAAAGCTCCTCCCCTTCCTTGCCTACTTACCCCACCCAAACTTCATGAGCTGTTTCATTGCCGTCCACTTATCCTCTTCACTCCTCTGCTGGCATCTTGGGGATTGCTCTTTTGATACTCTAATGAGGTTCTCCACTTCTTCATGCAGCCACCAGCTCCACATCCACAATATTTGCCCCACCACTAATGCTTTAAAACAGATTGCACAACAGCTGCAGCTTTCCCCTAGGGGTCTCCAGGGACTCTGCCCAGCCTTGAATTTGACCAGTAAGCTGTGCATCCTTTCTATATTTACTGCATCTTCCTCTATAGACATCAGACATTGCGAAACACAGCAACATGATACCGGGCCACCCCTGTAATCATTAGGTCCACACCATCCTCCAGCGTCCCATTGTTTTCCGTATTTTTCCCTATTTTAGGCAAGACTCTTACTCCCGACGTAAATACCCCACTAAAACCAACCACCATTTTCATCACAATCCACCACCAGTAACTGAGGTTTATGCATGACCTCTCCCCGTAAACTTATGGAGTAGAAAAGATCAGCATTCTTAATGACCCCAGATATATGCTCTGAGGTGTGCTCATCCTCCATACTCACTTGGTTGTGAGTGAAGTCAGACAATTCATGGACTGCCTGCTCTTGACTGAGATACCCCTTCCCCTTCATGTAGCAAGGCGCAGACCTTTTCTGACCGGAAGATCTTTCCGAGTTTCTGCACCCACATTATTTAACCTGTACATTCAGCCACTCACAGCGGTCGCCAGGCAGTGGGACCTCACTATGATCTCATATGCAGACGACACGCAGCAAGTGGTTGCATTGGCTGAAGGTTCTACTTTGAACGCCTCCAGGTTTAGAGATGGCCTAAAATTATTCTGATGCAGCGTGTCCAAAATGCTGCTGCCAGAGCCTTGTTGGGGCTCCCTCAGTTATGTCCTATTGCTGACACCATCCGAAACTTCACTGGCTTCCCATGTTGGAGCGGATTCAATTTAAGACTTTATGTCTTTCTTTTAAGATACTTAAGCTCGCCACGCCTAGCCTGCTCTGTAACTTGCTTACCCCGTATAGTCCCCCCCGCTCGCTGCGTTCCTTAGAACAGCATTTGGTCATTGTTCCCCGTGTAAAACGCTGCCAAGCGGGAGGACGGTCCTTCCGTTGCTTGGCAGCCAAACTATGGAACTCCCTGCTGGTTCAAATACGTGGTTTGGAGGGTCTGTTGGATTTTAGGAAAGCTATCAAAACCTTTCTCTTTCCTTTAGTATAGCTCTCTGGTCTTCGTTTTTGTTAGAGCTATCCTTCTGTAGTGGTTAATGCCCATGTTCTGATGCTGGAAGCGCCGGGACGCCCCTTTGCTGGGGCAGCTGTGCGCTATATAAGCTCTGATAACATAACATAACATAACACCCAGAACCACAGCTTGAATTGCAGATAGTTGGGAGCAGATAAGGTTGCCAGAGTGTGTACAATGAATATTTAATGATGGCTCTTACACTTTGTTGACTCTCATGACATTGCCTCTTTCCTTGGTAACAACTGGACCGCCAAGACTTAATTAGTAATTGTCCTAAGCTCAGGTAGAACTTGCTGATTGGTAGATTGAGTTACAAATCTATGTGTCTTCTTGTTTCACCTCCATTGTGTCCCTCTCCATCGCTGTCACCTGAGCTGCAGGTAATTCATGGTGGGTTGCTTTTTCCATTTCCTGTTTGGTGCTGACCTTTGCTGTCCATTTGGTTTAGGGTTTGACGACAACTCGTGCTGCAGAGATCCTGGCCCGGGATGGACCGAACGCCCTGACGCCGCCACCCACCACCCCAGAGTGGGTGAAGTTCTGCCGGCAGCTGTTCGGTGGCTTCTCCATGCTCCTGTGGATTGGTGCGGTCCTCTGCTTTCTGGCCTATGGTATCCAAGCAGCCACTGAAGATGAACCTGTCAGTGATAATGTGAGTATCAGTGCATGAGACCCAAGAGGCTGCTCAAGTACAAATACAAAAGTGTACCCTAGTGCTCACCCAAAACTCTGCCCAGCTACTTAGAGACTGCAGCTCCTCAGTTCCAGCTGTCCCACAGGAGGCTGGAAAAAAAGACACTAATTTTCCCTGGTGCATTATATTTTTTTGTTTATTTTAATCTTGTTCCTATTTACATAAAACATTTTTATGAAAATCATCAGGCTAGTGTCACTGGTCCTCTACCCATCTCATGATATTTTCCTCCACAAGGGATTCTTGGGTACGGTGTGGATTCTTGTGTATCAAGGCAATTCCCATCCATGAAAAGCGTTCAGTGCAATTTTGTACTAGCGTGGTCAATGAACAGAGTTTACACAAGTGTGCATGGAACTACCATTCCAGGGCCTGTGGAAGAGCTCTGAGGGGGGCCACTATATGAACATACACCTGCATGAGGGCTGAGAGGAAGGGCATGGTCACACTGAGAATTCTTGTACCCAGAACTGGGACCTTTGTCAAAGACAGGCTAAAGGTGCCCTCTTCTGACACATCTTGCCTCTCTGACAGGTGCTCTTAAATCCCGCAAGGAGTAATACAAACTCACCTGTTAGACTCAAGGCAATAATCAATGACTCACTTAAGGCCTCCCCTATCTGTGAAATATCCTTAGGTTTCTAAAAAATTTCACTAATTTTCAATAATTTTAAAGTCATTCTGAAGAGCAAGGATCCTTTGCAGCATCTCCATTGGAGTTCCTTTTACTCTACGGATGAGGCCAATAAAGTCAAGGATCTGCAGTGTCACAAGGAAGGCTGCCACGGTGGGGGTGTCTGAGCTGGGCCTCACCCAGGAGTAGTCAGTAGACATCTATCGTAGCCCCCACTCTGTATCCGAGGTTGACTCCTCCACCGAAGCCTGAGAAGGAAGTGCACCAAGCCTTTGATCAGTGTCACCGCTTTCAAAACATATAACCCTCCATTATCAGGGGGAACAGGTACATGTACATGAAAACTCCAGGTCATACAGTTTCTTGTATTGATTCGCCTTCCCAGTAATTCTGGGAGACCACTCCAGAAGTCCCACCCTCCAAGATCTGAAACAGGGATCTAGCACTGCCTCCCTGGATCCCATGAGAAGAAATCCCTGAATAATTTGATGTAACCACCACTATTTAACAATAAACTCAAGAAACACCCCAGTCAGCAACAATGGTGTGGAAAGAGCACAAACCCCCACAATGTACTGCTACACCTGTGGGAAGAAAGGCCATACCTGTTTCTTGAAGAGTCCATCAGCATCTCCTCATGCCAGTGAGTCCTGTACACACACAATGCAACTAGCAAACAAGCAAGCAAACAATGAGTGTCTGGTGATTTTTGGCCTTTTGGACCCCAAAGAGTCATGAACTGGTTGAATATGGCATGTTCGAAAGATGATAAAGGCTCTTGGGAGCTCAAGCTTGGAACAGTGTCCCGGCCCATTTCAGATCTATGGATGACCTGTCTGCTTTTAGGAAACTTCTTAAAACTTGGCTTTTTCAGGGCTAGAGGTAGCTGTCTGGTCTGTTAGTTCGATACTATTAGTGCCGGGATACTCTTGCTGAGTAGCCGTGCGCTCTACAAATATGCATCATTCATTCGAGTGTACTCTGAGCTTGTCCTGTACATTCTCTCATCACTGTTTTGGATCTCAAATTAGATTCTATCATTCACTCATTCATTCGTTCATAAAAAATGTTACGTTGTGCTGCACACAGAAATATATGCGTTAAAATGAATTGTACAGACGAAGGTCTAAAACACATTCAAGGCTGAAACAGTGTAAACGCTTCTGACATAGACAAAACCAAATGTACCATTTTTAGAAAAATAACTGTGCAACTTGACAGATTTGTGCCATAAAGTGCGATGTTCATTCTGAAACAGGAATAGATATATGTCTAGGGGATATCACTCTTTCAGCACTTGGTATAGGTCCCTTTGGCTTGTGGACCGTAGAGTGCAGAAATCTGACATTTTGTCTCTTTGAATGGTGAAAATTAATACAACGATTATGTTGAAAAACACACAGGTACAAGAGTACACAAGTAACCACACCTTTCCCAGTGTACTGGACTTCTTTTAAAAGCAAGGCAAACAAGATATTAAGAGACTTATAAATATTATAATATTTCGACTGTGCTGAAGATCCCCCATGTTTTTCATCAGACTTCATGGGATCCTTTTAGTAATCTGGTTGTCTTTAAACCACGAGCTTGGGTTGGTCACTGACTAGTTTCCGCTGTGTGATGTCACAAAGCAGAGGTACATAATCATATCCACCATGCTCTCCTACAGTATTTATACATGTTTTCTGGTGTGAAAGTTACCTGGTACTGAACTTAGTTTGCAAAATTTTCTAACATATCAATAGTTTATTCACTTACAGACATATTAGACACAATTCATAAGAAGCGACAGAACCTACACAATTACAGTTCTTTGTCTGTAGTTTGCTTACCACCAGGACCACTTTCAGCAGATCTCCAATATTCTCTAATATTCTTTAAAAAGCTCGCACTCACTCACACTCTGCAACCATCAGCAATATTTGCAATGTTCTCATCAAATGCTTATAGGTACTGCAGTAAGTGTCAAACTGTGTGTGACCCTTCGGAAACCTACAAGAAAAAAATATCACTGCATCATCATAAATAATCATTCTCTTCAAGAGGGCACAGTCAGTGCTTAATTTACAAAACAATAAGTGCCAGGGCCCTGTCAGGAGTCCACTTGCGCGTGCAGTGCCCATTACAGCTGCCAATTACAGTATCAGCACAGCTACTCACCATCACACTCCTACAAGTGTGACAATTCTGAATATTTCAGGGACCAAAAGCCCTAAGAATGGCTCTGGAGGCAGGTGTAGGTCATTTTTAATGTATATTGAATTAATAATCAACTGTTGTTGTGCTCATCTCTAAATTAGAGAAACAGCTCCACCATGTGGCAGACTGTTACAAGCTCCGGTGTTAACAATTAAGTGCCGGTGTCGAGCACTGGAAACCACCGGCTCAAATTAAGCAATCAAGAGCTTGCAGAAAGGTATATGGAGAAAGGATACATGCGTTCAATGTTAAAGTTGCCAGAAATTACTGTTCTTGAACATCACACTCATTCAAGTTGTAAGGGTTTGGAGTTGTTTTGTGTCAGCTGATGTCTCTTCTTGCAAGTTAATAGAGCATTTCCCTTTAAAATAGACACATTTATTTAAGTAGCTCTTGCACAAGCTTCCTGGCTCATATTCCCACATAATGTCATAGTCACGAGCAGAGGTATGTCAGTGTTGAGGATCGCTGGTTATGTTTTCATTACTCCTAACTTCCCAGGCCTGAAGGCTCATCCTGGCCCATCATTTCGGTCTACACAAACTAGAAGACGCTCACCTTTCCCACCCAACCCCTTACTAACAGCAACCATAAATCTGTGAACACCAACCTACTCTGCACACAGTCAACACTTTGCCTTAACCTCACCACACTTACAAACCAACAACAATACTATGAAGCACAACAATTAGTGTCACAACATCCTTTAAATATTTACACCAGTAGTCGATCAATACAATCATGATGGGTTTTGTGCTGCAGGTATGGTGCAACCTGCAGGTCACAGATCTTTATCTCGAAGAGTAGACTTAGCTTTCCGCCTTCAGCAGTTCATACAATGAGTTGTATCAAGCTGAGGAATTATTGCCTTTTGAGACTTTGAGATGGACTGACGTTAAAGACTTCAGTTAGTTTCAGTAGCACAGGGAAAACAGACCCCAAGTCTGCAGATTGTAGGGTTTGGGTTAGACTCCTATTCTCTTCTACTGGGTTGTCCGAAGACAATGACGACTCTTAGGGCCTGATTTAGAGTTTACGGACAAGGTACTCCTTTGTAAACACAATGACCTACCCTGCCTGCCAAACCCTTGATCCGCCTGCCTAATTTAGAGATGGGCAGACCTTTAGTACTCCGTCGACGCAGCCTCCATTGGTTCCATTCACGGAATACTTACTCCGACAGCCGGATGGAGTAAGGGTCATCGGAAGAAGTATATTACACGATCTGCCCTATTTAGAGTGGACGGTGTAATGCCTTTTTTCCCTATCCATCACTGCTAGTTAAAACCTGGCAACGAGGAACAGTAAAAAAACAATAATAATCTCCACACCTTGTGAGAAAACTCCCAGGGCTTGGGGGGAAGGGGGTCACTAGTTTTTTGTTTTTTTTAATAACAAACTTCCAAAGTGGGAGTTTTTTTTTTAAACAAAAAAATCAGACATTTTCTTTTTGACCATCAAAGCCGATTGAGGCTATTCACTAAGCGTTCAGTACACTGAAAGGAACCTGCATGACTGAGGTTCCTTTCAATGCACTGAAATGACTGCCAGGACAGAGGTCATCTCTAAATTTGGTAGGCGGACTACCCTTGGGATGACGTAGGTAAAGCCCTCTGCCCCCGAACAGACACTACTGCATTCGCCAAACTCAAAATCAGGCCCAATAAGTGATGCTTTAGTTTGCAGGTTTAATCCTCTGTCAGAATGTTGCATCCTGTTGAATCTTGAACCCCGCTGCAGATCTCTTTTCTGCTTTTTTTGGTTGGCTACTCTAGCCTGTGACTAAGCTTTTTCCATATTTGTTTCCCACAGCTATATCTTGGCATTGTGCTCTCGGCAGTCGTCATCATCACTGGCTGCTTTTCCTACTACCAAGAAGCCAAAAGCTCAAAGATCATGGAGTCCTTCAAAAACATGGTACCTCAGGTGAGCATGAGACTGAAGAGCAGGCTCCTGGGATAGGATGTAGTCAAGGGTTGATGGGTCTGGAAGAAAGAGATGGAAGTAAATATGATACCTCTGGGGTAGTGGGGATGCTTGGATTGGACAGCATGAGTGACCGAAGACAGGCGTATCCAGTGAGTGACATGAAAGGCTTGGAGAGATATATGGATCACTAGGTGAGTACGAGAGCAGGCTTAAGGAACAGAGCAGCAGAGACTGGAGACATGCAAGTCCAGTGAGTTAAAAAACAGGGATGGAAGGAAGTATGATCCCCTGGAGAGATGGAGAATGGAAAGAGGATTTCAGGAGCAGGAAGGCAGTGGTGGGGGCCATGCAGATCTACTGAAAGGGAGGGAATTGGTTAAACCTTTGAAGAGATATTTTAGCTAGCAGTCTTTTTCTGACCTCATAATACCACAAGGGTCAACTGAACTACTGAAAACATCCTTTCTGATCTGTCAGTTGCACATGGAGGTCGCTCATTATGCGAACTAACCATTTAAACAACCCTTAAAAATCTGGCAGTCACACCTGGGGGAAGCGGAAGAGGAGACTTGGAATTACAGAGGTTGGAGCACCGTCCATTCTGATCCGGCAGCAGCATATGGGTGGAGACAGAGTGTGAGGGTGTACAAAGGTTTGGGCTCAAACCTTTCTGATCTGACAGTGGCAGATGGATGGACTCATAATGAGAAAGTATAGAGGCTTGTGTATAATTGTAGCTGATTTGGGAACAGTGGAGAGGTGGTCTTAGAATGGAATAGTACAGAGACGTATACTTGTAGGTGATGTAGAAACAGCAGATGATGGTATTAGCATGAGATAGTACAGGGGCTTGCATATACTTGTAGGGGATGTGGGAACAGCAGATGGGTTGTCTCAGAGTGGGACAGTACAAAGGCTTGAGTATACTAGTTAGTGATGTTGGAGCAGCAGAAGGGTGGTCTTAGAATGGAGTACAGAGGCTTGTGTACACTTGTTGGTGATGTGGGAACAGCAGCTGGGAGGTCTCAGAATGGGAGAGTAGAGAGGCTTAAAAATATTCAGATGGGTGTTCTCAGAGTGGGAGCGTACAGAGGTTTGATGTGGGAGCAGCAGATGGGTGGTCTTAGATTTGGAGAGTACAGAGGGTTGATTACAGTTCCTTTTTAATCTGTGAACACCAGAGGGGAGACTCAGAATGACAGAGTTCAGAGGTTTTAGCATGTTTCTTTATGATGGGTGTAGGATATGGGATTTAAGCTTGAATGTACAGAGTTTTGAGTAGTGTGTTTGGCCTATGCCCTGGCCCATGGGCTGCTCTGAACGCCATGCAGGCTTTCTGTCTTGGGGCATAAGTTAATTGGAAGAATAAGAATGACAAATGTACCACTTTTCTCATCAAACTGTACCTAGACTTAAAACAGTTTTAAGCTTTAAGAATACTGTTGAGTACTTGTTGTCATGGGAACAGGCCTTTATAAAGTGAAGGGCAGTAATGAGTCAGGTGGAAGCTGAAGTGTGGTATCTTGAGGATTAGAATTGGCAGATTCCTATGTGACTGGACACTGATCCTACACCTTGTATTGATTTCTGAATGTCAGTTCTCTTGAGCTTTGTGCACGATAATGATTATTAATTCTGCTGATGTTCCTTTCTCTTCTCCCCTCTGCCAGCAAGCCCTTGTGATCCGGAATGGAGAGAAGCAGACCATCAATGCGGAGGGCGTTGTAGTCGGTGACTTGGTAGAAGTGAAAGGAGGTGACCGGATCCCTGCGGATCTTCGCATTGTATCTGCTCATGGCTGCAAGGTGAGAAAATCCCAACAACTAAGAAGCTATTCACAAAGGTACATTTACATGTGTAGATTTACTCATGCATAAATTTACTGCTACACACAGGAGTAACTTTATTACTTTTGTGAAATTCAGCATTTCCAAGTGTAAAGTTACTTCTAGTTGCAGACTAACATGCCTTCACTCTGGTGGAGCCTTCTACACCAGGACTTACGAGTAACTTTTCACATGTAGATGGAGGGCTCTAGCTCTGGGGTGCAGATATCTCTATGGTATATTTTAGGTAAAAATAATAATGTTTAATAATTATTAAAAACATTTAAAATAAATGCATTAACATAAAATAAAAATGCTAATTATTACTAACCTAGAACAAAAAAGGTAAAATGTTACTGAACAATAACTCATCAAGGTAAATGTTTAATGAAAAAATAAATAAGGTATATTAATTTATTCTAACATTATTATTAAAAATTGTTTTAAAATATGCCAGCCTCACTAGCATTTTATAATTATAATTAGTATGCTATTTGAATAAAATATATTTGCTTAATTATTTTTTAATGAAACAGTTTAAAAGATTATTCAGTTATTATTTTAATCAAAAGTTAAATGTTACTTTATTTAATTTCGAAAAATAATAGTATAACTTTTAACACAAAAATATGTATGTTATTTTATGTCCCTGACCCCATTGTTTTCTTTGGGAGTGTATTGCATTACCGGGAAGAGGCCATGGGTGGCCTTACACTTTCTGGGCTTACACTGAGGCTGGGCCGTGGTACATTTACAACTGTTTTGAGTCTTTTCTGACTTTAGTAACTTTAGAAGAGCAGTTTGTGAATCGGAAGGCGCTTACTCTGTTGTGGAAAGGTGTCGGTATTTGCATGACCCCCCCCGAAAATGTATTTATTTTTATTTACTTCTAAAGTTTTATATAGCGCGAACATGACCTGTGAGGGTTTCAGAGCGCTTTACAAATGATCAGAACTGGGAAAACAGGAAAGAAAAAAAAACATAATCAAGAGAGGTACACAAATAAGGTAAAATAAATTCATAATTAGAGGGAGGCAGTATCTCAAGGACAAGTCAGAAAACAATAGAGATGGACCAACCGTTTAGCAATAATCATGGGTGCTGATCTTGAGAAGAATTCTATAATAAGTAGTAATTTACCTTCCTTTTTTAATAGAGTAGTTGAGGGAATCAGTCTGATTTCAGGAGTCCGGGAGTTCCAAATTCTCGAGGTAATCCCCGAGAAGGCTCTGCTGCAAGTTTTGTTTTTATGGGATTTCTGTGGTTTCATTACCAAGGTGCTGGTGCTTCTAGAGGATCTGCATCCACCAGATAATTCTAGTTTTTGTGCCAAGTACTTTGGGGGGTTGTAATGAAGAGCTTTAGGGGTCATGCAAGAAATGTTTAACTGTATACTTGCCTCATATGGGAGCCAGTTAAGGGTTTTAGGATCCAGGGAGATATGATTGTTCCTTTTAGATCCTGAGATGAGCCTGATGGCTGCCTGGAGAGAGGCCCTTGGTGGTGCCAGCTTGGATCTAGGAAGGCCACACAGGGTAGCACTTCCATAGTCCAACCTGGGGACTACATTCATCCTCACTCCACCCTAAAACGCTACATCCCTTCCCTAATCCTTCCCATTTAGCAGTAAGTATTCCCCATTTTCCAGCCACTGTCTTAGGTTCCTCATACTTTTACTCCAGAAATATGTACCTACAGAGTCCAAAAATGTAAATAGAGTTAATGGTTAAATTGTGTCCGAATAACACCAACAATTCTAATCTTCCCTGAGTTGATGCACCTTCTACATCTCCTCTGCTTCTGGTAGTATCCAGGGCTGAGATGTTCCATTCTATTCTGTGGGATGTTTATCTGACTTTACCTGAGACGTACATGACCACTCTTTAGACTATTCTCTTTAGATCTGAATGATGTACTTTGCTCCGCACCTCATCTCTAGAGCAATGGGATTACCAACAACAACTAATCTCTTTTTACACTTTTTCCTGTAGTCACCAGAGATTGAAAGTTAGTATTTTGTCTTTTCCACATTTTTATGAGAGAATTAAGTTATATTTCACAGTGGGGATACTTTTGACCCAACATGGATCCAGGGTGGCACACCTTCCTGCCAAATGTTGGTAAGAGCAGGTTAGAATGGCTGTCAGTAGTGTTATTTTTTCTGCTAATAAGTGTCAAAGTATAACTGAATCACGCACAATGAGGGAAGGATAGAAAGATGCTTCTTGGCCTCTTTTTGAGTCACAGTGTAGTTCTGTGTTTTTGTAGGGTTTGGGTTTTTACGCATTATTTACATTATTTTGATAATTAAAGAGCACTCAGCTCCTGACTCATCTAGAGTGTTTGTAAGAAACTAATAATGTATAGCGGGGCAAGAACAAGGCTCATCCTCCTGATTGAGTATTTGATCAGGCCCTCAAAGGGATCCGTGATGAGCAGTGAAGGTAGGAGTTGTCCCTGCTCTGATAGCTCTCCTTCTCTGGTCCTCTAACGTGTAACCATGGCCATGTGTTGATTTTGTATGTTGCAGGTAGATAACTCTTCTCTCACCGGTGAGTCCGAGCCCCAGACCCGGTCCCCAGATTTCACCAATGAAAACCCATTGGAAACCAGAAACATTGCTTTCTTCTCAACTAACTGCGTGGAAGGTGAGTGCAGAGCGGCATCAGCCTGGTGGGTGTGACACAGCATCTGATGTATGTAGTATAGCATAACAGTGACATGGCGGGTTTAGTTCAGCGTTGATTCCTCGGATGTAGTGTAGCATCGCTCTTGATGGATGTAGAATAGCATTGGCCAGGTGAGTGCAGTGGAGCACTGGTATATTGAGTGAAGCAGATCGTTGATGTGGTCCGTCAAACAATGTATTGTCCGTTTGTGCGTCATGCTTCGTTGACCTGTGGGGTGTAGTGCTGCACTGAAACATTGAGTATAGTGCACCACTGGCCTAGTGGCTGTGGTACAGCATTGAACTTGTGGGTGTAGTGCAGCTTTAGCTGATGGGTGCTGCCCGCTGTTGACAAGGTGGGTGTAGTACACATTAAACAGGTTCACGTAGTACCTTACTGGACTAGTGGATGTAGTTCAGCATTGGTCCAGTGGGTGTACTGCTGCAGTAGTCTACAGGGTGTAGTGTAGCACTGGCCTCGTACAAGTAGTACAACATTAGTAAATTCAATGTAGTGCAGCATTGACCCAAATTGTGTATGCGGCATTGGTCTTGAAGGTGAAGTGAAGCTTTGACTTTGTGACTACAGCACAGCACTGCCTTGCTAGGAGTAGTGCAGCAAGTAAGTAATTATTTATTGTTTGATTAATTAAAACATTACAGTCACATGAATAATACAGTATCACTTAAAACAAAGCTTAAAAAACAGTGTTCATACGATTCTGGTATGACCATATCTGTAACATTAATATAATCAGCTTTGGTGTGCAAAATGCATTTTTTCAATGTTTCATCCAGGTGGATAAGTAGACCGTGGGCCAGATATACGACTATTGAAATTTGCAACTCGCAAATTGCGATAAATCGTGAGTAGCAATTTGCGAGTCGCAAAATCCAGTGACTCAGACACTGTTTGCGATTCCCAATGGGGTCACAAATTGCATGACTCATGAATACTAATGAGGCTGTCGCAATTTGCGATCCCATTGGGTATGGCTAGCACTCCCAGGTATGGTGGCCTGCTGGGGTCAGCAGACCACCATGTCTGGGACTGCTTTTAAAAAAATGCAGCACGTTTTCCTTAAAGGAAAAAAGGATGCACTTAAAAAATAAAAATGAAACTCTTCAGTTAAATTTTTTAAGGGCAGGCAGTGGTCCCTAGGACCACTGGCTGCCCGTAAATAATATTTGTGCATCCATTCCCAAAGGGGAAGGGGGCCCCTCGGTACCCCTTCCCATTTGAGAGTGGTTTACAACCCTTCTGAGAAGGGTGGTAAACTGCGAGTGTTTTGCGACTGCAATTGCAGTCGTTAAGCATTCATACATGGGTTTTTGAGTCACTATTGGGAAGGGACGCCTTTGGCAGGCACCTTCCTAATAGCGAGTCGCTAACCCTATTTTGCGAGTCGCTAATTGATTACTGACCTATTTTGCGGTCGCAAAGGGGCTGAACTCCTGCCGCCGAAGACCAACTCTAGTTGGATTTGGGCCCGGCCAATATACGTGGGAATCCTAAAGACCGGTTTTGCTATCTTAATCTGTAGCAGGTCAGATAGTTTGGCATCTTTCCCTAGAAAAATAAATGAGCCGTATGTTAGCAATGGAATTAATTTAGCTAACATTATACTCAAGTGGTGGGCATATAATAGTCATGCCAGTTTGTTTCACAAGGCCTTAAAGGCAAAGGTGTTAGTAGCAGCTTTTGCCCTAAGTAAATCAAAGTGGCTTCTGAAGGAGATTTTGTTGTCAAACAAGATGCCAAGGTACTTATAACGTTTAACTATTACAGTTGCTTTCCTTCTTGAGCACCAGGCCCGAGATCTGAATGGAGATACTCTAGTTGACATGATCTTAGTTTATTTAATATTAAGCTCAAGATGATTGGTTCATGTGTATTTTGTCAAAGGATAACTAAAAGTTTATATAAAGCAAGCATATCCATAGTGCCAAAAAGGATCACTTCAGGGCACATCTTGACAGCGCCAAAAACAGACCCAAAAAACTATTTGAAATCATAAAACAACAAGCTGACGACTAAATCAATCAACTCTCTGCACCCAAGATCTCTTGCCCCAATGGGGAGGACATCTCAGCACACTTCACTGAAAAGGCAAGAAAAATTTAACTTGAACTGCAACTCGCTTCACCTAATCTGCCTCTTCTGACTTCCCTCTCACCTTCATCTTGGCCAACGGTAGCAAGAGCACCTACTTCCGACCCCACACATTACCCTCCAGAAAACAATGGAGCTGCTCCAATCTATGGCATCTTTAAAATCTTCCAGTAACTTCAACGATCCGCTACCCGCCAAGTTTTTCAAAGATCTCAAATTGGCAATTCTTCCACTCTGTTCCCTGATTATTCATGAATCTCTCATGCAGGGTAGTATTCCTGATTGCCTCAAGATGGGTCAAGTCACTCCCATCCCAAAAAAGACAAATGCGGACTTAGGTGATCCTAACAATTTCCATCCAATTACTAATATCATGGCTTTGGCCAAATTGCTTGAGAAATGCATTCAGACACAGCTCTGCAACCACATTCCGAAGTTTTAGTTCCTTGACCTATACCAGTCAGGTTTCAGAGTGGGTCACAGTACTGAAACAGCCCTAACACACATCGTTGATGATGCCTTGAGCTCTCCTGACAAGAATGTACCCTTGTCTACTGATCCTTCTTGATCTGTCCTCAGCATTTGACATGGTCAAACATGAAAAAAAGGATCGGGCTATCAGGCCCTGTCTTAAACCGGTTTGCCTTGTTCCTAAAAAACTGAACGTAAAGAATCAAAGTTATTTGCTCCCTTGCAACCAGTACCCCGGTCGCAATTGGAGTGTCTCAAGGTTCTACACTTTCACCCACACTTTTCAACCTTTTCATGGAACCACTCTCTGAAATTCTGAACCGCTCTAACATTCAATACCATATGTATGCTGATGACACTCAAATGTATTTGAAAATCTCTTTGCCAGATGACTTAAAACTCTAAACTGTGTGCTGCAAAAACCTCAACAATGGTTAACTCCTGATTGCCCCCCCACAATCATTCTGCATCCACTCAAGAATGGCTCAAACAACTTACAGCGCTCAACTGCACCCCTCAAGTTGTTGACTCTGCCAGATCTTTAGGCATAAATCTGGACCAATTCCTAAACATGCAAGTTCACATCAGTGCAACTATAAGGGGAGCCAATCATCAGCTCAACACATTAAGGAAAATCAAGCCTATCTTACCGACTGAGGACATTCAGTCTATAGTCCAAATTACTAGTTATCTCACACTTGGAGTATGGAATGGTGGCCCAAGCTGGGTTACCTAAAGCTAGATTAGCACTTCTAAGAGCCACTCTGAACTCTTCGGCTAGGCTCATGACTGGTTCCAGAAAACTTGACCACATCACACCAGATCTAATTCAACGAAACTGGCTCTCTTTCGAAGCAAGGATCCATTTCAAGATAGCTTGCCTGATGAACAAGGCAATTCACTACAACACCCCAGTGTACCTGGCAAAAAACCTGAACGATCAGGTTCGGATCGGACCCTAAGAAGCTTTAACACCCTACTGTTGAAACCTCCCAAATTCAAAAAGAAAAGAACCTACAATAGTGCTTTCTCTTGTCTTGCATCAAGAATTTGGAACTCTCTTCCTTGCGAGATCAGATCAAACCCCTTTACCGCCTCATTAAAAAAGGATGTCAAATGGTTGCTCCTCAATGTCCAATTATAGTGTTGCAGGGATTCTGCACAAACACAGAACTATGCACAGGATTATAGGATCTTGGTGTATGGGGATTGAGTCATCCTACCACCTTAGTACCCATGAGCCCAGGACCGACTAGCTATAGTGTCTCACTATCTCTCCTACTCACTCACAGAGAAACAAATGATTAGACACCCCAGAACACAACACTCCCAGATCTCTCAGGAATCGCTGTAACAAGACACACCCTTTCACTCTCACTCTTGCACTTGTCCTCAATAAAACAGAGACACGAAACAGTTTAAAATATTTATTTTAACTAACATGCCCTAACATGTAGTATACGTGCCACAACAAGCAGGAAAATGCATAGTACAAATACAGTCAGCATAGCAGCTAGTCCATAAATCATGAATGGAGATGTCATCATGGAAAGACAATAAAGCCTAACCTCCCTCCCCTTGCTAAAAAGCAATATTATTATATATTGGAAGATCTCTGGGCTTTATCAGCAGACCCCATACCTTAGCCTATAGAGAGTAGATCTATATCATAGGTGCTGTCTTTCTCTTCTGCCTGGAAAGGTCCCTCTTCAAGTGTCTGCTACCTATTCATGTATTCTAAGAAAACCAAAGTACGTTGTCCAAACAACAGCTGCATCTGTATGTTTTGTTAAGGCCTGGGTAGAACAAAATAACAAGGGGCATTGTTGTTCGACCATGCTCACAATGTTCAGTCAAAATCCCAGGAACTTGCAGAGAGCGAACACAGCGATGAGTTCTCATGTGAAAACAGCCATAGAAATTATTGCAAAATAAAATTGTGTAGTAACGTGTGCAAAGCAGCAAGCAAGCTGCAGCGTGCTTATACGAACTTAGAGAAAACAACAATGTCCCCATGTGCCATGTGACAATAGCAATAGTCTCAAAGCCATCTTAACTTACTTTTATTTCCTGTTGAGATTCTTTGATACTTGTTCAAAGGTTTAATTTTGCCTCTTCACATGTCCTATGAGATTTGTTGCCCTTCTGGAACATTACATGTCCCACAAGATGGGTTGTTCAACGTTGTAATTTTGTCTTTTCACATGCTCCTTAACACCTTCAATGCTAAAGGTATTTTCCCAAGGTGCTGCATGCCCCTTTTCCCATTGTTCATGACGAGCTCAGCTCGTCATGAGCACACAAGCAGTGTACTGCATGACGAGCTGAGCTCGTCATGAGCATGGAAGGTGTTAAGACTTTGTTGCTTTTCTGGTACCTCACATGTCCCTTTATGATGTTGTATTCATGCCCTTACCTCCTTCCACTTCGCTCCTTTGTACAGCGCTGTGATACAACTCGGCGTGGATGGCATTGTGCTCATTCTATGCTTAAAGACTTTCTTGTAGAAATGGCAAATGACTTTGTCCCTTTCTAGCTCGGCATGGATTGCACTGTGCTAATCCTAAACTTGAACATTTGGCAAGAAAAACAGACATTTTAGGTGAGCAAACTCAAAGTGTAGCTGGTGTTGTAGGGTGCTCTATACAGCAGCTGCTCTCAACCTAAACGTGGGAACTACCCAGAGATCTCTCCTTTTTTGCATAATGTATGTGTTACTGACGAGTGGCTGAGAATAAATTTCTTTGAAACCACACAAGGCTTCGTTTTCCTTCTGAAAAACAAAAGGAGGTTGGAGAGTATAATTAAATTTGACCTGCTTCCGTGGGGTCTAAGCCGACGAAGCAACTCTCGCTAAGGAGGCGGCTACTTATGCACGGAAGGTGTGGAAAAATAAATAAATATATATATATATATATATATATATATATATACATACATACATACATACATACATACATACATACATATATATATATATATATAATCAAGTGTGCTTTGGCTTCACCTAGAGGAGTATTTCTCCCTCACCCCTTGCTATTGGCTCGTTGTTGTTATCATTCTATCATTCCATCTCCAATGGGATGCATGCATTGCATTGCAATCAATGAGGAGCTACTTTACATCTGAAAAGTATATTTAATCAACACACTTCAACTTCTTATTCTAATAGATAAATTGTGTACAGATATAATAATTTTGAGTTTTGTTTTTTCAATGGTGCAGGCCTTTTAATGTTGTAGTCACTACTCAGAATGCAAACCAAAGCTATTGCATTTGCCAATGTTTTATGTAGTTTGTCAACCTCTGGTCTGTTCTTTCTAGGCACTGCCCGTGGCGTCGTCATCAACACCGGTGATCGCACTGTGATGGGCCGCATTGCCACCTTGGCTTCTGGGCTGGAAGGAGGCCGCACCCCCATTGCCATCGAGATTGAGCATTTCATTCAACTCATCACTGGAGTGGCTGTCTTCCTGGGTGTCAGCTTCTTCATCCTCTCCCTCATCCTGGGATACAGCTGGCTGGAAGCGGTCATCTTCCTCATCGGCATCATTGTGGCCAATGTACCAGAGGGACTCCTGGCCACTGTCACGGTAAGCAGTCTGAGTGTTTGGGCTGTGACCTTAGTTCAGGCTGCGCCACTGAGTCTTGTGAATTGAGGTTCTCGATGTTATATGGTAGTAGTGAAGATGTGCTTCTTGAACAAAGTATGCTATTAGGCAAATAGGGCCTGATGTGTCAAAGTGTTTTACCCACTCTGTGTCCACTGGGAAACATGTCGCTACAGAAGAGCTTTAATGTGGGGGCTTCATCTTGCTCTAGACTTGATGGTCATATCTCTGTACCAGACATCCTTTATGAAACCTACCTCATCTATTCGAGGCATGTGTGCTGTAGATACACATGCTTTGCATACTCTTGCCATCTAGGATTATGGATGTTTGCAAGTTGTTTTTCTTCGAGGAAGTCTATCACAGTCACTAGATAAGCTAACTCCTCCTTTCGGTGATATTGTGCTTGGGCATCGACTCCATTGTTAGATTGTTTTCTTTCCACCATTGTGTTTGGACGTGAATTGGAGCTCTCCGGTTTGAAACCGTGCTTTGGGTTACCTTAGAAGCGCAATCCACTGTACCCACATTGCTATTGTTCTTGTACGCATTTTACTATTCTCCATGTATCGAATAGATCAGGAAACTTTCCATCTTTGATCAAGAAGAAATCGTGGGCGGCCTTAGACCTAGCCGCGTCGGTTGACTTCCACTCTGTTCCGTATTAGCCAGTCTTCTGCTGATGGAATGGACTCCATTAATTCTGTCCTTAGTGCCACTCCAAGTACCCGCACACCGACCTGCATAAAGACTGCAACTTGTGCCTCTCACCGGAGCACAAAGAAGAGGATTGTGACACTTGTCGATCATTCCGATCAAAAAAGACTTTGCTGGATCGCCAGTCTCAACGAAGGGACATGCAGCGACAAAACATTGAACACACTTCAGATATCTTCGGGGAAGACACCGAACACAAAGAGATGGAGGCATCTGGGGCAGAAGAGGAGGAGGCCTTCTCTATCCAAGAATCGGACTCCAAGCTGGAAATTGAGTTAGAGTCTGAAGATGTTCCACCAGTGTGCCATGGGTAACAAATCTCCTTTGCCTCTTAAACTCCCTTTGGTTAAACAAAAGGCTTTGGTACCACCACTGCCTTCTGGCCATGGTCGGCACCGAGACGCTGCTTCCAAAGCCACATCCTCGTGCTCGGCACTGAAACAGTCAGTCAGCCAAGCCTTCCCGCTCGGGACTGAGTCGAGAAAAGACATCTTCCGAACCGTAACCTTTGGCTCCAAAAGACAAAAATGACAAGTCCCATTCAATACCGAAACCTTCGGCACCGAAATTAAAAGATACCCTTCAAAAGCCTCCGGAACCTATCCTGGATATTATGAAGGAGGAACTGGACCCTAAGCAAAAGAAAATGTATATTGATCCAGACACTGGACACATATTGGCTAAAGGTGTGACACCTCCCAAAAGTCAGATTATCTCAGCGGACACTAGTTACAAACATTTTCTAAATAAGTAGGACAAGTCCTATCTACCCTAATCCTCAATCCCCTCTACCATTTTACCCACCACTTCCATTGCCAGGCTCAGACCCTTTACACATAACACACACAGCCTGATATAGGGGATGATGATAATAAAAATTGTCCACTACCAACAGACCCATGGGATGACTATAATATCAATCCACCAATGGATAATGACCCTGATTTATATCCTGCAAAACCATCACCTCCCAATGACAACGTAGCATATGATGAGTTGATTTCCAGGGCAGCATCTTATCATGGGATTACATTATACAAAAAGTCTTTAGAAGAAGACTGTTCGAGACACTAGGTTCTACACATAGAACAAGTTAAAGTTTGCCTATGTTAAAAGGCTTGATGAGACATGCTGATGACATTTTAAAGACCATGTACGAGCCCGTATATTAACACCTAGGGTTGACAAAAAATACAGACCTCTACCGTCTGATCCCGTTATTATTAAGGGACAATTACCTTTGGATTCTTTAGTAGTATCTAATGCTCACAAAAGAGCAAATTCACAGACTTCAGCAGATGCACCTCTTCCAGACAAGGAGTCTAAATTAATAGATGCATCAGGTAAAAGAGTAGCTGCTCCATCCGCTAACCAATGGTGTATTGCCAACACACAAGGCTTATTAGCCAAATATGAAAGGGCCCACTGGAACGGAATGGAAGACTTACTCCAACACCTCCCAGAGGAGCATAAAGCAGAGGGCACAAAAACGTGTGCAAGAAGGTAAACTAATATCTAATTCCTCCATTAGATGTGCTCTAGATGTTGCAGACACTGAAGCAAGGGGAATTAACACCAGCATTCTCCTTAGACGACATGCATGGCGTAGGATTTCTGGGTTTAAACCGGAGGTTCAGCAATCTGTCCTCTATACCCCTTTTGATATAGAACCCCTTTTTGGACCTCAAGTCGACGAGGCACTCGAAAAAATTAAAAAGGACATAGAGGTAGTAAAATCTATGGGAGCACTTCAGTCCCCATCTAACAGAGGCTCCTTTTGTCGTTCATTCTATAGAGGAGGATCCAAAGATAATTCCTCAGACCCTAATGCCCCCTCATATAAATCCAACATGCAACTCTCTCAATCTAGAGGTTTCTATAGACGTGAGAACAGAGGAACAATTTCAAGGGTAGACGTAAAGGCACACCAACACCTACCTCCCCATCTCCTAACAAGCAGTGACTTGCCTACAATTCCCCCGATCATTTTACACCTGTAGGGGGAAGACTTCAACAATTTTTCCCATTTGGCAATCAATAACTTCAGACAAATGGGTATTAGACATTATCCAACAAGGTTATTGCCTGGAGCTTACCAGCAATCCTCCAAATATTCCACCTTGCACCCACAAATGTTCGTTACAGCACATACAGCTCCTCAAACAAGAAGTACAAACTCTTTTAATAAAAGGAGCGATAGAACCAGTTCCATTACAACAAGGGTCAGGTGTTTACTCTCTGTACTTCCGAATCACACAAAATGATAAGTCCCTAAGACCAATATTGGACCTATGGATGTTAAACCTGTACATACTGTCAGAACATTTCCATATGGTTTCGCTTCAGCAAGTGATTCCACTTCTACTGCAAGGTGACTTTATGTCCACACTAGACTTAAAAGACACATGCTTCCACATTCCTGTTCACCCATCACGTCGCAAATATCTCAGATTTGTAATAGCAGGAAATAACTATCAGTTTAAAGCACTCCCATTCGGATTTACTACTGCACCCTGAGTGTTTACAAAATGTCTAGCAGTAGTCGCAGCTCATCTCAGAAGCCAACAAATTCATGTCTTTCCCATATCTAGACGATTGGTGCATCAAAGCCAGCGCACAGCAAAAGTGCTTGCAACACACTCAGACTACATTACGCCTTCTCCATCAATTGGGATTTAGAGTCAAAACGCAAAAGTCCCATCTTCAACCCTCACAAATACAGTCCTATCTGGGAGCGACTCTAAAAACTCACACAGCTCTAGCCTCTCCCTATGCAGCCAGGGTTCGAAATCTTCTGACTCTGTTACTACAATTTCAAATCAATCAGTACTTAACAGTCAGGACTTTTATGCAACTACTAGGGATGATAGCATCATGCATCGCAATAGTGCCTCATGCAAGATTACACATGTGTCCTCTACAGGAATGCTTAGCACGTCTGTAGAATTACTCACAGGGTCAATTAACAGATCTCGGGTTGGTACACATCGCTCTCTGCAGTGGTGGAACACACAAAACCTATCAAAGGGGGCAGCCATTCATGGACCCCGTTCCACAGATCGTATTAACAGCAGACGCATCTCTCACAGGTTGACATGCCCATCTATAGAATCTAAAAATTCAGGGTCGATTGGACAACAAGCATAACTGTCACCATATCAACTACCTAGAGATTCTAGCTGTCTATCTAGCACTAAAAGCTTTTCAACCTCTCCTCATAGGGAAAGTTGTTGTAGTCCACACGGATAATATGACAGCCATGTACTAGATACAAAAACAAGCGGGGGCACATTTTCTACAACTGCCACGCCTCTCAGACCATTTGGCGTTGGGCAATTCATCACAGAATTAATGCTCTGACAGAGCACCTCGCAGGCGTGAACAATCAAATTGCTGACCTCCTCAGCAGGATGC
Source organism: Lissotriton helveticus (assembly GCF_964261635.1). Classification (NCBI taxonomy): domain Eukaryota; kingdom Metazoa; phylum Chordata; class Amphibia; order Caudata; family Salamandridae; genus Lissotriton; species Lissotriton helveticus. Next base: position 60,044,847 of record NC_136069.1, on the reverse strand, counting down.
GATAACAAATACATGAATGGGAACTTCATCCCCAGGTTCTCCTTCCATACTTCCAAAAATGGGGATTCCTACAAATAGATCTGTTTGCCACAGCAGACAACTCAAAATGCCCAAACTTCACCTCCAGGTTCCCACACCCTCTATACAAATGCAATGCCCTATGGATGAACTGGTTAGGGATATTTGCTTACGCTTTTCTGCCTCTCCATCTCCTTCTGTTTCTGGTTCGGCAACTCAGGTAAACATCACTCATACTCATTTTAGTGGCTCCCACATGGGCTCGTCAACCATGGTTCACCACTTTCAATGATTCCACATTAAAAGCTGCACCTCAATCCCAGCCTTCTCACTCAGAACCATGGACAAATCAGACACCCCAACCCCAAGGAGCTCCCCTAACAATTTGGCTCCTGAAGTCATAGAGTTTGGATACTTAAATTTACCACCAAATTGTATGACAATTCTTAAAGAAGCAAGAAAACCTACCTCCAGGGCATGTTATGCGTCGAAATGGAAGAGATTTGGTGTATATTGTAACAACAACATTATTCATCTGCTAGATGCATCTATACAAAATATTATTTGTTACCTTTTGCATCTACAGCGAGATGGCTTAGCCTATATATCCATTAGATTGCACCTGGCAGCAGTAGCCGCATATTTGCAAACCAGACAACACTTATCCTTGTTCAAAGTTCCAGTAATTAAAGCCTTTATGGAAGGCCTTAAAAGACAAATACCACCCAGGGTACCACCTGCACCAGTTTGGAACCTTAACATCGTTCTCACAAGGCTCATGGGTCCACATTTTGAGCAGTTACACAATTGTTCATTACAATTTCTTTCATGGAAAGTTGCCTTTCTAATTGCTATCACTTCATTAAAGAGAGTTGGTGAGCTACAGAGTAGTAGTTCTTCGCACAAACTCAAAATTCCTTCTAAAAGTAGTTTCTGCTTTTCATTTTAACCAATCGGTTGATTTACCTGTGTTTTTTCCTCAACCGGATTCAGTGGCAGAAAGGGCTCCTCACACACTTGATGTCAGACGAACACCATTATACTATATTGCGAGGACAAAAGATTTTTCGTAGAAACAAGCAACTCTTTGTGGAATTTGTTCCACCTCACAAAGGATGGATTGTTAAAGGTATTCAAACTTGCTATGCTAAAGGTAAAATAACTTTATCTATACCTCCTAGAGCACATTTCACTCGATAAATAAAAGCATCTATGGCCTTTTTAGGTAAAATTCCCATAGCTGATATATGTAAAGCTGCAACATGGTCTACACCACCCACTTTTACTAAACATTATTGTGTGAATGTGTTAGCATGTCAACAAGCTAATGTAGGACGGCAGTGCTAAAACACTTTTTCAAACAACTGCAACACCTACCAGTTAACCACCGCTTTGGGAGAACACTGCTATATAGTACATGTAAAGCATGTGTATCTACAGCACAGGTGCCTCGAACAGATGATGTTACTTACCCTGTAAGCATCTGTTCTTGGCATGCAGAGCTGTAGATTCACATGCGCCCTCCCACCTCACCGGACACGTGTAGTTGTTGCAGTTCTCATTATTTACATTACATGCGCATGAACATCTCTGTACTACACATACTTATTTCAATCTCACCCTCTTGCGGGAAAACAATCTAACAACAGAGTCGATGCCTATGCTCAATGTCACCGAAAGAAGTCACCTTAACTCGTGACTGGGAAAGACTTCTTCGAACTTGCAAACATTCTGACCCAACACTAGATGGAAGGAGTAAACAAAACTTGTGAATCTACAGCTGTACATGCCAAGAACAGATGCTTACAGGGTAAGTAACATACAGCCTGATTCATCAACGGGCCGTTTTACGAGCCCCTAATAGCGATTCATAGCGAATCGCTATTAAGGACTCGCAAAACGGTATTCATGTAGGAATTGCTAAATAAATAGCGATTCCTACACATTCCTTATTTGCGAGTAGCAAATTGCTAATCGCAAATAAGGAATAACTCCCCATGCATTCCTATGGGCCAAAAGGCCCATAGGAATGCATGGGGAGTATTCCTTATTTGCGATTAGCAATTTGCTACTCGCAAATAAGATAGTGATTTCAAGGGTGCCAGGGGTGTCCAAAGGACACCCTGTAGCACCCCTGAAATGTAATATACATTGGAGTTGCGCACACACATGTCCAAAGGACATGTGTGTGTGTAACATGCAAAAGAAAAAAATGCACTAAAGTGCTTTAATCTATTTTTTCGCTATTTACCACGAAGTCAGACTTCGTGGTAAATAGCGGCCAAATATAGCGAAATAGCAATTTAAAATTGGTTGATGAATTGCATTTAAGGAATCTCTAATAGAGATTCCTTAAATGCAATTCCTCGCACAATAGCGAATTCTGTAATAGCGATTATTGCATTTGGGATGATGAATCCCAAATGCAATAATTGCACTCGCAAAGGGCCAGATTCTCAGAATCTGTCCCTTTGCGAGCCGATTTTCGTTTCATGAATCAGGCTGATAATCCTTACTTATCTCTATAATGTGATTCTTTTTTTTAGTTTGGCCTGTGAAGCATAACGATCTTACCTTACAGGCATGCCAGAGCTTTTCATTACACATACCATGTTTGCTGGACCATCGGCAACTTTTCTTGTGCAATGTGTGTTTTTTTAGAAATGAATCCCCCGTGCAACATTTCTACCATGAAAACCTCCTCTTCACTGTGAACTAACCCTCCACCCTATCGCTTTTTACATCTTGACTGCTTTTCAATCTGTCTTTTGTTCCCACTCCACTGTAAAGTGATAGGGGCAGATGTCAACTGTAAATGACCAAATTCATCATCTGATCTCAAAGTTAGGGTTGCTTTCTGTTACCTTGATGAAATGTTCATGTTTTGTGGTGCTGCTTTGAGTTGTAAGTACACCTTCTCATCAAGTCGCACCTCCACCCATGAGGTGAGACAGAGAGGGTGGCCTACCACTGAGTGTGAATATGGAGCTGTGGTGGCGGTGTTATCCTTTTCATGCACCGATAGAGGCCTGATGTGCATTCATGTATAACTTCATGATGAGGGAAGCAGTGATCCCAAGTGTTTGCGGGCACAGGAGTCGACTGAATGGCTCCTCTTTAACAGTGTTCCTCCTGTAGACGTGTTAACGTGTGCAGTGGTTCCTGGACACCATGCCACAGTAGTCACAGCCCCATGACTTTACAACTCCACTGTTGCTTTGATCATCCCTGGCTCCATGGGTTTGTGCTTCAGTGACACCTGACACAATAATCAAATATTAATCAGATTTTGAGGACATGTTTGCAGTCCTGCAGTACAGCTGCCCGGTCTAGGCTCCCTGGAAAGGTGACACCTGGCTTCCTGTTCACCACTGCCACGCTTGGCTGACGTCCCTGATCACCACTGTCCTCACCCTTCTCAGAAGTGCACTGGAACCACTCCTAGGGCCTGGTTGTGTGAGGTAATGTACTCTGAGTGCCTGAGGAATGTCTCTCTTCATACCCTCGTACATCTTATTCAGGGGCTGTACAAAGTTTCCTTTAAAATAATGGGCAGCAGAGGTGGACGCCTAAAGAGAGGGAAATTGGTTGATTTCATGACAGGTCAAGGAGACAAGACTGTCTGTGCATCATTTCTTCAATTTGGACTAAGGGCCCGATTCACAGAACTAACTTAAGACAAAATCCTAAACTTACTACCATTTTGGTACTCACAGAAGGCACTTACTCATTTCAGTATTCACAGAAGTTAGGAGTCCTAACTTTAGGACTCCTAAATGCCTTCTGTGTATACCGAAAGTCTTAAAGTTAGGATTTTTCTAATTGTAGGAGTAGTAAAGTTAGGAGTCCTAACTTTACTACTCTTAAAGTGAGAAAAATCCTAACTTTAAGACTTTTGTTATTCACAGAAGGCATTTAGGAGTCCTAAAGTTAGGAGTCCTAACTTTACTACTCCTAAAGTAAGCGGTGGAGACTTCACGTTGATGCTTGGGGGGAGGGGGAAGAGAGAATCCTAAAACTAAGTAGCCAAACAAAATATCATGCTTAGAAAGGAGTCAATAAAGACCGTAAGAGGCAGCTGCACATGCTGTGAAGCGGCAATCTATGCCCGGTAACAAGCTGAACAATGAGAGATTGCTTAAAGGTTAAGAATGAATGGCAATGTTTGGGGTTTAGCACCTGCTACAGGTAACCTGCTGTCACTTGCTGACCAGGTACAAGCTCCAGCAGAACTGAGTTAACCTACAAGGTGAGCAATATTGAGTTTAGCGAATGATTATACCCAATGTTTAGCTGTGATTTATTTGATGGTGCGGGTTATAAATTATGGATATAAACAATAATATTGTGCAGTTAGTGGTAGGCACATCAGCAATGATGTTTAGGGAAGTCCGCCGCTTGATGCACTGACATTGGATCCTTCGTGAGAAGGAGATCTAGCGAAAGAATGTCAATTGGAAGGTTTTTTTTCCACCAGATTTAGATTTTGAATCTCTAATTGCATTTTGCATAAATGGATTCTTTATCGCAGTAACTTTTTATAAATCATTTTTTTTTTAAATAGACATTTGACACCAATTGATCTTTCCAATTTGCGAAGCATTTTCAAAGAATCAATTCATTTTTAAAAAGAGAAACACTATTTTGTTTTATTTTCTAGCAAATTATTTTTGGAAATAGGGCTGGTTTGCTATTTACTGAAGTTAATTTCATAGAAAAGCCTTCCATCTTGTTCATGGAACAGCATTAACCCTTTCAGTCACAGTTGTCAGCGCACAGGATTGTCAGGTGGATTTTGGCACAAAAAGCACGGCTGGCCGAAGGGGGGAGGAAAAGCTGGGCTCAGGCAGCACGAGGAGAAAGAGGCTACCAGACATGAAATTCACGAGGCAGGGTTCAATTTGTGCAGCTTTTCAGCAGTCCGTGGAACGCACAATGCCCCTGACACCGGCGACAAACCATCTGTGGCCAATTCACTGATCCCTGTTGAAAAAAATCAAATATCCACTATCATAGGTTTCCCACAAGAACTGGAAAGTATTTTCGTCTACTTAAGGATTGACACAAAATCTCAGGGGTACGCTTCTACATCAATGATGGCTGGACAGGGCTGTTCCTTCCCAAAATATACCCGCACTTAAATTTTACTAGGTAGAAAATCTGCTTTAGTAATCTAATAAGGCAAAAAAGTGCATGTGCACACCTTGCAGAAATGAGTATTTGCACATCGTTTGTTGCTCTCCACGGGTAAACTCTGTTCCCATTCTCTACTTTTTTATATACTGGGTAGTCTTTACTTTCTCCCACTCTCCAAAGGCACCTACTCTTGCCTTTAAAATGTCTTCTCAGGGTAGGAGAGTGATAAGTTGCATGGCTTTTCCTAGGACCTCTTTCTGCCCCTGGAATTATGCAATCCTGCGGCCACAGCATTTTCCGTATAACTCTGGATTTGCCGCACTTGCCATATAATCCATCATTGCAGATGGTATTAAAAAAATGTATCTAGCTCAAATGTTACTACAAATGTTACCACTCAAGCACCAGTTGAGTTACACAAGGACACATTCATTTTCTGTTAAGCAAGGGGATAATAAGTGATTTGCCCAGAATCACAGGATGTTGAACGTCATTGACGAGACTCAAACCGGTTCCCCGGATTTGAGATCGACCGCCCCAGCCATAAGACCACATCCTCTCCTAGTTAGTTCTTAAACTCATATTAATGAAGTTAAACTACTGCCCATACAGTGTTCACATATGGAAACATGACAACATAGTGGCATAATACTTCTTCCAAATGTGCTGCAATACGCTGCATTTTTGTTGTTTTGCTGCATATTTCAGTCAGCCTAGCTGCATACCTTGGTCCTCGCCTGATGCATGATTCCAGTGGCCTTGACCTAAACCTAACATGCAATGGTGGATAATCCACCCTTGAAGTGAAAAGAACAAACCAGTAGGCAATCACTGCAGACTGTCAACAGGTAATGCCAAGCGCATGAGAGCAAGGAGCTTCTCAGACACAGCAACCAGGTGGCATGTTGGAGCTTGGTGCCAAGTGTGACCCTGGTGCATTGCTCACATTGTTACATAGGATGGCCAGTGTAGAAAGGGCATGTCATGCCCAATAGACATCATGAATCCCAATTGGTAAAGTGACATTGACGGAAAAAGGGCATCTTCCAGGCTCTTCATGTGATCTCTGCTTTTCGTGATTATCAATCGATGGACTATTCTTCGATCATGGCCAGAGACAGTTTAGCCTGCCGCCTGCAGCTCGAACCAGGGAGTCAAACTCTATGCCACAGAAGAGCGGCCAGTGGATCTGATCATTCTGACATTGACTCCTGCGCATCCTTGGCTGCTGGTACAGCTGTAGCCGCGGTCAGCGCAGGAAGGGCGAGTCAGGACAACCGAGGAGGGCTGTATCAGCAATCATCAGCTCTAAAACCAATCTGTCCTCTGAGAGAAACTGCTGACATTAGAAACTCCAGCACACCTGACAGATGGAGATTAAACTCTAGACAACCTGGAGGTAGCCCAGAACGAGGTGGACTCTGGAGGGTGGTTTACTGTACACCGGACACAGACTCGCAGGAGATAAAATCCAAGGTCAGCAGCGGATCTTTCCTAGGGGACATCTTTGTTAGACCTCGGCTGCCTCGCTGCAATAGACACTGCATTTACACTTGGGATTCAATCCAGTTACACTTGGGATTCAATCCAGTTACACTAAACTACAACCATCAGCACAAATGCGGGAACCCATAACTACTGTCTGTAAGACTGGCGAGGAGACAGATTTGTAAAAATACATTTTTTCATAGAATAATTCTTTTCAACTTTGATCACCAGTGGTCAGATGCATGACAGTTTTCCCACTGAATACGCACATAATTTCGGTTTAGCTTCATTGGATCTACATTTACCCATTTTGGATATACTGAAGATCTGACATACACCTGGCAAACCCAGACCAATGCTCCCTCCCCCCCAGCTAATATATGGAAATGCATTGAATTACTGTTGCAGGGTGCTTGCAACATATTCCTTCTTCGCCATACTAGGATCACCCACACTTCCAAACAGATATTGCCAATCTCCTTCAGCAAATTCCAGATATCTGAGAAGCCAGAATAAGATACAATACCCTTTATCTCTTGGCTTGTACTAGAGACCTCCATTTCATGAGGCAGCAATGGATACACTGTGCTCCCCTAATGTGCACTGATCCTCAGAACAAATTATTGTGGGCAGTAGGGTTTGTCTTGACATCTGTCAACACCAGGAAGCTAGGGGACGAAATGCTGAGGATGTCTTCACGTGTCAGTTGTAGGTTGAGTCTGTTCTTAGTTGAGAACTGCACGTAAATGATAAGATGATTCTAACTCTTAGGTTGAGTACAAGTGGCCTGAGTGGGATGTGATAATTTTCCCATCCGATAAAAATACAGCAGCAAGCTATTCAGAATTACTGATTGCCTATGTGGTGGTTTTGGATTCACCATTCTCCTTTTAAATTACAAAACGTACTGATGGGTGTGCTATTCAACACATCGATAATTACCTGGTGTAGTAAATACCACACAGCTCGGTGTTCCAACGTGATGAAAAAATTACAAGCTGACGTCAATGCGCTGACTTGCAGTGGCCATATTGGCTTGGGCACATTTATGAATAAGAGGTAGACACAGCTTCACAGAGCATCGTAACACATACCAAATCAACGCTGAGGCAAGTTAAAATTATTTACTGTTTCAGTTATTTTTCCATTTCAATTTAATTTACTTCTCTAGCCCTGGATATTGTCCTATAAAAACATTTCGGGAATCTTTTATATATTTGGGACACTTGCCTCTCATATACTGTCTGTATGAGAGAAAGTCCACAACACTTCTGTTATTTGAGACACTAATAAGCATTATCTCGTGGCTTCCTCACAACATGTTATGGAACTACAGCATTTTTACAGCATCCAGGAAAATAACCCAATAAATGGAAGCAGTGGTTACACATGTTCGAAAACTAAGTTAAGTTTGAGTCAGAAACGAAAAATGCACTATTATTTAATCACTTTGGTGAAGCCAGGAAACTGGTATTTGATTATTTTCTTGAGATGCAGATTCCCCATGGTCAATTTGCTGTTTGGGATGAGTACAATGAAACCAAAAAACACATTTCAGATGAACCAAGTATTGTGTTAGAGCACCAGCAGTTTTATTTAAAGAAAATATTGATGAAAGTGTGGAGGAGTACATTGTGGCGCTCTGCATTTCTGCTGCTACTTATGTCTTTGGATCTGGAACCAATATATAGATTAGACTCCAATTTACCTTTAATTGCTATTCCAAAAAAATACAAAAATGATTACTAACTTCTTGGAATCTAACACTTGAAGAAGTGGTAGGCATTGTAAAAAGCAATGAAAGATTTGACTGGTGGTCTTTCACCCGTTCACTATGTCCAAGAGTCTTCACCAGTTTGTGCATTGATCACTAAGGGCAGATTTAGTACTGTGAGTGACAAAAAACAGTGAGGGACATCATTTTAAATGTGTGTCTAGGACTCACATAGGCAATAATCCTAATTTCCCAGCACAAAGGAAACATTGCAATAATTGGAAGAAATATGGTAATTTCCAAGTAGTTTGCAAATCAGGGACTTCTAGTGCAAACAGTCTCTAACAGAGAGATAATAAGTGGTACGACCGAACAATGTTATGTTGACAGGGCATAGAAAAGAGAAACTAGCTGTGAGTTGGACACTTCCTGAGAAGAAACTGGTCAAAAGTCCTATGTGTGACATTTTTGTGCATGATGCAGATATCAAGTTACGGTGGAATCTGGGTCATCTATATCTATTCTTTCTGACATCTCATCAGAAATTGGATGTGTAATATCATTAAATTAGAAACCACTGACATCAATCCAAAAGCATTTGGAGAATTTGACATTGACATGGTTGGTTTTTTTGTCAGTTCAGCAGACTGTTCAGGCAGGAGGATTATAGATAAAGTATATTTGTCCTTTAAAGGAAGAGGCATTTTGGATTGGAAAGTCCTAGCTAAATTAGGTCTATTTTTAATGCAATTGCCTCAAATCTTGTAATATTGGGTGATGTGCCTATCTTTTGCGTAGATGTGTATTTTAGTAGCGCCGAAGAATGAATACTAAAATTCTTTGAAATTTTCGCTAAAAGAGTACACTCAGTTAAAGCATTTGAGCATGCATTCAGGTTGAAGAAGATGACTGTACCAACAATACATAAGGTAAGGCCAGTTCCAATACGCGCTAGGAATGACTTAAGGAAACTCTTAGACAGATTCTAATAAAATGAAATGTTATTATAAAACCTTCAGAATCTTCTGAATGGGTTTTGCCTGTGGATTGGACTCACAAGAGGTCTAGAGATTTACGTCTGTGTGTAGATCCCAGTACTTTGAACAAAAATATAATAGTGGGTGGTCAACCATTGCCTCATGTTCAAGGTATCCTAGCTAATTTGGACGAAGCATGGTACTTTTTGATAAGATACTCAAACTATGGATATCACCAAATCCCTTTAACTATTGAGCTATAAGAACTTATTACATTTATAGCACTATTTGGGGCTTACAAACATCTACGCGTGCCATTTGGTTTAGTCTAGCAGCAAGCGTATTTCCACGGATGATGGACTGCCTGTTTATTGATACACCTAATGTACAAACATTCTAAGACAATATTTTGATTTTTACTGACATTCTTAATAAACACCTTCAGGTCTTAGAAATAGTGTTAAGTATTTTAAAAGATCATAGCATGACAGTAAGGCCAGAAAAGTGTAAATAATTCACACTGGAATTCAAGTGGGAGAGGTGTGGCGCCGCGGCCAGGGCGACTGATGCTGGAATCTGGGGATCAGGGTTCGATCCCCGGCTCCGGTGGCAGGTTAGCCCAGCACCATGTGACTCTGGGCAATAGCTCGCTTAATCTTCCCGACGGCCCCCAGTGCCTAGAGACCCTTACGGGTGATTGTGCGCTTTACAAATGTGGATTATTATTATTATTAAGTATTTATGGCACACCATCAGTTCAGAAGGAATACGCCCCACATTCAGTCAAACTTAGATTTTAAAAGATGTTCCAGCTCCATCACATATGGTCTCGCTAACATAATTTTTAGTACATTTGCAAATATTATGCTTGCTTTGTTCATGGCAATGCACTTGTGTTGCAACCTTTAATAGAACTTTAAAAAAAGCGGGAAACTGGTCCTTACCCCAGGTACCCTAACTATTAGCATAGGGAAGCACAGAAAATAACCCTGTTGTGCTTAGAAGGTGTTACAGTGGGAAGTCATGATAGTGTAGCAAATAGACAAACTGCCTTGTGTAGTTGCCTAGATGCGCCAAGAACAACTAGTATATCAAAAGAGAGTTTATGTGTCAGGGTGGTTTATGGGGTGGTATCATCCTTGGTGCAGTCTTTAATCCCCTCCACCAAATTATCCCACGTCTGTGCAATAAATTATTTTCTCAGAACTGTTCATTCCTCTCTCTGTAACAGAGTGCTCTCAGATCGAAACCAAGAGAGTGAGACATCGGTCCAACCTACAGTAGTCTGAGAGAGTGAATCCTTCCAGTGCAGTGTAATATTGTGTTTCGCTAGAAGCAGAGTTAAGTCGGGAACTTGGTGGAGGGTTTCTTGAACTTAGGGCAGAAGAATACATCCAAAAGGATCACTGCTGGGGTATTTATTAGTACACAGCCCATCGTGGTTGACAGCACCTCGAAAACTCTTTTCCAGCATGAAAGGAGTTTGGGGCAAGACTAAAGCATGTAAAGCAAATGTGAGTTTACTGGTTCTAGTAAGGCAAGAGAAAGCTGTGCGGAATAACCTCGGTGGTGTTCGGCAGGATAGTCTGTAGGAAACAATGAGTAGTGCAGTAAGGTTTCCTTAAAGTCTTTAGAGGTAAACCCTATCTCGTGGAGGGGGTGGCCAGCCAGCCAGTGAGCAACCCATTGGAACTTTGCAGCTCAATAATAGCAGTTTAAGTCTGAGTGAGCTATCCACTCACAGTCGCAAATAGCTTTGGAGTAAAAAAAAGAGCTAGCCAGTGGCGCCCCAGTGTCCAAATCAGTTGTGGGACGTGTCTGAAGAAGAAATGAGGGATAAGAAAGGGAAGGTTTGTAAAAGTATCCATAAACTGGTTAGCACATCCATTACTGAAAGTGGAAGAGAAGACCAAAAAGCAAACTGGGCTCGCAGGGACCATGTCGCTCTGCCCAATTTCCCATCCTGCAAATCAGTGGGGTAATGGTAGATATTAATCCTTAGGCATCAAAAGATAACTGATTCCCAGTTCAATCTGGGGTCCAATTGTATATAAAGGGAAAAACACTACCATGTGTTAAAGAAAGACTTTTTAAATTTTAAAATCTTTAGCATTTTCTAACATTTTGTTTATGTAATTTACATCCCCAAAATTTTCAAGATTGTGCATGTTCTTTGACACCTAGGGATGAACCAGATCACTGGTTCTACCTGGCTCGTCTTTAAAGTCATTTTAAGACAAGGATAGAGTGTGCAATTGACCAGGGCACATCCTTTAAAGAGAGTCGGCCTCTACAGGCCCTCAATAGACCATTGCACCAGCAGAGTCTGCCAGAGTGTGTGGGTGGATGCTGCTGTTTACCCACTTGACAGTGCATCTTCTGTTTCTCTCCTCTCTTCTGAGACAACTCCCTAGGTACGCAATAGTTTTCAATACTCATGGCAGACCCATCTAGTCTGATTTTAGGAAATGTCCCACCTTGTTCTTCTTTTCCTTATTTATCCGGTTCTTAGCAGCAGCCCTTTAAATCAGTTGCTGTGGATCTCCCATCTGATCTCGATTTCATCCTCTTCTTTAATTCCCTTTGATTGATAATCTGCGCTCCCAGTTTAGAGATACATGTAGAATCCTTTACTATGGACAAGTTAGAGGGAGACTATAGTTAAAGTTGTAGGTTCCTAAGATCCTGACATTAGGTGTGAGACTGTCTCCCACACCATCTGCTCTGCCTCTTAAATTATTTCTAGGTTTAAAGTCCACTGGAGGTTGAGGTGAGCCAGATGTTTTTTGTTCAACTTGTTTAAACTTGCAGAAGGTCATTTACCTTAATGTTTCCCAAACTGTTTGCCATGGACAATTTTTTTTTTAAACATAATCACAATGTTGCTGTTGCTTTCGCTCCAAGAAAGATTGGGTTAATGTGGGTAGAGATAATGGGCTTGACATCGTGCTCCAGGGCATTAATTTACTATTGAACAAGGACATAATGTGGCACCTGAGTGTAGCATACGTAGAGGCATGCACAAAAAGATCATAGTGAATAATTAGTGCTATATAGAAAACAGTAAGTAAACGCACTGCTAAAGCAATGGGGTATGGCCTCTCTTTGGACGTGTCTGTAAAAATTGTCCTCTAGTGCTGCATTTTTTTGCCCTTTGTCCTGAATTTTTGTCCTGAATTTTCACCTTGTCCTGAATTTTTTACCGTCTTGTCCAGAATTTGACTTCATGCCTATTACACGGGGCCCATTCGTAATGAGGGCACTGTGTCTTTTTTTAGCTCAGTTGTGATCCGCGATGGCACATGGGCATGGATTGGCGGTCTTCTTTTGAATAAATGTGCATCTGAAGGCTGCCAGGTTGTGCCGTGAATTCATGAGCAATGGCTGCGGGGAATCTCCTCTACAATCAGGCCCTCGGCCAGCTCATGAATATTAATGCCACACTGTCCTGCTCAAGGGATTGCGCAGAGTTTCAGAGTGCTACTGCAATATTCATGAGCAGTGTTTCTGTGCAGGGTAACAGGCGCTAGAATCCGGCAGAAAACAGGAGGTGTTTGCACCGCAGCACACTGCTTTAGTGCACACAGAATTTTTTATCAGGGTCGGCCTTAGGCATGTGCAAGCTGTGCACCTGCACAGGCCCACCAAACCCCATGGGCCTCCACGCCAATATATATTCTTAATATAATAATCATCTGAGGATGGATACATATTTGCGTGGCGGCCACTGGCAGGGATTTGGCAGCCTCCGGCTCTGTTCCACTTCCTAACACCCTGACTACCCTCCTGAGCTCCGGGGGGCTCCGCCCCGCCCGGACCCCCTCTTCCGGGGCCCCTACCTACGCTCCCTGCCCAGGGCCGCCATGAGCCTAGAGCCGCCCCTGGTTTTATGCACCGGGCCCTAACAGACTGTCAGCAAGATAAAGCAGGCAGTGTTAGTTACCCTCCAGTAAAATAAGCATTGGCACAATTCCAAACATGCTGTACATCTAACTTCAGCAGGGTAATTATTTTTCGCTGTTGAAGTTTCAAAGTTTTTTTTTTCCACCCTTTGTGAAGTTCCCCTGTTTTCTCATTTGCAAGATTAATTTCACTCCTATCAAATCCAGTCAAGCTAAAAAACGGATGCAGAATATTTCTCTCAAGCTTCACTTTTTGTGGAGCTTTTCTTCGAGCGATGGCATTACAGGAGAAAAACACAAACAGTTTTCTCAAACTAGGCTATGCGCACAGCCATTTAGTGAGTGTAAAATAGGGATATATGGAGTATAACTTAATGGAAGTCAATTTTCACTGAAATGTGGTAAACTGCACAATTCAAGTTAAAAAATGTACAGACACCGTTACATAGTTTGATAAACCAAACTTTGCAGGTTTGCACACCACTAACAGTCTCTCTAGGTATGAAAATATGATTTGGAAGTAAAGTAATATGTGCATGCTGCAGGCACTACCTGAAGATGTTGCACTGGTGGCGTCTGCATGTAGATTCTGACACCGGTGATGTTTAGGACATGCTAAAGACTTTGTGACGCTATAACAAAAGGAATTGCAGTTATTTTGATGGAAACTTACATGGACAACGACATTAACTTGTCTGACAGCATTACTAATAATTTTTATTACTGTAAACGTTGGATATGGTATTTTCAATTTTAGTCTCTTTATGGGATACTTATGTAGTATACCATGAGCCCTGAGGAAGTCTAGCAAGACGAAACATGTGTTGGCTGTGCTGTCTGATCGGACTGGTAATGTTGGATATAGTATTTTCAATTTTAGTCTCTTTATGGGATACTTATGTAGTATACAATGAGCCCTGAGAAAGTCTAGCAAGACGAAACATGTGTTGGCTGTGCTGTCTGATCAGACTGGTAATGTTGGATATGGTATTTTCAATTTTAGTCTCTATATGGGATAGTTATGTAGTATACCCTGAGCCCTGAGGAAGTCTAGCAAGACGAAACATGTCGGCTATGCTGTCTGATCGGACTGGTAATGCAAAAACACAGACTGTACTTCTCTGTGTATCATATATGTCTGATTTCTTTCCATCTATGTGGATATCATAATGTATTGTATCTATTAGACTGATCAAGTTGTGTGATGGCATTATTATATGTATGATCATGTACTTTTTGATACTCATATTTATGCGGTATATTTTGTAATAAATAAAGACATATTTTTGCTATATTTTTTGACTTATGTGTATTGGAGTGCTCAGTTTAGGCAACAGTTTCTTGCAGCAGAAGTGTTGTCTGATGATGCACCTATTTTTGTTTTGACTGACCACCTTTGTGGAGGGTTTGTGCAGGTTGTGTATTCCATTGCTGCAGATTGTAATAGTCATTACCTCCAAAATACGCCCGCCGTACACAGGTGGGTTTGTCTGCTAATGATGGTGTAGGGGGTGCAGTTTGAGCTTACAGAAGTGGACACTATACTGACACTTTTTGAAAAAAAAAAAGGGGGACCCCTACTAACGATATATTCACTACCGGTAGGGACTAACAACAATTATTTTGAAAGAGGACAGTAGTGAAAAACAATGGACCAAATGCCAAAACCTAGGGGATTCAACTAACTTGACATTCGTAGTGACATATGAACATGATTAAACGAGACCAAACATGATTTATATATCAAATTGCTGTTTTGAATTTATTTATCTTTTTTTCTTCATTTTTTTGGGATAAAGTTTTCCAGTTAAAATTACAATTCAGTGAATAAATCAATAAAGAACATATAGTTTTACAACACAAAATTATATAACAGAGGAGGAAAGGAGAAAACCCAAATGACAAAGTTGTAGTTGTGGGCTGATGAAGTTAGCAAAGCGGTGGATGAAAACTCAACGCGCGTTTCGGCTATTGCCTTCTTCAGGAGTCCGTCATTTGCAACAGGACAAAATAAACAATCACTAAAAAACATAAAAAAATCAATGTCACATTACATACTATGTTATCTTACAACGTTCACTTAATTGCCTTAAAACCCTAGGTCTAGGTCACATTAATGGAACTTAGTATCAAAAAGTGAGATGCATAGATAAAATATCAAATCAAAGAGCTGGATTTATTTTTGTCCTAATTTATACATTTCAGTATACTTTTATTTTGTCATTTTAATCACATTTTCGAGTTCATTTCATTTTTATACATTTTTTTTTTTACTGATTATCTATTTGTAGAAAAGTTTCTCTTTTTTATCATTTATCAAAAGGACACTTGGATCAGATTTTATAATTATATATTTATTTTTCTGGGGTTCGTTTTTCATGTAAACTATACTGACACTGTCACTACTGTCCAACTTGCTGACCTACGTGATTCATACGAGCACTAGTCTCTGGTTATAGCAATCACAAACATATGAGGGTAACCCTGCACTGTTGACCTTATCACCCATGAGGGTATCCTGATGCTTCACAGGTGTGTGGGGCTAGCCCCGGGGTGGGGGTGACTTACTCCAAGAGCCAAGTCTTCAGCTTCCTGCGGAATAGATTAACTGAGGAGAGGGAGGTCCTAAAGTGACGTGGGAGGTCATTCCAAGCGTTAGTAGCGATGTATGAGAAGGGTCAGCCTCCTGATCTGCGTTTGTGAATGTGTGGGACCTGTGGTAGTGAGAGACAGGTGCATGTGGTTCCAGGTAGGCTCAGCCTGGGTTGTATAGTGCTTTGTATGTGTGGGTGAGGAGTTTGAACTGTGCGCACTTGTGTATTGGGAGCCAGTGGAGCTTCATCAGGTTTGAAGTGATGTGAGACTGGAGTGGGAGGTTGTGGACGAGTCTAGCAGCGGTGTTCTAGAGGATCTGCAGTCTCTTCATGAGTTGCTTAGTGAACCCCGCAAGGAGGGCATTTCCGTAGTCCTGTCCGCTGGTGATCAGGGCTTAAGTGATGGGCTGGGTATGGTAGTAGGGAGATCATTCTGTAGTTTGCAAGCTTTGCAGGGTTTCCTGATGGTTCATTCATGAGAGTGTTGACCTCTAGGCCTCCAAATGTGGCAGCGATAATGGAGTTGTTGAGGATGAGATTAAGGGCTTTGCTGATGCGGGTGAGTCCTTTGTTGAAGGCGTAGTGGGGTAAGGGTCTGACGGGGACACCGAGTGGATGGTCTTCATGGGATCCAGAGAACAATCACTTACATATGCGTATGACCCTGCAATCAGGGCCAGAGATCAAGAACATATGTGAATGTAACCCTGCACTCAGGGCTAGAGAGTAATACATCAAGAGTGAAAATAGGGAACAGAATCCATTTTTACCTGAAAAGTTTAACAGAGAACAGGAAGGGCAGTGTGAAAATGGATCTGGACAGACAGTGGCTTCAAGGAACTTAATTTAAAAGACTGAGCCTTTTATAAACCTTCACAATGCCCTGCTTTGGCAGTGGATCTAATTGCTCTTTATCAACTTAAAAATGTTGCCATGATTTATATTGTCTTGGTTCATCCTGAAACATTTGACATTGCCAAGATCTTTACACGTCAAGGCTCATGACATAAGGACCCCATCGCTGTTGAAAGCACCCTTGAAATCAAGGCACTGCCCTTCTTCAGCTCCCTAATACTTGGAAATTCATTCAGCAAAGATAAACAAAGTCCCCTTCCACTCCCTGAATCCTCGCCCTCAGTTTGGTCCTATAAAGGCAAACTCACTTTCACCACTGAAGGCTGTACCATATTCAAGGACAGTGCCTCCTGAATGGTCTGCAAATGTAATAAAGTTGTGAGAAGTTGTTGGTCTATGCCTTCCCCCCTCAGGAGATCAAAGACCCTAACAAGTAAATGCACTTGATGTTGCACACCCCTAGATATGACCACGTACCAGAGAGATCTCCTACTTCCTACCACAACGAGCACAGCTTTCGACAAATACAGGCAAGGCAGACTGCCTGACCTCTCCATCCTTGTCACCGTCAAGAGTGTCACCAATAGATGAAATTGCTACTTTCCTCTGTTTTGTGGATGGGAGGAACTTCAAAACTGCAGCAGACTGGAAAACTGGATCAGACTTGTCTTCTTCTGTGCAAAGACACTCCTCCACACCACATCAACATCATCACTTGACAAGGAAGCAAACAAACTACTCATTTTAATGGAAAGGAATGGAATGTCCAACTCATTTTCCTGGAATGGAATGCATGTTGTTTATCGTCCACAGTCGCGAAAGTGGCTAGTGCTTCTGCCTTGTTAAGCTATTTCCCTTGTTCAGCTATTACAAGAGGCTTCATTGTGAGACCTAAGAAATTTGCCATAGATATTTCTAATAAAAAGTTACATTTTACAGAAGATTGTTAATGATGGTCACCTGGTATCAAACTAGGTAATCGGTGCAACAGAAGACTTCTGGCACTTATTGTGATATAGTTATTGCCCCAGGCTTAGCCTATGAAGATCCCCTTTGTTACGCCTTTTAGGCCACAAAAGAGACGATTGCACACTTCTCCGGCTTTTGGTTATTCAATTCTCAAACCTTCATGAGATTAAGGTGGAGGCAGAAATGTTGGTAGCTAGAGACTAGGAAAAAAGACACAGTACCACAGATCCCATTACAAGTTACTGGACAGGAAATACCATCACAAGAGGGTCCATCTCCATCAATAACAGCAAGAGCATCCTTTCTACCATAGTGAGCCATCTTGAGACAGAAGCAATCAACAGGTTCTGTAATCACTGAAGAGCAATGCTCGTCCCTCCTCTCACATCAGCTTTTCAGGTGAGCAGTGTTTGTCAAACACATCACAGTATGGCACAGAAAAACAACCAGTCCTGCCCCTCCACCACCTACTAATACCACCACTCTCATCTTTAACTCACTCACCACAGCTACCCAGGACCCTGCACATTCCCATGTTCAGGGATCCATTCCCCACCCCTACCCCAAGCCAGTCCTATTTTCAGAAGTCTGCAAGCGTGTTAGGTGAGCAATGTGCATATGCACAAAACCTGAAAACAACTGATTCTTGGCCTGTTTTCTTGTTGCTTCTCCTCCGGCTCTGGTGGTGGAGGTTTGCTACTAGAACTGTGACAGGATACATTAGGAGCTCGCCAGTGGCTGGGCAGCCTGTTTTTCTCCTAGGGAGATGCATAGCTTAGTGCTGTGGTCAGGTGCAGCGAACAAGGCGGAAAGAGTGTACAAAGTGAGCGTTCTGCAGGGCCCAGGACAGCTTGCTGTCTCTTATGTTCTTGAGCACATCTGTACAGTAAACCACCTCTCATGCTGTCAGACACCCATCCACAACCTGTGTCAGGTCATCCATGCCTGAGCACCCAGACTGCTTACTACTCAGAGGCCATGTTGGCCTCAACCCGAAGTTGGTGTAACTCCCTGGCACTAGGAAACTGCAAGTGGCAAACACATAAAAAAGATTGGGTATTAAGGCAGAAGAAGACCCAAATCTGCCACCATGCTGCATTTTTTAGCATAGGAAGAAGAAGCTCACTGCAATCACAGATCAGACTTGCTCCATCTTGAAGCTTTTTCTCACAGGTAAAGTCTCTCACAACCACCATAAAACGAGAGAAACAAAGACCCCACAGTCTACACAGCCTACAAGTGCTCCTATGCTTCTATAGGCGTTTCTGCTGCAAGACCCATCCTAACCTGAAAAAACATACCTTCAAAGCAGATTAAAATCAGATCCTTCTCTTGATCAGGGTCAAAGACATATTTTGGGCACGTAAGACGTAAGCCTGCAGTGATGGACAAGAACAGCTAAGGAACGGCCAACTCAGTATATTCTAGACAGGATCCATGACCAAAGTCTTGCTGTTTTCCCAGGAGCTTTGGCCTGGAGATGGAGAACAATCGATTAGGCTGTCCCATGCCCTGATGCATCTGCTCAGCATTCTTGATCACCATTTAGCAAAGGCCTGTTGAGGGACCACTCCACATGCACCTAAGTCTTGACACCTGGCCTCCCCGAGGAGCTAATGTGACACTTGTGACCGGCTGTCTTACAAGCCATTGCGTTCAAGACAAGAAGAAGTTGTGAACTATTCAAGTGAGGAGATCCAGCACCTGTACTACCCCATCAGCTTTTCTGCCCACCAGGATGCACAGTCCGTTCTATTACTGAGAAAACGACCACTCCGTGAATACACACAACCCCAGGAAGACCCAACACAGCATGGAATGACCATTGCAGATCTGTGGACAAGCCAACAACTGGCTAGAGAGTTATGAAGTTTAAAAAGTCACACTTGCCAGAGAAGTTACAGCTCTAAAATGTCTTCTAAAACTTCACCACCTGGGGTGTCCGACAGCCAGCTGGTCCTGCCAACATCTCTATAGAAAGTCAGATCATACGCATGACTGAAATGGTCAACACCATTCTGTCAGCTTCACTCAGACGTGCATTGCAGTCACCACCTGTCGAGTGAATCACAAACTGATCAGTTAGGTAGACTTCTAATACCACGCTGCTGCGTGCCAGAAACATCTTTGGCACTCTGAAGCAACGGCCGGAATATCCATGTGCAACCTGATGCAATCTTTAGGACGCCTTGACCATAATGTTCATGCTCCAAAGCATTCCTCGAGTGAGTTGGCAGTGACTCATTGGTGGTCTTGAAATGGTCCTTTGGCAACCACACAAGCAGCATCATCACTGCTGACACACTATCCTGTGCGTCAGCATAAGAGGTGCATCCTCACTCACAGCCTATGGGACTGAGATATGGCCCAGTGGAAGAAACTTTCAACAAGATCTAGAACCCTGAAATCTAGTCTTCGGAAATCAAGCTTTGCAGCCAAAGCCACATGAGTTCAGCATTGCTCCTTCTTCAGTGAGCAACTGGACTGAAGGGCAATGACCATAATCTATCACAGGTGTCAATAAGGGGTTCAGAACCTGAATTCTCTAGGCATCATCGTGCCTTGTATGCTGATAGACATCTGAGACCAGTCCTTAACCAGTATTCACATCCCTAACCACCAGACCGGTTAAACCATGGACAAGAGTGTCAGCATCCCTTTGCAGCTGGCATCATTTATCCAGCATCCACCAAAGCTATGCTAATTTGACTTTGAAACTGGGTGAGACTTACAGTGGTGTTCTGTTTTATTTTCATGTGTTAGGCTGCTTGTCCTCTCATTTGTTTTTGGAAACAATGCCATTTCTCTGAAGTCATCTGAAGAGGTCAGACCTCTCTTTTAGTGATCACTCACAAATCCATCCAGGACCTGTGTCACAGGTCACGTGACGGTACTAATAGAAGGGTGTTGAGTGCTTGGTATTTGTGTCTCCCCATCGGTGCCTGCACCCAATATAACCGTGGACCACTGTCATTGCACAGTGACACATCAAAGAAATGCAACAAATGTCTTGATCATTCAAGTGTACACATGATCAGGGTCACATGGAGAGCTTGTTCAGTAAAGCAATGGAACCTCACAAAAAGAAGTGGTAAAAACACAAAATAGAAAAATGAAGTAACGTGTTCGGAGATAGCAAGAAAACCCTGGCTGAAAGTGAACATAGGGTAAAGGAAAGAGGGAACTTCTTTAGTTGGGAGTTCTGCAAAGTTTAGCTTTAAAAGTGGTTCAAATGTTGTGGAATCCATAGGTCAGATTTGCGAAGCCATTTTGCAATCACAAACCCTTTAATTTGCAAAACCTCAGGGTTTGCAACTGCACAATGGCTTTTGGCTATTTACTAAATCTATTGTGCAAGTTGTAAAAGTCTTTCCAACTCACAAAATGATTTTTGTGAACCATTCCAAGTGGCAATCAGGAGGGGACGCAAAAGGAGCGTGTGAGGCACAATGGTATATACCACTGGTTTGCGACTCCAATTGCAAACCGTTGATCAGCTACAGACACCTCATTGGAGGTGATAACTGATTCCCCTTCGGTAATCCTCTTGGGCGACCTTGAGTGGAGCAGGCAGTGGTCCGGGAATCAAGCCTACACCTCCCAATGTTTTATCTAGCAACATGCCTATATCCAGTAGGCACTTTGTTCCACTACCCTCTGCGATTGAAGATTTTGTGATGCAACCCAGTACTATATAGGTTTCATTGTAAAATCAGAGATGAGCTGCTAAAAAGTTGACGTGTGATTGTGTAATATGCAGGATGAATGTAAGTTTTATTAAGTAGGATTATGAATGTCGTTATCTTCTGCAGCTACCACAGTATATGAAGTTGTCTTGCAGATTGTGACTGTGATGTAATAATGTTGATTTTTAATTTCTCTGTGTGTCATTAATTTGAAGAAGAAATGTAAATGTGTCTAAAAAAACAAAGACACATGTAACATAGGTGGATAGAAAACAAAGGTCCAGCACATTGAACCCCCTTGCCTCCTTGTGCCGTAGGTGTGCTTGACCCTCACTGCCAAGCGAATGGCCCGAAAGAACTGCCTGGTGAAGAACCTGGAAGCCGTCGAGACCCTCGGATCTACCTCTACCATCTGCTCCGACAAAACCGGAACCCTCACCCAGAACCGAATGACTGTGGCCCACATGTGGTTTGACAATCAGATCCATGAAGCAGATACCACTGAGAACCAGAGCGGTAAGGCGACCTCTTGTGCACATCCATATGTATGCGACTATTTTATTAATAAATGCTTTTTCTGCCTGAATGATGGTCATCAGTCACATCTTTGTCTCCAATGCTAACACCTGCTGACCAGTTAACAGCCACATGCAGGTGAGAGAGACTGGTAGGCAGGGGCACAACCAGGGAAACTTTGACCCTTGGTGAACCAGGAAGCAGATGGGGAAGAGGATCTAGTAAGAAGAGTAAGTGTGGCCCATGATAAACAAGGAAGAAGATGGAGAAGATGTTTCAGTAAGAAGAGTAAGTGTGACCCATGGTAAACAAGGAGGCCGATGGAGAAGATGATCCACCATGAGGAGTAAGTGTGACCCATGGTAAACAAGGAGACAGATGAAGAAGATGATCAAGTATGTGGAGTAAGTGTGGCCCATGATAAACAAGAAAGCAGATGGAGATGATGCGCCAGTAAGAAGAGAAAGCATGACTCATGGTAAACAAGTAAGCAGATTGGGAAGATGACACTGCAAGAGTAGTAAGTGTGACCCATGGAAAACAGGAAGCAGATGGAGAAGATGTTCCAGTAAGATGAGTAAGTGTTGCCCATGGTAAACATAGAAGCAGACGGAGAAGGTGATCTAGTAAGAGGCGTAAGCTTGACTCATAGTAAACAAGGAAGCAGATGGAGAAGATGATCCAGTCAGGAGAGTAACTGTCAACTATAGTAAACAAGGAGGCAGATGGAGAAAATGATCCAATAAGGAAGTAAGTGTAACCCATGGTAAACAAGGAAGCATACGGAGATGAGCCAGTAAGAAGATCCAATAACATCATCAATAAAAGCTTGTACTACTGTACACGGCCCCTGCATCAATCTGCAACCATTTCCTCCATTTCTATGTCTTGCCATACCAGAAGGCCCCTTACTTCCTCCTGTTATGAAGTTCATTCTTGGTGGCATGCCAGGCAATATCCCAGCATTGTTAATAGCTTCCTTCAAGGCACCAGAGGCACCATGTTTTAGCAGGGAGCGTTCATTATACAGTATAGGGCATAAAGGGTGTTGCAGTCCTTGTTCTCAGAAATACAATCCATTGGATGAATACGTCCCCTTGCATGGCTCAGTAGAACCCCTTTATCTAATTTATTTGTATAGTGGCGCAGCAGGCAGTGTTTCATAATCCCGTCATGTTCCTTTGTAGCTCTGAGTTAATTGGTCAAGCTGTCCAGCCAATCAAGCCAGCGGGGAGCTGCTGTCGCTGGATCTGCCAATTCACTGAACGAGGGTGGAGGGTTGCCGGTCGCTCCTCCCACATGGTGCATATACAGCATTGCGGCAACGGGTACGTGCTAGTGAGCCCCTGCAACTTGTGGTGTTCCCAAAGGGGCAGAATTGCCCGGTGCAGTCACATGTAGTTCAACCTCTCATGTCAGCCAGTTGTCAAACAGTACGTGCAGCGAGAATGGAGCGAGAAGGCGCACCTTCACACAGGGGTTTTTCTCCAGGACATATGAGAGCCAGCTCTCACATGCCAACTACATCAACTTGGGGCTGTAGGCTCCACCAAGGTTGTTTCCAAGAGCTGGTCCGCTCTTTGATGCCCCTCATGTACAAGGGAGAGCAGCAGTGGCCTGTGGACCCAGTATTGCACTGCTTATGAAGGTTAGATTCAGGCATCCGTCTTACTGGTCGGCATCTGATCTTCACTCTCACTTAATGACCATCTGCGCACAGGGCTCAGTGACAGAATATCAGAAACACAAATATCGCGTGGACAGATTATCATTTCAAAAATATCAAGGGCAAGAATATCGAGTAGTTAAGTGCACATAGGTAAGTATAACTTTACAATTCTTAAATCCATATCTATGTACATTGAAGATATATATATATATATATATATATATATATATATATATATCATCAAGGCACACATATGTGGATTTATGTATAGTAAACATTTCTTCCCATAGAAAATGACTTACATGTTATTCTTGTCCTCTATATTTTTGACACAATATTCTGTCCCACGATGTTTGTGTTTCTGATATTTTGTCCAAATCCCAGGCACAGTTATTCTACAGTCGGGCAACCACCATCTTGTTCCCTGCTACTGTACCCTCGTGCAGTCTTACAATCACACAGAGTGTCCAATTTTAGAGTCGGGCGACTGTGCCGACTGTGCCACCAATGCAGCCCCCTGGGTCCGTACCCAACTAAGAACCTGGAAAAGGAGACACGGCTGCCCCACCACCCGGAAGCAGCCAGGACTATTTGCTGGCCCTTCAGACCTGGTCACTAATGTGTGTTTAGAGCAGGGCTCAGCAAGGGAGGGCAATAGCGCGCAAGAACCACACAATATATATGCCTGGGTTGGGTGGCAACAGCAGACCTGTGGCTCTGATGACCGCACTCAGTCATTAGACTGCGTGTGTCGGCATGTGCTTGATGTAGTCAGGCCAAGCCTGAGACCCTCACAGGTGATTTGCCGCATTTTATAAATCCTTGATTGATTGAAGCCTCTCTTGGCCCTTGCACAACCTACAATGGAGAGGTGTGGTGCAGCGGCCAGGGCAGCTGACTTCGGAGCTTACGACTCCCGGTTCGATCCCTGGCTTCAGTGATAGCTCAGCTCAGCACCATGTGACTCTGGGCAATAGATCACTTAATTTCCACAACGGCCCCCAGAGCCTTGAGACCCGTAAGGGTGAGTAGTTTGCGCTTTACAAATATGGATTTTACATTTTACAGCAACCTCTGAAAATGAAGGTAGGCATGAGACAAAAAAGGATGGCTTGGTGTAGTGGGAATAAGAAGAAAGACAGCATACCTCAGGTGTAGGTGTAATGGAACACATCAGCATGCTAGGGAGCAAATCAGAGGCGAGGCACTGGAAGAGCAGGGCAAGATGTAGGGAAAGATGACTTACGTGAGGCGAGTGAGAGGATGGATGTGGAATAAGAGGTGAATATGGCCAACGATCAGAACTTTTCTTTCCGAGCTCCTTCAGCTGTGGGATCCCGCTCTGGTGCAATAGTCTAGCTAATTCCCTGCAAAATACTATGAACCCTAGTTATAGACCGAACAATAGTCTCTTCTGTCAAGGTGTTGGATACCCTGCAGAGGGTGCCCTTATCCGATGTGGATTGATCACAGGCTGGAGCCAGAGATCCAGTAGGTTTCGTCTGCCTTGAGATCGCTGGAGATGAGGAGGGCTGGGGGCTCCAAGAAGGAGTGGCTCTCTGGGGACCTAATCTGGTCCTGGGTGGACACTGCAGCACCCAATAGGGAAAGGAGGTGGCAGGAGCAGACACTGCCGCTCCCTCTGGGTAGAGCAGGTGAGGTCTGGTTCCACATCTACAGTCCTGAACTAGGTGGGGACATAATGATGCTCTCTCTTTACTACCGCTTCACCACTGGTCTGCGTCGTTCAAAGTTCTCCCTTCCCCTTAGAGCTGTTTCTTCATGATTGCAAGTGAACAAAGGGACATACATCACTGAATGGCCGAGGCCATATTTGCAGTGCAAAAAGTGGTGGAGTTGTTACTAAAAGGTGTAATAAGAAATTTATGGCAGAAGGATTGAGCTGGTACAGAAGCGGAGTTGCCCTAAGGGTTAGGGCGCTCGACTTCGGACCTGCGGAACTGGGTTTGAGTCTCGGTAATGCTGCTAAACATCCTGTGATTCTGGGGAAATCACGTAATCTCCCCGTGCCTAACAAAAATGAATGTGTGTCCTCATGTAACGTAACTGGTGCTATGTAAAGCGTTCAGATACCCGATTCGGGTCATGTTCGCGCTATATAAAACTCTGCAAAAAAAAATATGGAAGCAATCTAAGAAAAGGTCTGGGGTGGAAGGGTAGAGCAGAAACTACAGAGATGGTAATAAACATACAAGCATCACACAGTAGGAGAAGGAAGTCCTGGGTGATTTGTGGCAGGGGTACTGAGGTTGAAATGGATCAGAAGTGGATGGAAGCAATCTAAAAAGGTCTAGAGGACGGAGAGTAGAGCACAGAGACGACAGAGATGTGAGGAATGTTTAACCACCACACAGGAGGAGAAGGAAGTACTGGGTAATTTGTAGAAGGTGTACTGAGGTTCAAACCTATCAGTTACAGTTCTTCTTCACTTGCGTTGACAAATGGTTCCTCAGAGTTGCTGTACATTATGAATATTTTAGTACTTGGCAGCTGTTCATGGTCATTAATTATGCAAGACTCATGGCTTGGGAGAGGATAGATTGCACTTTGTGAAACTCTGCCAGGTTCACGCAAGGTTCTAAAAGCGGATGGTGTTCTAAGGCACTGATTGGTATTGGGCCCTCCCATTTAACCACTTGAGTACAGACAAGGATGGAATCTAAGGAGCTATTTAGTCATGGTATCTTGCTTTTTCCTCGATTATTTTATTGCAACAAAGAAAATCTTTATACTGTTAGATCGCATAGAACTTTACTTTACCAGGACTGCAGTAAGTCGCTTAGATCTCTCCTGTTGGTCTAAATGGCTTGAGTGGGCTTCTCTAAATCAGGGATGACTGGACTAGATGCAACAACCGGAAACAAGTACTTGCAGAGCTTTAACCTCTTCCATGCTCATGACGGCTTCCGGCCGTCATGAGTGACGGTGGACGAGTGCTGATGACGGCCGGGAGCCGTCATGACCACGCCCGCAATTGGAGTCTCAGCACTGCTGCGGGATTTGCGCCGCAGCGATGAGGTTAACTCAGACACTAAGGGTCTGATTTACTTATGTTTGGCATAGGGCTGTGCCGCAAGCCTTCCTGCACCGCTGCCCTACGTCAAAAGGAAAGGGCATGAATGAGCTGTATCTATGAGCTAGGGCACATTCCTTTTCTTATGACGTAGGGCAGCGCAGCATCCCTGATTTAGAGAAGCCCACAAGAAAAAAGAATGAAGGGGAGAACAAGGAAAGGAAACATATATGCCCCTAAAACAAAACCATGTCCAATGTGAGCACCAGATAAGACAAGGCTATTACCACCCTTGATTGCTCGTGAAAGCCTGAATCCCTACCTAATTCTTGCCCTTTACCCTTGCGCCGAAAGTTTTGAAGACCTTGCCTGACCGGCTTGTGAGGGAGGCGAAGTCCAGCCACTCAAGCCATCCTGACCAGAGGAGAGATCTATGAAATACGGCACATTCCAGTCCAGCTCAAATGGCTTCATCATGCCAACGTAGGTAGCCTTGCACCATGGCACAAGGGTGCCTGCATTGAAATGAGGTTGTTTTTGATCAGGAAGGGACACCCTTCTTCACAAAAACAACCGTTATGCCACCCCTAGGGACGCATAGTCTTTTGACGCATTCCCAGGTTTAAAGCATGTTGTAATTTTGGAAATCTGTCACATACCATGGCTGTTACATGGGAACAGCCACTGTATGTGGGAATAGCCACGTAACGCCCATGACATGCCTCCCCATCGCAGTGTGAGGCAAGGCAGCGACTTGCGCTGCGCTGCCTCACATCATATCATATCACAAGGTCATGAAGCGCCACTTAGATATGATTGAGAGGTCTGTGCCACCACAGCATCGTTAAAAGTAATTCTCTGAGGCCCCAAATGTTTATCCAGAGCACTAACAGAAATATTGTGTTGCAGTTTCTTCACCCCAACACTTGCTGCTAGTTCTGTCAAAGCCCTACATCCATCTTCCCCACCCTTGCCTCAGGCCTCGACCCAACCATGAGGTTGTGGCATCTGAGGGCTCAGTGCCTTCCTCTCTGTGGCTCCTGAGTCTCTGCGCCTGCAGTTCGGAATAAGAAATTACTGCTCCCACTGTTGTTAGGGTCTCTGGGCTCCATGGATGGACACTAGTGTCTCTCCTCTCTGATATTATTTTTCTAGGTCTTAAGTTGAGCCCGCCTTGCTCTTTTTTCGTGCAATCAAGAAATAAACTAGAGAGGCGAGTCACATTTCCTTAGAGTTGAGCTTATTATTTCTGTCTGCACGAGCCATTCGGAGGGACAGAACAACTAGACTGGCTAATCAAATAACCATACCATCCTTCTCGCCACAAGGATCTGATAAAGAGAAACTCAAAAAAGGAACAAATTTGAGATGATGCTCTTAATCTCCTGTTTAAAGCTTTCCTTATTGCTGATAATGAAGCCGGCTGCTTTAACCACTATCAGCTTCATGGTTTTAACATTTTTAATCTTCTCTTGGCAACTAATTCTATTTATAGGGTTTTATGCTTTATTGCAATAAATTATTGTTATGTTTTTAATTAACTTTACAATACATATTGATATTGATGATGATGGCTTTATTTTACCTACCTCCCGCCTGAAATTGCCTCTGCTTCACTAAAAGGTAATAGGTGAAAAACATTCTCCTTAATTTTTTGTTCAAGTCTCCCACTTTCCTCTTCCAAAATGTTGGCACATATTTAGAGACCACGTTGGTGGTGGCGTGATGTGGTTCGGACTGAACACTGGGCGCTACATTCACTGGGGACTGCTTGTGCCTCCTCGTCGCTCCAGGGCGGTGGTGAGGCAATGTGAGCCTTCCTAGGTCGCCCTTTTTGTCTTACGGCACAGGGTGCGCGATGACTCAGAGGTAGTCTTGTCATACATGTTACCATGCTACATCAATTGCTCCAATACCCCCTGGACTTACCCCGTACTAGGACTACTTAATCTCGCACAGCAGGGCACCCTGGTTGGAGTCGCAGGAGTGGGTGACCGATGCCCTGTTGTTATTTCACCCCAGTCCTCTGACCCCCATTAGAACAACTCAAATTTACAACTACAGCCCCATATTCACAGCAACCTTGTGTGGGAGGAGACAGCTTGTGCCTCCCTTGTCGGACCCACCTGCATTTCTGGATTGGTGGTAAGACAGGTCTCTATCCTTTGGACCATATTGGCGTACCCTGAACATCGCTGGCATAGTCTGACCACGCTTCATCCAGCACTCTAAAACTACAAGAACAACAAAGAGATGCTCTACAATGAGTCGGGAACACTGCTGCTCTCACAGATGGGGATACATCAAACCATGAAATCTGTTACAGACCTGCAGTCCCTGTCATAATGGCAGTCCATCTCAAGGGGACATCCTGCAGCCCAGTGAGAGTAGATCCTCAGCAGAAAAACAGGACATGATCCTACATGCGATTGCAGAAAACAGGCTGGCCGTGGAGGGCAAGGTCGATGCAGTGTCTGTTGATCTGAGAATCCTGAGTGATGACCACTCCAAGCTGTTGGACAGTGTCTAAAACACTGAACAGCCATACAGGACCTCTATCGCTGACAGCTGACCTCGCTAAACAGATCAATAACCTCTCAGACAAGGTCCTCTTTCTATAGAGTAGAGTGAATGATCTTAACATAACAAAGTTTGCATTGTTGGCCTACTGGAGGAAGCAGAGGGAACAGATCCTATCACATTTATCGAAAGTTGGCTCTCCACTCATGAAGGGCCTACAGGTATTTCCTGTCTCTTCTGTAATGAGGTCATCAGGTGCACGCCTGACGCCCGCCACCTGGAACTTTCCGCAAGCCACTAATAGCTAGACTATTAAACTTCTGGGACAAAGATGTAGTACTGCAAGCAGCAAGACAAATGAACCATACAACCTTTGAAAATACACGCGTTTTGATCTTTCTGGACTACACCATTGCAGCACTGACGGGCTTTGTTTTTGATTGGCAAAAATAAACTGAGGGGCATTGCTCTTGAGTACTCCTTAGTGTTCCCTGCTATAGGAAGCTGGCTCTGTATATACTATACCAAAGTAAGGTAGAGTGTGCACAGAGTGTAGGGAGGGGAAAAGAGGTGTAGCAGAGGCTAAACACCTGCGAAGCTGAAGGTCATAGCAAATCAATGCTTATATTTCTTCACAGAACACATGGATGCCTGGGACTGGGACAAATAACAACAAAATGAGCCTGCGACTGGGAGTGGTACCCCTTAGATTCGCTTGAAGACTGTCCACCTTGGGTGCAACACCCGCCGTGGGACCCTGAAGTATAAATCACCTCTAGTGTGCCTCACCAGCCGAGTCACATAGAGAGAGGATCTTGGCCATGCCCACTGTTTCCCTCCCTAACCCGGGGTGTGACTCACTGGAGGTCACATCTTACAGAACCCTGGCCATGTTAGACAGTGATTACAAGCTTCTAAGCAAGATTTTAGCAATGAGACTAGCGTGGGCCTTGCCTGATGGGGTCCACCTGACCAGTATGGCGTTTTACCTTGCAGATTGATGTCTCTCAACATATGCTGGTTGTAAAGGTTGGTAGTGAAGGAGCCTCAGCACTGCCCCACTCTGCTTCCTTAGTCCCAGATTTAGAAAAGGCCTTCAACATGCTTGACTGGGAATATATGTTTGCTGTGCTACGCAGGGTGGGATTGGGCTGCAGGATGCTGAGACTGATGAGACTACTCTACTCGGAGCCACTGACCAGGATCAGAATTGGCCGACTTATTTCCGACTCATTCACCATAAAAGTAGGCACATCCCAGGGATGCCCTTTCCCCATTGCTATTTGCACGGGTGATTGAGCGTTTGGCTCTCTGCCTCTGATTGTCGGGAAGAGACTGGGGCATTTCAATCAGTGCTGACTTGCCCTCTGTCCCTCCTAAGCAGATGACCTATTTCATAGATCAAAGATAGTCGGGTGGATGTGGTGGCACATATCATAAGTGCCCTAAAAAAACGCTTCAGGCATGCG
Organism: Lissotriton helveticus; assembly: GCF_964261635.1. Taxonomy (NCBI): domain Eukaryota; kingdom Metazoa; phylum Chordata; class Amphibia; order Caudata; family Salamandridae; genus Lissotriton; species Lissotriton helveticus. The sequence continues at coordinate 60,014,300 of NC_136069.1, read as the reverse complement.
GGTTAGCTGGGCAAAATCACATCTGATCCCACTGAGCTCTGCCTGGACTATGCATGACAAAGTAGTGAATTCTCACCAGATAATGTGGGAGCCCTCTACCTTCCAATTCCTAGGCATTAATACATCATTCCAGTAAAGATTTACTGAACGGGAATTTAATGCGGTGGTGTCCTCCCTTTGAGCCCAAATCATATTCTGGCGATCCCTCTTTCTCACAGTACAGGCCAGAGTTGCCCTTGCTAAAATGATAATGTTACCCATGCTTATTTATTATTTGGGTACTATTTGAGACCAGCAGCCTATTTCATACATTGAACACAATGCTGGAGTACTTGATCTGTAACAAAGGGCGGCGTAGAGTTGCCTTGACCAAAGTGCGACTTCTCAAGGAACAGGGAGTCTTTGGGGTCCTGGTCTTTGAGCATTATTACTTGGTGACACAGCTCCAGTGATTTGCTAGCTTGCCGGATGCCCACATCTTGCCCAAAGTGGGCTGGGCGCCCAAACTATTATCAGTGAACTTCTCATCCCTAAATCAGCCCTGCCAGAAGCCTCAAACATATTGGTGCTTGTTGCCCACAATAACTATTTTACAGCTATAGAGGTTTCTCCCAATGCCACACCATATGCTCCGGAGATTCTCCTGAAAAGTACACACAGTTTCCGGTGAACCCCTGGGATCTGCACTGCATGCGTATGGAAGAACTCTGCGATGTGCTGCACAGATGATTTGTTCCATGTTGACATTGTAATTACCTTTGACACACTGATGGAGCAAACTGGTATCCCAATGGGACAGTTCATAACACAGAGGACTTGTTGTAGAGCTGGGGTGCCTGCCTCTGTGTTATTACTGACACTGCAAGTTCCACGCAACCACTGCTTCAAGCACTGTTCACTATTGGGTCTGGCCGGAGATTCATCTTTTGGTTGGTTAGAGCCAATCTAGATCATTCCATGGCCCCAATAGCTACACTCTGCCATAAGTGGGAAAGAGATACTGGCCACTCTTTAACTCAAAAAGAATGGGACAGAATGCTGTTGCATCCACACAGAGCCTTCTGCAATGCAAGATTCCAAAGCATCCAACACAATGTTCTGCATCAAGCTTACCTGACCCTGACACGGTTCAGCAAAATGTACTCTACTGCTACTTTAGACTGCTCATGCTGCCACACTTCGAATGCGGACATAACACACATGTTTTGGGATTGCCCAAAGGCACAGACTTTCTTTACTGAGGTCTGCATAATACTCTTGTAAATCACTGGCAATTGCAAATTAAACTGCTTAGAATGCTGCAATTTGGTACTTTATAAACACCCCAAATCTATTAAGGCAAGAAGACTATTCCTATATGTAGCCCTTCTTTTGGCTAGGCTCTCAATTACAATGAGGTGGAAGGCACCATCTCTGCCTGGGGTAACCCAGTGGCACTAGACGATGATTCGCCGGGGGAAGTAGAATCCTTAGCCCCAAGATGTGAGGAGGCGCACAGACTCTGAAGGCGCCCAATTGCTTCCATATGGAACAAAGTGATTGTTTCATTCAACGATAACCCTAACGATGACTCTAGACCCCTTTAGACAGATTTATAAGCTCTATGATGTGATTGCTAGACGTGATCCTGCCTCAAAGAACCCATCAAACGGCCCTAGCTCTTGTTGGGATACCCTCACACGCGGCACATGAACTGGCGACCAGTGCTCCTGGACTCTGACACCACTCTGCCTCCACTCATATGACTTATACCACATGAGCAGGCTTACTAGTGTTTTTTAAAGTTGTGTTGCTTTATGTACTTCACAAATTTTTTTTTTGTTAGTGTCTTTTTGATTTTAGTATGATGCCCTGCCATGTTCTATGTCAACCAGAGCAAAACGAAAAGCCCAATAAAATTTGTTAAAAAAAAAAAGGCACCCCCCTCAATGCCACATTTATGTAAATTGGATTGGGGCGCTTGTGTGTGTGTGGGTGGGGGGAGGGCTGATGTTGGCCACCCATACTCCCAGGGGTATTTGGAGGGATTTTTAGTATTAAAGTGTCCCTGAAACTCTCTTTCAGCACATACCTTAGGTTCCATCATATTAATATGCACTTCATGCATAGAGGCTCCTCTTGCGCCCCCCTAGCCCAACTCCACCAGACTTCGGACTCTTGTTCCTTGTGGGAACTTGTAGATGTTATTAAGAGCTCCCATTGGGTTGGTACACAAGTGTGAGTAGTAACACAAGGATTTCCTTAATGCTGGAAGTGTGATGTAGTGCGAAGTAATGTTTTCAGGGTGCATGTATTGTCTAGATGCAACTTGAAGCAACCTTGGAATGGTAACCCAATGAAAAAAAATAGAAAATGTCATTTCAAAAAGACCCCTTCGAGCTAATGCCTTTGATTGCACATAAATTAAGCATTGACAAAATTAATGTCAGCGAGTTTCAGCAGGCACGTTACAAGCACTAGCAAAGCAAATTTGGCCAGCAAGTCTGATTGGCTTTGCCAGTGCTTGTTGTTTCCAGTTCCCGCTACTCCCTTTATGTCCAGTGGCTTCTGAGCGAGCACTGCTCATGTTCATGTTGTATTTGCGTTAAAAGAGGTAACCTCTTACATTGATAGTAAGCGGTGATGTTCTTGCTAAGGGTATTAGAGAGGCTTTGTGATAAGTTTCTCCACAGATAACTAGACAGCTTTTGCTGGCTGTGTTCTATTTTTCCTATTGTGTGTCAAACATTGTTGTTTATTGGCATTATAGAGAATATGATGCATCGTCTTTTCTTTTATTCGAAATATTAAAAAGTTTGCAACTAAAAAATAAAGTGACTTTCTTGATCTAATCTATTGTAATGTACAATTTTCATTTTGGTAAAATCTCACTATAGCAATGTTTCTCCTCTAGGCGCTTCCTTCGATAAGACCTCTGCAACTTGGGTGGCCCTGGCCCGTGTAGCTGGTCTTTGCAACCGTGCAGTCTTCCAGGCGAGCCAGGACACCCTTCCCATCCTTAAGGTGAGTAGAGGGCTAGATGGCATTGGACTTCTCAATGCTTCCACAATGGACGAATCAGGACCATTCTGACAGAAAGGATGGCCAAAATAAGTTAATAGCTTGCAGTGTTGGGTCTCTTGAGATGTTTGGCAAACATGTGTTTTTTCTCTTTGTAAAAAATGATTAGTAAAGGATAATTCTAATGGCAGATTAATCACCTTTAGAATATCCCCAGGTGCCAGACTGGATCTGGCATATTTTACGGCAGTGCTCCTGTGAACTGATAGGTGGCGCCCTGTGCCTCCACGGTGTCCCCCTGGCGGTGGTGGGGTGAGCAGTCTATAAGCCCCGCTCCTCCTTGCTGATGTCAGTTCCTTTCTTTATGTGTCCTCTGCAGCTCCCACACTAGCAAAAGGTGGATTCTGATCAGGAGAGGAGAAAGAGCATATGATGCTCGTGATCAGCCAATTGATTAATCATGTAAACCCTCTTCCATTAAAGAGGGTGAATAGGACGCTTACATTATTCCTGATGATGCTAGCCCAGAGCCAGCTCCTAATGACTCACCTCAGATGAGAACGGTGGCTGTTCCCGTAGCCTCCTGGAGAGCAGCCAAAGCGAGCTGTCCAATCTACCACTACATTTCTGTCACCCTTAGCCTCACTTTTAATGCCAAAAAGTACACTTGTATAGGACTTGGTATTGGTAGCTGCTCAGATCGCTTCAGTGGAAGGGAACGCCTATCCTTCTATGCTAAGGGGACGCAAGTTATTCTGTTGGTTGCTTAGATCTTGTCCAGTCAGTGTGTCATGATATGAAAGTCAAGACCTTCTGTTTGAGCATTTCTAATGTATTTTCAACCTAGAATTCCAGTTTTACTTTCTCTTCTCATAAAAATCACAAGCCTGCACTTTTACGTTGGCAGAGGCTTCTGAGAAGAAATCTATGTTTAAGGCTTGTAATGCTTGTGGAAGAAGATACATTTACCTAGATAATTTGAATATCAAGTGCCTTCACTGCTTGCACCATGGCAACAACCCTAAAAAATGTAACAATTGAAATATTTTCTCCACTAAGACATTTAAGGGCATGGAACGAAGGTTGGTTTGACAAACCTTGAAAAGAAGGCTGAAGTTTCCAGCTTTGCAATTCAGGAAAGAACATCTGAACCAGCTACAGAAAAGTCAAAGGAAATTTTTTTATAGCTTGCCTAATTACCCTCATTTACTCATGGTATGGGCCAGGAAGTTGTTGGCAGCTGGTGTCAGGCAACATGAGAATGAGCTCCCTAAGAAACATACTCCAAAAACCATAGGCCTTTGTCTCCAGGGTCAGAATGACTACTGAAGAAGGGTGGTACCAATTCGGTCAGGTGCAAAATTGTTGAAAATTAAGACGAGGATGGCGATGACATAGCCATTTTAATTGCTGAAATCATGGAGGACGAAGGCAAGACAACATTCCACGCCATCAGCGAGGGGACACCCATTAAAGTCAACACTGCTGAAGAAACCACCACAGTTGATAGCCACTGCTCCTTCCTTGAGGACCCATCCATCAATGGCGACAATGTTGTGGTCCATGGTGCCTTCATACTCTTTGACAAAGCACTCAATCATGAGCGATACCTTCACAATGGCAGATTTACAGCCATCGATGGCCCATCCATCCACAAGCACTTCATCAACAAGCGTACAGTCAATGACAGATGTTATACGCCCACCTCGAGATCTCTCAGTTCCAACTGTTGTTTTTTTGGTGTTATCAGCTCCTGAAGCTTCTCCTTTGTCATCTGTTCTGCCCCTAGAATCCCTGATGGTTTCATCAGTGCCACCGTAGGAGGGAAATCGTACTGTAGGCATACTCGAGGCAGGAGAGTGATGTCAAGCATGATGAACAGGATATGGAGTAAATCAATTTTTCTTTAATAATGAGTAGGTTCAGTCAGAGAAGCAAGGAGCCACAAAATATGCCAACATACATACTTTATATGTGGATATTAAAGATGCAGATGAGGAGGAAAGGCCCAATCGAATTAAGCATAGACGTCAAACTGATATACCCTCAATAAGATGACACTGGTTTCAGTGTGATCAGGGACATTTGCCTTCGATGCCTCTGGTCCAGATGCCACTTGATTTTCTCTCTTCCTTGGAGGACATGGTGCAAGATATTTATCAGAAATTGTCACCAGAAACCCCAGTGTCATAGCACTGTGATCCAGTGTCAACACACAGTCTTGAATTCTGCATCCTTTTTCACCAACAGTGCAATAACAATAGCAGAATTCCTATGAAGCCCTCTCTAAGGGTGCTGACAATTGGTAGTGACTGCGATGATCCAGGCGCTGAAAATGACAATCACCAAGAAGGCAGCTTGAGTCAAGATGATGATAATGATGAAGATGATATATCTGCAGCTTTCGATGCTGGAGATGATGAGGCAGAAGCTTCTGCAGGTAGCCATAAAAATACTCCTGCCAAAGACTCTCTTCATCATACCGGATGGAGCAAGCCAAAACCAATGCTGAGAGATTCTCTGCTGAATAATAGCAACAGCTTCCCTAGCAAGAAAATAGTTCACTTCTGTTTTCAGATCAATGTTGGGAATGAAGTCTTCTCGCATTCCATTAATTTCAAATTGCCATCTGCGCGTGAGACCATTGCAAGATCAATTGAATGCACAATGGATGCAAACTCAGGGATCTTTCGAAATACAGTCACAATTACCCAAGATTGAGACTAGTGATGGCATAGTGGGGAACTATAGAAGATATCCCTTGGGCCTAGCATTCATACCAGTACATCCCCATTTCATAATGACAACGCTAGCATATTGTTGCACAAATCTGTTGGGGGCATTTTAATCTGGTGACTCTTTTACTCGCATTGTGTTTTATCTTGGAGGCATCTTTTGCAGAAGGCACTTTTGACATTCTAACCGTTCCGAACTCACTGGATTTATCAGATTAACCTTCTACTATTTTAAACTGTGAAGCTTTCTTTTTCAGATGCAATATCACAGGTATCTATACTACTCAGGATGTCTGAGCTATAGGCCCCCCGGGCCCAAGGCTACTTTTTTAGATAATATATGTAATATTGACATTAGTGTTCAATATTCGAATTACACCATTTTAAGGGATTTCAGTATTCTCTTGGAAGACACGAATGATGAAGAAGCAGTCCTGTTATAAGAATCTCTGCGTTGTTTTAAGCTGAAACACAGAGTAAAGTTTGCCAAACATAAGCTAGACAAATTTTAGATGGCATCTTTTCAAATGATCCCAACCTTAGATGTGATGCCGTGCTGCCTTTGATCTGGTGCGATCATGTGGCAGTTGAGTTTAGCCTAAATATTCTGACACCATCTCAAGGCACCAAAACATTAGTGCAGAGTAAAACCATTCACTTATGGAATAAGATAGACAAAAGGACCCTGGCGGAGAACCTTGATTTGACTAAACCCGATCTTGGCAGTGAGCCTGATGTAGCGGCAGCAAGTTATCATGAGTGGCTGAGTAGGGAAGCCTTGAAACAAGCACCAGTAATAAAGTTAAACTCCACGGGAAGCTATTGATGAATGTATAAAAATAATTCTGGATGAAAAGTCCAAATTTCACATTGACAAAATCGAATCGAACTCCTCAAAGGAACTTTTGAAAATAGTCTAATCTCTCTCAAGTCCATACTTTCTTCTAGTCACCACCCTAGCCAGGAATTTTGTGATATTGTGATAGACTGGATAACTTTAAAAAATAAATAAAGTCGAGAGTGTGTACAGGCCATTGGATTCCTCCTGTTGTTTATTAACCCCAAATCAAGAGCCCTTAACCTTGGGCTCTAGGAAATCTGAGTTGCATGAGTTTCCACTACTGACCATTGACTAAATGATTAAGTTTATTGGTCAAGTAAAATTTGGAGCTCCTTCTGATTCCTGCCCGCTTAAGATTGTACAAGACATTACAGACAGTCTTGCACCAGTCTTGACGACTCTACTGAATGTCTTCATTACAGCAGGTATTTTCCCATCCAACTGGAAAAAAGATCTCAATCCTACCTTTGCTAAAAAAAAACCTTGGTGAACCCTAAGAAGGAAAAAAAATTCCATCCAATCTCTTGACTTCTATTCCCAGATAAGCTCCTCGAAAAACATTTCAGTGCTAGCCTATCTGGTTACCTGGAAGCGTACCATTTTCTGGATAATGCACAATACGTTTCAGATCTGGTTTTAGCACAGAGACAGCTCTGAATGCTGTCTCGGAAGAGATCAGAGCCATTAAAGACAACGCTGGAAGAACGGCTGTGGTCCTTTTGGACTTCTGCATTGCTTTTGACACAGTCATACTGTTCTGTTAGAAAGTCGGACTGAAATTGGGACAGCTGGATCAGCACATGACCTTATCACCTCTTTCTTAAGAGATAGAGAGCAGACTGTGGCCCTTGGGGAATTTAATTTAATCCAATTCTCTCCCTTTTGGGGTCCTCAGGGGTCTTAGCTCATCCCTACTCTATTTAACATTTATGTAGCACCGTTGGCAAAGTTGATCCATTCGTACGGCTTTGCTACAGTAGTTTATGCAGATACCCAGATTGTGGTACCGGACCAAACCAATTTGGATGAGATTGCAGATTTAATAAATGTATGAATGCCATTGTCAATTAGATGGCTATTAATTGTTTAAAACTAAACTCAGAAAAAACAGAGGTTCTTATCTTTGGAAAGGAGTCCACCTTCTAGGGTCACTCATGGTGGCCACAAAGCCTGTCCTTCACCCCAGAACCAGTCACCAAGGTAAGAAACCTTGGGGTCATTTTTGATGTCGATCTATCCTTTAGGGGACAAATTAACAATTTATTGCTTCCCACTGCTTAGGTCTCTGAGAAAGGTGCTGCCTTCCATTCGTTTTCAGCTCCAGAAATTAGTAGTTATAGCCCTTGTCCTATTAGGATTGACTCTTGTAATGCCGTGTACATGGGCATTCAACAATCGGCAGTCAAAAAGCTTGAGATGTTGCAGAATCCCACTGCTCGCCTCCTAAAGAAACTTCCCAAAACATAAGTCAGTTTAAAATGCTTTAACAGAAGCTTTCTGAGGAAAAAACAGTGGCTTTCAAAGCACTCTGCCTAGCTCATAAGGTATTGTATGGTGCTGGACTTAACTGTCTTTCAAAAAAAAAATCAGGTGGTATCAACCAAATAGAAATCTGAGATCTGCTGTCCCCAGGATAAAGATAGTTTCCTGGGGTGGTCGCAGTTTTGTCTAAAACACCTGTCAGATGTAGAGAAAACTGACATTCCACCTTAAAAACCAATCAAATCGTCTTAGTTTTTGGAAACAGCTGAAATCTTGGCTGTTTTCTTTATCTTTTTAACTTGTTGAACCCCCGATCTGTTCATCTCAGTGTGTTCTTTGACTATTAGGGCCCGTGGGTATTTGTGCACTGTAGAAATTAAATTCATTCATTCATTGATTCAATGGACGCTTCTCTGGAGGGTTGGGGAGCTTACCTTTAAAACGTTGAAACAGAAACTGGTCTTCTCGTGGTGCAAAGATGCACATCAATCTTCTAGAGATGAACTTTCAAAGGGCGGAAAATAGGCTGATTCCCTGCAAAACTGTGCCACAATTGGAGACTAAATCATCAGTAGTTACTCCAAAAGTTTCAGACAGTTGGAGAAATCTTGATCTATTTGCAGCTCTCTAGAACACAAAATGCAGAATGTATGCAAGCAGGTTTCCTTAGAAAAAATCTTGGGGAAACGCATTTCTTCTAGCCTGGACAGGAATGTTCGCTTATGCTTTTCCTCCTTTCCATCTAATTCCCAAGGTTATTTGAAAAATGAAACATGAACTGTGCCGCCTCTTTCTGATAGATCCAGGGTGGCCAAAACAATATTGGTGCACAGAGCTTCTCCTCCTATCAGAATGTCCACACATTTAGTTCAAACCTACAGATAACCTAATTTCCATGAACAGTGGTCATATTGTTCACCCACAAATATAGTTGCTCAACCTATCAGCTTGGCTCCTCACAACGATGAATACAGATAATGAATGTACCAGAGGAATGTAAGACAATTCTTGAGCAGTCTCGAGTGGATGCCACAAGTACATCCTATAAAGCGAAATCGAAAACATTTTGCAATTGGTGTGTAAATAACAATCTACACCCCTTTACATCCTTACCTACTCCACCTTAATCTGCCAGCTATATCAAGATTTTTGAGACAAAGAGGTGAAGTCTGTTTATAGTCTAAGAGACTAATCAAGGAATGAATTCATGAAAGATCTTTTTAGAGTTTATCCTTCTTTAAAGAATCCTCCAGTGACCTGGTACTTAAATACGGTTCTGTCACAGCTCATTAAACGTCCATTTGAACCTGTTCATAAGGCTGACATAAAATATATATCATGGAACTTGGCCCTTCTCTTGGCCCTGCCTCAGCTAGGAGAATAAGTGAAATACAAGCTTTTATGGTTAATGGACCTTGCTTGCAATTCAAAAGATGCCGGAGTGATATTAAGAACTAATGCTAAATTAATTTTGAAAGGTCCAACTTCGTTTCACTTGAATGAGCCAATGGTGTTAACGCCATTCTTTAAAAAGCCTTCGTCCACTGCTGAAAGAGCCCTACATTCTCTGGTTGTCAAATAATGTTTAATGTTTTATATAGACAGAACAAGGGCTTTTACAAAATCTGAACAGCTTCTTATATCATTTGCCTTGCCTAAAAATTTTACGCTTTAATACGGACAGTATAGCTCGATGGGTATCTGCAGTCGCTGCCTGTTGCCTCGACAAAGCAGGAAGGCCATTGACAGCAAAGGTTAAGGCACATTCTAGAAGATAAGTGGCCAGATCGACAGCCCTGTTTGCAGGAGTTTCTTTACCGGACATTTGCAGAGCTGGCATGTTGACTAATGTCCATGCCTTCCCCAAACATTATTGTTTGGATTCTTCGTGGAAAGCGGATGCCACAGTTGGGCAAACAGTATTTTGTCATCTCCTTCAGAAGGTACAAAATATTTTCTTTTGTACATGTCAAGTTATACAATGTGTTTCATGTGTTATATTTGAAATAAGGCATGTTAGTTTTATCTTTCTAGTTGCCTTCTTATGTCATGGTTTCTGGAGTTTCACTTGAGATGGAAAAGAGAGGATGTTCTACGAATCATGAAGAAGGGATGATCCTCTCTGACAGCCTGTTCAGGGTGGTTCAGGATACAGCTACCCTAGCCATTGCTGATATTTGCTACAGTGTCCCCATCGGGTGGCGTTCTTCGCTCATGCTTACCTTTGACATTACATGCTTAACAACATTTTTTGAAGTTTCCTTTGAGGGACTCTTCTTTGTTTGGACCACAACTGACAAGGAAATTCAAAAATGAAAATGGAGGCAGAGACCGTAATATCAGTGGGTCTGGAAAAGAGATGGGAATGTCCTTGTGTTAGTTTCAAAGGCTGATCAAAGGGTAAGCAGCATGTGTACATCCTTTCTGGAAACACCAGCGTCAAGGATAAAAGCAGGAGCATCTGCAGTCGTTCCAGCTGCAAATATTCACTTGTGGAAGAGGATCTGGTTGGCAGACCTCTGCAGCCGCTAGAAAGGCTCCAGCAAAACAATGACTCTCTTCTTCTGCCCACACCATTAAAACACCATTAAACAACCTATCTACCTATCTACCTATCTATCTATCTACCTATCTACCTATCTACCTATCTATCTATCTATCTAGTAGGTAGGTAACAACAAGGAACAGGTATGTGCTAGGTATTGTGCAGAATGGGTACAAAATCAGGTTTTCCAGTTTGCCTCCACAGATTTCACCAAAGGGGATGAAAACATTATGTTCGAGGCATATGGGCTGCAGATGGTACATTTATGAATAGATCGCCATCTGGTGTTGGGCTCGGATGATTGCACTTGTTTTTCTCTTGGAGAAGTCTTTGTCGTCACGAGATCGATGACTCCTCCTTTGGGTGCTAGTGCGCATGGGCATCGGCTCCATCCTTAGATTGTTTTTTTCCGCCATAGGGTTCGGATGAGGATCGAAGCGCTCCGGATCGACTTCGACAAAGAAAGTTATATTCGGCGCGTATTCCCTTTCCAATTCGACGGTATTGTTATCGAACGCGGCTACACTTCCATTTCGACGCGTTTCGACGTCAACAACAAGATTTCCAACTGCTACGTCGACGAGACCAAGAGGCCCATCTCGACGTAGTCCAGCCCGGAGTCCATGGAAAGGACTCCATTCAAAAAATGTCCAACGTGTGGTGCTAAGTTTCCACACAAGGACCTACACGAGGTGTGCAACCTCTGCTTGTCCCCTGAACACGAATCCAGGGACTGTGAAGCCTGTGCGGCATTCTCCTCCAAGTCGACGATTAGAAACCGTCGAGCCCGAAGACACGAGGTATCGAGAATGCAGTCACAGGCAATCCCGGAGCTGTTCGAGGACCAGCACCCCGAAGAGGAGGAAGAAGAGGAGGACGAGGCAGGGTCAGAAGCGGACGAGTCCGAAGTCGAGGAGATCGACGTTCAGCAAACCGTGAGTGACGACGTCCCTTTACCAAAGAACAGACCCCGCACGGTGTCGACCCCGCCTTCGAGCCCGGTCAGACAACCGAAAAAAGTTTCAGACGCCCCGCCTTCGGGCCCGGCAACGAAACCGAAACCGAAACACTCGGTCTCCCACCATGGTGGATCCGAAAAACGGCCCACCTCGACATCGACACCGAAGCTCCATACAAAGGAAAGCTCGAAGTCGAAACAGTCCATGTTGAAACCGAAACATGCTTCGACGTCGAAGACAACCTCGACACCCAAGAAATCCTCGACACCGAAAACATCGGATCCGAATAAACGTTCGGTGCTGAAAACACAAATGGACAGTCAGAAGAAAAAGCACCTTTCGGAGCCAAAAACTTCGGTACCGACACAGGAGCATCAAACCGATCCTAACCAAAAGACTCTGTTTATTGATCCACAAACTGGCAAGGTAGTGACAGAACTACCTAAAAAGAGGAAGAATGAACAGTTGGACGACAAAACTCCTCCTCCTAAGAAGAGAACAATGGGGACGAATACAACTCCTCCCCTTTCTCCACAACCTAGAGACACACCCTCTTCTCCTCTTCCTCACAATAGGCCAACTACTCCTTTCACACCACGCTCATCTACACCTATAGCAGACGTAGAAAGTGACACAGGAGAGGGAGAACATCCTAGGGATGATGAAGACACAACCCCAGAGGATGCAGACCCATGGGAAGATTATAATGTAGGGTCAGATAATGATAACGACTCTGAACTGTATCCCTCAAAACCTTCACCACCTGATGATAATACAGGTTTTGCACAACTAATCAATAGGGCAGCAAAATACCACAAGGTAGAGCTACATGCAGAACCTCAAATAGAGGATTTCCTGTTAGAAACACTACCTGCTGCACAAAGAACATCAGGAACACTACCAATGCTTAAGGGTCTCCTCAATCACACATCAGAAATATTCAAAGACCCGGTGAGGGCTAGGGTATTAAACCCAAGAATTGATAAAAAATATAAGGCCGCTCCAAAAGACCCAATTTTTATCAAGGGACAAATTCCTCTGGACTCACTAGGGGTCACAAACGCTCATAAGAGAGCAAACTCTTTAACTACAGGAGAAGCTCCACCTCCTGACAAAGAGTCTAAGCTAATAGATGCCTCCGGCAAGAGAGTAGCATCACAAGCGGCAAACAGCTGGCGCATAGCTAATACGCAAGCGCTACTTGCAAGGTATGACAGAGCTCATTATGATGAATTAGAAAAACTCATCACGCATCTCCCTAAAGAACATCAAAAGAAGGCAGATCAACTAATACAAGAGGGAAAGATAATAACTAATACTTCCATTAAGTGCGCCCTAGACGCAGCAGACACGGCAGCTAGATCCATAAACACAAGCATCATGCTAAGAAGACATGCATGGCTCAGAGTTTCAGGGTTCAAACAAGAGGTACAAACATCATTATTGAACCAACCTTTTGATGAGAAAACACTTTTCGGCTCAGGGACAGATGAGGCCTTGGAAAAGATGAAAAAAGATACGGAAACGGCTAAATCAATGGGAGCATTGCAACAGCCAACCCAAAGAGGTTCCTTTCGTAGGTCCACCTATAGAGGAGGATCCAAAAATACAGGTACAAGCCAGCAACCAACCTCTTTTACACCGACATCACCCAGAGGTAATTCTAGAGGCAGTTACAGAGGTAACAACAACAAGGGTAGAGGTCGCGGAAACAACAACAACCGCAACTCTCCAACCCCAAAGCAGTGACTTCATACAGCTCCCCCCAGACCATATAACACCGGTCGGGGGACGCCTATCACAGTTCCTACCTGTCTGGGAAAACATCACATCAGACAGGTGGGTGAGACAAATTATCCAACATGGTTATTGCCTGGAACTCACAGCTACCCCACCAAACATCCCCCCCAAGCAGCGTCCAATGAGACAAGATCACCTAACACTGTTAAAACAAGAAGTACTATCCCTGCTAGAAAAGCATGCCATAGAGAAGGTTCCACAACACCAACAAGGAACAGGAGTATACTCCCTATACTTCCTAATCCCCAAAAAAGACGGGTCTCTAAGGCCAATACTAGACCTCAGACCTCTCAATGCATACATAAATTCGGAACATTTCCACATGGTCACGCTCCAACAAGTGCTTCCTTTACTGAAGAAAGGGGACTTTCTTTCTACACTGGATCTAAAAGACGCTTACTTTCATATCCCCATTCACAAAGCCCACAGGAAATTCCTCAGGTTTGTGGTAGAAGGACAACATTATCAGTTCAAAGTCCTTCCGTTTGGTGTCACAACGGCACCAAGGGTGTTCACAAAATGCCTAGCAGTGGTTGCAGCTCATCTAAGAAGACAACAAGTACATGTCTACCCTTACTTGGACGACTGGCTAATAAAGGCCAAGTCACAACAAGAATGTCTTCAGAACACACAAAAGACAATTCAGCTGCTGCACCAGCTAGGGTTTACGGTGAACTACACAAAGTCACACCTGCAACCAAGCAAGGTTCAACAATATCTAGGGGCTCACAATTCAGACTAGAAGCAAAATTCTATACATGAGGCTGACCATGCTGGGGATAGCCGATTTCAATCCCGTTTGGGCCCGAAACGGGGAATCCATAACGTGCAGATTGTGTACCTATAAGAGGGAATCCTGGCTGCACCTTCTCTGTTGCTGCCCAAACCTCAACAACGACCGCCGGCGACTGCTGCGCCCAATCTGCCTCAGCACGAATATTAAGTCTTGTAGCGAAGCATCAGCACTATGTCTGTCTAATACCAGCACAATGATCCTGGCAAGACTGGCGAAATTCATCCACCAAATCAGGCTGGCCTTAAAAGCTGTGGGCCACAGCGGACGGGATCCATTCACGCAGCTCCAATGTCAGTGTCCCATTTGCACGTCCCCTTCCAAGAAAACAATGCAACTAGTAAGAAACTCAATGCACCATCGATAGTAGCTTACACGCTCACCTGCAACAGACTAACTCCGAGGCACATAAGTTGGGGAACGGACAATCATGTGGGTCTCAGTCACTCGAATAATACTTAATTGCTAGTAAAGGATGGAACTAATCACAGTTCTGATTTTAGCACTAGCTATTAAACGTAGTTTTTTTTAAGCATCTATTTTTTATATATACAGAAATTGTTTCATTGTTGATTTTACTGTAACGATTTTAATTAATTATACAGTCAATAAAATTGTTAGGGGCTACTATAGACACAGAAAAAGCCAAAGTATACCCCAATCCAGTCAGGATCCAAACAATGCTTACAGTCATTCAAAGATTCCAACCACAACACTCACTAACAGCGGGAGTGTTCATGCAGCTGTTAGGGATGATGTCATCCTGCATACTGCTAATACCATATGCCAAACTACAGATGCGTCCGCTACAAGAATGCTTAGCGACACAGTGGAATCAGGCTCAAGGACAGATTACAGATCTGGTGTTGGTAGACGACCGCACACACCGCTCTCTGAAGTGGTGGAACACAACAAACATTGCCAAGGGGCGGTCGTTCCTAGAACCAATTCCACAGGTGATAATAACAGCGGATGCATCGCTCACCGGATGGGGAGCGCATATGGAGAAATATACAGTAAAGGGAAGATGGAGTGTGCAGGAAAAAAGACTGCACATCAATCATCTAGAACTACTAGCAGTGTTTCTAGCATTGAAAGCCTTTCAAATGCATGTTATCAACAAAGCAGTCCTGATCAAAACAGACAACATGACAGCAATGTATTATATTCAAAAACAGGGGGGGACGCACTCTCTCCAACTATCCAGACTAGCGCAGGAAATCTGGAGATGGGCCATTCCTCAAAACATCTATCTATTAGCCGAACACCTACCAGGAGTTCAAAATCAGATAGCAGACATCCTAAGCAGACAGTCAGAACAAATACACGAATGGGAACTGCACCACCAAATACTGCAACCATTCTTCCGAAGATGGGGACAACCAGAGATAGATCTCTTTGCCACTCATCAGAACGCAAAATGCCAAAGCTTCGCATCCAGGTACCCACACCACCTGTCGCAGGGCAATGCGTTATGGATAAATTGGTCCAACAAATTTGCATACGCTTTTCCCCCTCTCCCACTAATCCCATTAGTGGTCCGAAAGCTGCAACAACACTCAATGACCATGATACTAGTAGCACCCACGTGGGCAAGACAGCCGTGGTTCACCACGCTCCTGCAACTCTCACAAGTGCCACACCAAAAGCTAAGAATTTTACCCATGCACCTTACACAGAACCATGGAGAAATAATGCACCCAGATCCCAAACAACTGAACCTAGCGATCTGGCTCCTGAAATCCTAGAATTTGGATACTTAGATCTACCCCCAAATTGTATGGAGATCATTAAACAGGCAAGACGCCCCACCACCAGAGCATGCTACGCAGCTAAGTGAAAAAGGTTTGCTATATACTGTACCAGTAATAACATCAACCCTCTGGACGTATCAACAAAAGAGATTATTTGCTATTTACTACACTTACAGCAATGTAATCTTGCGTACACATCTATCAGAGTACATCTAGCAGCTATAGCAGCGTACCTACAAAACAGGCAACACCTATCCCTGTTTAGAGTGCCAGCAATCAAAGCCTTCATGGAAGGCCTTAAAAGAGTCATTCCACCAAGATTACCACCTTCCCCGGTCTGGAACCTCAACGTAGTACTCACCAGACTAATGGGACCACCCTTCGAACCTATGCATAGGTGTGAAATACAATTCCTTACATGGAAGGTGGCCTTCCTTATAGCCATTACCTCCCTCAGGAGAGTAAGCGAATTACAGGCATTGACAATACAAGAACCATTCCTACAGTTACACCAGAATAAAGTGGTTCTTAGGACAAACCCAAAGTTCTTGCCCAAAGTAATTTCAGCATTTCACATCAATCAACCAGTGGAACTACCAGTCTTTTTCCCAAAACCACAGACGGTAGCAGAAAGGGCCCTACACACATTAGATGTCAAGAGGGCAATATTGTACTACATAGAAAGGACACAAAATTTCAGGAAAACTAAACAACTATTTGTAGCGTTTTCCCCAACACATAAGGGCAATCCTATCTCAAAAGCAGGCATCGCCAGATGGATTGTAAGATGTATACAAATATGTTACATAAAAGCAAAGAGAACATTAGCTGTTCCTCCTAGAGCTCATTCTACACGTAAGCTAGGAGCATCTATGGCATTCTTAGGAAACATTCCCCTAGATGACATATGCAGAGCAGCAACTTGGTCTACACCACATACCTTCAAAAAACACTACTGTGTTGATGTGCAGGCTACACAACATGCCAGAGTGGGCCAAGCTGTATTAAAAACTTTATTTCAAACGGTTGCGACAGACACGGGTGACCACCGCTAGGGCGGTAACTGCTGTATAATCTATTCATAAATGTACCATCTGCAGCCCATATGCCTCGAACGGAATATGCTACTTACCAGTATGCATCTGTTCTTGGCATAGAGGGCTGCAGAGTGGTACATGCCCTCCCTACCTCCCCGGAAACCTGTGTCTGTCCCAACATTATCTCATTTAGATACACTTACATGGGCATCTCTTTCTGTATTCTATTACACTACTCCATCTAACCCTACTATGGCAAAACAATCTAAGGATGGAGCCGATGCCCATGCGCACTAGCACCCAAAGGAGGAGTCATCGTTCTCGTGACGACAAAGACTTCTCCAAGAGAAAAACAAGTGCAATCATCCGAGCCCAACACCAGATGGCGATCTATTCATAAATGTACCACTCTGCAGCCCTCTATGCCAAGAACAGATGCATACTGGTAAGTAGCATATTCCTTTCTGGACTGGTTGGTTTATGAAAGTCAATCACTTCTGGAGGAGCATGCAAACGAATCTGTTCCCAAACAGCAATGGCACACAGGCATCTATTCACATTATTTTCTAATCAAGTAGGGCCCCAAGCAGGTATTTTGTCTTTTACTAGATCTCAAAAGATGAGCAAATGAGTGAAGAGGACGACATTTAGGATGTTGGCTCTCCATCAAATCTTTCCTCACTTGCAGAAAAGTTCAGTGGTTGTGTGGGTTAGATCTTCAAGAAGCTTACTTTCATGTACCCATTTGTGTCACATTGAGTCATTTTCTACGTTTCAGGATTGGAAAGGGAGATTACTAATACAAGGTCCAATACAAGGTCCTACCATTTGGGCTGAAGTCAACTCCCTGAGCTTTTTCGAAGTCTACAGTAGTGTCTCCATCTCAGAAAATTGGCTGATGGATGCATCTCCTTGTCAATTAGCCCTAGTGTGATGACTAATTTCTGGCCCATCTCTATTCTCCCTTTGACCACTAAAATTCTTGAAAAACTGTCAACCATCAACTTTCAGAATATTCTCTTGAATAAATCTCAAGCTAAAACATGGAATTCCTTTTAGGTTATCTCTGTGTCAGACACCATCCATTATCCATTTCGGGGCGATATTGGGTGGGTCCAGGCACGCTACCTGGTGTAAGAAGACAGAACCTATACTGACACAGTACCAGTGCACTAGCACAACTCAGTGATAGCAGTCAAGCACAGAGAAATATAACATACAAAATAGGAGGGGGCTCCTGCAGCTGTATAGAGCACCCACAGCAGTTCCCACAACAAATTGACATGTCTTCTATGCACTCCAACAATTCCACAGCTATAGAATTCTCTTCGGAAGCAGTTGAGACAAAGGGCTTCCTTCAAACCCTTCAGAAGACAACCACGGTCTCATCTGTTCAAAGCTTTCTTCACCCAGAGCTGGTGATCCTCCCTGTCACTGAACTCTTGAGTCTGACTCAGACTGAATGCTTAACCTGTTTGTTGTCATGTTTTATTTCATATTATACACACACACAAGCTATGTGGTGAATATTAATTGTCCGTACAACTTGGATGGGCTGATTAACACATGTACACTGCATGGGGAAGGCTATTGGCGTGTATTGATACTGTGTACTTACGAATATGTACCACTGTACTGCATTATCGCTGACATACTACCTGTAAAATGTCAACCAAAACCGAATAAACAAATTTAAACAAAAAAAATACACACACACAAGCATGGGTTGCACGTGCAAAGTGTTTAAAAAGCTATGATAAATAAACTAAACAACTACTTTTTGGAGATGTAATCATGTTGCTTTCTTTTTGCCTTTACTTAGAGGTCTGTGGCCGGTGATGCGTCTGAATCTGCGCTCCTGAAGTGTATCGAGTTGTGCTGCGGGTCTGTCAAGGAAATGAGGGAGAAGAACACCAAAGTGGCCGAAGTCCCCTTCAACTCCACCAACAAGTACCAGGTAGGAAAACATCACTAGTGACAGTCTCTGCCTGAACTGATCATGCTGCTGTCTTTTGCCAGGTACTGGCATGAGAAGATGTTTTAAAGGCTTCGAAGAGTCAATGGAGAAAGACTGTAGAAGTAGTTGTCTTCATTGCCTCTGGCATCTCATACCAATTGACCAATTGCACACAGTGGCAGTGTGGGAAGTTGCAAATATTTCCTCTCTAAACCAAGTTTTATGTAGCAATTAAGAGTTGTTCCACATCCTACGCTCAAATTAAAGAACCTCAGATGACTGGTCAATAGTTTCATAATGATGTGTGGGGATGTCCTCAGATGACTGTTCAGTAGCTTCGTACTGTTTTGTATTATCCAACATCTCTTGAGGAACAGGAAGATGTGCGAGAATGTCCTCAAACGGCAGGTCATTAGCTTCCTGCTGTTTCATATTAACAGACTATATCTTGAAGAACAGGAAGATGTGTGATGACATCCTCAGGTGCAGGTTTGAATCAGCCATTATTATCTCATTTACATATCCAGAATCTGAATGGATGTGAGACTTCAAATTCACTGTGTGAATACTCTGCAGTTGTAACCTTTGGGCAAGCATTGCCAATGGAAAGGGTGAGTGCTTTGCTTGGACATTGGCATTGATGTGGGTCATTGGCAGGCGACTCACTAAAACACAGGCCCTGGAGTTACAGTGCAGAAAAACTCTTAATCGCTATATACAACAGTGAGCTAAAGTGGGAACTGGGACATATCTACAAGAAAATGAAACAGTAGTTGTTGGCAGTAGAATTCATACTGTGTGTGCCCGGATGGGCAATGGGACAGCAACTACTGGTCGCTAATAGCTAGTTATAGTTAGGACCATGTTTCCGTAGGAAAGGCCTTTTTACCTTGCCTATAACTGTGGTGCCTTTTGATGAATCTTCACAAAACTTTCCCCAAAAAATGCCCTTGTGATTCTACTTGTGCATGGAATGTTTCGGGCGATTATTCATTTAAAAAAGTGTTTTTTCCATGTTAACTTCCATAGAGATTTTAGACACCATTACAGACCGAACTGCTAGAGGGGAATTACATCAAATTTGGCAGAAAGGTAGCACTTGGGCCAGAAAGAACCCTTTTTGTTATTTGATGTAAATCTGTTCAGTAGTTTTGGAGATATTAAATGAAATCAAATTTGTTTATGTTGCGGTGCGAACCCTCCCAATCTAGTGCAGCGATTTGATTGGCTGCCAACACTTCAACCAGGAAGTGTTGGAAGCCGAGTCCCCCCCCCAATTTTTTTTAAAAAGGAAAAGGGACAGAGCAGGAATACCCTGACCCCCTAGCTCTCTTCCTGGGTTCCCCTGGGACACAGACGGAGCGAGGAGTGGCTGTTTGTGGGTGTATAAGACGTGCTTTGGGGGTGTGAGTGGTTCTGTGGGCGATATCATCTGTGATGTCATGTCATGAATGATGTAATATGTGAGGTCACAAGCAGTGCATTGGGGTGGCATAAGTTATATGTAGCTCAAGTAACTATAACTGCTGAATTTCTATGGTTTTGTACAAGTGAAATATGTTCCTAACTATAACCTCCCTTTAACCTTTGGTTTTTTTCAGTGAATTTTAAAGGTTTTTTAAATTCTATTTCGTTACTATAACATCCATGTAACCTTTGTTTTTTTCAGTATATATATACATATATATATATAAATATATATATATATATATATATATATATATATATACACACACACACACACACACACACACATACACGTGTTACCATCCTTGTGGGGACTATGTGTGAATACCAGCCTTGTGGGGACTAACCTTTCCCAATGTTTTTAAAATACACTAATAACAGAAAAATGTTAAGAAAAAATTCATTATGCAGGATCCTGCTTCAAATTTGCAAATATATTGTTATTTAATCGTGCGCACAGCACCATCCTTGTGGGGACTTGAACACGTGCTACCATCCTTGTGGGGACCTAGTCCGTAATACTATTTGTGATTGAATACAGTCAAAGGTACATGGCTAAATGTTTATTTTATCAACAATATACACAAACAACATTATAATCTATTCATATATGAATTGCTACTATGTACTAGGGGTATACATTAAAGACAGATTCTGTTAATGTGGCAGAAAATATCATATCACGCTTAAAGAAAGACCCTTAAAGCTGTATTTAACCTATTTATTAGTGCTTAAAATCTTTGGAGATAAGGGAACAAACACATAAAGAAATTCACATATGGAACTAAGGAATATGGTCAAGTGGAACCCAGAGCTTGATTAGTTGCTAAAAGTTTGCCAAAATAGATGTTCAAGTCCCCACAGAGATAGTGGGTGAAGATCATTGTGTTTAAGTCTCCTTAGCAATAGTGGGCACATTCAAAGCTTAAATCCCATTATAAAGAGTGTGATGCTAAGGATGTTCAAGTCCACACAGAGGTTGTGTGTATTTATAGGAATGCTCAAGTCCCCACAGAGATGGCATGGTAGTACAGCGATGTGTAAGTCCCCACAGAGATAGTGTGTTATCATAGAGATGTTCAAGTCCCCACAGGGATGGTGTGTTGTTACAGTGTTGTTTAAGTCCCCACAAATATAGTGTGCCTTTATACGATGTTTAAGTTCCCACAGAGATAGTGCATGCAGGTGATTGTGTTTAAGTCCTCATTAAAATAGGGCCCAATTCACAAAGGTAAACTTAACAGTCTAACTTTACTACTTTTCAGTGTTCACAGAGGTAAATTTAGACCAAAAGTCTAACTTTACTACATTTCAATATTCACAATGCCCCATACAGAGAATGTGAAGCTGATGATGTTCATGTCGAAGCAAACACAAGGAGATGATGGACGGAGTGCTGAAACCTTTCAGTCACTTACCCCCAGTCACAGATCTGGGTTGAAACCATCATCGTTCTTTAGCTTACTTCGTCACCCCAGTTCAGACCCAGCTATACCCCAATCAGTCTTGACCCTGTGCCTCATGGCAACAGTCCAACCTGAACTGCGAAGCCCCACAGAGATTATATATTTTTATAGTGATGTTCAAGCCCCCAAAAAGATAGTGTTTTATTATCGTTTTTTGTGTTTCAGTCCTCATTAAAATAGGGCCTTATTCACAAAGGTAAAGTTAAACACAAAATCTAACTTTTCTACTTTTCAGTTTCACAAATGTAAACTTAGACCAAAAGTCTAACTTTACTACTTTTCAGTATTTCAAAGCCCCATACAGAGAATGCAAAGCTGATGATGCTCAAGCCAAAACAGAGCTTGCGTTTAATTACAGGAATGCTCAAGTCCACACAGAGATGTTGTGTGACTATAATATTACCACAGTCGCCAAAGAGAATGTATGTGATTATAGACATGCCCAGGTCCCCACAGAGATAGTGTGTTATATAGACATGCCCAGGTCCCCACAGAGATAGTGTGTGATTATAGAGATATCCAGGTCCCCACAGAGATAGTGTGTGATTATACACCTGCCCAGGTCACCACAGATATAGGGGCCGATTATGATGGCGGACGGACCTGAGTCCGTCCGCCACCATAGAGTAGGAGGGACCGTCGGCATGGGCAGCGGTGGTCCCTCCGTGCAAATTAGAATGTGACCGCGACCCTGGCAGTCACATCCTGTATTTTTAACATTGCGGCGGGTGCTGCTTGAAGCAGCACCCGCCGCAATGTTAAAAATGTAAGTTGTGCATTTGCATGCACAAAGCGGCAGGCACCGCGCGGTGCCTGCTGCTTTGTTCACGCAAATGCAGGGGGTTACCATAGGTGCCCCCATGTGCATCCCCCACGCCCCCTTCACCCAGGGGGCCCGCAACGGGCCTCCCGAAGTGAAGTTACACATGCTTTTCCACGGCGGAAAACACGCCGCGCAAAAGCATTTTTTTAAACCCATCCTAATATGGCTGACGGAGTCTGAGAGACACCGCCACCATATTAGAGCTTTTCCGCCGCGGATGTAAGCCAACTGCGGCGGGAAAGCTGTGGACGGAAACCAGGACCCACCAGCCATCCTAATGTGGCGGTGGGTCTTTGGTGGGTCCGCTGCGGTTTTTCCGCATCCTCCGGGCAGGCGGTGGCTTCCGCCGGCCAGGAGGATGCGGAAAAAACGCAATCGTAATAGGCCCCATAGTGTGTGATTATAGACATGCCCAGGTCCCCACAGAGATGGTGTGTGATTATAGACATGGCCAGGTCCCCACAGATATGGTGTGTGATTATAGACATGCCCAGGTCCCCACAGAGATGGTGTGTGATTATAGAGATATCCAGGTCCCCACAGAGATAGTGTGTGATTATACACATGCCCAGGTCCCCACAGATATAGTGTGTGATTATAGACATGCCCAGGTCCCCACAGAGATGGTGTGTGATTATAGACATGCCCAGGTCCCCACAGAGATGGTGTGTGATTACAGACATGCCCAGGTCCCCACAGAGATAGTGTGTGATTATAGACATGCCCAGGTCCTCACAGAGATAGTGTGTGATTATAGAGATGTCAAGGTCCCCACAGAGATAGTGTGTGATTATAGACATGCCCAGGTCCCCACAGAGATAGTGTGTGATTATAGAGATGTCGCGGTCCCACAGAGATAGTGTGTGATTATAGACATGCCCAGGTCCCCACAGAGATAGTGTGTGATTATAGAGATGTCAAGGTCCCCACAGAGATGGTGTGTGACTATAGTATTATAATGGTTGACAAAGAGAATGTATGTGATCATAGACATTTTGAGAAATACATATTCATGCTGAATCATTGGAAATTAGGTGGAAGAATTGTGTAACGTTGGGCCAAGGAAGTTAAGACAGAGGCAGGTTCAGATTAATGCTTTGTCGAAGACAAATGTGCCATTATCTTTGTCCCAAATACTCAAAGTCCATTTTTACCCTTTTAAGATTTACTCCACTCATGGATATTCTCCTGGTATGATTTTTTAAGATTGATGGTTATATAATCTGTTTTGGAGGAGTTTGTCCCCAGTCTACTCTCTATGCAGATCAGCAAAAAGTATTTAATTAAAAGTTGTAACCCTCTACTGGTTTTTGAGGCAAGCAGTATATCTTTCGCAAACAATAACAGAGAGTCTTTGCTATCTGCATGTATTGGAGATGCATTAGCAGGAACTATGCAACTAGATCATATAACTAAAAGGAAAATATTGGAGTAAGCATGTATCCCTGCCGCACCCCTTTATTCATGGTGATGCAGTCTGCCAGTTAACCCTGACTAGCCCTCCACACCTGGACATAACTGTCATTGAGCAAGCAGATTAATGTTGATATGTTACTAGGGACCCCCATCCTCTCCAAACCTGACCAGAGTTTTGTTCGTGGGACTAGCTCAAGTGCAGGTTTATGGTTCACAAACGCTACACCACCCTATTATTCTCTGCAACACATCACTGCACAATACAACACGCTTCTCTACACTATGACATTTTACCCGTGTCCACAACACTCTACTCCACTGCTACACTTTTCCACTCTATGCCACTCTACGGCACTCTACTCCACTCTATGCCACTCTACGACACTCTACTCCACTCTATATGCCACTTTACAAAACTATACTCCCTTCTACAACACTCTGTACAACTCTAGCTAGGCCACTCCACACCACTTTACTCCACTGTACTCAATGAAACACTACTGCACTCTACTTCATTGTACTTCACTACTTTACTCTACACGACTATATGCCACTCCACTCGACGACACTCTATGCCACTTTACTCTACCACAATGTACAACACTCTACTCCACTGTAGCCACTCCACTCTACAGTACTCTCCTCCATTGTATGCTACTCCACTCTACTCCACACAAAAACACTATACAGCACTCCACTCTACAGCACCACACTTTGTCAGTACACTCTCCTGCACTCTACACAACACTACTCTACACCACTCCACTCTATGCCACTTCACTTTATGCCCTCCACCGTATGCTATGCCACTCTATAACACACCACTCAACTCTACTATATGGCATACCACTCTACTCTACGCAGCTCCACTCTACTCTGACACACCAATGTACTGTACTCCACTTCGCTCTACTCTACAACACACCCCTCCACTCAATTTACTCCACTCTATGCCACCTCACTGTACATCTATTCCAGTCTACGCCACTCCACTCTAGTCCACACTACCACACTGTACGACACTTCATTCCACAGCACTCTACAACAGTCCACTGTATGACACTCTCCTCTTGTCTACTCCATGCCACAACACTGTACGACACGTAACTCTATGGCGCAACACTCCACTCTAATGTACGACATGCCACTCCACTCTTCTCTAGGGCATGACACTCTACACCACTCCACTGCACTCTAAACCTCTACGTTACACGCCACTCCACTGTTCACAACTCCACTGTACGGTATTCCACTCTATGCCACTCCACTCTACCCCATTCCACTGTATGCCACACCACTGTATGCCACTCCACTCTATGCCATTCCACTCTGTAACACTCTACTCCACTGCATGCCACTCCACTCTACAATGCCCCACTCTAGGACACTCCATTGTACGATACTCCACTGTATAACACACTCCTCCAATCTACTCTACGCCACAGTGGCAACAGAGATGAAAGAGGTGTAAATCTCCCTGCAGTCTAGTCCAAGTCCCAGAATCGAGCATAAGGAAGCAGCTATGATTAGTGCAGCAGGTACGGTGGTACTGGGAAGGGTGAAGAGCCAATGAACGCCTGATCTTGACATTAGGAATTAGGCGCTGCTACTGTATCGTATTGTACAGTGATTCATGTGGGGTGCTGAAGCACATTTTTGGACAGGTAGAATGCTAACCCATGAGGGAGTGTGGGGCTGGCAGAGAATGTATTTATTATCATTCAATATGGGAAGTGTTTTGATTTCATGGATGAGTGACCAGCGAGGTGCCCTTTTCTTGTCTTGAGGCATAGTGCGTATGAACGGAGCAGGATCCGTGAGAGATCGGCATGCAAATTATAATATGTTTGGAACTAAACTAAATAGGCAGCACTCACCTATTCAGATGGACGATGTGTGATGCGTGCAGATACACTATAGGGATAACGAAAGAAGGCCTAGTAATCCTTTTGGCAATGTCGGCAAGCCAGACATCCTGTCAAGTGTGTAAAATGATGCCTGGGCCAATCTTCCGCTCTCCCTAGCGGGGGGAATAGCAATTGCCAAAATGGTGATCCTACCAAAACTGCTCTACCTGTTTGTCAATATCCTGATTCAGCTCACACAATTTTTTTTTAATTCAGTTTGCTAATTACTGATCACTATAATATGGGCTGGCAGACAGGCGTGTATCTCATGGGAACTACTAACACTGCCCCTGTCTCAGGGTGGGATGGGCGCCCCGGATATCCAATTGTACGCCTTCTGTGCTCAGGCACAATTCCTACACTTCTGAGTGCACCGGACCCCCTTCCAGCATCATACTGCTGTGGAGCTGGACGTGGCAGCGCCGATCCAACTTTTGGTGGCATTATATCAGTCAGGTAGACGCCTTCATGGGGAAATAGACACGGTGGAGACATTGAGGTGGGCATGAGACAATCTACGGGTCAGAGAGCACCTTAAACTCCTGTATGCCCCATCTATTCCCCTAGCACATGACCTGATGTTACCAACCATGGGAGATGGTACAAGTAGGGCACTAGCTCTACGATTGGACTGCGCACTTTTGCGGACCTATACCCAGGGGAGACATTTAGAGCTCCTCCTGAGCTAGAGGAGGAACGTCCGGTCCGATTTTCGGAACAATTCTTCTATCACAAACTTAAGGCTATGTGCAGAGAATTACACAACACATTCCCAAGTCCACCCCACACTGCTAGTGCTTGAAAATGTTCTTAAGGTTGACACACCTCATATACTCATCACCAGACTCTACAATAACATGCAAAACACGGCCCCTTCGTTATTGCCCAAAGCCCTGCAAGCATGGAATGCGGACCTTCCCACTGAGCTATCTGAGGAACAATGGTAATGCTGTTGCAATCAGCTTACGGCACTGTTCCCGACCTATAAGCTACGCCTTTTCATTTCAAATGTATACATCGATTCTATAGAACTCCTGCTCAACTTCACAGCTTGGGACTTCGGGACGATGCCGGCTGCTGGAGATGTGGATTCGCTCTGGCAACATTTTTGCACATGGCATGGCTCTGCCCCAAACTGGATGACTTTTGGACCTCCGTTTTTAAAATTACACATGACCTACTGGGCACAGCAAATGACCCAGACCCCCTGTTGGGCTTATTGGGATATGTAAAGGTGACACCACAGGGACTCCGGAAATGACACGCTCTTTTGTTATTACTGGCCAAGCATAGAGTTACTATACCTTGGGGGAGGAGAGGGTCCCCAACTGTGGACGATTGGATTTGTGATGTAACATTTAGTCAGGAACAGTTATCAACCTTCTGGAAGCTGATGCCATCAGCATCCCGGCCACGTGTCATATGGGACCCCTTTCTGAAGTGGGCCAGCACATAACAAAAGGCAGAACTGGACCACCCAAACACACCGACGCACAACCCTTCAGCACACTATAACAGGGTGTTTGCCGCTAGCACTGTAAGCAGGAAATGTTTTTGTACATACCAGGGGAAGAATGCATTCACAATGTGTAACGTGCTTTGGCTGGATTTACAGGGAAAGTTTCAAGACAAACTGGGTAATAAGCTTGTAAAGTTATACCATGTTAATTGCACAATGATACTTCATGGGGTGATGTGGAGCAACAGACCTCCAAAATGTTTTGTATGTTTGTTATTATGAAAATGTCAATAAAAAAATAATTTAAAAAAGTTTGTAAATGATAGCGTGTACACTCTTTGCTTAGTTTGTTTTTCTTTAATTATGCAAACGTTCAGGAAAATTATGCGAAATCAAAAAATTAGACAAATGCAAAATACAATATGTAGTGCTATATTTGGGCACAAAATGAGTTTGGCAATTTTGCAGTAAAAACATAGCACGAAAAAACATAAGTGGCATAATGAAAAAGCTCTCATGTTCTGGACATTTGTATTAGTTCCATGAATTTGCGATAAACTTTTGCCACAAATGCCTTATAGCTATGTGAGGTGGCGCTGGAATTTTTATAACAAGTGTAGCATGAAATTCTAGAAATTGCATGACTCAAGCAGCTTAATTAAAATTTTAACTGGGTCTCAATATTATGCCAAATGGTAATGATGGGAGTTGGTACTATGAGAAGTAGCCATCCACCTTTTTTTTTTTTTAAGGCAGCAATATTTTGGAGTGGTGTGGCTCACTGGTTAGAGGCGGCAGACCCGGAAGCAGAGAACGGCCCGAGACCAAGGTTCAATTCCTGACGCGGAAGGGTCGTGGACCAGGGTCAGCGGACTCGATAATTCTTGCCTCGGTGCCTACTCTAACCAGGGATCACACTCGGCAACTCTGGGCATTAGCTTGCCTCATCTCTACAACGGCCCCCCACATTCGCCGGGGATGCCTGGTTTCACCTTGGAGATACCCAGTAGGGACCATCTCACAGGGATAGCCAGGACGGGTTCCCCAGCGGTGTACAGCGCCACGACGCCTCAGGGCAGCAGTGCGCTTTACAAGACACATACATACACATACATACTTCCTACTAATGTACAATTATATGTCATTGACGATAGAGAAGAACACCATGAGATATTAAAAAAAACGTGTTATGGGTTTTGGGTTGTGAGGTTTAGGGTGGGTATGTGTTACTGAATGGCAAGGGAATTTCTGGGGTTTAGGGTGGGTATGGGTTGTTGGGGGTAAGGTTTTTTTAGTGTTTAGGGTAAGTATAGGTTTTTAGGTTATAAGGGCTTTTTTAGGGTTTAGGGTGGGTATAGCTTTTCGGGTGGCACATGAATTTGAAAGTTTTAGGGTGGTGATGGGTTTTTGGGTGATAAGGGATTTTCTAGTGGTAATGCTGGGTATGGGTTTTTGGGTGGCAAGGGAATTTTTAGAATTTAGGGCGGGTATGGGTTTTTGGGTGGCAAGATAATTTTTCAGGTTTAGAATGGGTATGGCTTTTTGGGGGGCAAGGGAAATTTTATGGTTTAGGTTGAGTATGGATTTTTCAATGATAAGGAATTTTAAGGGTTTAGGGTGGTTATGGGTTGTGAGGTTTATCTTAGGGTTTAGGGTGGTTATGGGTTTTTGGGTGGCAATGGAACGTCTAGGGTTTAGGGTGGGTATGGGTTTTTGGTGGTAAGGTCTTTTTTAGGGTTTTGGGTGAGTACTTTTTTAGGTGATAAGGGCATTTTTTAGAGTTAAAGGTGGGTATGGGTTTTAGTGTGGTAGGGTTTTTCTTATGTTTTAGGGTGGGTTGGGTATTTAGGTTATATGGGATTTCTTAGGGTTTACGGTGGGTATAGGTTTTTGGGTGGCAAAGGAATTTGGGGGGGTTTAGGTTGGGTATGGGTTTTTGGGCGGCATAAGAATCTTTCGGGTTCAGGGTGGGTATGGATTTTTGGGTTGTAAGGTATTGTTTAGGGTGGGGTTTTTAGGTGGCACCTGTATTTTTTAGATTTAGGGTGGTTATGGGTATTTGGGCGGAAAGGGATTTTTAGGTTTAGGGTGGGTATGGGTTTTTTGGGTGGCAATGGTATTTTTATCGTTTGGGATGGGTGTGGGATTTTTGGTGGGAACGAATTGTGTAGGGTTTACAGTGTGTATAGCATATTAGGTGGCAAGAGAATTTTTAACGTTTAGGCTGGGTGTGGGTTTTTGGGGGCAAGGGAAATGTTATGGTTTAGGGTGGGTATGGGTTTTTGGGTGATAAGGAATTTTTAGGGTTTAGGGTGGTTATTGGGTTTTGGTTGTGAGGTTTAGGGTGGGTATGTGTTTTTGGGGGTCAATGGAATTTCTGGGGTTTAGGGTGGGTATAGGTTTTTGGTGGTAAGGAATATTTTAGCGTTTAGGGTGAGTATAGGTTTTTAGGTGATATGGGCTTTTATAGGGTTTAGGGTGGGTATGGCTTTTTTGGGCGGCACAGGAATTTGTAGGGTTTAGGGTGGGGATGGGTTTTTGGGTGGTAAGGGATTTTTTAGGTTTTAGGTAGGATATGGGTTTTCAGGTGATATGGGCTTTTTTTTAGATTTTAGGGTGCATATGGGTTTTTGGGTGGCAAGGGACTTTCTAGGGTTTATGGTGGGTATGGGTTTTTGGATGGTATGGTATTTTTTTGAGTTTAGGGTGGATATAGGATTTTAGGTGATAAGGTTATTTTTTAGGGTTTAGGGTGGGTATGGGTTTTTCGGTGGCAAGGGAATTTTTAGCATTTAGGGTAGGTATGGGTTTTTGTGTTGCAAGATAATTTTTCAGGTTTAGAGTGGGTGTGGGTTTTTGGAAGGCACAAGAGAGCCAATGAATGATGGCGACTGAACCTTTACCCCATGCACTTCACTTTCATGAATGGAAGCAGAGTGCAAATGAGACTCAGACAGACCAATGCAATGACAGAAGACAGCTGGCCCAAATGCCCTCTATGTATTTATATGGATGTAAATGTACGAATAGACTAGATCTATGGCATTTGACATAATATTTCCATATCGAACCCAGTCCTAAAGTTTTGAGCATCAGCTTTTCCGCAAGGCAACTATCGGAAACAGCCATAAAGTTAGGCAGGGGTCAAAATTACAGTTGGCTTATCAAAATACCTACAGCCTAACAAGGATTCTGACAGAGAATACCTTCTATATCTATGGTTTGTCACACTGGGTGGCCAACATAAAAATATATTGCCCACTATGGTAATATGTGAAATTCCATCTAACAAAATGCCTAGCTGTAGGTTTTAAGATAGAATAATCAAGATCCACACTTAAATGCCTATTGCTGTTCTCATATGCTTTTTACAAAAATACGTCAGGTCTAGTGGCTTTATCATAACATTCAATAACAAATAGATCAGGCGCATAGCCATGATCATTATCACTGACTTGACACCATAACCAACTCAGTTCTACTGTAATGAGCACATATTTTGCCTCAAGCTAAAAAGTGCAATTCAAACAGTGTTTGTAGCAGTAGCACACAAATTCATCCCTGTAAATTGCTGTACTAAGGCAAAGCTACATGTGAGTGTATCCTAAATCTCTCTCTCTCTCTCTCAGTAGGACTGTGAAAGCTCTATTCTGTTGATCACATCAGGTCCGGCAATGGGTGCACTGCCAAGCCAGTCTTAAAATTTGATCTAGGTTAGTGTGGCCTTAAACACAAAACTGCACTCTGAAATTTAAAACATCTTCTTTTAGCATAAAATGGATCAAGGTGTAATTAGCATAAATTGAATGGCCAACCTGGTCTAAGTCTATAAAGCTGGTCAAAAGTGCAATGTGGATAAAGAAAAGTGCTGAAGTTAAAGTTAAGGCACAAGTTACTCTCCATGTGATGTTGGCAGTATCTGAGAGCAAATGAGGGAGATTAATTAAACGAGTATCATTTGGAAGAACTGATGCAAAGTAGAACAGTACAGTTCAACACCACCAGCTCTTTCTGACATTGTTTCTTGAAGCACTTGATGGTCAACAGTAAGAAATGCAGCCAAGAGATCCATTTAGAATCTGAGCACAGGGATGCTTTGAACAGGACTATTCTTCCCTCACGTTTATAAGAAGTGTCATATGCTCCTTCAACAGCCTCGATAATATTTAATTCACAGTTTTACAATTTCAGAATGTAAACATTTCCGATGTTAATTATTTATTACAAATTATTGCTGGTACTCATTTATCTTAAACAACTAACAACCATTGACAAAGAAAATAGTACTGGCCGGTTTTAGGTGTATGTCAGTTGTTGTGTTCTATATAAGGATACTGTAACATCTCATAAAGAAACCAAAATGCTGGTCGAGTAACACACTATTGAAAAGAGAAATGTATTTTACATTGACCTTTTTAGAGACTTTTTTCATCCCACTTTCAAACCTGTCTGCACATGTTTCCATATGACTGATTGCAGCCAGCAGGGGTGGGTGCTTCCCAAAACCTAGTTAGAGCATTTTCTTCCAAGTTGATACTGCATGTGATGCAAGGCGCTTGGCCTAAAGTTGTAGCGCTGTACAATTTTCACATTACAAGCACTGTTGAGCATGTTAATGCAGTTAGATACGGGGACATTTTCAATTTCTTTAATATTTTAAGACTATACGTTTCCACTGATTAATAAACCTTGCTTTCTCACTAAATTGGTTTGCGCCACTTGCTAATTGTTTTCTTTTTTATTCTCGGGAGGAGGATCTCCCAAACTTGATGTTTGTCAATTAAGCTTGCTCACTTCGCTCCCTACATAAAAATCATAGCCAACGTTTTCAAAATGCTACTTTTAAATGTCACCAACCATCACTGGCCAAGTACACACAACACATACTCTCCCTCTTAGACAAGAGACCCAACAGAGTTAAGTTGACCGCCTGCACGACCAAAGTTGCTAAATGAATGAGAGTAAACTGTCTCAATCTTAACACTGATAAGATAGAACTAGTGATTTTCGTCAAGAACACTTTTTTTTTGCAGAGTTTTATATAGCGCAAACTTGGCCCGAATCGGGTATCAGAGCGCTTTACATAGCACCAGTTACGTTACATGAGGACACACATTCATTTTTGTTTGGTTAGGCATGGGGAGATTAAGTGATTTGCCCAGAATCACAGGATGTACAGCGTCGTTGCTGAGACCCCAACCCAGTTCCCCAGATTCAAGGTTGACCGCCCTAGCCGTTAGGCCAACTCCTCTCCCCCCACTTCTCCATAAACTTCGTCATAGGACTCCAACTGGTGACAAGCTCGGACCCACAACCACACCCAGCACTTATACCAGGCACCTCAAAATCTTCAGCAGCAAACTGGACATAAATGCACAAGTCAGCACCATCACCACACTCTGGAAATGCTGAGGAGGATCTTCAAAATTGCTCCTAATCAACACTAGAAAATTGGTCACTAGCAAGTTAGGCTACCGGAACAGCCTCTACTCTGATCACAAAGCGACCCAATAGAAGACTAGAAACCATTCAGAACTCAGCAGTCTTACTCATCCACAACATCCCACATAGTCCTCACATCACTCCACACCTCAGGAAGCTCCACTGACTAAACTTACTACTATTTGGTATTCACAGAATGCACTTACTACTTTCGGGATTCACAGAGTGAACTTACTACTTTCGGGATTCACAGAATAAACTTACTACTTTCGGTATTCACAGAATAGATTTAAGACTACTAACTCTAAGTCCGAACTCGGGCCGTAAATTCTGGCCCGGAGGCGGAGCTTCCGGCTTGGGGGCGGAGCTTGCGACCCGGAGGCGGAGCTTCCGGCCCGGAGGCGGACCTAGGGGCTTGGAGGCAGAGCTTCCGGATCGGAGGTGGGGATTTTTGCCAATGTGAAATCTCCAACTCTGGGCCGCAAGCTCCGACTCCGGGCCGGAAGCTCCGCCTCCGGGCCGCAAGCTCCGCCTCCGGGCCGCAAGCTCCGCCCGCAAGCCGGAAGCTCTGCCTCCGGGCCGGAATTTGCTCAGGTTCCCACAGATATAATGTGTGATTATAGGGTTGTCCAGGTCCCCACAGAGATAGTGTGTGATTATAGTCATGCTCAAGTCTCCACTTTGATGTGTTATGATAGGTAAGTTGAAGGATCCATATGGATTATTTTAGTCTGGTGGCTTATTAAACTAATTAATCCTCTTGTGGGATATGTGTTGCACCTCTCTCTCACATGTTTGAATCCTTGTGCTTCTACTCAGTCTTCCATACTTGAAAGGTACATATAATAATTACCATTTACTTGGATAACAATAAACATATGGTACTCAATACCAAGATACCCGTAGGTGTGAATGTGTACTTTATATATGCACATGAGAGGATGTGATGTGATAATAGTGGTGCTTAAGCCAACACCAGAGATAGACTGGAATTATTCCATATCTATTAATCCCAACTAAAACGAAGCATTAACTGATTTAAACTGTGTCCCTTCAGGAAGATTCACACTTCCTTAAAAATCCAAATATCTGAGTGCTCATTCTCTTTTCTAGCCACCATCTTATGAAATCTAGTCTCCATCCGGAAGATAAAACTGTAATTCTGATTGCAACAAACTCCCCATGCTGATTCGATCTGACCTTTTAGGATCATTACAATAGAGAAAGAGAGAAATAGATTTAGGAACTGGCACATCTTTATAATTTCGTCTCAATAATTCAAGAATGTAATGGTACTTCCTTCATAAAGCTCCCATTTCTCTCAATTATTTATCCTACCTGCTCTTGGGGCTCTTTCTAGCTACCCAGGCTCACACTCTACCTATATATATGTACATAAATACCTATATATGTACATGAACCTTATTTAACAAACTAAAAACATTTTTTGTGCTTGGAAGCACAAATTCTGTACGTGGTTTTTCCAGAATGGGGCTAGCTGTCCTTTGCGCAGATGTAGAAAAAAATCTCACCTCTGCAAAACAGTGGAACAGAATATCAAAAGTGAGAATGTAGGTTTTATTGAATACAATATCGTTAGGAAGAAAAGTGTTGTAATTAATATTCTGTACTTTGATATAGGTGTCATAAACATTGGTTTTAATTAAATAAATATGTATATACTAATAATATTAGTATTATATTGTCACATTTTTAAATGTAGTTTGTAATTTTCATCGATTAATTAATTTTTTCTAATGTAATTAGTTGTTTATAATTTACTAGCAGGACTTTGGGTGTGTAGGGGAATGTGGTGGGAAGTTAAATATGTTTTACAGAATTGTTTTTTAATGTTAAGGGATATAAAGTAAATTAAATATTTTATTGCTTATTATGTAAATGTTAAAAATATTTAATTTTTCTTTCATTTTAGGGGGTTTAAATGTGGAAATTACTTAACTTAAAATAGTTTTCTTTATTTTTTAGATTATGTAAATATTAAAATGTATAAATCATTATATAATCATTTCCTTCAATCAATCAATCAAAGACATTTATAGAGCGCGCTACTCACCCGTAGGGTCTCAAGGCGCTAGGGGGGGGGGGTGCCGTTACTGCTCATTGATTATTTAATATGGAAAATGTTGTTTTACTTAGACTTAGGGGCCTATTACGATGTCGGTCGGAGTTTCCTCCGCGTGACACATGGTGGAAAGTGGACCGATCAGGACCGTCTAATTATGATGCGATTGCACATGGTGTGGTCTCATTCTTCGATTCCACTATGGGAGCTAGTGTTATGGTGTAGGAAGGTGGCTACCTGACTATGGTTACCCCAGATTTTTTGCCTGTGTTTAGCTGGTTTTTTGACTTAGTTGACCTGGTTCCCTGCTAATCAGGGCCCCAGGCCATCTGCTCTCTCTGTAAACTGGATTCCATGTACCCTAGGTGCATACCACAATTGGAAATGGACTCCTTGTCAGCCCCTGTATAATGCACTATAGGTGCCCAGGGCATAGGGGCCGCCAAGGTCTACCAGGGGCTGCAGCATATCTTTTGCCACCCCTGGCTGGTTCTTAAATTGACACAACTGGCTGATCACTCAGCTGGGGTAAGGTGGTGTAATCACCCCTTACTTAGATATAGTATACCTATATCTAAACCTATATCTGGACACATATAAACCTGTGAGCCACTCCTATGGAAGGCCTCATCAATCCTGGAGGCAGAGTGCGTGGTTTAATGTGAGATGGAACTCTAGCACGAGCTGAGCCTGTCTGCAGCTGTCGGGAACAACTCCCTAAGCTGTTTCAGGATAATGCCATACCATATACTCTTAAGTGCCTTATAATCCTCGCGGTTATTTAGCAACTCTGGTTTGGCTTTATCAAAACATGTCGTGTAAGGTGTCATACGATTTGGAATACTATCCCCTCGCCAGTTCTGGCGACGGGCATAGCATTCCACCCCTCTAGAGGGGTAAGACATGTTACTTTACTTAAATGCGGTTCATTTCTAAAAGGACCTTAGATCCACAAAATGGATGCCTCTGCCACAGACAGAAGTCTGACCCCCTGAAGCTGACCGAAACTCAGCCAAATGGGGCATGGAAAAAGGGTTTCCTGTCGCAGGGGGGTGTTACCACCCTCCAGACAGGAGATAGTGGATTGTAGCAGGGAGGTTTGAAAGAAACCAGACACTGCTTGGGGCGCACAAGGCTGCCCCTTGCATAATCCGGCCAAACCGGTTCTGGGGCACTCCAGCCCTCGTGTCAGGGAGGCCTGGATCAAAGGAAGGGGGTGTATCCACCCACTTCCTGGGTCCCACCCATAGGAGGGGACCTAGCAGGTAATCCAGCCCCCCAGATTCGAATAAGAGTGGGAGCAGTGCCAAGACACTTCAGATTATCCTGATGAAACATAAGAAACGAAACTCTGGACCCTTCGACATCCTACTCGACGTAGAAGCCCGAAGAATCTCCCTTGTGGTCAAGGAGTGACCATCCTGCGCAAACAGGCACCATCCAGCCATCGACGTCTGCTTTGTCACAGTTCCCGCCGGAACTCGAGCGACTGAGATCAACGAGATCAAGCCTGCCTGCTTTCCAACAGCCCGATCCACAGTCCCTGCAGAGCTGAGACCCGTGGAGGCGACCGGAAGCGTGGGGCACGCCATCTTGAAAAGACCACGAGACGCTGACCGTGCAGCCCACGAGTGACCCTCGAAGCTGTACACCGGGGTTTGAGAAGCCCAAACCCTGAGCCACTCTTGCATCGAAGCTCACCCCTCTACACTCATCGAGTGCTGCGTGGGGCCCTTCTGCTACTTTTGGCTCAACGCGTTGGCCCGGTCACTTGCCAGCCGGCTAGTGGCCCCTGTGCCGACGAACTTTGAAATTCGACCTGTGAATCTGGTTGCTCCAGATCTACACCAGCTCCCCTGAAAAGGAGCCCCCACTCTGACCCTCCTGGTTCGAGTGAAAAGCAATCTCCCGGTTCCGTGTGGATTGCTTTTGCCAAGTGTTGTTTGCTCCAATCTTGAAGCCGACAGCGCCGACGGCGAGAGCCTGCGTGGGACAGATCGTGACCTGCTCCTGGACGTCGTAGATGCCCCAGAGCCCACGTGACAGCGGAGAGAAGCTCCTCAACGACCACCTGATTGCGCCTGACATTGCCTGGTTCCGTCCTGGTTCCACCCTGGTCACTGCTGAGTGACCCAGACTCTGTCCCCTCTGCTTTCAGGTACTTTTCGACTTGAGTCCACCCTTGGACTCCACCGGGCACTTCTCTTTCACCCCGCCTGCGGCCCTTTCAGCTCCAAGCACCAAGAGCCTGCGTGACGAAACCCGACTCAACTTCGACCCTGTGCACCCGCTTCCTGTGGGTGAGGTAACTTTGCTCCGCCGGTGTTCCCACACTGGTACACATGTCTAGGGTCTGTGTCTTAAGTTTTGTTCCTCTAGGTTCAGCGGAAGTGTCCTTAAACTTTAACTTTACAACTTTTACGCACCATTGGTTAACATTGGTGCATGCGTGCGCTTTCCGCACTGCACCCGAATCCTGCGGGCTTTTCCCGACTTCAGCACTGCTTGTCCCGACTGCTCCCAGCGATTCCCTAGGCCCTAGGCCTAACCACTGTTCGATTGGTATCTCTTATACCACTTGTTTAGTATATGGTTTGAGTGGCCCCCCGCCCTCATCCATAATTGTGCAACTTTGTATGTTTAAACTGTGCTTTTGATTTAACGCTTGTGCCCCTTTATTCATAAAGAATACTGGGGATTGTTTTTAGTAATAAATACATATATTTTTATAATATATACTTGTGTGGTGTCCTTTCATTTGATATTACAGGATTGTATGTGGTAAAACAGCTCGCTTAACACGACCTCTTAAGTTAAGCCTTTAGGCTGCTTAGTCCATGCTACCCCTAGGATAGCTTGTCTAATAAGGTTGACTTACAACCAGACACCATAAGGGATTGTTTGGTCTGATAACCGGTGGTTCCAGAATTGGAAACATCACCTATCAGGCCAACTTCTCACATTGGTGAGCAGCGGTGCGGATTTGAGCTTGCTGTTGTTTTACCATTGCAATCTTTTATCAAATTGAAAGATCACATCAAGTACCTCTAGGTACATATAAAATCAAAAACTTTGCATACTTAAGTTCTACTGAACTTAGTAGTTGTAGATTAAAGGGATTAGCACACCCTGACTACAACTCACTAGCAAGGTACAGTAGGGAAACACTTAGTGTAGGTA
Source organism: Lissotriton helveticus (assembly GCF_964261635.1). NCBI lineage: Eukaryota > Metazoa > Chordata > Amphibia > Caudata > Salamandridae > Lissotriton > Lissotriton helveticus. The sequence continues at coordinate 59,976,154 of NC_136069.1, read as the reverse complement.
GGTGCATCACTTACACCACACTAGAGTCATGTCTGACACAGGAATAGCCTCAGGGTCTGCTCCTGTGACAGTTGACCTTACCCAGGCAACTTCCAGCTATGACAAATTAACCCGAAAGGACTTGATTGCCTTGTGCATCTCAAGAGGGTTAAAAAGGGGCAGAAGTCCCACCTGTCCTATCCTGATAGCCATTCTAGAACAGGATGATTTAGAGAAGGCGAATTAAGTTCCCTTAGAGTCAGGAGATGGAGTGAACCCCCTGTATCTGATACCCCTCAGGAGGAAGAAGGAGAAGAGGGGGAAGAGGACTCAGATGTAGAGGACCCAGAAGATCAGGATCAGAGGGGTAGCCAGGTCCTAGTTGCCAGGCTTAACCAGGCCAACTTAGACCTACTGGGAAATGGAGAGGGCCACCACCTCCCCAGATCCCACCATATCATTCTCCCAGGCAACAGAAGAGTGAGATCTCCCTCAGGGGACTCTCATATTTCTAGTGCCTCAAGAGAATCTCAGAGAGGCATGACTGCTTCTCAAAAGCTAGAGCATAGGGCCAGAATGAGGGCTGTCAAACTCCAAATAGAGAGGGAGGAGGTAGCCTTGGCTCAAGCTAGACTTGCCTTGGCAAGAGAGCAAAAATTGTGTGGCTTAGATGCCACTGGTGGCAGCAATATTCCTAAAGAGAAACCCAGGTCCTATGATAGTAGAAACCTGACAAAGATTGTGCCCCCCTACAAGGAAGGGGATGACATCCACAAGTGGATAACTGCTCTTGAGAGAGCCTGCATGGTACAGCAGGTTCCTGAGGAACAGTGGGCAGCAATCTTATGGTACTCCTTTTCAGAGAAAGGGAGAGATAAGCTCCTCGCTGTTAGACATGAGGATGCAAACAATTACAAAGTCCTGAAGAGTGTCCTAATAGATGGGTTTGGCTTAACCACTGAACAGTACAGGTTGAAGTTCAGAGACACCCAGAAGACAGAGACTCAGGACTGGACTGATTTTGTTGATTGTGCAACTAAGGCTCTGGAGGGTTGGCTACATGGCAGCAAAGTACATGACTTTACAGGATTGTATAATTTGATTATGAGGGAGCAGATCCTAAGTAATTGTCAGAACCAGCTCTTACACCAGCACCTGGTGGACTCTGATCTGACCTCTCCCCAAGAATTGTGAAAGAATGCAGACAAGTGGGTCAGAACCAGGATTAGGCCTAAGCATCAGGACAGTAACCAGAAGAAGGAGTCTACCAAGCCTCAAGATAAGGGTGGGGATAAAAATAAAGAAAAGACTTTCCCAGGGCCCCAAAACTCCAAGAATGGGGGTGGGTCCCAAGACACTTCTTCAACTGAGAAAAAGCCTTATTGTTATGCCTGTAAACAGGTTGGGCATTACAAAACAGACAACTGTTGTCCCAAGAATAACAATAAAGAGAATATACCTCCAAAGCCAGCTCCAACACCTCCTGTTACTGTCAGCAGTAATCCCCCAGGAAGTGGGAGCACACCCAGGAATCTGGGTGGGTTTACTTTTGGAGCCCAGGAGGACCCTGGCCTATCCAGGTCCCCCTCCCCAAATAATCTTGTTTATGAGACTGGCATGGGGTTTGCCAACTTCTCTGATTGCCCAAATACTTTGAGCAAATATAGACAAGAACCCATCATCAATGGTTTGAAAGTTGAAGCTTTTAGAGACACAGGGGCTAGCATCACCATGGTGGCTGATGGCATAGTCCCCTCTAAGCAACTTTTACCTGGTGCCACATACCAGGTTACAAACATTGATGGAATCCAAACAAATCATCCCATGGCAGTAGTAAGTCTCAGCTGGGGAGGTGTCATTGGCCCAACGAGAGTGGCAGTGTCACCAAACTTGCCTGTAGACTGCCTACTTGGTAATGATTTGGAGATCTCAGCCTGGGCTGAGGTTGAACAGGAAACCCATTCTAGAATGGTAAATTCCAATGGAAAGGTTAGTGAGGCTGTAATGGCTACAGCCCCAATTCAAGATGTCCCTCCTGAAAAGGTTGGTAGGGCTGAGAAACTCTCTGCCCCATCTTTAGCAAAAGCTCTTCCTGAACAGAATAGCAAAGCTGTTATGATAACAGCAGAAACCCAAACTGAGTCTCCTCCTGAAAAGGTTGGTGGGGCTGTGATGGCCACAGCCCAAACTCAAACTGATATGTGTGTTGTGAAGCCTGAAATGATGGATAACTCCACACAAACTGAGAGCATGGAGGAGGAAGAGAAATCTCCCCCTCACCAGACTTTAGGACAGGATCAGCCTCCTCAGGGAACTGATCTTACCCCTGATGAAGGAACTGCCCCAGAGGTTGTTAGGCCTGGCCTGACAGAGCCTCTGATGGCGGTGGACCCTTCTCAGGTGGGACCCAGTCTGGAGCAGGTAACCTGCCCCTCTCTCCCTTGCCTTAGCCAGCCCAGGGCTGCAGAGGACAAGAAGGACAGTGAGACCCAGAGGGCCCCCTGTCAAATAAAACACCCCCATCAACAGATTAGGGGCACCAAAACTAGTAGCCCTAGTGAGGTGAAAACTTTAAAAACTCCTGAGGTAGCCCCCTTAAAGACAGTTAGGGACCTCCCACAGATGGATTCTGTTGGGCACAGCCAAACCTGGGACCCAAGGGGCCCAAACCTGAACTGTCCCTCCAGCAAGCCAAACAGAGGGACCCAGCCTCCAGCTTTAGGTAGCCAGAGGTTGACCCTGAGAGCACAGTGCAACTCAGTTAAAGAAAGAAAGGCACCCATGGTGGAAGATAATTGGAGGAAGCTGAGCCCTACATTAGTGGAGCCTCACTTCAATACTCCATGTCCAAACCAGCCTTTAACTTTGCATAAACACACCCAAGGTAGTGATTCCCTATGGTGGAAACCATCTAATACCCCAAGGGTGAGGGACTGCTTAGTGGACCATGAGACAGGGGGTACCCATGCTAGTGCAGGTACTTCCTTATATGGCCACTCAGGCAATATAGGCTTACCTGGCCAAGGATAGCCTTATCTCCTTTCGTTTGGGGGGGGGTATGTAGGAAGGTGGCTACCTGACTATGGTTACCCCAGATTTTTTGCCTGTGTTTAGCTGGTTTTTTGACTTAGTTGACCTGGTTCCCTGCTAATCAGGGCCCCAGGACATCTGCTCTCTCTGTAAACTGGATTCCATGTACCCTAGGTACATACCACAATTGGAAATGGACTCCTTGTCAGCCCCTGTATAATGCACTATAGGTGCCCAGGGCATAGGGGCCACCAAGGCCTACCAGGGGCTGCAGCATATCTTTTGCCACCCCGGGCTGGTTCTTAAATTGAAACAACTGGCTGATCACTCAGCTGGGGTAAGGTGATGTAATCACTCCTTACTTAGATATAGTATACCTATATCTAAACCTATATCTGGACACATATAAACCTGTGAGCCACTCCTATGGAAGGCCTCATCAATCCTGGAGGCAGAGTGCGTGGTTTAATGTGAGATGGAGCTCTAGCACGAGCTGAGCCTGTCTGCAGCTGTCGGGAACAACTCCCTAAGCTGTTTCAGGATAATGCCATACCATATACTCTTAAGTGCCTTATAATCCTCGCGGTTATATAGCAACTCTGGTTTGGCTTTCTCAAAACATGTCGTGTAAGGTGTCATACGATTTGGAATACTATCCCCTCGCCAGTTCTGGCGACGGGGATAGCATTCCACCCCTCTAGAGGGGTAAGACATGTTACTTTACTTAAATGCGGTTAATTTCTAAAAGGACCTTAGATCCACAAAATGGATGCCTCTGCCACAGACAGAAGTCTGACCCCCTGAAGCTGACCGAAACTCAGCCAAATGGGGCCTGGACAAAGGGTTTCCTGTCGCAGGGGGGTGTTACACCCCCCCAGACATGAGATAGTGGATTGTAGCAGGGAGGTTTGAAAGAAACCAGACACTGCTTGGGGCGCACAAGGCTGCCCCTTGCATAATCCGGCCAAACCGGTTCTGGGGCACTCCAGCCCTCGTGTCAGGGCGGCCTGGATCAAAGGAAGGGGGTGTATCCACCCACTTCCTGGGTCCCACCCATAGGAGGGGACCTAGCAGGGAATCCAGCCCCCCAGATTCGAATAAGAGTGGGAGCAGTGCCAAGACACTTCAGATTATCCTGATGAAACATAAGAAATGAAACTCTGGACCCTTCGACATCCTACTCGACGTAGAAGCCCAAAGAATCTCCCTTGTGGTCAAGGAGTGACCACCCTGTGCAAACAGGCACCATCCAGCCATCGACGTCTGCTTTGTTGCAGTTCCCGCCGGAACTCGAGCAACTGAGATCGACGAGATCAAGCTTGCCTGCCTTCCAACAGCCCGATCCACAGTCCCTGCAGAGCTGAGACCCGTGGAGGCGACCAGAAGCGTGGGGCACGCCATCTTGAAAAGACCACGAGACGCTGACCGTGCAGCCCACGAGTGACCCTCGAAGCTGTACACCGGGGTTTGAGAAGCCCGAACCCTGAGCCACTCTTGCATCGAAGCTCACCCCTCTACACTCATCGAGTGCTGCGTGGGGCCCTTCTGCTACTTTTGGCTCAACGCATTGGCCCGGTCACTTGCCAGCCGGCTAGTGGCCCCTGTGCCGACGAACTTTGAAATTCGACCTGTGAATCTGGTTGCTCCAGATCTACAACAGCTCCCCTGAAAAGGAGCCCCCACTCTGACCCTCCTGGTTCGAGTGAGAAGCAATCTCCCGGTTCCGTGTGGATTGCTTTTGCCAAGTGTTGTTTGCTCCAATCTTGAAGCCGACAGCGCCGACGGCGAGAGCCTTCGTGGGACAGATCGTGACCTGCTCCTGGACGTCGTAGATGCCCCAGAGCCCACGTGACAGCGGAGAGAAGCTCCTCGACGACCACCTGATTGCGCCCGACATTGCCTGGTTCCGTCCTGGTTCCACCCTGGTCACTGCTGAGTGACCCAGACTCTGTCCCCTCTGCTTTAAGGTACTTTTCGACTTGAGTCCACCCTTGGACTCCACCGGACACTTCTCTTTCACCCCGCCTGCAGCCCTTTCAGCTCCAAGCACCAAGAGCCTGCGTGACGAAACCCGACTCAACTTCGACCCTGTGCACCCGCTTCCTGTGGGTGAGGTAACTTTGCTCCGCCGGTGTTCCCACACTGGTACACATCTCTAGGGTCTGTGTCTTAAGTTTTGTTCCTCTAGGTTCAGCGGAAGTGTCCTTAAACTTTACAACTTTTACGCACCATTGGTTAACATTGGTGCATGCGTGCGCTTTCCGCACTGCACCCGAATCCTGCGGGCTTTTCCCGACTTCAGCACTGCTTGTCCCGACTGCTCCCAGCGATTCCCTAGGCCCTAGGCCTAACCACTGTTCGATTGGTATCTCTTATACCACTTGTTTAGTATATGGTTTGAGTGCCCCCCCGCCCTCATCCATAATTGTGCAACTTTGTATGTTTAAACTGTGCTTTTGATTTAACGCTTGTGCCCCTTTATTCATAAAGAATACTGGGGATTGTTTTTAGTAATAAATACATATATTTTTATAATATATACTTGTGTGGTGTCCTTTCATTTGATATTACAGGATTGTATGTGGTAAAACAGCTCGCTTAACACGACCTCTTAAGTTAAGCCTTTAGGCTGCTTAGTCCATGCTACCCCTAGGATAGCTTTTCTAATAAGGTTGACTTACAACCAGACACCATAAGGGATTGTTTGGTCTGATAACCGGTGGTTCCAGAATTGGAAACATCACCTATCAGGCCAACTTCTCACATATGGGCATACACTGGTCGTAACACAAGCCCCCATAGATAAATGGGAGATTGTGTTAATGCCTACATCCCGGGGCAAGCACCTCAAGGTGCCTGTCATGTTGTGCAGGGATTATCAGTGGGGCACCATATCTGCCCCCTCGGCCCACAACCGGAGGCAGCAAGGGAAAGCAGGCCTGCTAGAGGACCCCAAATAGGCTTTCCAACAGGGTTTCTATTTGGGAAAGGTTGGCTTGGAAACTGAGCTGTAAACCTTGCATTGTAATCCAGGTGGCTTAAAACTCCATCCATATGAATTAAAGGACGGTTCCAAGTGGCCGACAGGCTCCTTGAGCCCGTTGAAAGCCAGCCAGAATGACTGGCAGGTTTTGATTCTGACCGATTATCGGAATCAGCCGACCGGACTTGAAACCAACGATGTCGGCCGTAAATCCACCGACCTAACTTCAGAGGCTTTATGACCAGCATCGTAATCAGCCCACATGTAAGAAATAATTAGTAATATTTATAAACATAGTGCATATTTTATTCATCATTTATTATTTTTATGTTTCTTTTTATTTATTTTAATTTACATTTTATTATTTTAATATTTATAATTCAATTTATATATTTTTTTTCAGTAGTAGCTAGAGAAGCGAATTCTGTTTATTTCAATATTTCATTTGTTCATACATTTTTTGTATATTTATGATACATTTAGCATCTTATTTAAATTGATACAAAATATTTTTTTTACTTTAAATATGGTTAATCCTTTTATGTTTTTAGATATTTAATGACTGTAGGATTGGTATATGTAACCTTCCTGAAGTCCAACACTTTCCCTAATGTTGCACAGATTGGAGTGGGAATAGTATATTTAGCCAATCCAATTCCAATGCTTTCCTTATTGTTGCTAAATTAGAGCGGGGATAGTAAAATTAACCCTTTCAAAGTCCAACGCTTTTTATACTGATACTCAGGATGGAGTGCGAGTATTAAATCTAACCCTTTAAAGACCAATGCTTTTCCTTCTGTTGTATATATATATATATAGGGATGGGACTAGTAAATCTAATTCCTCTGAAGTCCAACACTTTCCCAGCTTTGCTTACATTGCAGTGGGAATAGTAATCTAACCCCTCCAAAATTTAACAGTTTTCCTACTTTTGCTTAGGGTGGAATGGGAGCAGTAGATTTGACTGCTCTGAAGTTCAACACCTTCCCTACTGGTGCTTGGACTGAAGTAGAAATAGTAAACGGAACCACTCTGCAGTCTAAGACTTTCCCTACTGTCACTTAAATAGAAGTGGGAGTAGCAAATCTGGCCTGTCCAAGTCCAACACTTTCCCTACAGTTGCTTAGACTGGAGTGGAAAGAGTAACTCTACTGTTGCCTAGATCAGAGTTGGGATACTAATTCCAACCCTTCTGAAGTCCAATACTTTCCATACTGCTGCTTAGATTGCAGAGAAATAGTAAATGTAGCCTCCCTGAGGTCCAATATTTTTCCTTGTGCTGCTTAAATAAGAGTAGGAATAGGAAGTCTAACCTTTGCGAATTCCAAACCTTTCTGTACTGTTGCTCAGACTGGAGTCTGAAGACTAATATTTTCAATGAGTTTGTTTATGTTGAGTAGGAGCAGTAAATATAATATCTTTCAAGTGTAACACTTTCCGTATTTTTATTTTATTTGGAGTTATAATGCTTCAGTTGGACCGCAGCAATCGATGCGGTTTGGACCGCAACCGACAAGCAGTTGGTTGCGGCTGAACCTCATTGTAATAAGGCTCTTACGGCCTTATTTATGAAGGACTTGCGCCGCCGGTGCGTCACTTTTAACATGGGAAAAAGTCACGCACCGGTGGCGCAAGGCTTTCATAAATAAGGCCCTTAATTTCTAAAATATTTACTAACTCATGCGTTTCAGGCCCTGAATTTACATCTTGGTCTACAAATCGAGGGATGAATCTTCATTCCTTGTAGTACTATCTAGGATGTAAGATTCCATGATGCAGGACTGCAACCTAACCTCAGCCTCCTACTCATCCTCTTTGAATGAATCTTGGCATAAGAGAATGTTCCTGATGTCTGTAATTGCATCTTTTTTATTTTACTCTAGGCCTTGGTGAAATTTTCAGTTCGCTGGTGTAATTTCCCATATTTTTGGGAATTTCAAGTAATACTTATGTGAAATTCATGTCTGAAATTACTTCATAATACCACACCATGTAATTATACCCCTTTCATACCAAAATCATATTATGTGAACATGGGAGCTTGTCAAACAACTAGAGTGCCAGCAGTTGTGGTTCGGGGAACTTTTATTTTTTGCACGAAGAAGCATTTTGCACTAAAATATAATGCTAAATGATGGATTTGCATATTGTATAATTATGTGTAGTTTCCGGAAAACCAATTACACAACTTTTACGTACACCAAATTTGATCGGGACATCTGTGAGGGTATATTCAGTTACAAGGAGAAGAATGTCAGTGAAACCACCCCATGATCTGCCATGCAAACTTTCAATGATAATCTAATCAATCAATCAATCAATGCATTTCTAAAGCGCGCTACATACCCGTGGGGGTCTTAAGGCGCTGGTGGGGGAGGGGGCGCTACTGATCGAAGAGCCAGGTTTTGAGAGGTCTTCTGAAGGTCAGCAGGTCCTGAGTCTGTCGTAGGCTGATAGGGAGAGTGTTCCAGGTCTTGGCGGCGAGGTAGGAGAAGGATCGGCCGCCGGCTGTGGTTTTTCGGATACGAGGACCTGTGGCGAGGGCGAGGCTGGCTGAGCGGAGGCTTTGGTTGGGGATGTGGAAGCTGAGTCGGTTGTTGAGGTATGTAGGTCCGGTGTTGTGTAGTGCTTTGTGTGCGTGGATGAGAAGTTTGAAGGTGAATCTCTTGTTGACGGGGAGCCAGTGCAGGCCTCTCAGGTGGGGTGTGATGTGGCTGCGTTGGGGGACGTCGAGGATCAGACGTGCCGAGGTGTTCTGGATTCGTTGTAGTCGTCTCAGGAGCTTGGTTGTTGTTCCTGAGTAGAGGGCGTTCCCGTAGTCGAGTCTGCTGGTGAGGAGGGCCTGGGTGACGGTTTTTCTCGTGTCGGGAGGGATCCATTTGAAGACCCTGCGGAGCATTCGGAGGGTGTTGAAGCAGGATGCAGAGACAGCGTTGACTTGCCTGGTCATGGAGAAGGTGGAGTCGAGGATGACCCCCAGGTTGCGTGCGTGGTCTGTGGGTTCCGGGGCAGTGCCTAGTGATGTGGGCCACCAAGAGTCGTCCCAGGCTGATGGGGTGGGTCCGAGAATGAGGACTTGTCTGAATTCAGCTTCAGTCTGCTGTCCTTCATCCAGTCGGCTACGGCCTTCATTCCTCTGTGGAGGTTGGCTTTGGCGGTGTGGGGGTCTTCGGTGAGGGATATGATCAGCTGGGTGTCGTCGGCGTAGGAGATGATGTTGAGGTTATGTTGTCATGCGACGTGGGCGAGCTGTGCCATGTAGATATTGAACAGCGTCGGGCTGAGGGAGGATCCCTGTGGGACGCAGCAGATGATCTCTGTGGTTTTTGAGCGGAAGGTTGGGATGCGGACGCTCTGGGTTCTGCCGGAGAGGAAGGATGTGGTCCAGGTGAGGGTCTTCTCTTGAATTCCGGCGTCATGGAGGTGTGCTGATAGGGTGCGGTGGCAGACTGTGTCAAAGGCTGCTGATGGGTCCAGGAGGATGAGGGTGGCTGTTTCTCCTTTGTCCATCAGGATCCTGATGTCATCAGTGGCGGCGATGAGGGCGGTCTCGGTGCTGTGGTTGCTGCGAAAACTGGATTGGAAAGGGTCCAGGATGTTGTTGTCTTCTAGGTAGCGGGTTAGCTGTTTGTTGACAATCTTCTCTGTAACTTTTGCCGGGAACGGGAGCAGAGAGATGGGCCGGAAGTTCTTGAGGTCCTTGGGGTCCGCCTTGGGCTTCTTCAGAAGGGCGTTGATCTCTGCATGCTTGCAGCTTTCCGCGAAGGTTGCTGTCTCGAAGTAATTGTTGATTGTTTTCCGGAGGTGGGGCGCGATGGTTGTGCTGGCTTTGTTGAAGACGTGGTGAGGGCAGGGGTCGGATGGGGATCCGGAGTGGATGGAGTTCATGGTTTTGATGGTGTTTTCGTCGCTGACGTTGGACCAGGCGGGCAGGCGGCTGTTGCGGGTAGTGGTCACGGGGTGGTGGACTTGGTGGTGGGTCTCGGAGTTGAAGCTGTCATGGATGTCGGTGATCTTGTGGTGAAAGAAGATGGCCAGGGAGTCACAGGTCTTGTGATGGTGGTATGTCGTTGGTGTTGGAGCTGGGGTTGGAGAGTTCTTTCACGATGCTGAAGAGCTCTTTGGTGTTGTGTGCGTTGTTGTCTAGGCAGTCCTTGAAGGCGGTCCTCTTGGTGGTCCTGATGAGTTGGTGGTGTCTGCGGGTGGCGTTTTTCTGGGCTGTGTGGCTGTCTGGTTTTCGGTCTTGGAGCCATTTCTTCTCCAGTTTCCGGCAGGTGCATTTGGATGTCCGGAGGTCTTCGGTGAACCAGGCGGCTTTCTTGTTGGTGTGGTTGGTTGTGGAGGTCTTGAGAGGGGCGAGGGTGTTGGCGCAGTCATTGATCCACTGTTTGAGGTTGGTCGCGGCGGTGTCTGTGTCGGTGGGATCGGCGGGTGGTCTCAGGGTGAAGGTGGTAGTCAGTTGGTCCTTGGTGACCTTGCCCCAGCAGCGGCGTGGCAGCTGTTGGGTGCAGTGGTGTGTGGTGGGTTTCCTGAAGGTGAAGTGGACGCATCTGTGGTCGGTCCAGTGGGGTTCGGTGGTGTGGTTGAAGGAGACGTGGGGGCTTGTGGAGAAGATGGGGTCCAGCGTATGTCCGGCGGCGTGGGTGGGTGTTGTCACAAGCTGTTTGAGTCCGAGGTTGGCGAGGTTGTCTATCAGGGCGGTGGAGTTGGCGTTGTTGTTATTCTCGAGGTGAAAGTTCAGGTCCCCGAGGAGGATGTAGTCCGTGGACGCGAGGGCGTGGGTGATGACTAGGTCGGCGATGGTGTCGCTGAACTGTGGTCTTGGCCTGGGTGGTCTGTAGACGAGTGTTCCTCGGAGGGTCGTGTTGGGGTCGGTGTGGATCTGGAAGTGCATGTGCTCGGCAGTGGTGAGGGTGTCGTCGGTGTTGGTCAAGACTCTGAGGGTGTCCTTGTGGATGATGGCGATTGCCCCTCCAACTCTGTTGGTGCGGTCTCTGCGGGTGATCTTGTAGCACTGTGGGATGGCTATGGCGATGTCTGGTACCGAGGTGGCGTTCAGCCAGGTCTCTGTCAAGAAGGCCACTTTGGGGCGGTAGAGTCTAGGAGGTCCCAGAGTTCAATGGCGTGCTTGCGAGCGGAGCGGGTGTTGAGGAGGATGCAGCAGAGGTGGTTGGGTTCTCTGGTTGGTGGTCTGGTGGTCTGGATGCTGGTGAATCTGCAGTTCCGGCAGGCAAAGGGCGCTTGGGTGCGCTTCGGATGGCCCGGTAGCAGGGGTGGTCTCATCCGGTGTTGAGTGCGTGGAGGGTGTTGGAGTCGTAGTGCAGTCTGGCGTTGCGGGGGGCGCGGCGTCCAGGGGTTCTGGCGCTGGGTGCGGTCCAGGCGTGGACAGGCGCAGACGGGCTTGCCTTTGGCGCGGTCTCCATAGGAGGGTCAGAGGGAGGGAGGAGCAGCTGGGAGGTGGGAGCGGGGTGGCCAATAGGGGACAGGGGGGAGGGGCCACAGGGATGCAGCGGCGGAAAAAACGGCGGGGGAAAAAGGAGAGGGGACACAGGGGCAGCGGGCACAGGGGTACAGAAAACAAGGATGGGCACTTAAAGAAACAAACCAAAAACAGCAGCAGAAACCGACTCAGCCGCGATGTAGGCGGGCCGGCACAAGCGGATCACAGGTCATACAGGAGGGCTGCGTTGCGGTGAGGGGAGCGACCTGTCTGGTGACAGGGTCAGAGGTCGCTAATGGTGACTGATGTAAAAGCAATACCCAAACACCACTTTTCTTAAACTCAGTTCATCTGTGAGATAGGGATTGAGGAGGTTAAGTGGCACCAGGGCTCAGATGTTTGACAATTGTGGAGGAGGTTAAGTGGCACCAGGGCTCAGATGTTTAGGGATTGAGGAGGTTAAGTGGCACCAGGGCTCAGATGTTTAGGGATTGAGGAGGTTAAGTGGCACCAGGGCTCAGATGTTTAGGGATTGAGGAGGTTAAGTGGCACCAGGGCTCAGATGTTTGACAAACCTTTTACAGACTGCTCCCAGCACGAGAATGCAGCTTGCATGGAGTCACATTAGGGTGTATGGGTGTGAAGAGCCCAAAGCAACCTACTACCAGGGCCCAGAAAAATGAGTATCAGAGAGCAAACTGCTCCGAGGACAGAGTAGAGGGGTACATATGTCATTACTGCAGCAGGAACTGTGGCACCTGAGCTCAAGGAGGTGAATAGCCCACTGCATTGTAGCTAAAGTCCAAGTATGGAGCATAAGGACACAGCTATCACTACTGGAGCAGGTACAGTGGTGCCAGGCAGATTCAGGATGAAATGGCAACAACAGTTTGCTACTGACATTAGGGATTTGGGTGCTGCTATTGTATTGTACAGTGATTCACGTGGGGTGCCACACAGGGCACAAGTCCTAAAAAAAAGAAGTGGGGGGACGCTGACATCACAACAGGAAGTGATGTCACGAAAGGTGGCTTGCACTCAGTTGCAGTTTGTAGTTATCAAGTTCCCGGGAAAATAAGTGGGGGGACGCCGTCCACCCGCGTGTTACACCGACTCGAGCCCTGGTGCCAGAGCATCTTTTTGGACACGTAACATGCTACACCATAAGGGCGTGTGTGGCTGTCAGAGTGTTGTATTTATAATCATTCTGTACGGAAGTGTTCTGACTTCATGGATAAGTAACCAGAGAGATGCTCTTATCTTGTCTTGGGGTGCAGTCCTATGAGTGTAGCAGTAGCTGTGAGAGATAGGCACTCAAATTATAATATAGTTATGACTAAAGCATATAGGCAGTACACAGCCCAAGCCTTATCAGAGGAACGGTCGGGTGATATGTGTATATATACTAAAAAAGAGGGGGAAACAGAGAAGGCTTGGGAATGAATCTGGCAACATCTACAAGAAAGGATGATGTAAAATGTGTAAAATTATAGTGTGTGAAATTTGCATAATTTGTGCGGAATCATGCAAATGTCAGGGAAATTAGGTGAAATAAGGTGTAAGGATGAAACTGCAAATCCATTATTTACTGCTGTATGTGAGCACGAAAAGAGTTTTGCGGTAAAAACATAGCACAAAAATACATTAGTGGCACAAGCAACAGAAGGTACGTTCTGGACATTCACATTATTCCCATGCCCTTGCGGTCAATGTTTACCACAAATCGCACGTAGTTATTTGAAATGGCACAATTTCTGGAATTCAGCATAACAAGTGTACCATGAAATTCTATAAATTACGCAGCTTAATTTAAATTTCAAAAAGGCCTAAAAATTACATCAAACGGTAATGATGGGAGCTGGTACTACAAGAAGTAGCTATGCACCATTTATTTCAAAGGCAGGGATACTGCCTGATAATGTACAATGATATGTCATTTACTTTGGAGAAGAACACCATGAGATCTGGAGAGATCAGTCCCCTGAAAGACTTTTAACCAGGCCCACTGGAATTATTTGGCAGGGGAGGGCCAAATTTTGCGGCAGGTTTGAGGTAATTATGTGGCATAAATAGGCAAATTATGTTGCATGATGTGGCACACCTTGTATTAATTCATTAGCATTTAATTTTTAAACTTGTTCGCACTGCCTGGGCATTAGTTTAATACTCGAACATAGCAACAAGCAACAGAAAGGGGACCAGTCAAGCTTTGCAAAGGGCCTTCCACTATGGGCAACACGTTTCGCTGCATTTTTAGTAAAGTTTGAACCGACTGATCTAGAAACAATTTTTTTGCTTAGTTCAGCAGATTGTGTGGCAGGTGAAGGGTTAAGTGGCAAATGCAGCAAATCCACTATAACCATATAACTATGCGGAAATTGCAGTGGCCGCACAATCACACAATTCTAATATCCCTGTTTGTAACTAAAAGAAATGATGCGCAAGCAGTGATCTTATAAAGGGCAGGGTTTTTTGTAAGAAAAAGAACACCATTAGACTGTGAAGGACCCGCCTATGAAAACACACAGACATAAGCATGCAGTCAACATTTGTATCTAAATGTATATTTAGGTCAAAGCTATAGGTTTTCCTACTAGTTCTGGAAAAAAGTAATGATTTCGAATTGTAATATAAATGTGTTTTAATGGGCATTTGCTGCTGTGTCCCGGCTCTTTCACAATAGTTAAAAAACGTGAAATAGTTCTTCAACCGATTAAAGACTTCGGAAGCCCACTTTGGCTGTTTTAGTGAGGTTGCTTTATTTTACAACACACTTGAGTGCCGGGATTGTAACTACTGAAAATAAGACAATAGAAATTGTACTCTCTCGTGCAGTTTGTGAAACAGTAATCTGGAACTATGAACAACACTGATGGATTTTTGTGTATAATTAATAAAATTGCAATGAAGACAAAAAACGAAAGTTAAAAGGCTGCAGCTTTGAAAATGTTTATTTTTCAGTGAAAGATTTACCTTGCTTTAAGCCTGTCTGCATGTAAGTCTCTGTGAAGTGAGTGCAGTTCTCAAAAATCTACAGACACTGGTGGCAGGGGGTCAAAGCCACTTGGCTGGGGCTGGGAGTGTCAGGCTAGGTCCTTTGTCCTGCGAGAGCGTTTCTTCGCACCTCGTTTGCATCCCCTGAATGACAAAGCAAGCCCTCACCTCGCATCAGCAGAGGGGGAAGGGACTGTCTCAAAGGATGCAGGTGAATCGCGCTTTCCTCGTTGAAAGTTTAAAGGTCTGCCCGCGCAGTAACAGGAAGGGAGTTTCCATTCTTAAGCCCGGGAGAAGGTGAAATTCAACATATTTACCAGTCAATTAGGTCACAGAGGGTCAGGATCTGGCAATGGCACAGACCGGCAAGGTAGAAGTTCAGCAGCTGCTTGACACTTTCATGTGCTGTATCTACATTTATTTGTAAACTAAAAGAAATATTCCCGGTTTTATTTTGGCTTAAACAATCAGTTCATTTATCCTGATTCTGGTTCTTTTCCTTCTTATGAAAAGTAAACATGACCTGGAGAATGCGAGGACAGCGGAGGCCTTTTAACCGAGCTTCCTCTGCTGAGCAGCCACGTTTAAAAGTGTAAATGCATGCTAACGCACTCACTTTTAATGTGGTGTTTCAACCTCTACGGCCAAGCCCCCTCTTTTCACAAGAAGTGCCTTCCACTAGGATGGATGCATTTTGTAAGCAAATCACTTCCTGGACAAGCTCCCTTGTGCTGTAATCTTTGAATACATGACCCAGGCTTAAATCCATTAAAACATGTAAAACCAAGAAACCAATGCATCACACTTTCATGGTTGATAGAAACAGCCATTTTTGTTATTGTTATTAAAAAACATGGATCACGTACTTTTATGATAAGCACTTTAAACAGAGCTTTTGGGAATGTGTTTTGTATCCTTCTAGTTCATTTAATTAACTATTGGTGACCGAAAGACTGTGTTGAGAAAATAAACGAGCAACCTGCAGAGGTGAGAGTTTAATCCACCGAGTTAGATTGAAACGCAGTGCTAACAATGATATAGGGACACAAAGAAAACTTTGATTATTGTGGCACAGTGTCATCAAAAACATTTTCACAGATTTCACTAAAGCACAAGATAGCAATGGCATGCGCAGGAATAGTGGAAGCCTCCTTAACACCTTGCATGCTGATGACGAGCTCAGCTGGTCATGCAGCACGGTGGCCGTGTGCTGGTGACAAACTGAGCTCGTCATGGCCTCCGCGGAACGCCCACGCAGGGATAATTTCCCCGCTGTGCTGGCCGTTCCATTGAGCGGGCGTGGCCATGACGAGCCGAGCTCGTCATCAGCACCGCGGCGCCGTGTGCGGCCTCCCTCCCCCCGCGCTGCGGGGGAATTAGCCCCAAGGCGATGGGGTTAGGACAAGGGGCAGGTACTATACAAGCTGCAAGTGAAACATGTAGATGCAAAAGACACAATGTTCCTCAATGCTGTCTTCTTGGATTGGATCGTAACAATTTACACACAGATTTAGGTAACAGATAGAGGTCTCATCAGCTATTCTATTGAGATTTAACATGTCACCATGCTGATCTCAGCATGAGCTATTACTAACATCCCTCCTTCTCTCAGAACTGAGCGTGCGGTGATGCCTGGCAGTAGAACAGAGCATCACAGGAGCACTCTCTCTCAGTAATATAAATATCAGTGCAGAGTTTACATCAACCCATGCCAATGTCTCACTTTTTTCTTTGTCAATGTCTCACTTATTGGATGCCATTGCTTGATGTATCTTCGGATAAAGGTGCAATGCAATTCTTGAGTAGGAGTGTTCCATGTTCAAGACTTCATAACTTTGGGAATTCAATATTTTAACTTCAAAAGTTTTGCTAAGCAAAGAGCTTACTAAGTTTTAAAAAACGGCGGGCGGCGGAAGCACCCTCTGTAGCAGTGGGACTGTCCCAACTGCCATTTTGGGTATGTCAACTTTACAATGCATCCTTCACCACGTAGCACCTTTGCCAGGTAGTGTTTACTGTGCAGGAAAGTACCACGAAGCAGGACTTTACCATGCAGGTAAGTTATGTTTTTTTAATTACATAAGCACATATATAGTTCAGTGTAATTATGTGAAATATGGCAAAATTACATTACATTAATTTCAATCACATGAAATAGAAATCCGTCATTTTGCATTACATTTTAGCACAAAATGCATCCCTGCATTAGTTTTTGGCACAATGACATGTTAAATAAAAGCACTGTGAACACAGTCATTTGCATTTGGTTGTTCCTGTGTTTTTGTGGCAAGTTTTTTTACAGTGAATTACACCATTCACTGTAAATTGTTACCACAATGGGCACATAAATTGGCATAATGGCTTAATTTTTCTGAAATTCTACAAATTAAGCCTGCGTAATTTACATTTTCCAAAAATGTTAGGATATCTGGACCATTGGATCCTGCAGGACTTCTATAATAATCCACATTTGTAAAGCGCACAATCACCCGTTAGGGTCTCTAGGCGCTGGGGGCCGTCGGGAAGATTAAGCAAGCTATTGCCCAGAGTCACATGGTGCTGGGCTAACCCGCCGCCGGAGCCGGGGATCGAACCGTGATCCCCAGATTCCAGCGTCAGTCGCCCTGGCCGCGGCGCCACACCTCTTCCTTCTATGGAAGTCCAGCTGAGCCCAAAATGTTAAAACTGCTTGAATCACATTGGCTGATTGAGCCTTTTCTCCTGACACCCAATGGAGCCCAACAATTACCGTGGACTGTACTGCAGGCCCTCACACTCACATCACAGTAACATTTTGCAGGTGCAATTACTGGACTCAGGGGCTCAGTACCAAAGTCCTTGAAAAAAGATGATCTCAGAATAAAGGCGCATTGTAGGCACCCCTTGGCCATCAGGCTTCTTGCACAAATAATCATAACAGTGACATCAGACAAGATTTAAATTAGCGACCATTACATGCAGGATTACTAGCAATGACCACCACTGTACATCTGGCAAGTTCACTAACATTGTCCTAAGAAAATGTATTCTCATTATTTGATTTGGAATGCATTTAGATGCCCCAACTGATTACAATAATGCATATCTTTGGGTCCAATGTACGGAACTACTCTAATGAGACCAAACAAGGCCCTCCTGTGAGGTTTGTCTGTACTCCTGTGGGAGTCTGTACAAGTGTCTGCCTTATGATACCTCTTAACTGTGCCAGCTTCCTTGGAAGTGCCACAGTACTAGAAAGTAATTACCAAGTACTGAAAGCTGGGGTTGGTCAAACATGGGGTTGTGTGCAGGGCCCTCTGGTCATCCGTAACAGCACATGACCAAAGTTCAAGTGCAGAAGGAGTGGCTGCATGCAAGGGGTTGGATGGTGGTCCGATTTAGAATTTGATTAAAAAAATCTATGTATGTTTGGTTAGATTAGGTTCTTACACCTTAACATTTGTTTTAAAATAAAACAGAAATTCACTGAAAAAACAAGGGTTGATGTTACCTTATTATTAGGCGGCGGAAGGTGAGAAAAAGTATTTTTTAAAACCCTAAAAAACACTGAAATACACAAGTTATAGTTAAGTCAACTTCCTATATCTGGCAGCTTCATCATGCACTTCCTATGACCTCACAAATGAAGTAACTTATCAATCAATCAATCAGGGAATTGTTATGTGCACTACTCACCAGGCAGGGTCCCAAGGTGCTGGGGAGGGGGGGTGATGGTGAGCAGCTCCGGTCAGTTGAAGAGCCAGATCTTGAGGGTCTTTCTGAAGATGTGCAGAGAGGGGGGCATCTGATTTCCACTTGGAGATCCCTCCAGGACTTGGCTTTCGATATAGGAGAAGGATCTTCCCCCCCGTTCTGGCTCTGCGGATGCGCAGGGTTTGGGCAAGGTTGGCGGATCAGAGGTTTCTCTTGGGTATGTGGAAGAATATTCTTTCTTTGAGGTATTGGGGTCCGGTGTTGTAGAAGCATTTGTAGGTGTTGGTGGGTATCTTGAAGGTTACTCTCTTCTTGACGGGGAGCAGGTGTTGGGTGATGTGTTCTTGTCGAGGGATGCCGAGGGCGAGTCTGGCTGCGGTGTTCTGTATGGTCTGAAGTTTGCGTAGCAGGGACTTGTTGATTCCAGCGTAGAGGATGTTTCCGTTGTCCAGTCTGCCGGTTATGAGTGAGTGGGTCTTTCTTGATTCGGTGGGGGGGATCCATTTGAAGGTCTTGCACAGGCTACGGTGGTTGTTGAAGCAGGGGTCATGAGAAGGGAATAGTCGAGTATGATGCTGAGGTCAGTGGGGGTGGGCAGGCTGCCGAGGGCTTTGGGCCACCAGGTGTTGTCCCATGCGGTGGGAGAAGGTCTGAGGACGAGGGCCTCCATCTTCTCTAAGTTGAGCTTCAGGCAGCTGCTGCTCATCCAGGATACAACGTCCTTCATTCCTTCCTGGAAGCTGAGTCGTGGTGGTAGGATCCTTGGTGAGGGAGAGGATGAGCTGGGTGTCATTGGCACAGGAGACTATGTTCAGTCTGTGCTGTCTGGTGATGGCAGCTAGTGGGGCCATGTAGATGTTGAAGAGCGTCGGGCTGAGAGAAGATCCTTGAGGTACTACGCAGTTGATCTCTACATGTTCAGAGAGGACGGTTGGCAGCCTGATTCTGTGGGTTCTGCCGGCGAGGAAGGAGCGGAGCCATTTGAGGGCGGTTTCCTGTATGTTAGCATCATGGAGTCTGGCGGAGAGAGTGCGGTGGGAGAAGGTGTAGAAGGCTGCGGAGAAGTCTAGTAGGATCAGGGCCATGGTGTGTCCTTGGTCAAGGAGGTTGCAGATCTTGTCTCGGTGCTGTGGTTGCTTTGGAATTCGGACTGGGAGGGGTCGAGAATGAAGTTCTCTTCAATGAACTTCGTTAGTTAGGCGTTGAGGGTCTTCTTGGTGACTTTAGCTGTGAAGGGGAGGAGGGAGATGGGTCGGTAGTTCTTGAGGTCTGAAGGATCTGCCGAGGGCTTCTTGAGAAGGGGTTTGACCTCTGCGCGTTTCCAGTCATCAGGAAAAATTCCAGTTTCGAAGGAGGTGTTGATGCTGCATCATAGTTCCATTGCAATGGCAGAGCCAGCTCTGTGGAAGATGTGGGAAGGGCAGGGGTCTGTGGATGCTCCTGAGTGGATGCTTTTCATGGTTGATTTAGTCTCTTCTGTGGTGGCTGGGGTCCAGGCGGAGATGGTGGGTTAACAGTCGTCGGTGGTGGGGGTGAGTGGTTTAGTCGTCCCGTGTCAGTTTGTTGAAGTTGTCATAGAGGGACTTGATTTTTAGATGGAAGAAGGTGCTGAGTTTGTTGCGGACGTCCTGGGAGAGGGTGATGTCTATGGCTTCGCTGGGGGGTTTAGGGAATGATTTCACTCACAATAACCAGTCTTTCTTCATCCCTGATTACATCAATGGTGCATGGCTCTCTGTAGACCTGGTGGTTTAATACTTAACCTTTTAGCACAGTTCAGGATCGTGATTATTTTATACAACACTGTGCCATGCAGTAGCAGCCTGTATAGGGCGTGCTGCCGGGCGCTGACGTAGGGTGGGTGAGTGGCAGGGTGGGGAGTAGTAAAATGTGCAATACTGCCGATTTCAGGTAAGTAAACAAAAAATAAATAAAATGAATTTCGTTGCGCAAGCTACATCGCCAATTGTGATGCAGCACGTGCAACAAAGTTCTTTTTATTTATTTATTTATTGTATATATTTAGCAGAAGCTAAAAGAGCATTTGGAAACAACAATGTAGGTAATATTTGCACATGCCAGAGTGAATTAAGTCAGCCCTGAGAAATCATAAAAAAATTAGTTGATGAAGTTTCCCTATTAAGAGCATACTTGGGGACACTCACTGTTAAAATAAAGACAATAAAGTCATATGGAAAATGTAAAGAGGCACTTAGGGGCATATTATCAAGGGGGGTTATCTCCGCTTTTTTGGCTTTAAAATCCAAGAAAGCGGAGATAAAATTATCTCCCTATTACCAAGCTGTCGCTAACACCAGTTAGTGACAGCTAATAGGAGATAGCGACCATCTTGGGCCCCGCTTTGCATGTCAGTGATATTTATCACTAATGACATGCAAAGTGGGCGTGCCAAGATGTTAGCGACTGGAAACAGTCGCTAACATCGCTATCTCCTATTACCAACTTTTGGAGATATTCGCGCTAAGCGCGAATATCTCCAAAAGCTAACACCAGCCCTGAGCAGTTCTTCACCATGTTATCCAATGGGAGGTGGATAACATGGCTAAGAGCATTTGCTCGATAATGCATGAATATTGCTGACTTTTCAGCGATATTCATGCATTGCGGGCGTTTTTTATCGCATTTGCGATAAACCTTGCTAATAGCAAGGTTTATCTGCGACAAAAATCGCCGATGTGCGGCGATAATTTTTGTCTCTAAACAAGTTAGAGACAAAAATTATCGCTAGTTGTTGGTAATATGCCCCTTAGTTTTCAAGGAAATAGGAGATCACAGACTGTCAGGAGTTCAGAAAACACTGGGATACTCTGAGCATTTTGCACATGGCTAAAACTATTGCCAAAGACAAACGTCCCTCCAATGCTTGTTTAAAAATAGCTGATGCTTTTTGCAAACAGGGGGTTGATTAATTTTCCGGAGCGCATCCCACCTCCACATGACTCAAAGAGAAGATGATGATGACTGAAACGTTCAAGGAAAACATAATGATTAGCAGCCAAAATAAGAATTTAAAGGGGTTTTCCTTAATAAAACAAAACAAGCATTAAACTTTCTGTGCTTGTGCCGATGAAGTCACTCTGCTGTTCTGTTTAATATGTGCAGTGGTACAAGGTGCTTAGCTCTCATTAACTTGTGAGGTTGCCTTGGCTATAGTGCAAACCTGACCAAAGGGCTTTACATCAGTGCGCTGTTTTTCCTTTCTAAAGCAGAGTGAGAGAAAGTGATTTCCCCAGATTTTATGTAAGGCATAACTTCCAAAATCAGCTGCTCTGGCCAGCATAGGAATAAGGCTGCTCTGCATTTGCTGTACTTAAAAACGATACTTTTTAGGTTTTGCCTTAGCCATGCGTACGAAGTACGCATGCGCTAGCAAAACCTCTTGAGTTCTATCTGGGCTGATGACCCGCCTCTGCCTATCATTGGCTAGCTCCATAAATGGAGGCTAGCCATTGGGAGGCAGAGGCTGTCAATCGCGTTTTCTCTCGAAAACGCGATTCGGGGGCGTTTCTGGTGCTTTTTTTAAGCCCCGCCCCTTTGTCCCGGGCCGCGCTGCGATTGGCTGCCGGCCCGGGACACCCCCGTGACGTCATTCCAGGGCCGCGCTGTGATTGGCTGCCGGCCGGGACACCCCCGTGACGTCAGCCAATCACAGCGCGGCCCGGGACCTGACTTGTTTTTTTTGCTCTTAACCCGGCTCTTAGACAGTAACTAACACTACTCCTTCCTGCCTTTACTTCTCTTTTTACCCTTCCATTCGCCACCCAGTCACATTTTTACTCTCATAGAGAATGTTTCCCTCACCCCTCGCCCAGCACCTCCCCTCTCGCCCAGCAGCTCGGTGACTCGCCCGGCTGCCCCGTTTCAGTGGTGACGTCACCCACCGCCAGCCCCCGATAAGCCGTTCTAGAGGAAGCCAGAGCCAAGACAGCCCAGGCTGGCATTGGCCAATGACAAGGGGAGCACAGGCAGGGGCGACGTCATCTCGTAGGATGTGGTGTTACGGGGCACTGCGGGATTAGTAGTTTATGTTGATAACACATATTATTGGATCATCAGCAGTTTGTAAGGCTCTGGGACTACAAGCGCCAGGGTGTAGTGGTTGCCGGCCTCCAGACAGCCCAGTAAAGCCCTGAGCTGCAGCAGTCACTATTTCCTGGTTCGGGCTGGTCGGCCATTTTGGGGTTTGAGAGGAGCGGGGCCGGTGGTGTTTTTTTTTCTTTTGGGGGGGGTAGAAGAAGCGAGTGTCAAGCGGCCCCGCCCCAGCCTCAGACGGCGGAGAACTGTGCAGACGCGGAGGGGGGGACAGCGTGACATGTCCAGCATGAATCCTGAATAGTGAGTATTCGTTGAGGGTGGGGGCAGAATAGTTGGGGTCATAAAGAGAGCATGAGGACGATAGGGAATCGGGGAGGGGGACACACATGTTGTCAATTTCATACAAGTAGTGATTATAGAGCTTACAGGTAGGTAGGTTTGTCCATAGGACCTGAGCTGACACCGACACCCCCTCTCCCTTAACTACAAGAAAAGAAGCATCGGCAGGCCCCGTGCACCTGTCAAAGCTGGAATTTAGTTGTTTTTCATCTAACTGGTAAGATCGCGACAGGTAAGTGCCTGTTGTAAGGTGCTTACACATGACCTATTAACAGGGCAAATGTTTATCTTCGATTTAATACGTTGCAGGTGTAGTCTCGCCAGGTACTGCCAGCTAAATCATGTTGTCCATTTGTACAGTGTGAGGTTTCTTTACGGTGGGACAGGTTGATTGTATCAACGCCCTGTAATGGAAATCTGCGTCCCAGATTTGTTCCAGTCGCCTGCTTGTTGAAATACGTGTCAGTACCATGCATATGAACTCACTGAGCTATCTCGCTAGTGGGGAGCTATCTCGCTAGTGGGTATTCCCTTGGTTCCTTGAGTGATCGGTGTTCCCACCTTCTGTTCCCAAGTGCTGTCTCCGAACAACCACTTAATAGGCCAGCTACCATTCCTAACTTTCTAATTATCACTCCGTTTTTTTTTTTTTTTTACTATTTTGCAATTAGAACCTTCTTGAATGTAAAGTTAGGAGCTTGTTGCCATTTGCACATTATTATTGAAGGTCTTGTCAGTATCGAGTTTAAGTTGTCATGTCAGCTGATTTCACTTCCTCTTCCCCCTCCCCCCCCCAACACACTTTCTGTGACCTGGAACGCAACCCTGCTTATGGTAGATAGTGTATTTGCTTTCCACGGTGTTTATAGCGAAACCGGAGCAATAATTTTTAACTTATTGTGGTTGGATGGTGATTTCTATGATAAAGTGACTGGCGGCCTTTGGTACTTTCAAAAGTAGTGAACTGGAAATGAAAACGGAAACGAGTAGTCTTTCGATCTCTCTGTGGCTTTTGGTTACAAACCTGAATAGTTGCAGATAAGTGAAGTTAGCGCAGATATTGAAAAGTTGGTAAGCAGCCGCTACCTTTATATGTTAAAGATTCTGACTGCATCATGTGTTCGACTAGTGCGCCCAATTCAACATCTGTAGTATTCTTGAAGTTGTGATATCCCCTGTAAACTGTGTTGAACTTTCACTGCCTTACGTGTGATTTAGTGTGGCACATTGTAGTAGATAGAATTCGAGCTTCATATCTGCTGAGTAGCGCTGTTGACGGCTGGGGAAAACGTCAACCCGCCATCGGAGAAGAGTCATGGGTTTGCCGGTCACATGTCTATTGCTAAATTCTTCTTGCCTGAGATTTTGCAATCCCGGACGCAGCCACTTAAACAGCATTACTATATTAGTGTTGCAGAGAACTACACAGTAGTGACTAGACTGACAATCCTCTTGCTTCTCTTGTATTTGAAACATCCCTATCGGTATCTGTAGGGAGCATCAATGTAAATACAAGGGCGTGATAGGTTTCTTTACTAGTTAAAGTTAACGTTGTTGCTCCAAAGAGTTACTGGACATCCTTGGAAACGTGTTGTATAGGTCTTTGTGTTCATTTCACTCCTGTGTTGCAGCAATTGTACTGTAAATATGTTCTAAAACTGTAAATATGTTCTAATTTAAGACTAAATGATGTATATATTTTTTTAGTACGTTTAGTTCCTGCACGGTCCAACTCCGTAGTTGGATCCAGCTAACTAGCAACCCCCTCATGTATAACCTAATTCACACCTTTCCTAAAACTGAAAGACGCACGTCACAACCGTTTAATGAATGTCAACAAAGCATAACCCCCCCCCCCCCCACCTCCGAAGAACATTTATAACCAACACGAAGAAACTTAAAGCTTGTCACTCCTTTAACTGCCGATGTGAATAATGCCTCGGTTCACGGGTAGTCTTAGGTTTATCATAGTATATATATTACAGCCTAGTTATGTCCGAATCCGATAGTAACCCCCTCACCACCATTAATTCTTTCTTTCTCTGCACAAACTTAGCTTTTTAACCCATCTGCAGAACATATCAGCAACTTGTCTCTCTGCACAGCATTACTAGCAAGCATATCATACAGTATTGCTTTGAAAATGGTTTTCCTTTGTCCGTTTTTTAATACATCATATTTCCTAACTGCTTTTTCACAAACGGAGAGACCCATACTTGAGCAAATCATCTACGAGAACTGCTTGAAGCAAACTTACCCTTCTTCACCAACATTCATAACAATGACCTTTTACCATCTTACCCTTATTGTAGCCCTTGCAATTTTTCCTCCGAAGGCTCATTATTGTAATTGCATTTATGTAGCGCTTACTACCCCATACGAGGTGTCAAAGCCCTTTTCAGCGAGTAGTACGCCACTCTGTAACCCACTCTGTAACCCAAAAAGGATTGGTGTTGAATTAGTATATGGAGATATGCAATTAATTTGAGCTGTGGACACGTGAGTTTGTTACTTGGATTGAAAAACAATAGTGGAGAGATAGGGAAGGGTTTGCATTTATATAGCGCTTGCTACCCCTGATGAGGTGCTGAAGCGCTTTTCAGTGGGTAGCACGCTACTCCGGAACCCAAACAGGATTAAATAGTATAGGGAAATATGAAATTAATTTGAGTGGCTGACATGTTAGTCTGTTTGGATTGAAAAAAAGGATAGTGGAGGGATAGAAGAGGGAAGAGTCTAGAAATTGGTGGGTTTTTTTCTTTTTAGCTCAGTAGTAGTAGTAGGAGGTTTGGAATGAGGAAAGGAGGCGGAGGGGGGAAGAGTCATGGAAGGGTTTAGAAAGGCTTGTTTTATATTGTATTGCAACCATTATGGAACATTTTCTCATGGGAGTTTTGATTAGGTTTGGAGAAGACATGATCCGTAGCGGTCTTTTCTTAGGTGTGTCTAGCAGCATTAGGGAATTATAATAAAGCCTACATAAACTACCTCTTCCCGACTGCTGTTATGGTTTGAGTTTGGGCCATGAGGGTAATATATTGTATTATGTAATTGCACGTGTACAACGCTTCTACTCTAGTATACCAATTCAATTATTTTATGCCAAGTAGCATGGTGCTTCGGATCCCAAGCGAGTGCTTTTTCAGTGGTTATAGTTCGGTATTTGGATTAGTTTTGTGCTCTAATGGAAACAATTATTTTGCATTTGCTCCGGTCTACGTAGTGAATTAAATTAACAGGAGTTAAGTGTGCTCTTTTGTAGGAGGAGGGTATGTGAATTTTTGCAAGTGGGTGGCAGACTAACTTCAGGAGTTTAGGTATTGTTAGGTTTCAGAGGTATGACGTTTGAAATAGAGGTTGTGATATTTGCAAAAAGGTGTGTGCAATCTGCAGGAAAAAAATCTGGTTTAAGGCAACTTTTCAAGCAAGTCCAGGTCAGTTCTCATCGGATACAGAGGAGGATTTTGTTTTTTGAGATTGCATGCAACAATCTGAGATTGCAAAACTACAGTAAGAAACAACCTTATTTGCACATGAGGTGGTGCTATATTGGGTACCTTCTGATAATTGCTAGAATCGGGCAAACAGGCTAGCCCCCTCAAAAGACTGCAGCTTAGTAGACGATTACTTTAGCTAGAACAGTTGATCAGTTCATGGGCTGGAAGTGTAAAGTAGTGACTGGGAGCATAGGTAGTGTCCAGCAGTGGCACGCTGACTCTCACTCACAGCCTGTGGTGTGCTTGGGCATTTTACAAGCCTGATGCCCTTTGTACACAGCTGCACTGTTTCCTTTAACCTAAATCAACTGATTCTCAGTGGATATGGGGCCTCCTCTCCCTGGACACACACCTGCACCAGCCTCCCTTTACAAGTCAGGGAGGGGTGATTTAGAGCCATCCCTACCTACCCTAATTGTGTGTATGCTTTTATATTGCACAATATTTCAAACAAAAGCTACTACCTACTCCTGAACAGTTAATTTCTATGCAGACCGTTCCACATCAGCTTCTCAAGTGTGTATACTTCAATAATGTTACGCTGAACCAACAACAAAGCCACATTTATGTTGGTTTCAGAACTCGTTCTAACCCATGGACATTCGCATTATCATTCACAGATGAGAGTAAAACACAGAGGAATGTGTTGTCTCGTCTTCCAGTCAGGATTTCGCTTTAATCCAAACTGATATTGCATCAAATCATGGTTTTCCTTCCCTGCCAATTTTTAGAAAGAAAACATGTTAGGCATGTGATTAAATCAATTAAAAGTAACTTTCTATTCACATAGCCTAGAAACAAAAACAGTACACTAAATTAAAGCACTACGTGTGGCTCTGCAGGTATGTATGTGTGTGGGACTCTGTGGGTCTGTGTGTTTGTGTGGCATTTGCAAGAGATTAAGCTATTGGCGTTGTAAATGACAGTGCCATTTATTTATCTGTTTTGAAAACCAACACCTAAATAAAAATGTTGTCATTTACAATGCCAATAGCTCTAACTTTTTCAAAGGCGTAACCGTTGCATTGTAAATGCTTGTTTGAAGTTCTAGCTGTGAGCAGAGTCTCAAAGACGCTCTGTCAGATCTTCAGCCTTCAGCCTTTCCGGCGAGTCACACCTGCTGCTGTTTACTCCTGGCTTCCAAGGTGTGTGCCTTAGGAAGCAGGAGAACCCATCCCCCCTGACTCGAACAGCCACGGCCTGGATCTGTCATCACCAAGGCTGGCTACTTGGAGCCTTGTTATGCAGATGCACTTCTTTGGCTGGCAGTGGAAATGTCCGAGCGCCCTTTTATTTTGCTTCCCACAGGATAGGAACACTGCCCAGTGCCTCAGAGATTCTTTTAAAAAGAATCAAAAGAACCATGTCATTTTAAACTAAAGGTTAGCACAGATGAAATAACATAATATATTTAGAGGCACTGGTCAGTCATTTACACGGAATGATAAATAAGCTGCACAATAAGGGCCTGCTTTTTTTAAACCTTTGTCAGTCTGTTAAGTTACAGTTGCTCGATAAGTAGTTTCTTTTTTCTATTGGTCTTTTTTAACTATGCTTTTGTTTTGAACGTGTTTTGAGAATGAATGAATTTGCAAAAATAAATACAGAGAGGAAACATCTTTTTTGTCTGTATTTATCTGCAAAAAAACAGTAAAAGCGGAAAACTGGGAGCCTTAAAATCCTTTAAGCAATGTTTACAAAACAACTAATAATTTTCAGAAACAATTAATTTAAATTCCACAGCTTAAAATAGGTTTTAACATTGGGTTATGCATGTTTTCATTCGAAATATGTGTGCTTTCTGCTGCTAGCATCTGTTCCTAATGAGCAAAGTGTGTTTAAATGCAAAGTGTGTTTAAGACTGCAGTACCGCCTCCTGTCTACAGGGGCAGAGAGAGCAAAAATATAAACACACTTTACAAAACACAGGTCCCCACAAGGCAATTTTTTAAAAAGTAGTAAAAATGTACACGGATGTTCCTGAAGTCATTTTCTATCATTTAGAAGACATTGCCTTGTGGGGACCTGGGTTCAGGTCCCCACAGCGCAATCAAGTCCCCACAGCGTGAGTGTGTTATCACACCCAAGTCCCCACAAGGATAGTAACACAAACCCACACACACACACCCACACACACATATTTGAATAAGAAAGGCTTTTAACTTACCTGCTAAATACTTAGATTTAAGCTGTAAATGCTTGCCTGGTAAAGGAATATGCGTGGTAAAGATTTGTGTGGTAAAGACATGCGTGGTAAAGGCATTTGTGTGGTAATGGACACATTGTAGAGGCATGCATGATAATTGCGTACGTGGTTCTATCCCAGAACCATACTTTTAACCTTCAGGACGCATGTTTCTACATCCCCATAATAAGAAAATACCTGTGCTTTACTTCCAATACCAAGTCCTACTATTCAGGCTATATTCAGCCCCTCTGACAATCTCATAATATATGGCCATCTTCACAGCACATCTGAGGAGACATAAAATCTCCGTCTTCCCTTATTTAAAAGTTGGCTAATAAAGGCAGAATCCTCAGCTGAGATTCAGAAGCATTTTTGAATATGCCTGAACACTATCCCAATAGATTATTAACAATGACCGTATCATCAAACGTTCACCAGCAAACGGCTAAGATCCCGTCACCGAAGATAACATTCTCAAATTCCTCATCAACGAAGACCCCAAATTGTTGACGAAAGCCTCATCGGCAAAGCCTTTCTCAATGAACACCACTATAATGAAGACCTCATTAATGAGGGCTTCATTGAAAAGCCCCTGTTGATGATGGCTCCACTAATAGTTGTACCAATCAGTGTAGTGATTGTTGGCTCTGCACCTCCACAACTGACGGTGACTACTCTTTGTCTACTAGAGTACTTTCTTCATCATCTTAAGCTCTATCAGACTCTCTTATCATCCACACGGCCATTATTGTTGTTAGTATCACTACAAGTATTACACCAGAGCCTACAAAGCAACTCTTAGATCAGTGGTTCTTAACTTGCAGTCCACGGACCCCTGGTGATATGTGAAGCCTACTCAGTGGTTCCACGACTGCTTAGAAAATTAAATATTGCATCATGGATTGTCGTTGCTTTAGCTTCGCATTGGTCGTTGCTGTAGTGTGAGGAGCAGGTCTCGTGTTGCAGGTTGTCACCTGTGGTCACTGTATCACACATAGCAGGTCTCACCGAAGCTTTGCATTGGTGTTCTTCGTGGTAGGCAGAGTTTCGGCATAAATGGGCCTCTTCGAGGTCACAAAGAGCCTAAACATCAGGAATCTCACCTCTTCTTATTTGGAGAAGATCAAACTGATGCCAGCCGAGGGTCCAGGGCATGGGGGGCACCTCTTGGCGATCAGAAACTCACTCAAGCAGAAGTCAGCAGTCCTCAGGCAGCTCCAGTTGCAGCAGGTCAGCTGGACAGTTGCAGGGAGGCCTCTGAAACCTGTTGTGTAGTTCAATCAGCCAACTGACCCTTGGAGTCACTCATTTTAACCTGGGAGGAAGGTAAACAGGTCCAATCTTACCTCTCAGAGAGCAAGGGAGTCCTCAAGCAGCAGGACAGTCCTCTGGCAGCAGGGCAGCCCTTATCCTGTAATGTCCACAGGTCCAGAAGTGTTCTGATGAGTGGATGTTCTGGAGGTCCAATATTTATACCTGGTACCAGCCTTTGTGTGGGGGACTCCCTATCCTACCCCCACATCTGGTTTTGGAAAATTCATCCCATTCCCCTGTCAATGCTGCAAACTGTCTAGGGGTGACTGGTGTCATAGTGTGTGTGAGGCAGAGCCCTTTGAAGTACAGGTGGTGCTGGGTACATCTCCTCCCCAGTCATCCTGCCAGGATGGCCTATCCTGTCCACACCAAGGCCCCCATTGTGTCACTGTCTGGAAGGAATACACAAACCCCAACAGCAGAATCATTCACAATCATGTGATGCAGGACACTGGCTGAACGCACAAATAGCTGGGACAAGAAAATACCAACTTTCTAAAATTGTAATTTTCAGAATTTTAACTTAAAGTCCGACTTCATCATTAAAAAGATTTTACATTGCAATTCATTTGAGTATAAACAGCATGGACAACATTATAGAATATGACGCATTCTCCTTATTAGCGCCGAGCGCACCTTTCAAAAGGTGAGCTCGGTGCTAACAAGGAAAGTGCGCCTTTTTATGTTGGATGGGCTGCCCCAGGGCAGCCTGAACTTCCGCTTCCCTGGGGGCAGCACATCGAAGTTAAGAACGGAGCGACTTTGAAGCAGCCACTCTGTGTTTCACTGTGCAGTCTGCAACCCACCTGCACTTTTAAGGGGTATTAGAGATCTCTTGCAGACGGGTGCAGCGAGTGACTGCACCCGCCTGCAAGGGTATATCTGGGGGATCCATAGAACCCCCTTTTACCGCTATCAGGGTGCACACTAACAGTACTCCACCTATGAGGTGGCTTACTGTCAGCGCCTCCTGACAGCTTGTTTGCCTCTGTGACCACATATATAATACGGCGCGGGTACAGAGTCAAAAGGTATCCCTCATTTGCAGGGGGAACACCCTCTAGAGGTCCTCCCCTCTGTCTGACTCTTGAGCGGTTCTCAAGCCAAGATGGTCTAAGTTTTGGCCTAGAGCGACTGCACCATGCCTACCCACCAATTTGGTATGCCATTTGCACCACCGATCCCTGCCCTATATGGCACTTACTGGCTTTGATAGTCAGGCCTGTCTTCTCCAGGGCCTGAAGCACTTCCTGGAGGTGGAACCAGTGGTCCTTCCTGCTAAAGCTGAAGACCTAAATGTCGTCTAGATAGGTGTCACTGAAAGCCTCCTTTTCAGCCAGGATCTAGTTGACCAACCTCTAGAAGTTGGCTTGGGCATTCTTTAACCCAAAAGGCATCACTCTATCTGGAAGTTGCCCTCCTAAGTGGAGAATGCAGACTTCTCCTTAGCCCCCTCAGGTAAGGCAATCTGCCAGTACTTGGACGTTAAGTCAAATGTGCTCAGAAACTTGGCAGCTCCCAACTGATTCATGAGCTCATCAGCTCGGGAATGGCATGAGCATTAGTCTTAGTGACTGATCTGAGCCCACTGTAATCCACACATAACCGGAGTTATGGTTTGGCTCCCGGTGGGGCGGCCTTAGTTCCCAAAACCACTCAATCACCCCTAGGTCCAGCATCTTGGACACCTCGACCTTGATGCTGTACATCATCTCGGCAGACTGCTTGCAGATTTTATTCTTAACATGCATGCTGTGCCCAGTATCAATATCATGGATGCACCAGGTGGTGAGCCCTGGGGCCAGTGAGAAAAGAGAATCAAACTGCTCCAGCAAGTGGCAGCAGTGCTCCTCTAGCTCAGGGTCACGGTATTGGAAAGGATAATACCTTCTACTTACCCATCCTGCTCCTTCAAAGGGAGGAGGTTCATCCTCCTCCTACACCCTGTCATCGGTCACCAGGAGCATGGTAAACTCGGACGTCTTGAAGTGGGGCTTGAGGCGACTGACATGCAGGACCTGTAAGTGTTCTTAGGGGTCTCAAGATCTACCAAGTAGGTGACCATCCCCTTGCGCATCTTCATCCCATAGTGTACGGTCCACCAGTACTGTAAGGCCTGGGGTTCCACTGGCTTCATCACCCACGCTTTCTGACCAGGCTGAAACTCAACCAGAGTGGACTTCTGGTCATGCCAGAAATTCATGAATTCCTGGCTGGCTTCCAGGTTCTCATTGGCTTTCTTCCCAAAGATCTTTATCAGAGTCTGGAGAGCCAGCCAGCTAACTACATCCTGGGGGTTAGTTTCTTGAGAACTTGCTCCCACTCCTCCTTCACAAAGCTACAAGACCCTCTGAAAGTGTTGCTGTACAGGAGCTCAAAGAGACTGAATCCAACTCCTTCTGTTGCATATCCCTATACGCAAACAGGCATAGTAAAAGGATGTCCCACTTCTGCCTCAAGGACTCTGACAGCTCATATTCATGCCTTTGAGGGACTTGTTGATAGGGTGTGGAGAACTTGTAGGTTATTCCACACCTGTCCCACATGGACTTCATGTACACTTACGTGAATTCGGTGCCCCTTCAGGCACTATGTCCTTGGGGAAACCCACTTGGATAAAGAGCTCCATCAGTGCTCGGGCCACTGCGGGCACAGTCACTGTCCTCAGGGGTATAGCCTCTGGGTAAAGTGTGGCATGGTCCACCAAGACCAAAATGAACCCATTATCTAGGCCAGTCTAGGGATTCAAGGGCCCAGCAATGTCAATGCCCACCTTCTCAAAGGAGATGCCTATGACAGAGGGGAGCCAGGGTAGAGTAGAAAAGGGTGACAAAGGGCTTGTATTGTCCGAGATGTCCAGCAATGAGTACATCATGAGCCAAACCCAGTAGGGAGGCCCTGTAGCACTGAGAGACAACTAACACATGGTTTGCACCAGGCTTAGGAACCTTAAGCTCACTATGCAGATCATTTTCTGACTAAATGAGGTGGCAGGTCAGCTGCCAGGGCCTTGACCTGCCACCATAGGCCCTCAAGAGTAGGGCACTTTTTCTGGGCTTGCAGAACTACTACCCGGATGGACCACATCAGCCTGCCAGCCAGCTAGTTCACATGAGTCCACCAGGCCAGCAATGCCCTCCATTGAAGCTCTGGAGGTCCAATATTTATACCTGGTGCCACCCTTTGTGTGAGTGATTCCTGCCCTACCCCCACATCGGGGTCTAGAAAGTTATTCCCATTCCCAGGCTATCTGGGGGGACAAACAGCAGCTAGGCCTGGTATCAGATTTGTGTGTGCGTGGCAGAGCTCTTTGAAGTGCAAGTGGGGGCTGGGCACAGCTTCTCCCCAGTCATCCTGTCAGGATGGTTCATCCTGTCCACACCCAAGCACCCTCTGTGTCACTGTCTGGAAGAAATGCAGAGACTCCCAAAGCTGAGCCATTCACAGGAATGCGACCCAGGACAGTGGCCGAAGGCACAACTGGTTGGTATACGAAAATGAAAACTTTCTAAATGTAGCATTTTCAGAATTGTAACTTAAAATCTGACTTCACTATTAAAGAGGGTTTTAAATTACAATTAATTTGAGTGTAAGAAGCCTATCTCTATCTGCTCCCGATCCAAAGTTATCTCTTATTACATGTAATAAGGTAACCCAGTGTTATGTCTTGCAACAGTGAAATGTCTTTAAGAGTTTTTGGGGCACATGCATCAAGGTAGGATTTTGCGAGTCCTTAATTTGGATTATTAAGGAATTGCAATTAAGGACTCGCAAAAGCCTATGCATATGCATGTAGGAATCGGAAAGTGATTCCTAAACATTCCTTAATTGTGACTCGCAAATTGCGAGTCGTAATTAAGGAATGGCTTCCCATTCCCATTAAGGAATGGCTACCCATTCCCATAGGAATGAATGGGAAATTGCGCATGCAATTTAAAGAGTTCAAGGGTGTCAAAAGGACACCCAGTTGCACCCCTGAAATTGTGGTGTGCACCCATGTTGCGCACAACATGCCCCAAGGGCATGTGTGTGTGTGTAACCTGAAACTTTGAAAAATGCCCTTTAGTGCATTTTTCAAAGTTTTTGCAAATTGCAGACCAGTTTAATTTCTTGGTAATTTGCGGCCCCAACTAGTGAAATCGCTATTTTAAAGTGCTTCTTGCATTGCATTTACGGAATCGCAATCGCAATTTCGGAAATGACAAGAAATTTCGATTACCTAAATTGCGCATCCCAAACACTTTCATGCATTGCAAAAGGCATTTTGCAAGTGCAAACAGACGATTTTTGCGAATCGCACTGTTTGCGATCGCAAAAACTTTTGATGCATGTGCCTCTTGGACTGTTAGGACATGTAAAACTTAAACACACATGTCCTGCTTTTTAAGTAAAATGCACCCTGCCCAGTGAGCCCTTAGGGCCTACCTTAAGGGTGCTACTTTGGTGGGTGGCACAATGAGTGCCACAGGCCGGCTTGTGGCATTTAATTTACAGACCCTAGGAACAGGTAGTACCATATATTAGGGACTTACAAGTAAATTAAATGTGTCAATTAGGTGTATGTCAATTTTGCCAAGTTTTAGGATGAGAAAGTGCACAAGCACTTTAGCACTGGTTAGAGGTCTAAAGTCAACAAAAACAAATTTTGCAAAACAGGAGAGAAGGCAAAAAGTTTGGAGGAACCATCAAGGTCTAACAGCTTCGTCTTTCAGAAATAAAACAACATTTTGAAAGCTACAACCTTCTCATTAAAATTAAAATGTATGTATCTTTCACATATTTGTTGTATCAGAATTAAATAAAATGATTCATAATTTATGTATTTGTTTGATGTAGAAGTTTCTGAATTTTTTTGTATTGATTTGAGGTTCAAATAGTAGACATTTCTTAAAGTGGCTTGCAGTACTGATTTAGAGGGGTCCACAGAAGTCAAAAGGTTAAGAACTGCTGTCTTAGATTACTCATCATCATCCTTTAGTGGCAGAGAAATTAGCGAACAAGGCAGCCAGGCAGTCAGCATCAATTTATTTTCAGAAGTTGACTTGCAAAATAAACCTGCTTCACGGTCCGAATGACTACATAACTTGGATGGCCAGTATGCCCCAGAATATTCAGAAGCGGACGAAGAGTACAGTTCCTCATCCTCTACCAGTGCTACCAGAGAACAGAAGGACCAACTTCGAATGGAGTTCATTAGCTCTATGAAGCAATTAATGGAAGATTGATTTTTATTGCAGACTCTTACCTGACCAATCGCATCACCTGAACAGATACCTTTTACTTATCTTTTGATCCTGCCAACCTAACTGGTAAAATTCCCAGTGAATCCACTACTGGTAACAGCACATTCATGGAGCCACCTTACAGAAGCTCATAGATGTACTACTGACTTGGGCATGACTGATAATGACAGCAGTGATGATGAGGATGATGGCTGCAGTCATCAAGCTGATGAGGACATACTAGACGACATAGACAGTACCAGAAGTGGGACAGCTGCTTTCACACAGAAAATCCCAGCCCTGAACCAGTATCTTATCTTATCTTATCTTATCTTTATTATACAGTTAATAAAAACTGTAATGTACAAATAGAGCAATGCGTGTTAGATTAAAATTTTAAAATATATAAAAACATGATCAGGTTCTTAATGCTAGGCGTTTATGCGGTGCAGTTAAAATGATATTGACGAACTTCCCAGCTCTTGCTAAGGCCTGGGCTGAATTGTTACTAAAGCACAAAGTCGATGCTTCACTGCAGTGCCTCAGTGATTGTTCCCGAAAGACGGGGATCAGTAGGCGACGCCGATCAGAGGCAAAGAATGGGCAAAGGCAAAGCAGGTGGAGCCAGGACTCATGTATATAGTTGCAAAACCTGCAAATGGGCTGCTCGTTCCACCGAGCCCACTGTGGGTTTAAGTCGAAGATTGGTAGGGCTAGCAGCCTCATGTATAATATTTTGTTGCGAGTCTGGGGGTTGAGGGAGTAGTTAAAGTATAATTGAGGTTTCCCCTTGATATATGATTCATTCAAGGCAGTGAAAAGTTCGTTTTTAGATAGCCCGGCAACGTCAGTCTGAAATAAACTGAGATGATTTGTTTTGTTATTGTTTTTTTCCACGTAAGCAGAGGAATAGTTGGGTTAATGAGAGAGGTTGGTTCAATCTTTAATGTAGAGATGGCAAGGTGCAACTGTTTGTGCCAAGGGGAATGTTCGTCCTTGAACACAGCTTGTAGTTGCTCTTTCAAAGATGGTCCTGGTGCTCGTAAGGTGTGTATATAGTATTTGATTAGGTCGCCCAGGCAATAGAGGTTTGCGCATGTCAGGCCCAGCTCGAGTCTCATCCTCGACCTCCTCACATGCTGCGGAACGGAGAAGATTTTCTTATAAGCTTTTATTTGTAGGTTTCCCATAAATGCGTCCATTTTCCCGGGAAAGGCCAAGTGGCCATAGGTAACTGCAGGTAGTAGTTTGGCCCGTAGCACCCTTAGGATTGGTTCGGCTGAAGGGCTGTGCAAATGACGATTCAGACGCCTAAGGCTATGGATGATCCTCAAACCCTTAGACCTTAAGTGTCTAAGGTGTGCTGCTTGGTTTGCCCTAGCGTTGAACCAAACTCCTAGGTAGTTGTAGCTGGTGCAGTTCGTTATTTGTGATCCCCCTGCTCTCCAAGTAAGATTTTTCTTTTTGTGCCTCCCAAAGATCAAAATTTTGGTTTTTGATTCATTCATCACAAGATGGTTCTTTGTATTATATTGATTGAGAGCAGTGAGCGATCTTTGCAATCCTGTTTTCGTGTGGTCCATGATGATGATGTCATCGGCATATTGCATTGTCTGTAGGCTCAGCCCGCCCAGTTTTGGGGCAGCCAGGGCTGCGGCTGCCAGTTCCTTTGGTAGATCAGCAGTGTAGAGGTTGAATAGTAGCGGAGCAAGTACACAGCCTTGTTTTAAGCCGTTTTCAGTTGCAATTTTTTGGGACAATGTTTGTGCGCTGGTTTTTATCCTAATGCAGGTATTATGGTGCAAGGATATCAAGGCTGAGAGAAGAGGAGATGGTATTCCCCAGGAGTTTAATTTGTTCCACAGCGTCCCTTGATTGACCCGGTCGAAGGCTGCGCTGTAGTCCAAGAAGCAGCAGAATAGAGGTAGTTGGCAAGCCAGGGTAGCTTTCCGCGATAAGTAGGACAGAGCCATTATGTTGTCCATCGTGGAGCAGCCTGCTCTAAAGCCTGACTGGGAATGAGGAAGGATGTTGTTTTCGCTGGCCCAGTTTTCT
Organism: Lissotriton helveticus; assembly: GCF_964261635.1. Taxonomy (NCBI): domain Eukaryota; kingdom Metazoa; phylum Chordata; class Amphibia; order Caudata; family Salamandridae; genus Lissotriton; species Lissotriton helveticus. Next base: position 59,939,364 of record NC_136069.1, on the reverse strand, counting down.
AGTTCCGCCAGTAAGACCCGGGCGTATGCTTTGGCTTCCAGGGACTTGCCACCAGACAACCTGATACTTTTCCATATGTTGACAAATAAAGCCTCTCAGAACTTCATTTTTATTTGACTTCAAAGATAAGGCCAGATGGACAATAACATTTATACCTATCTTAGACTATATATTGGAAAAAGTATTAGAATAAATGCACAATCCAGCAATAGGATCAAATACAAATAAAGCTCCGGAGGGCACTGCAGCATGTCTTTTCAAATAGATCAAGACATATTCCGTGATATCAGCAGTAGCCCAGAGAAGCTCCAAACATCATCTGCTTCATGTGTAGTGGCTACAGATAATGAAAGAAAAAGGTTGGATACCATGAGTAAAAGCATTTTTATATTTGCAGAAACTGCTATTAAAATTGTAAATGTTAGTGCCATCATGTCTCACTATGTTATGAATAACAAGGGAACCCAAATAAGGTTGGTCAGGGAACTTGGGTAATCAATTATTTCTAAAGACAGTGGTCCCTAGACAATTAATGAGAGCAAACAAAAAATATAGACCCAATCAGTACTATATTTTACAGCTGTCCAGCCAGACAGATGTTTTTAATATGTAGTTGCTTAAATATACACAAAATTCAGCAAGAAACAAATAAAGTGGGACACAAGCCTTTATCCAACTTAGTGGGAAGGACGTACAACATGAAAGAAAAAGGCTCAGGCAGATTAAATTGTTTGTATGAGACACATTTTGGTAGGACAAACAAATTATAGTGGAGACACCATTACACATAATAAGTATTAAATAAAGAGGTGTATATGGCATACAACAAGTCGACGGTGTTTCGATCCTTACGAAAGATATAGGATCATCATCAGGACATTAACAATGGTATGCCTGTATACATTTTGCCTAGATCCAAGTCAGAGTGACTTGGGGGAGGTTTGTTTCAGGCGAAGATCAAGTAGAAGTCCAGGGCAAGTACAAGGAGAGGAAAGGATGCAGACGGCCGCAGTCTGTGCAGTTGGATGCTAGGTCAGAATCGACCTAATAAAGGCTGCACCAGCTTAAAGGAGGCGTTTGAAATGTTCGCGCCGCGGAGCGATCTCGAAATCAGAGTGGCCTATTGCAATGTAAATGTAAATGTGTTTGTATTTATATAGCGCACTTCTACCCAGAGGTCTCGTAGCGCTGTATTCATACCGCTGTGGAACCCATCCTGGCTTTCCAGTGAAATGTCCACTCCTGGGCACCCCCAAGGTGATGCCAGGCATCCAATCGCTGCTGGGGCCGTTGTGGAGATTAAGCAAGCTATTGCCCAGAGTCACAGAGTGGGACCCATGATTAGAATAGGCACCGAGGCGAGAATTATCAGGTCCGGGGAAATTGAGTCCAAGAGCTGCCGAGGTGGGAATTGAACCCTGGTCCCGGGCCAGACCTCTGCATCAGGGTCTGCCGCTCTAACCATTGAGCCACCCTTCTCCACAAGGGGCTGCTGTATATCAGGGACAGCAAGCCAGTAACCTGTGAGCCGCATCTGCTGTCTCTAGTGACAAGGAATGGGGTTGAGGCCAATCTGTCAACAACCTCTGTTATAGCATGTCTTGCCTGTCGGGTTCTTGGATATGAAGGCTCACTATGACAGACAGTTATGGAATGACATTGCCTTGTTTAAGTCAAGCTTCTTGATGATGTCAAGAAAAAGCCACAGATATAGTAAAAGATGGATCTACATTAGTCTTCTATAATAGATGCAGGGTTGGATACGTCAAATGCAGGATTTCAGTTGATGGCTAGTAGGGCTGTCTTGCGGGGATGTGGCTGGTTATGCTGGAACACATTTTGTACGGAAGTGCAATCAAAAGTGTTAGAAATGCCGTTTACCAACCAACAACCATTTATTTGACAAACGTAGATAGTGACTGTAAGGTGGTAAAGATTTATACTGACACAGCAAGATCAATTGGGGTACTGAAATTGAAGCAACGTTTTTCCAATTACAGAAGACAACCTTATGGCCACTAAACCACAAATCCAGGATCTTCAGTTTATTTTTTGTTCCTTCAGACAGCGATACTCCCAGCAAAATTTGAATTCGGTAGCAATCTGGAGGGTCACAACATCAAAGAAAAAAGGCCCCATCATTAAGGAAGGGCTAAGTCAGAATCACCATACCTATTTTCTTGCTCACCGTACCTCCCCCTTCCACATTCTACATCTACCCCCTGTCTGCAATTCCCAGGCCTTAGTGGGGTAAGGTATTGGCTAACCTATCAGTCTAGCAGCAGATTGCATCAGACCATAGGGTGTCAGACATTGTGCAGTATGTACACATAATGGAGTTCATTTCAAAGACATATTCCAAAAAGGGACATCAAGAGGGAAAATAAACCAGGGCGCCCTCCACTCAATATTGTCAACATACAAAGACCTGGTTATATATTACATATATAAATCAAAATTGTAAGGGAGAGTTACACTATTTCTTTCTGGGTGAGACAGGGTTTGATGTCTAGTCATATACCCCCCATATGCCCATATGTGTCTTTGTTTATAAAAATTAATTTAAAAAAGGCCAATAACCCATAGAACTTGACAAGTTTTCAGGTCTAAAAAGTGTGGTGAGTCAAGGAAGTGCCTCACGTAAGCAACACAGAGGAAGCAGCTGGTTGTTACTCACCAGTTAGCTCACTGTGTCATCATTGGCACTTCCCAGACAGAAATGAAAACCAACTCCAATTATGTGTAGCTAAGGAAAAGCAATGTGTTAAAATAAAATTATATTTACTGAAAGCCAAAGCCTATTCCTAAAGACCCCCGTTGAAAAAAAGGAGGCCAATTGTGCTGCTGCCACAAGGTTAAAATTGAGTTACGGAAACACAAAACAACTGTCTTTAATGTTCATTGCGTCCGTACTCGTTTAAAATAACAGTATCATGTTTAGACCATTTGAACCTAAACGGCCGACAAGTTTCATTGCCATTGATTTTGTGACAATCTCATCAGGGTACGGGGACTCAATTCTACCTCAAGGATGCACCGGACCTGTAGAGTTTATATATTAAAAAGGGAGATAAAAAGGAGAAAACAACAAGTGACATAAGTTGTACATGTATGATGTTATATTCAGCCCAGGAATTCTGTTTTCCAATGCGTTATGTAAGGTATATTTCAGGTAGTTGCCAGGTAGGGTCCTACCAGCAAGCTTCCAATAAAAGTCACAGAAGACAGAGAGACCTTGAATGCCTAGCAGTAGATATGTGCATATTATCACATCTAATATCACGCATCATGATCAACCCCTTCTGTTTTCCAATAGCTCTTTTCTTAATTACATTTTCCTTTTCTCAAGAATTTCCTTGATTCAAAACATCGATCGGGAGCCCTTGCTTAGGTATAGGCTGCCATCGTACTACCAGCTACTCCCCTCATGTGGTCACACAGACCAATTAGTATCCCAACAACATTAATTTCAATTACATAATCAGCCTCAGTATCCCAATTTGTTATCAAGACCCTTTATAAGTCTAACTCGCGGCCGGGCTCAGCATCAGCGTCTTCCATGCAACTGCCAGTCTCCGCAGCTTACTCAGCTAATGAAGCAGCAGCTGCATTCGCACCAGATATAGCTCACGCCGGCGCAGCAATACCGGGAGGGATGACGTTTTTCTTAGGCGCCATCATGTAATGGTGCCCTAATGCAGGGATTTTCAATGCTTATGTGTTAGCCATGTGCACTGAATGCTTCCTTGGAGGTAACCTAGGGGCCCAATAGGATGGCGGGCGGATTGCCCCTCCAGGCCGGCGGTAGTGAATGGCCTGGCGGACGCAATCCGCCCGCCATGAATGACCCCCGCCACATTAGGATGGCTGGGGGATTCAGGGCGGGCGGGAAGACCGTCCGCCGCTTTTCCGCCAGTCGTCTCATCGACCGGGCAGAAAACTGCCACAATATGGTATATACCCCCCTACATTGGCATGGGCAAGGTGGCAGGCATGTGCATTTCCAGATTGACAGCACTGCCCGCCACAATGTAGGGAATGGGGGATGCCACGGTTGCGGTGGCTTCCTAATTGCAGGTGCGGGATTGCCGCACCCCTGGCGGACGGTCCCGTATACCGTTACTGTACTGTGGCGGGTGGACAATCATAATAGGCCCCTAAGCATCATCAATTCCTCTTCCCATGCAACTTTCTTTACACCCACCTCAACACTCTCATTCCTAAAAAGGAAAATAAGATCAACGATTGTGCAGAATCATGGTACAGTAAACACACAAATCAAAAACACAAGAGAAGGGGGATTGGGAGCTAATGGAGAGAGGTCCAGTACCCGTGCTCCCAATGTCAACGAGTCAATTATCCAGAAGTCAATCAGTTCCCGCTTTTATGTTATGTCTTACCTGGGAGCAGCACTAGACACATTGGAAGGACAAGTGTTTTCTTCGGAGAATAGAGTGCCATCAGTTTGGCAGAAATGTGCGTTCGCAGCACTCTCATCTAAGACTACTTCACTGTTGGATCACCTAACGCAAGATTTGTATGCCCATCCCCCTGGGATTTCTCTGCTGGAAATCACTCTTAAGTTCACATTGAGCTAACCTAGGCTCACTCAAACCGAGATCACTGTGAATTTTCATCCCTCTAGCTTGGCATCACTCAAAGCAAGCTTTACTGTACCCTAGGAACATTCCCCTTTAGGATCACTTAACTAAAGATTAGTGTGTCCTCTTCCCTAGGATTGCCCTAGGTGGAGACAACTGTAAACTCTTTCCTCTCTAACCTAAGATCATTACGATCTAGGATCAACTTGACCCAGGATCACTATATCCCAGGTTAATTTCACGCTAAGCCCAGATTAGTGTGTCCACATCCTCAGGATTAATCTGATGGAGATCACAATAAATTCACAATCTGCTAATTTAGGCTCCCTCGAACCCAGGTAACTAAGACATCCCACTAGGCTAGGACTGCTCTAAAGAAGGACCACTCCATTGTAGGAAGTCTCTAGCCATCACTCAGTCAATCAGATCCACTGCAAGTCAGAAACAGAACATTCTGTGGGGCACTCACTGAATCTTTAAATACTTCCACATTCTTTGACTCAGATTAAATATCACTTTGGTGGCCATTTCATGTAAGATTCTGTATGAAGGCTCAGCTAAGCATTTTGCGAATGCAAGCTCTGGCTGCTGCTTAGATGTCACAAAGGCACATAACAAAATGATCCTGCCTGTGTCTTGCCTGGCAGGCTGCCAGGGCTGTGCTTGCTCATGGGGCCTGCGTGGGCGAGTGGGTGGGCGGGACGAGGGAGCTCCTCTTGTTAGTTGCCAGGGTTGCCTACTGGAGCACGGTGTTCCCTTCTTCTTGTATCAGCCCTTAAAATGGAAATGCACAGAGAGCGGCGGAGTCACGTGCTCTTTAAAGTCTCTAAATACACACATCCAGCCTGGCAGGCTCTTATTGGTGGCAATCACTGTCGCGTGGCGCTGGCCTTGCACTGCGGATAATGACTAGTGCTTGGATGGGAAAGCGCTTTGTAAGAGGACAACCTGCAGAGGCACTGAATGTAGAGGTGTGGATTGAGCTGCAGCCCACCATCTGCTGCTCTTGGTGAGGTTCAGTTGAAGAATTAATAAAAAAAAGACTTTTATGTATTTGTCTTGCAGCATTTACTGTGATTTCAGTTGCAAACTGTCACGTGACAGGAAATGCTGTATGACAAAATGCCTGGTAGTTCTGTTTGCTGTTCCCCTTTCTGACTGCACATGTAGGGTATTATGTAATTTCAACTAGTGAAGCTCTGGATGGGGAAGTAGAAGGCAGAACTACAAGGCCACAGTCTCCTGGTGGGTTTCTATCACATATGCTAACAGACACTGACAATGTCAATAGCTCTGGCTTTAAAGGAATGTTGGTAATGTGAAGCATTGCAAGTAAGTAGCATGGGAATAGATATGTGTTTGTGTTGAAGCGAAGACCTGCAGAATAACATTGGTGTAGGTTTAAAGATCCGGTGACAGCTGCAGTGTTAAGCCAACCGTTGTACGTCAATGACTGACCTCCTACCACAGCAGCGACTTGTAACTTTGTTTACTTTTCTGTGCCACAGCTGTGACTGATCGTTTGTTACGTGACTCTGTATCACAGGATTGACCAGAGCACTGTTGTGGGTAAATGATGATATAAAGTAGATAGTAGCCAGGTAATTAATCCAAGTAAGATGTTTATTAGTTGGTTTCAATAAGATGAGTATTAGGTCCCACCAGGAGCTTGATGGATGTTGCTCAGCCCTCACTCACCAACTGACATTCTCCAGTCACACCAGGCACACACACATTCTATTCACTCTGACATCACGCACACCAACATTCCACGCAGACATCTCACTCATTCTGGCTGAGCAACCTAAAGGAGATAAATCTAGTTACAACATATCTCCTTTTCTTCGCAGGAAATAAACAGAATTGGTTGCAACATAAAGCAATTAAAATTTTGAAAGATACACATGCAATGTAAAATGATAAATCCTAGAACACATCCCCTTCCCTTGGGGAAATTTAAGAGAAAACGAAAATTAGAAAAGGAGATAAATCTAGTTACAACAAGCACCTTATTTACATGTCTACTTACAACAGGAGGTACTGGTAGCCTATGTACATGTGTCGTCACCACATCTCATTTACATGTCTCCCTACGACATCAGAGTGTAAAGATTGGCTATTGTGTACTGGACCCACAATACGAACAAACATTGTGTGAACGATCTCTGTCTTATGCAGGAATTCAAGGCTTGCTCACAAACTTTACTACATTATGCAATTAATGCAGCCCATTATGCTTTTTCTTGTAGCTGTCTGTACACAAAAATGCCAACCCAGAGGAATCCCGCTACGTGCTTGTGATGAAAGGCGCTCCAGAAAGAATTCTAGACCGCTGTTCCACGATCCTTCTACAAGGCAAAGAGCAGCCTCTGGACGAAGAGCTGAAGGACGCCTTCCAGAATGCATACATGGAGCTCGGCGGCTTGGGCGAGAGGGTGCTCGGTAGGTAACATGGATGGGGCTGCTTGTGCAGAACATATACACATATACACAGAGCAGGGAGGTTCAGCTTATGCAATGCTGGATCCTGGCACTGAGCTCAAGTGTGCTTATGCAATGCTGGATCCTGGCACTGAGCTCAAGTGTGACCTCAGGGGACGCTTACCTGTAGCTGGGGGGCCACAGCAAGAGTCAAACTAGGGATTTTCAATGGGAGTGACTGTATCTGTGACCGCCCTTCTCTGGTAGCCAACTTACAAATTTTCCTAAAAGTGATTCAGCCACCCTATCTTTAATGATGAACCGCACTAAATCAGGCTAACGGGCAGACCCCTGCCCTCCGAGGATTTTTCAAATGGCCCAACCAGGGCTGGAAAAACAGATCCTCGCGTTATTAAACAATTCTCTGGAAACTGGCTACCTACCGACCACCTTAAAAGAAGCCAGGGGTTACCCCCCTGCTGAAGAAACCAGGTGCTGATGCCTTTACTTTAAAGAATTACAGACCTATTTCACAGCTCCCCTTCTTGGCTAAAGTGCAAAAACAACATGCCCTAAAGACACTCTCGAACTACTTGGAGGACCACCAGCAACTCCAAGCTAGACAGGCGGGCTTTAGAGCCCACAATAGCACTGAGTTAGTGATGCTGTCCGTTCTTGACGAGCTCAGAGTTATAGCTGACAACAAACAGCCGAGTGCCCTGATTTTATTAGACATATCAGCGGCATTCGATACCGTCAGCCATAATAAGTTGCTGACTCGTCTCTCCGACCTGGGCATCAGCGGGCTAGCACATCAATGGCTAAAGTCATTTCTGTCTGACCGGACCCAGAGGGTTCAGTTGGGTGAGCATACATCGGATGTGGGCACTCTTACCTGCTGTGTACCCCAGGGTTCCGCGTTATCCCCAATTCTTTTTAATATTTACTTGCAACCCCTAGTAGAGACCCTGGCTCACATGGATTGCCATGTCTTCAATTACTCCCACCCTTTACCCCTGTAAACCCCACAACCTGCACCTAAAAAATTACGCTAGTACCATAATTAATTACCAATTAATTATTATTGATTAACAACCAATTAAGAATTAGTTAATAATAAATTCCTTCCCACAATCCATACTAATATAATAAAGAGAGAGCCCAAACCTTTGAGGCGGGTAATCTCAGGAACCACAGCACCAATCACAACACACAATACAGCGTTGGAAAGGGCAGTTGCAGCAGAAGGACATAGGCTATGCAGACACCCACCATATACATTTAAAAGGTAAAAGAACCGTGCCAGCAAAGTAGTCCCTTGTGGGCGTGTCTGCGTTGTGCTGTGGGTGTGTGCTGGGGGTGTGACAAACGCTGGGGGCGTGTGGTACGTTCCGCCCTTCATACCATGTCTCATATCGTGTGCTAATCCCACCCTGCTCCCTTTAAATACCCCTGCACCCCATAATCATAACCCACCCTTACTCCTTAAAATACCCCAACACCCTTAAACACTAACCCATCTTAACCCTATAAATATACCCTGTACCCCAAAACCCAAACCTATCCCTAAACCCTAAAAATACCCCTGTACCCAAAAAACCCAAACCTAGCCCTGAACCCTATAAATACCCCTGTACCTCAAAACCCAAACCTACCCGTGAACCCTAAAAATACCCCTGTACCTCAAAACCCAAACCTAGCCCTGAACCCTTAAAATACCCCTGTACCCCAAAACCCAAACCTACCATGAACCCTAAAAATACCCCTGTACCCCAAAACCCATATCTAGCCCTGAACCCTAAAACTAACCCTGTACCCCAAAACCCAAACCTACCCCTGAACCCTAAAATACCCCTGCACCCCAAAACCCAAACCTAGCCCTGAACCCTAAAAATACCCCTGTACCCCAAAATCCAAACCTAGCCCTGAACCCTTAAAATACCCCTGTGCCCCAAAACCCAAACCTACCCCTGAACCCTAAAAATACCCCTATACCCCAAAACCCAAACCTAGTCCTGAACCCTAAAAGAAAACCCTGTACCCCAAAACCCATACCTATCCCTAAACCTTAAAACTACCCCTGTACCCCATAACCCTAAACTATATCTGAACCCTTAAAATACCCAAACACCCCAAAACATATACCTCAGTACCACAAAACATATACCCCTATACCCATACTTACCTTATCCAAACATTAAAAAAACATGCTTTTACCATTAATGCATTTACAACGAATTTCGTTGTAAATGTATGCGTGGTAAAAGCATATAAAATGTAATGCCATGCGTTATAATGGCATTGCGGAGTCATGGTACTTTCGTAATGAAAGTATGCGGAGTGATGGTATGCGAAAAGAAAGTTGCGGAATAATGGGTGTTTACCCTCCCCCGGTAAGTACATTGGTGGCACGGCGGCCCACATCTCCAGCAACATACTCATATTTTTTCACCACCCATTTGAAAAATGCACAGGTCTCTCTCATTGATAGCCAGCACCGACATACACTTTTAGACACACCTCCCGCCACAAGTTCTAGAATTGCGAACTTTAGAGCTGGGGAGTTACGTTCGAATCTCGGCATCAGCTCAACATCCTGTGATTCCAGGCAAATCGCTTTGTCTCCCCGTGCCTACCGCAAATGAATCTGTTCTTCTGTAATGTAAATTGTGCTCATGCCATGTTGTCGAGTTCGCGCTATATAATATTGCAAGGAAAAATAAAGTAGGGAAACTAAAGTTCACACACTACTGAACGCGCACTCTTAAGTGTATCAGCAGTGCACTGTGAATCGGAGCGTTTCACAGGCCTGTCACAGATAAGAAATGCTATCTAAACGAAATCCTACAAAACAATATACTACTGGCTGGCAGCAATTCATACCCGGACAACATCGGGACAGGCTGCTAGTTAACACTATAAAATCTCAATTAAATAAATATTAATACATTTAAAAACATCCTTAATTTATTATAATTAAATTACTTCCCACCCTATTCCCCTATAAACCCACAACCCGCTACAGAACTATAAAACGCTAAATTTAATTAAAATAAAATTGATAACTACAAAAAAATGTAACGCATATATAAAAGAAAAAACAATTCTTACACAAAAAAAATCACATACATTTAAAATATATACTAAAATACATAACACTAATATAAAAATCGATATTTTAAACAACTATGTTTTTCAAAAGATATTAATGACTTCTATATTTTTTAAACAATATTATTTTACTTTAAAATCAAGATTCTTGACCCAGATATTCTTGTTGTTGATATTTCTGACTCACGATATTTAGGACTCGATATTTCTGTAGGTCGACATTTCCAACTTGATATTCTGTCTCCACACCATTTTCATTATTACTGGAGGTCAGTGACTTCCATGCTCAGCATGGATGAGGACTAGAACGACACATCATTAGTTGGAACTGTTTTGTTGTTTAATTTTGTGGTCAATAGTATTGTATTCAGGAAACCTATGCTAGCAGTTGAGTTCCATACAAACTCTACATGTCTAGCACATGTTGTGTAATGACCTTCTTGTTGGCTAAAAGAAGAAGCCATGCTTGTGGTGATACAAGCTAGTTATTGTAAAGAATGTGACCGTAGCTCACCATGCTACACGCATGTCATGATACCTATGAACCCTCATGAAGGCATTAAAGGCTTGGAGAGACTCTGCCGTCTCTCTGCCTCACAATCACTACTAGTCACTGAGGGACAAGAATGGTGGCCCATGAACTTCCGGGTCACAACTGGACCTGCATGTAAGTATAAGGATTTTAAAAAACTTTTATTTACTCCCAATTCAGTACACCAGTATATTGGGTGAAATTGGGGGGTGGGGGCAGCATTTTACTGTGGACTTTAAAAGACCTGCAGGGTCAACATTCCCAACCTCAAGCAAGCTTTGGATATGTTATGGTATGTTATATGCCTTTTATATAGCGCAAATCACCTTCAGCTCTCTAAGCGCTTATAGAGAAAAGTGAGCAAGTCACTCAAGCAGATGAAAACATAAGCAGCGACACCAGAAATTACACTGAAGTTAGCACCTCTCTAAATAGGAACGTTTTTAGTTGTTTCCTAAAAGTGGGGAGGGCCGGTTCCCTGCGGAGGTACTCAGGTAAGTTATTCCAAATTTGCGGAAGCAGGACAGAGAATGCTCTGCCGCCTTTGGATTTAGTAATGTAATGGGGGGAGCTAGACGGCAGGCCTCAGATGATCGCAGTGTCTGTCTGGGAACATATTTCTTTAGGCGTTCTTTTATATACACTGGTGCTTGGCCATAGATTGCCTTGTGGCAATGCATAAGCCCTTGAATTGAGCTCTCTGTTTAAAGGGGAGCCAGTGCAATGTGTGTAGCAGGGGGGTACAGCGGGTCTTTCTGGGAAGTCTAAAAATAAGCCTAGCCACATCATTCTGCACCACCTGCAGTCTCGTGATCAGTTTCTGAGGGAGGCCGATGTAAAGGGCATTCCAATAGTCCAACCTAAAGATGACCGTGGCGGAAACAATTGTCTGTAATGAAGACCTTGATAAAAGAGGAGCACGTTTCCGTAGCTGCCTCAGCAGTCTTATCCTACCACCGCGGTGACCTGGCAGGACATGGACAGCTCAGAGTCAATTTTCAAACCCAGGCTTTTTACAGCCGGGACTGGTACCGGGCCAACACCCAGTTCCGGTGGCCAAAAACGATCACACCCAGGGCTATTATTTGTTGGAATTACAAGCACTTCGGTCTTATCCAGGTTTATTTTTAGTGAATTGGCCATCATCCAGTTTACAGGAAATCTGAGCAACTTTTTGGCCGACTCTTGAGTCTGACAGGAGTTGCTAATCCGGATGAGAAGTTGGGTGTCATCCACGTCATTTATGTTTTTTTAATTAATAATTAGTTGATCTTTAATATTAGTTAATTAATTAATTAGTTAATATTTAATTAAGGTAGTTGTTTATATATTTTTGTGGGTGGGGTTTACTTTATAAAGGTAAATAGTGAGGAGTAAATTCATTTTACTTACTTTCTAATTAGTTGTTAAATAATATTAGTTTTTTAATTGAAAATAAGTTTTATGTGTGTAAATATTTTTTTTAGTTTTATTTTAGCTAATTAGAAAGTAAGTAAAATAAATTTACTCCCCACCCTTCACACTTATAAAGTAAAACCCACACACAAAAAAATAAACAATTACCCTAATTAAATATCAATTAATTAATTAATATTAATGATCAACTAATTATTAATTTAAAAAAATAAATTACTTTCCATCCTTTACCCCTATAAACCCCACAACCCACACCTAAAATTAATTACACAACTTCTATATGTCATTTTCAATAATTAATATTAATTAGGAACTAATTATTAATTAAACTTAAATTACTTCCCGCCCTTTACCCCTTTAAACCCCACAACCCTCACGTAAAATTAATCACACAATTTCTATAATTCATTTACAATTAATTATTTATTAACAACTAATTATTAATTGATTAAACATAAATTACTTCACACCCTTTACCCCTATAAACTCAGCCTAAATGTCGAAGCTCCCTAATACCAAGGGGTGGGAGAAGGGGTGGGGGATCAGAGGGGTAAATGACTCATGATGATAGGTGTTAGAAAATCAGAAAAATCAGAAAAAGATTTTTCAAAACTCGACCTCACCAAAGAAGGTGGTCGGTAAGGAAGAATGCCCAGGATGGTAAATATTCAGCCGCTGGAAAAGGGAGGAGGGAAATGGAGGATAGGAGATGATTTTTTAAGAGGATGAAAAGGCCTGTACCCTTCTTATCTAGGTGAAGAAGGTTGTTGACTTTATAGAGGGACCGGCATGTGGTCACCAGGTTGGAGGCAGATGCCTCTGATGTCCAAGATGATGTAATAAACTGAGTATCTAGGTTGTAGTCGATTAAAATATCATGAGTTTCAACTGCATGCTTGTTGAGTTGTCGATAGAGCTGAAATCCCAGAAATGTAACCTTCCCACAATCATTATGGAGAAAGCAATGCTTCTTTTTTTACTTTAAGGGAAAGAATAAAAGGTCTATCTGAACCAATGCTCTTCTTGACTATTTGTTGGAGGCAAATCATTCAAGACAAGTATAGCTATACAAAACTAACATTTTCTAACTCACAAATATTGCCCTAGAATGGACTCTCCAATGGCATCAGCTGCTTGTGGTGTAGAAGCCTGATTACACAGGCCTTTCCATAGGTGATATGTGACCCCATCTTATTTGTGATACATACAAGAGAGGACTAACCCAGTGTAATATTACACACTCTATGTTACTTTTTACTGACTAAGTATGGAAAAAGGCTGTTCAAATTACCTTCTGAATTGACTTAGTGTGAGGCTGTGTGTGCCTCCTCCATAAAAAATTGAAATGTCGTGGTGCCGCAAGGATGTGAAGGGTGGAGGTCCAGGGTAGCTGTGAAAATCAATGTGGCATCTCAATATGTGATATGAAAAATCAAGTTGGCTTTCTCCATATGTGTTGTGTACAATCAGAGAGGCTCTTGCATGACGGGAAGTAGATGTTCCTGATAACACATTTGAGAAGGGACATCCATTGGGACTCTTGGCTTCGACAGACTGGAAGGTCTGCACTCCACTTGAATTGTGACTTGTAGGTGGCAAAGTCAAAACAGGACCTGAGAATGAAACGTCTTAATGGCTTCATGATGAAGAATGCAAACAGTTATAGCTCTTACATGAGACTGTTGAAAGCTCATGTGTGTCAGAAATAAATGCAAACCTTTTCTTCTATGTATATAAAACACACAAATTTGATTTCACTTTTTTTACTGAGAAAATGCATATGGGAATCCTAGGGGGTGATTAGGATGGTAAGTGGACCGCCCGCCAACCCAATTATGATGCGACTGCCACCGTGGCGGTCACATCAGGCATTTTAACTTTGCTGCGGGTGCTGCTGGCTGCAGCACCCGCCGCAAGCCAAAATGCCATGTTGTGCATTGCCATGCACAACGTGGCAGGCACTGTGCAGTGCCTGCCACCTTGCGCATGGAAATGAAGAGGGGGGTACCATAGGTACCCCCCAAGTGCAGCCCCCCCCGGGGGCCTGCAACGGGCCCCCAAAGCAAATCCCCGCCAGCCTTTCCATGGTGGCATCGCAGCCATGGAAAGGCCTTAAAAGCCACACATCATAATATGGATGGCGGTGCCTGCTAGGCACCGCCACCATATATGTGCCCCAGATCCGCCCAGCCGGCAATCGTAACGATTGCCGACCGGCAGTAAAGCGGCGGACGACCTTTCCGTCCGCCGCATTACCCACTGACATTGTAATCTGGCGGTGGGTAAAAAAGTTCATGATGTCGGGCGGATCGCATGATGGTGGGCGGATCGCCACCACGATCCGCCCGCTGTCGTAATCAGCCCCATAGTGAGGAGCTGGTTATGTTTAAGACAACAGGTGATGGCTATAATGCAATGGAATGAGAATTTTTTTTTTTAAAGAATAATATAGGTAAACTTCTTAAAGAATAGTAATTTAACCACCTGTCAGGTACCCACAATGCCTAGTCTAGTTTAACAACATGAGCCTAAGAAGGAGTGTAAATATTTTCCTTCTGAAAAGGTGGATTCAGTGAATTACAAATGAAAGTTAAGGTGCCCACTTCTAACAATTTCTCATCTTTTCTGCAGGGTTCTGCCACCTCGCCCTACCAGACGAACAATTTCCAGAAGACTTTCAGTTTGACTCAGATGAGGTGAACTTCCCTACAGAGAATCTCTGCTTCGTTGGACTCATGTCCATGATTGACCCACCTCGTGCTGCTGTTCCCGATGCTGTTGGAAAGTGCCGTAGTGCTGGAATCAAGGTGCATACTTACTGTGCTCTTATAGATAATATAATCTACTACTTGAGGAAGGGAAGACAACACAGCTGGTTGGAATAGCAGTGGCGGCTCGCATGGGGCGTGCTGCGGGGCGGTGAGGGGGTAGGGGGTAGCAAACACGGACATACTAGGAAATGGAGGAAAGTAATTATTACGTTCCTCCATTCCGCAGCACACCCTATGAGAGCCACCACTGTGGAATAGGGCATCAATGGATTGTCTTCTAATTGCTTCTCTACCAGTATGAGTAGCCTTGCTCTCCGGGGCAATAATGACACTTCAGTAAGCTTCCTCTACATGGAAAAGTGTCAGTGAATCCCAAAGATACTGTAGTCCTAGTGACTGGATTTACCTTAATCTGTTGCTATGGCACAAATCTCCATGTGCAGGTACTGCTAGCATGTGCACTTCTTCAGCCATTTGTGTAATTTAGTTTCCAAGCACCCGGGTGGTATCTCTCCTCTCAAATCATCTCTCATAGGTTGTAAATGGGAAGTTGAAGGATTCGCCAGGTGTTTGACCAAGTGTTTGGTGACAGGGGGTACTTGCAGTGTTGTTTTGAGAAAGCTGAACATGTCTTTATAGCTGCTGCATACGTTTAAGTCAGCCACTTTGACAAAACTAGGCTAGAAGGCAAATAAGTATGACAGGCCTCGACATTTAGCGGCAAGGGTTAAGTGTGGCAGAGTTGGGACTTGCAAAAATACAAGTTCACTGGAAAAAATAATAATGCTGTAGTATGCCAGGGAGGGATGGGTGTTGGGGTGAAGAAAGATCTGTGGCGCTTGTCCAGTTCACTGGGTGTCTTCCTGTTCTGATAAAAAAATGAAACAAGATGGCTCACTGGGTTCTCACCATACCAGAAAACTAAAGAGAATTATGTCCACAGACCAGCTTACTGTTCTTTTCTTCCTGTTTCAGGTCATCATGGTCACCGGTGACCATCCTATCACAGCCAAGGCTATTGCAAAGGGTGTAGGAATCATCTCTGAGGGAACAGAGACAGTAGAAGACATAGCAGCTCGCCTCAATATCCCAGTAAACCAGGTGAACCCAAGGTAAGTTTAGGCTGAGCCTAGAAGTGGCAGCTGTGCAAGCTTCATTGACTCCCTCTTTACCTCCACCAAATAACCTTTTTTAAAAATACGATTCCCTCCTTTCTATGTACTAGATGGTGTACAGGATGTGCACCAGTGTGGCACCATGACACATGTTTTAGACTATGGGCCTAAACTGGTACACCATTGTATTGAACCAGTGGGCGGCTCTATTTATAAAGCCAATGTGAAAAATAATCCCTGCCAAATCTCAAAACGTAAACTAAGCTTTAACATAATACACCTTCATTAAATTTTTGTTTCTACGCTGGTCGCGAAGCATATCAAGGCTAAATCATCTCTATTAAGGCACAGCTTATTGCAGGTTGAATCAATTCTAGTGTTTCCACTTTTCAGTTACAACTGAAAAAAAACACTGAATGTACAACTTCCTTCATAGTAGAAACTGAAAACCATTAGATTTTGCTGTGCTTTTGCTGCTTTAGTACCCTCTGGATTCAAAACAGAATAAATGCAGCCTCTACCTGTAATTTATTTGCTTTGATCGATTATCCTTCTGTGATCAACTAATGTCCATGGTAAGCAGCTTAATAAGCCCTCTCAACTTAATGTAAAGTCCCTGGAGTCTACCTTCAGTCCTATTTGTGAGCTTGGCTCAACCCTTACTGCTTCAGATCACTGGTCACTGCATGTTGCGGTGTAGTGGGCAGCAGGTTTGCAGCGGAATTCTGACAAGGGTCTCGATAAGGACAAACAAAGTTTTGTCCCTGTCTTCCTTCACTGACAGTGCTACTAAGCTTTAGTTTGTGAAAGCTCAGATGTCAAGATTGTGGCAACAAAGATCACTGTGCATATGAACTCCTCTAGAATTAATGTCCTGGTTCCCACAGTTACATGGTGATGATCTAAAAAACATGCCTTGGTGTTGGATCTCCTTATGCAGAAGAACAATGTCCACATCTTGAGCAATTTCAGCAACCATGCCAATGCTAAAAAGAGGCCTGCCTACTCTCTCGGTTTCCAAATATAAGCTGCATACAGCACAATTTGAAAAAAATCTTGATTATGGACCAGTTCTGAGCCTGCATTTGGCAGTAGATCATGGTCATGACACAGCCCCAAAACACTAAGCTCAATTTACCTTCCTACTACCTCAATGTCAAAAAACAAATGTGTACCTAAAAGAAAAGAAAAAAATACCTATGGTGCTGAAACAAGGATTGATACTTGACAAAACCACCTATACAAACTACAGTGATTGATTTAAGGTAATCTAAGAGCTGTGCTCGCTCTTTTCAGCAAGATGGAACATGCACTATGATAGTGAATGCTGGAAGGAGCACAGTCCCTACACCAGTTTCAAGTAACAAAGGCCCACACGTGTGGTATGAATCAAATCTTGGTGGTACTTGCACTCACTTTCAAATAAACAGAAAATCTCATATACATTGCCCATTTACCTAAATTAAACTTTGTTCACGTTGTGAACTTTTTAGGCAAACAACTCGGGGCATCCTGTAGGTGATGAAGTTGGTTTACTACCCCAGCTGCTTCTTTATAGAACAGAAGAGTATGCTAGACTACACACACTGTAATGGAATCATCTATATGCCTAAGGTATAGAAATTGAAAGACTGTGCTGGAAACATTCAATACCACAGGGCTACAGAAATAGAAGCAATACCATCACAGAGATATCCAAACAAGCAGGGCATGGAAGTACAAATATCTACACACCTAAGTCATAAAGCAATTGCAGTAGAAAACATATTGTTATGGAACCAACAACACAAGGTTGGGAATCCTCTGTAGCCAATGTTTAAACAGCAGTTTTCATATACACTAAGTTAACATTGCGACAGCCATATGCTACTTGCAATCTACCCATTGCATTATTGTGGCCCAAACTCAATCTAATGAGGTGGAGAGACACCGAGCCCAACTCCCCTCAGAGGATCCACTGTACAGATTTTCTACTTCATGTCAAGTGTGAAGGAATCCTCTAAAGTTCTGCTCCCAGTACCTGCTTTTTAGACTGGACAATTCTCACAAACCTTTTAATTCCTGGAATTTTCTCAACCTTACATTCACAGTGAGAAGGATACTGCCACCGTTTTTGACCTTTTTCAATGTGTGAAGTTTGAGATTTTCTCTTCATGGTAACTGAGATTTCAAATAAATCTGTTTTAAAGCCTTCATCCAGCTCCTGTCTTCATTGTTGATCCTCTTGCCCTGCATATTTGTTGGTTACAACTAGTTCATGACCCAGTATCACGTGCATGCTTCTACAGAAGCTAAATAGCCTTATGAGCATGTTGTTAAGTTTCAAGCCTCTGGCCAGCCACCCACTTCTATCACTTCTCCAATTCTGCCTCCACTGAGCCTCCTCGCACGCATACCCACAAGCCATCCACAAAGAGGTCAGTGTCTTCTGTTCATGAGATTCCTGTCAAACAGTCTAAATTTAGGTACTGATTTAGACTTTGATGGGCAGAAGGACATTGATCCTGAGGGATCTTCAGCAGTCAAATATAGGGTTGTCCGCCAGCCTAGCGGACAACTCTTAACATTGGCTGGAACCCCCATCATTACAGTTCCCGTCAGCGTTGTAAAACATGATGGTTGCCCATCAAACTTTTACAACGTTTTTTGTTTTTGAAAAATGAAAAACCTCCAACCCCCACACCTTGGGAGTGTACTCCCATGATATTGGGGTCATTATGGGCTTTTCCTACCCTTCCTCACCTCCAGGACTTACTTGGTGATGACGCACAGCAAAATAAAGCCATCTGATTGCTCACTCTAAACTGGAGGAACAGTTGTGTGTCTAACCTCCTGTACTCAGTCGGGCCATTGGAGGAGCATATCGGTGACAGAACTGTGGCCTAATGGCTAGAGCAGTCGACCTCGAAGCTGGCGAACTAAGTTCAAATCTCGGCAGGGATGCTCAACGTCCTTTGTTTCTGGGCAAAACACTTAATCTGCCCATGCCTAACAAAAATGAATGTGTCCATCTGTAACGCAACTGGTGCTCATGTAAAGTGCTCTGATCCCTTCGGGTTGAGTTTGCGCCATATAGAACTGGTTTTGGCTCTGTTGTCGACATACTTAAGGTCCGCCTGCCACAACATGTGGCAGACAGACCTTGAGTATGGCAGAGAGGGTACTCCATTGAAGATGTGTTGCAGATTTTCATTTAAAATATAGATTCTTCTCAATCTAAAATAGAGTATCTCATTGAATGTATCCTGAACATCATGCGGTCCCTTGGCAAATATGAGTTGCGTGCCCATCTTCTTCCCTGATGTGTACCCCAGACTGCTTCTGATCAATATTATACATGGTTTTAATGTGTTACTATTCTCATTTAACAAAACTACAGCTAGCAAATGTAAAAAAAAAGGCTAAATGTACACCTTTGCCAATTTTACTGGCTGTGAAAAGGCTTCCAATCCACCTGCTCACATGCAATCCGAAGCCTCCTCCTTAGCTGCTGCATGTCGTCAGCATTCTGATTGAAGATCTTTGACTGCCAAATTGTTATTTCTGCTGTCCATTCCTCATGCCCTGTCAGTTACTCCACTGTCAAATTTGTGTAGCCTTTAGTTAAGTCAATAGTGGATACGAGAGCTTAGCCAGGTGGATTGACTCCTGCATCAGTACAGCTCATGCTCGGTTGGGCACAGCTCTCTATCTGGTGTGGTCAGAACTCACTCTGTCAGAGGTCCTGCAGCCATGCCCACAGTACCCTAGCAAGAGATCTGCAGAGTGGCAACTTGGAGGATGATGCACTCCTTCCACAATGATTGCTGCCCTGGTGTACTGCCCACAGCAGTCAGCAGTGGAACAGGTGATGCATCAATAGCTGTAATTTAAGCCTAATGGTCACCGACCTATGTAATTCCTATGACACTGCATTCATTATTAGTCTTAATTCAAGCACGTGAAATTAGGAACTATCCAAAACTAAAACAGACAAATGTACTTTTCTGTTATTATAATTGCCTAATATTGCAGTTTCCAATAGATTAACATGTGATTCACTCACCTCTCCTAGCAGAGGTTTGTAAATTATTTACTCTTGATGAGCAATGAAAAACTGAGGGGCATATTATCATCGACCAGTGATAATTATCGCTGGCCGTGCTTAGCGATAATATTATTATTGCAGGCTATCTCTGGAATTTATTGCTCTGGTAGTGCGTTATTAACAACGCGTTTCTCCAGGGCGATAAAAATTCCAGCAATAGCGAGGTTATCGCCCTTTTGCAGGGAACATAGCTGGTTTTCCAGTGAAGTTCTCTGCAAAACGGCGATAACCTTGCTGATATGACCCACAGGGTCGTATCAGCATAATCCACCCCCTATGTTAGGGATGGCTAAGTCAGGATTTTAGCTGACATTAGATTTAGGCGAAAACGGCTGTTTCCGCCAAAATCTAACATGTGCTAAAATCATGTGGGCTGACTTGTAAATATCGCGATGTAAACATCAGCGATATATGCAAGGTAGTCCATCCGGGGTACACTCAGTAACGCCCACTTTGCATCTCATTGGAGATGCAAAGGGAGGCGCGTTGGGAAAAAGGGTGCTAACATGCGATTATGCATGTTAGCACCCTCTTGTTAATAGGGCGCTGGTTTTATCTCCGCTTTTAGGCTTAAAAAGCCAAAAAAGCAGAGATAAAGCCCTTGTAAATATGCCCCTGAGCCTCTAAGGAGAGTCAAGCTATGTGGCTTTCCACCCCCTTGACTGGAGTGTGAGACATATAATGAGGTGGTAAGGCTGCCAGTAGCACATTAACTGGGTATATATGTACACTGCTATGTCAACATTGATTAACAAGGATTCCCAGTCTAACAACAGAGAGTAATTATAGTATGTGAATTTATAAAATATGCTAGTATTGGAGAATTTCAATACCAGGTAAGTAACATTTTGTTACCTGCAGTATTGGATACACTAAACTCAAAGAAACACACAATAGGGGTAATCTGTTCCCTTATGTACACACACCATTCGCACCAAATACCCATAAGGCAGTTTGATGGGGCAAGAGGTCCAGTTTACAAGTAATGTGGTAATTTTGAAAAGGAAGGGTCAGGAGGCAGTTCCTCATCAGAACTGCAGGTAAAATGTTTAAACAGCTACTTCCATATGCCTATTGCAACCTTTTCTTTTTATGGGGAATTATTCTCCCCTACTAATTGTGAGGATACACTTGTTATGTATTGCTTTCTTCTACCCTCTGATGGCCATACAACATCTTTTTGATCCCTTGCTGCCTGCTAACGCATGAACTAAGGTCTCGCCTGATGTCTTCAGCCTAAAAGCTTATGTTTAATTGTTGACGTCTTTAGCCTAAATATGCTTAAACAGTGACCTTGTGTGAGATCAATATATGGTCCAAAATAAGGTTCCCTACACTACATAAAACCAACCCTTCCATACCTTGTACATGCTTTTTACCTGTAGATCTCTTGCATTAACAAATTCAGAGCTGATTCTCTAAATGTAATGATTGATTGATTGTTCTGTTCATGTATTAATATACACAATATTTCCTTGTCTCTTTTCAGAGATGCAAAGGCCTGTGTGGTCCATGGCACAGACCTGAAGGATATGAGTGCTGAGAACATTGACGACATCCTGCACAACCACACTGAGATTGTCTTTGCCAGGACCTCTCCCCAACAGAAGCTGATCATCGTGGAGGGATGCCAACGACAGGTACATGGTGAAAGCCACCTGCTAGCATGTGTTTGTTCTGTTGTGCTCTGCATGCAGATGCATAAAAGGAAAGCATCCAAGAATCTTCTCAGGAGGGCTACATTCAGATGCTGTCAGCCAACAGTGTTCAGGTGAAATCAAAGCAGACTTGACTTCTGGTCTGGATTTGAAACCTCCCTGGCCTGGGGCCTGATAATACTAGTGATGTCCAGGCTTTGACACGCTTCTCACACTGGGTAGGTAACACTGCACAATGTTCAGCACACCAACATGCCATTGCTCCAAGGTGAAGTGGCTTACAACAAACATGCGTTTTAAGTGCAGTAATAAGAGTCTTGTGGGACATTGATAGCTATCCAATGGATATATCTGAAGTGATTTGTTAGCAAGTCTCATAATCGTATCTAATATGAGAATGTGTCGATGCCCGGTGAAGGACTCTGGAGGGCACAGAGGTATTCTATAATGAAAGGGTTAAGGCAGTAGTAGTTGTTAGTGTTTCGACATTGAATTTCATCATAAAAGGGAATTTTTCCTTTTGTTAGCCAAATGCTGATATCCTCTTATTGCAATATTGTTGTGTTTCAGGGCGCTATTGTAGCTGTCACTGGTGATGGTGTGAACGATTCCCCAGCCTTGAAAAAGGCAGACATTGGTATTGCAATGGGCATTGCTGGTTCGGATGTGTCCAAACAAGCAGCTGACATGATCCTTTTGGATGACAACTTCGCCTCCATTGTGACTGGTGTAGAAGAAGGTGAGTGTCTAGGGGACACAAAGGATTGTGACGTGGTAATCTACTAGAGATACACAATGAAAAGTTGTGCTTCATTGTTAAACACTAAAGCGAGTTTGTACTGCATTTTATATGGGTGTGATGGGCTTTTAAAATTTCTAATGTACATTGTTTTCAGCTTGTACTAATGCAATCCCTTCTGGTTAAACTGAGTGGGGTCCAGTTGGGGATTAAGATACACTGTCTTCAAGCATTAAGATGTTGTTTTTTCACTCTTCAGGTCGACTGATCTTTGATAACCTGAAGAAGTCCATCGCCTACACCCTGACCAGTAATATCCCAGAGATCACACCGTTCCTCATCTTCATCATTGCCAACATCCCACTTCCACTTGGTGTCGTCACCATCCTCTGCATTGACCTGGGCACAGACATGGTGAGAGTCCATAGCCAGTTAACAACTCCTTGGTTATTAACATTGAATTTTGGAACAGGAGTAGTGCACACATCTGTTGAGTTGGGCACCAGAGGATTCATTAAACTAATAAATTGTGAATCTCCAGTCACCAAATACTGTGATTATATGATACTCTAATGATTTATATCATGTGGGAAGGAACACTGCAAAGATACATGAAGCTTCCACTGCACCTCTGTATGTCAGAACCTCTGGAAATTACAACCAGCTTGTAAAATAACATATTTCCATCCCCTCTAGAAGATTTTGATAAATATGTTTCTTCCTCCTTTAGGTTATACTGTTTATTGTTCAGCTGAATCTTCATATAGATTCATTACACTCTCCAACAAGTTGTGTGCAAATGCAAAGACATAGATAGGAGCTACCTGTTGTCAGCACATCTTCTTGAACTGATTTATAGTATGTTGTGTTCAGAGATAGTGCCTCTGCGATCTCTAACGGAAGCTGGAGCTGTTGTGACTGGCAGCTGTAGCAGAGCTCGACAATGTACCAGAAGATGGTTCTGAAGCTTTTTGGACTCCTGGTCTTCTGCATAGTGCCGGTGCCTTATGCCTGTTGACACACGCGGGATCATTCATGTTTTGTCCAAGGCTACCCAAGATCTTTAGTGGTGGGGGATTAACAGTGGTGATGGGAACATCCTCTCTGGCCCAGGTGGCCACTTCGGGACGTGGAGATCAGGTATCTCTGTTCGTTGATGGAGTGGTAGCATCATATCGAATTTATTTCAAGTTACGCGCCATCCGGATGACCCTCAAGGCTTTTCTGAGTTCTATCAGGACTCGTCAGTTCTAGTATTATTGGATAACATTATCATTTTGCTGTGATGCAACAAACAGGGCAGCGTGGGGCCCATCTCCTATGTGGGAGGCTCCTGTGGTTATTGCGGTGGCTGGAACTTCACAGGATTTTCCTGACAGTCACCTGGTTTGGTCAATATCAGTGTAAAAAGTCAGCAGGCATCTGCCTGCGGTCGTTCAATGGTACACATCATGGATAAATCTGTTCCTTGCCTCCAAGAACGCCCAGTGCCCAGCCTTTTGCACCCTGGAGATTCCTACTTGAGGGTCCTAGGAGATACTTACCGCCTTTAGTGGTACTTCAGCGTCCTTTACACATTTCCCCCTCTTCCTCAAAATCCAGAGGTCTTGATGGAGCTCATGACTAGGCCTAGCGCTTTGACTCCTTCTAACAGCTCGGATGATCTGGAGGGTCTGCTGCTCAGAGCTTCTGAATCTCAGCATATGCCCTCTGCCTCAACTGCCTCTTCTGGAGGACCTGCTGCCACAGCAACAGGCCAGAGTCCTGAATCCAGACCTTCACAATGTACAACACCATGCATGGTGATTGAGCAGAGTCAAGAGTTTTCAGACTTTCAACAGTGGTGGTGGTGTTATATTTACTGCTCCATAATCATTAATGAAAGCCAATTTATTCTGGCCTTTAATCTAGAGTTGTCCACTAGGTGATAATTTACTGGAACTTTAGTTTTTCTGTCAGGTTGGCCACATCCAAGAAAGCACTGTTAAGACCCTGTGCATCATAGGCTAAGAAAATACTTTATGCTGATGACCCTCATGAAGATTGAATCTATTGTCTGTACTCAGACACAAGACCAAAGATTGCAAAGTTTTTCACATTTTTTCAAAAGCTATTGGTGAGTGAGCGGGTTGCCTGCTCAGATAAATCCACAGTTAGAGGACTTCAGAGGTTACTACATTAGGAGAGGAGTGCTTCCCTAAATAAAGCCTTCAAACTTCACTAGGAGAAAGTCAAATCTGACAAGACAAGATAAGAAAAGTCAGAACCTTCTGCATCAGGCAAAGTTACCAAAAAGGCCTTCAAGGAGTCTAACAAACAGCTGGACAGGCTACACACAGTGCCTTTTGAGGTGCAGCTTGCCAAGAAAACGTCTTTCAAGACTTCATCAGTGACCACATCATTGACAGCTCTCATCATCAATACTCCACTGCCAATGATACCTACATCAACATACAATCCTAGAGCTCTGTTGACGATGACTCCATCATTGACGAGACCTTCAACCACGTTAACAACATCTGCCAGGAGCACTTCCTTGACATCAGCACCGTCAACAATATTCCAGTTAATTACAACATTTGTTTTCTATACAATACCAGGTCCTGAACCATCAGCCGCATTGCTGTTAGCTCTAGAAACTACACTATCCAACCCTGACCAATGTCTTGCCTTGTCTTCCCAAGATACTGTTCGACACTGAAGGGAAGTCACAGGGCAAGGGTCTGTATGGAAGAGGTACTAGCCAGGCATTGCTTGTTTTTATTCTCTGGTGGACACTGCCTCCAAGAGATTTCGATTGCCACTCACAGTTACAGAGGTGGACTGCCTTTTGTTTGATTTTAAGTAGACATCTAGGACCTCTGTAAAGGTGATTCAAAAATTGATTTCATTTGTGCAGAATGAGTCAAATTAATGCAAGCGCTGGCATCAGTCTCACCTCTGAACATAAAATACAGGTCACCAGATAATACTACATGCCTAAAGCCATCTGCGTGCAGATTATTATTCAGGTTGCACAACACCGCTCATGGAACCATACCTCGCCTTGCACAACTCCTTCAGTCCAAGAAGATAAGACAATTGGCAATTTGGGCATAGGTGTCTACACTTAACTGCAACATACATCAAGGCTGCTAATGATATTGACATAGTTGGGCAAACAATGGGACATGGTACCTGAATCTTCTACCAGAGGATAAGAAGCAGGAAACGAAAGCCCATAGGTGGCTGCCTCGGAATGGCGTTGGTGGGGAATGGGGGTAGGAATGGATAAAAAACAACTAAATGAACTGACCTGCTCTTCCCCTGCAGCCGCCACGCCTCTCCTTTGTCCTCTTGTCTGCACTGGCAGCACAGGAAGCAGAATCTCCCAGCCAATCACAACGATGCATGAGCAGCTTCGTGATTGGTCTGAGGCCCGGGCATGTTCCCCATCGGGCTGTGCAACACAGCGAGATGTTAAACATGCTAAGAGGGCCGGCTAAACATTCATGCACACTTAGAGATTGAAAACCACTCCTCACTTTGTTCAGCCCCGCCCGACATGGCTGGCGCCAGTCCTGCACAGAAAAATTAAATTATAATAATGTCTTGTTATTATCACTTTATTTTTATTTTTGTTGTGCTCAAATAGCAGTGGGGCAACGCTCCTCCGCCTTAGCGAAGACGCCATCCTGAAAGAAGATGAGAAAGCAGCAACAGCAGAGATTGATTGGGCTATGGCTGTAGCCACCACAGTCTTCAGACAAATGGCAGGTGCTGCAGTTCTAAAACTCTGTGTTTACTGCGTTTGACATTGTTTCACCCTGAAGTATTGCAACGCATAAGAGATATGCCGTTTGATACTGAACATCCATGCAAATGAAGGTGTGCAAGCCATAAAAACAGAAACTGAAACTAACAGACCTCTAGGGGTCCTCCAGTACAGAAGGAAAATATCCTTTTGGGGTGCAGGAGACCGAGGTATACCATCCTTATGAGGAGGCTTCCTGCTGCAAAGACTGCCATCAGTGCAGTCTCAGTGGAGAGGGGAGGCAGAAATCCCCTCAGACAGGTGGGTTTTGGACCTAGTCCATCGTGGACATGCGTGCAGATGAAGTCAAACGCCTCAACCTCATCCACTACCAGCATCTGCATTTATTAAGGAGTGCTGGGATATACAGGCTTCTACTCAAGATTTCTTCTTATTCAGAAAATGTTGGGAAAATGATAATCCATTCTGAGCTTCAGAAAAGTGATCAAATACCTGTAGAAGCAATCAGGATAGTCACTGTGCAGGAAGATCTCCAGCTGCTCTAAGACAGCGAATACATGATGGAGCAGGATCTGCAAGATGGTTGTTTTCATATTCTGATGCACTTCATGCACCTCAAGTTCTTGTGCTTTGCAGTATCTGGGTGACACTATACATTTGAAGTGCTTCAATTTGGTCTCAAGTCGACACCAACATTTTTACAAAGTGTAAGGACACTACCATGATTTCCGGCTAATTAAGATTAAGGGCAAGCCTGCAGCTAACAAGGTCAGCCAGCAATGCTTGTTTAAATATGTTCCGAATTCTAGTACTACCGTTCAGTGTGGTCAAATCTCCTTTGATGACTACCAAACACACAGAGTTCCTAGGAGCAATTCTAGATAGGGTTGTGGGGAAAGCTTATCTATCACATGAAAGAACCCTGATGTTACAATCCTTGGCAACTTTTTCCACCGTTACGACATCCATCACCAGTGCAGGAATTGAATACAGTCTTTGCACCACTAATAAAACCCCCTTCTCACCCACAATAAGAAAAGACTTCAAATATGTAACAAGGAAGATGGTTCCCCTATGAGCCTTAACAACAGCAAGGAGGGTTAGTGGGATACAAGCATTTGATATTAAAGAATACATTTGGCGATTCTAGAAGCATATATTTATTCTCTCGACAAATCTTAATCTTATCCCAAAAGTTCCAAAGCCCTTTCAGCTAAATGAGTTTGTGGTTTTCAAATCTTACTTTCAAAATCCTACAACAGTGCCGGATTAGACCCTACATTCAACTACAATTTTACATTGACTGAACTATACATGTACGAAGTCGGGCCTTCAGAAACATAAGGCTATTTCAAGCAGAGGTTAATGTTCTTAATGTGAATTTTACATGACTGGCTTATAATATGCATACAGAAGAGTGGATACTGCTTGCTATTCTAAATCAAGTGTGTGAATCTATGAAAGATAAACTGCTAGAGAAGACACAAGTTACTTACCTGTAACTACAGTTCTCTAGAGTTGGTATCTTTCATAGAGTCACATGTGACCCTTTTTTCTCTCCAGTCAGAGGCTGTTACATTTTTCCAATCACGTGTGTGCTTTGAAAATCTGAACAACTGTGGCCTATCGGGAAGTGGAAAGTGCTTCGACCTCATTGAATGAACATTAGGTCATTTCTAATGATGTGAGTGGAGAGGAGTGTTCTTATAAGGGGCTATTTATGGGCTACAGTGTTCTAAGTTCTAGGTTTATGTTATTCATTGTTGTACGGTTCTTTAAAAGTGCTGCAGGAGTTGCATTAAAGAAGCAATGCATAATAGTAGCCTCCGGTCTTGAAATGAAAACTAGAGGACAGACAATGCAGGCGCAATGCTTGTCTCATGAGGGATATTTTCCTCCACACAAAGAGCATTTATCAAAAACACCATGGCATGGTGGCTCGGAAATATGGAAGGAGTTGTAGCTCCTTTAGAAAAGAGAGAGGAAAAAGGCCCTTGACTCACAAAAATGGTATTAGTGTCAATGTGACACCAAACAAAACTGGGTTAAAAAGTGAAAATGCCACAAATATTGAATTTTCATTAAAGAATAGCCTATGAGAGGCTGTTGTGTTCGAGTGTATGTCTGCATGGGCACCATATTTAAATTGTACACTTTACTTAGCTTTTAGTTTTTTCTGCAAATGTTCTGTATGACTGATTTAGGTAGTTGGCTGCCTTCTACGCAAATAAAAAAAAGGGTTAAGAACACGTTTCTCCTTATAAGTAAGTTTTCTTCTAGCTAATGCCTTATTTAAAAAAAAAAAGTGTTCTGGAGATCCATCCATCACGTTGTGGATGTCTTCGGAAAATATCTGTTTCAGAGCCCCCAAAGCTGCTGTTTTCACCCTTATTAATTGTCCTAGGTTGTAGAGGTTCTTAGATGCCACACCAGACTTTCTCGACTCATAAGCCAAGGTCTTACCATAACATACCCTACTATGGAAATCTTCAGTCAGTGTCCAGAGAGTAGACATCTCACGCTGAACCGCAAACCCCTAACCCACGCTACATATCATGGTCGTCAGGTTACTCCAGGAAAGAGGAACTGTATGGATGTGATGGATGTAGTACCCACGCAGACACAGCTCAGGAAGGAGATCACTTCAGGCCGCGTCTCTGCACCCAAGTTTGAGTCAAGATCTTTCCAAAAAACTAAAAAATACACATTTTGTACCAGGGCCTTCCCTCACACAATGGGAGATTCGAGGGTGTGACTGTAGTGTCTGTTTCCTTTGACTAGTCTGAACTATTATTTCCGCAACTCAAGGAAACTTAGAAAGTGGCAGTGGGGAGGCGAAGCTCAGCTTTTAATAGAACTGGCGGCAGAAAAGAAGCCAGCAGTGACTCCTCAGTACAAAAGGACTGTTTAAAAAGAAGAGTGTGTTCTGAGAATCTAAGCCCGCGCCGCCCACGCAGAGTGGTATTCTAATTCAAGGTTGCAGGTCAATGACCCATTTTTCTTTTTACTGCCAACTCTTGCCAGCTGTTTGTGGTGTCCAATACATGTGAAAACAGGTTTCCTACTGGGAGTTTGAAAAAAACAGCAGACAGAGATTTTTATATTTGGCTATGTGTTCAAGAGAGGAGCCAGTGGATAGCCTGTTAAACCATTTTATTTGGGTGGCAGAAGATTATTGGATTGTTATGATCAAGCTTAGCCCTCCATCCCCACTAACCTACCACCCCCCCAGAACCCACCCACCCAACGAAGGTGGGTTAGCGGTACTCAAAATGGAGCTCCATTATATACAATCAATCAATCATACATTTGGAAAGAGTGCCAAATCACCCGTGAGGGCCTCGTGGCGTTGGAGATGTAGGCTACTGCTTGGTGGGTTGTTCATTCGAACATCCAGGTCTTGCTGCACAGCTGCAGTGTACGGACTATTGGAGAGTTAGGCACTGGAGCAGGATGACTGACTGATTGAGATTCATCTCAAACCATGCCTTATGGTCAAACTGCGACTCCAGCAATATGAGCTCAACAATATGAGCGTGCACCAGGGCTCCTACTCTGCACTCTCCAATTTGCATGGACCTGTGCGCTTCAACGCACGTGGCCACAAGTTCCCTACGCGAAACACCTCCTTCTAACAGCCTTGTTGCACCTTCCACACAAAGGCGACTGGTCTAGCTTGAATGGCTGGAAGCGGAGGGGTATGACCACAGTGAGAGACTGGTATGTAAATGAATGGTTGCAGAGTTATTATGACCTGATGGACGAGTATACTCTCCCCCATACCACTTCTTCCTAAAGTAAAGTAAAGTCCACATTTGTAAAGCGCACCATCACCCGTAAGGGTCTCTAGGCGCTGGGGGCCGTCGGGAAGATTAAGCGAGCTATTGCCCAGAGTCACATGGTGCTGGGCTAACCTGCCGCCGGAGCCGGGGATCGAACCGTGGTCCCCAGATTCCAGCGTCAGTCGCCCTGGCCGTGGCGCCACACCTCTCCCCTACACAGCGCAGTGGCGGCTGCTGTTCGACAAGTATGGGAAGGAGATGATCTGGAACCACCTGAACACAGCTGCCTAAATGACATTTACACTATGATGGGCCAGACAAGGGAGATCGCTGTCCTTTTTAGTTAACTTCCCTCCAAGCCAAGGGCGAGCTGTTGGGCCTCTGATATGGGCCAGGTACTCACGGACGATGTCTGGACAAATGTCCTGGCCTATACCCCTTGCATGTCATGCAATGCTCAATTCAAATTACTTCAATATTCTTACCTTCACAAGGTACACCTGACCCCTAAGCAGAGCATAACGTTACTATGGGTACAAGGAGCCTGTCTACGGTCTATCTTACGCTATGGAGCTGCCTGATCCTCACTTCTTACTGGGATACAGTATTGAAACGTATTAATGTGTCCGCAGAACGAAACCTGGATAAGACCCTAGTGCTCTGCCTTTTAAGGTAATTTCCAAGCCCAAAGCTAACCTAGTTACCACTAGATTTGCTGACTTGACTCTAGTCCTTGCACAGCGATAATTATCTAGGTTTGAGAAGTCCACATCGGGCCCCACCCTACATAGGGGGAGGCAGTAATTGTCCAAATGGTCTGAGTGTGAAGGAGCTTAGCTAAAACTGGAAGCACAGAGATGTTGGTGCAGCCACAGTGTGCACAGGTGTGGGATCTGATACTGCAAGTCTGCACGCTCATTGCCAAGCTTAGTTGTTGCTATCCCTCTCAGATGAGTGATGTAACGATGGACACCGGCCCTGTGGGGCTCGTCTTCTTGGGTATCCTGTTCCAATATCACACTGCGGGGCTAGGGACGCAGTGTACGCGCCCTAAGGCCTGGATCGCCCCCTCAACCCCACACAGCACTAGTACAACTGACACCTCAGTGGCAATTTGTTCGTATTTATGGCTTGACTGCTTTATTTTTCCCGTTCTCCCTTACCTTCACTTCTGGCGATTTGTCATACCTGACTTACATTCTCTGCTTGCACAATTATGCGCTGCAGTTCTGTACGCTTGACTTCAGATTGTTCATGTTGATATGCCTAATCGATGTTTAATGCTGCACTGTACTGTCTCATTGTTGCCCACGTCACCTTTTCTATTGTGGGACCCCATGTGCAAGATATTGTTTCTAAGATACTGCAGTGTGGGACACCTGAATCCTGAATAAAGCACATTGCAATAAAAAAGGGCGGAGCCAGTCAACTGGATTTGCTCCTCACAAGCCTGTAAACTAGTACTTTGTTTGGTCTGGCCTCCTGGTTTTGAATATACTGGTGTCGGCGGCTATAGGCTTCCTTAACCTCTCCGCTGCGCTGAACGTTCCGCGCTGGTGCGGAACGTTGTATTGCACGGGCGGGGCCGCGACGTTCAGCGGACGTGCGCAGCACTACCGAGGTAGTGCACGCAACGTCCGTACCGAGGTAGTGCACGCAACGTCCGCTGAACGTGTGCAGCATTAAAGGGGTTAAAGCTACTGCCAAATAGCCTCTGAGTTCCAAGAGATCCAAAACAGAAGTTTGGAGGCTTGTGGGATTTACTATTGTTGTCTTTGTGCCATGGCCTTTCTTTAATTCGACTGATAAACAATTCTCACACAAAGGACTGTGAAGAATCTTTAAAATCATTGGTAAAAGAAAGGCTATTGTTGAATAACCAGATCACAAATCAATGTGTGGGAAAAACAACAATTCCCTAAAACCTTGTGGGTAGAAATAATTTGACTGTGTTTCAATACTTGAAAAACACTGAAATCTTGCACTTTTGAGTTGCTCAACCATCTCCCTATATTACGTTATGTATGACATCACACATTAGGTCATGGCTGACCATAGAAATTACATTGATAACAAGAAATGCTACTCATACTTTAGTCAAAAGAAAACTGAGACAACCCATAAGGCAGTAGGGGAGATTGGAGGTTTGTTATAACTTGGTGGTACAAAACAGCATAGATTTAGAACAGGTTCTGCAGAGCTGAGGAGGATGGGACAGGAGGGAGTATATGTGTACAATTCTTTGAGGCAGAGGTTGGCAGAGCGGAACAATGAAGAGTTTTTAATGTTTAGGAAGTGTTTTGTGGGAGCCATCTTGAGTGGGGAAGAGGTACTCATGCCCCAAATGTAGAAGCAGTAACCCGGATGTGGTAGTTAGGTGAGTAGTTAGAGATGGTCCCAGTTTTTAGGATTTGTATAAGATCCTATTTCAGAGATATAATTTGAATGCAGACCAAACAGATAAATATCTTGAAAGAATGACTCGGACTTCCAAACGGCACAGTAAATAGTGCGTTAAGATTGGAGCTGGGGCGGTCGAATATTAAACTAAAGTACTGGCAAAAAAATATAATTATTGGTTGAGTGCAAGGACAGCACTTTAGGGTACATTTAGGAAGCTGATAAAAGTCCATTACAGTCCTAAAGGGCCAATCCATGGATTACAAATTTAGATAATACTGGGAAAGCTTTGGATTTACCCTCAGTAGACACTCTGGAACTCAGTTAAGTGCCCCAAGAAAAAAACCTGATAACAACCTTTGGGTATAAACTTCACCTTAAAAAGCGATATGGATAATTGTGGGAAAAGAGCCCAGGTATCTCATTTGTTCTGTCTGGATTATAAGGGTGCACTACACTAGTACTTAAAAGAAACAATAGCTAACAGCATTGGAAGGTGGATGCTGAAGCTTAGATTAGGTGCAGTGCATGCTTGTATTAAATAGAGAAATAATAACTGACAGCATTAGAAGGTAGATGCTGAAGCTAAGATTTGATCCACTGCATGCTTGTATTAAATGGAGGTATAATTGCTAACAGCATTAGAAGGTGGATGCTGAACCTTAAATTAGGTCCAGTGCATGCTTGTATTAAATTGAGATATAAAAGAAAACAGCATTAAAAAGGTGGATGCTGAAGCTAAGATTAGGTCCAGTGCATGCTTGTATTAAATGGAGATATAATAACTGACAGCATTAAAAGGTGGATCCTGAAGCTAAGATTAGGTTCAATGCAGGCTTGCATTAAATAGAGATATAATAGCTTGGAGCATGAAAGAGAGTCCGTGCCCGAGTATACTTGTCCCTGCTGTAAACAATGCCCATTGTCCTTACGTCTCCTTTTGTTATTTTGTACTGCCTTTGGACAAGGAGGCACATTTTACTGCCTGTTTTTAGAAAGCTCCAGATACTACGCCTTCAGCAGTGGCGGCTCCTCCTATGTGGCTGAGGAGCATCACCCCATTGCTAGAGCCAGCAGCTGAAAACATTAAAAATAAAATCATAATTAAACCATTTTAATATCATTTTATTTTTAATCACGGAGTCTTGGGGGTGGGCCATCCTTTAACAGCAGCAAGCGTGGAGGTGGAATGGTGGGCACTGTAAGTGTGCATGTCAGTTTGGCCGGCTGTCTTGGTTGGGATGGCTAAACCGACATGCGCACTTCGAGTTTCATTAGACTCCAACCTGAGCAGTGTTGCACAGCTGGGTGGAGAACAGCTGGCACAGGCTCCTGGTCCCTGTGGGAGCGCAAGCACACCTCGTTCAGACCAATCACAGCGCTTCTCTCATGCTGGGTAATAGTTTTACTTGCATTCGAGCAGCATATGGATTGGTGCAGAGGAGTCTGGGAACCTGTGCACCAGGAGCAGAGGCGCACCGAGGCGGCGACACAGCAGGGAAGTGATCTTTTATTACTTTTGGCATGCGGTAATTCAGATTATGTAACAAGGTTGGTAAATTCTTGGTAGGAGGGCTGAATAGTCTAGTCCAACTAGAAATTCAGTGATGTTTTTGTAGCACTAAGGATCATGTTGCAAAAAATATTTA
Source organism: Lissotriton helveticus (assembly GCF_964261635.1). Classification (NCBI taxonomy): domain Eukaryota; kingdom Metazoa; phylum Chordata; class Amphibia; order Caudata; family Salamandridae; genus Lissotriton; species Lissotriton helveticus. The sequence continues at coordinate 59,905,328 of NC_136069.1, read as the reverse complement.
CTTTTGCACTTTCTGTATTATATATAATATTAGATTGTGTTTTCGTGTATTTATGGAACATGGTCACTTTATTGTTGCATTATTTGCTGCAGTGTCATTGAGCAAAAAGCAGTTTATTGCCATTATATGTTTTTGTGAGTTCCCTTGAACAGATGAAGTACTAGCCCCTGCAAAGGTATCTTGTAAACTTGATTTGTGGAACAATTGAATGTGCATATGCTGCTCAATCCGTTTGAACTATGGTACATGTGAAAATCTAACAACAGAGCAACTTAACTGTGAATTTCTAGGCAATTGACAGCTCAAATATTATGCTGTTGTTGATGCTGCAATAAGCGAATCTTGCACTTATGTAACCTTGACTACAATTATAGGTGTGCTGATGATTATGTGACCATAATCTTTAGTCTCAAGTAATGGCCATGAAACGTTGCTTAAACTATATAATGATAAGAGAGATGCGTGCTTAGTTTAGGATAGGAATTTAAGATATTTCTGGCTGTAATATTAATGGAACGCTGGCAAGGGCTCTGGTTTTGTATCTGTTTTTATATTAAGTGTTGGGGGATTGGTGTTTCAACCTGTTACGTTTCCATTAACAGGCTATTGGGCAGTGGCTTTTGTTTAGAAACATTTTTTTTTCTTGAATATTATAATGAAAGGGTTCTAATTGTATTTTTCTATGTTGCAGGAAGGTATAGTTGAGGATAACATTTTAAAGATAATTTGTTAAGCTTTTCGTCTCTTGTATTAGCAACTTGATTAATGTAGGTGTGAAAGCTTTGCTAGAGTGTTAGTAATATGTGTGTTGTGATTGTTTGATTGTATTATGTTTGTGTGTTTTTTGCCTCAAACAAAGCATAAACTTAAATAGTAAATCATACTTCAGTTAAATAGAAGGGCGAGGTTGTAGTTTGATTGCATGATGAAATTGCAATAGTAAGTTTGCTGTTAAAGGTTTGCAAAATGTTTGATATTTTACTTGTTTCTTGAGGCAGGTGAGTCACATCTTATAGTAATTAAGAATATTTAAGATTTCTTCAAATGGGGGTGGCACTTCAAGCGAAAAAGGAATACAGCTAAGTGCAGTATATCAAAATACTTGTGGCAAGGGGATTTATGTTATCCATTGAGAAAGAAAAGGTAGAGGACAGGTAGGCTATTCAGTGGATCATATAAAGTTCTTTACAGGTTGATTAATATTGAGTTTTGGGCAGTCATTTTGAAATGAACTGAGAGAGTTAACATTCTGCCATGAAGGTGTGGGAGGACGACTGAAAGCAGGTGATATTGTGTATGTTATCAGCAAGGGAACCAGAGAGGTCAGATAGGCTGACTATCAGATGAATGAATATGCATTCAATGGAGCATGAGGGTATTGCCCACAGCGCCGCCTTGCATGAACCCAATGTGTTTTCAACACGAAGTGCTAGCAGGACTCCTGAACGAACTCTTTCAGACCCCCTCATATTAATGCTTGACCTCTGTGATCACACACTGATTGAGCCCATCGAAGATTGCGACTGACTGCATAGTGCTCTTTATCGAGACTGAATCCATCGGTGCCTTCTACTTTCTTGCATCAATGGTTTCTACAGTGGTAAAGTGCTGTACCATTGTACAAGCCTCCAAGGTCTACCTTCTTTACGCGAGGGTGCTAAGGCTAACAGTTGTCAGACCCTACTTGTAACATGATTGTATCAGGATTGTGTTACTTGTAACTTGATTGTATCGGGGTTGTGTAATGGCATCCACTTTGCTTCTAGCCCAGATGCCATGAATGTGTCTCATCCAGATCCCCCATGGTGATTTCTATGCTGTCTCCTTCAGGTTCCCGCGATCTCCCTGGCCTACGAACATGCTGAGAGTGACATCATGAAGAGACAGCCCAGGAACCCCAAGACCGATAAGCTGGTGAATGAGCGGTTGATCAGTATGGCCTATGGACAGATTGGTGAGTCCCTCCCTTCATACATTCAGTACAGAAGTAGCTTGCACCACTCCCTCTTAACTGCTTTAGTTTCTCTGTTCACCTGAAACCAAAGCAAGGATAGATTTTGTAGCCTACTAGTAAATTGGTATATCTGGTATTTAGGTCTGGCTAGAGACAGCTTATAACTGTCCACAAGAGTTTATTAGATGAACAAAACAATAAATAGACAGGGGCTCTGGATCAACCTCGTTCAGACACTTATTACTTTAGACCAGCCCCTTTGAGTCCCTGTTTAGTGAATATTGTATTTCTGTTTTGAATCAGCTCAAAGAAGTATTGCTTCTCCTTCAAGGAATCTCCATTGATAATCATTGGCTCTGAATTGTCACGCCCTGTACAGGATCCGAGAGCACTTTTAAAAATAAAAATGTCTGCATTCCACGATATTCATTTTGCCACAGTGTCCAAAGAGCATGTCCTGTCAGTCTACATCTCCATATATTAGTAAAGAGGTTGTAGATTTAAACATATCCAGATGCTTTGGCGCTGGTGGCCCCCGGTGCGACAATCTTGGTGGTGCCCCCATATCCTCGTTCTCCACGGATTCCCGCACTCCCACCATCCTCTCACATGCATTTTGTTTGTTTTGTAGTTCTACTCATACCCTTGTAGGGTGTGAGTGCACTTTTCATCACACACACATTATAGAGCGACAGTGAATCATGTGTGTGTAAATCAGTATATAGGAAGGCCATGAGAATTACAAGCTGGAGGAAATACTTGGCGTCCATGCCAGTAGGAAGTATATTTCAAGAGTGTTTGGTCTGGAGAAGCACAAACTCAGGATTTCAAACGTACTACAGTGGGTGGGTTTGGCGTTACTAATAAGAATGCGTTTCTGCAGAAACAAAGAGCCTGATATAGATCTCAGCGGACTGGTTACTCCATCGCAACGGTGATAGATATCCCGTCCCCCGAGATATAAATCTCATTGGATATAATGAGATTTATATTTCAGCAGAGAGGCTATCGGTCACTGTTGTGATGGAGTAACCTGTCCGCCGAGATCTTAATTAGGCCCAAACTCTTTTTAGCGACATTAGGGTAACGAAAGACTGGATACAAACATAACGTTTAAACCTATACCATGCAGTTAGCATGTAACTCTCTCATGAGAGTTCAAAGGTCATTGTGCTATATTAGGATTGTAACTTATGTACTGCAAGTAACAAAAAGATTTCAGTGACAAAAGAAGGAACCCTTTGAGCTATCCCACAACAGTTCTGTGATCTGCCTGGTACACATTCTTTGCAGCATGCATCCTAAAATTGTGCTACTTTATGATGAGCCAAAACTGACACTAGACACAACTCCTCTCTCTCTCTCCAGCTGGAACACTTATCATTGGAGTAATCTTTACATTTTTATTGTTGCCTGAAAATCACTAGACACACACGGTACTCTGCAGCAGGTGCATTTAAACCCATAAGTTACCCAGAACTCATAAGCAATTTCTAAACACAGCACTTCCGACCTCAGCGTCAGGTGCAGCTGCACCAGTTGCACCACCCTAAAGCCGGCCCTGTTGTGAAGCATCCTTCAAAAGCCTGTCGCAAGATTTTCAGAATTTTAGAATGTTGGTTGCATCAAAAACTCCTTCTCAAAAGCATATGGCAGCATTACTGTCTACATGTCAAAGTAATGAGGGAATCTGCCAGGCTTCCATTATAAGAGTTTAAAAAGCACCCTGTCTCTTTAAGACTCCACAGGGTTCCGCTACCCGTGGTGGTGCCTTTTGTTGGCTGCTGTCTCACAGAGCCATTTTTTTCAGGTTTGTGTGACAGGGATCCTGGAACACACTGGGTGTTTTCATGAACGGCATTTCACCAAAAGACCAGGAGTAGTGGAAGTGCCATCACACACCTTTTGACCTCTACGTTCACTTACACAGACATGCTTACACATACACACAATCCCACATACGCACTCTCTCACATAAACACACTTTTCCACATGCACACTACATTTGAAAGCATATTTTACTTACCTCTGCTGCCAGTGAGGATCATATTACAGCTAATTGTACTCCATTTTTCATCACACTTATAGAGAATAATATATTATTATTCACTATTAGTGTAGTAAAATAAATTGACAGAAACCAAGGAACTTGAACCCCTAACTGATGTCCATAAGGATGAGCTACCCTTGTGTTCTTGGAACTGATGTTGCTACCTCTTAGGCCAGGGGTTGCAAATGCAGTGCCAGGGGTCGCAAGGGGCGAGCCAGGGGTCACAGCAGCGACCCCTAAATGACATCCATGGGTGTTTTCACAACTGTGTTTGCTGAGGAATTTGTACCAGAAATCATTTTCTATGCTTTCACCTGACACCTTCACTATCTGTCAAACAGAGTGTAGTATTCTTGCCTTTTTACATCTTTGTTTACCTGCAAGAATGCCTCCCTATTTGTCAAATGCCCTTCCAGAGAAAGAAAGATTGAAGATTGCCACAAACCCACATCAGTTTTGAGGAGCCCTGCATCTCTTATCAGTGGTCTCAGTGTCATCTACAGTCCCAATCTGGTGGAGTAGGTCCTATGCTGACCCTTCTTTCACCACCAGGCTTGAATCTGGCTCCTGAACTTTGCCTGTGATGGGCACAGCCCAGTCTATGAGAGGTGAGTTTTAGAAGTACAGGAGGCAAGACCCCCTCTTGTGTTCGGGGAACCCTGTCTGCCCAACGAAAGGATCATAAAAAGAATCAAAGGCACCAGGAATTACCGGCTTATGAGTCCTAGATGCATTGGGCATCAAGATGCACTATTATTGCGAGGTCCCCCTGAATATAGCGACGTACCATACCAAGGAGTTCATAACACCCCCTTTACATCTCCCTTCAATCTATGGTATACAGTTCATTGGATGCATAGGATCAGTGGTGCAGCAGTGAGCTAAGAACTCTTCAAGAAGTGTTGGACATGCTCTCACATACCTGCTGATCACTGCTCTACAGTAAACCATTGCACTTTGAACACTTTCTCATTGGATGTATTTTGCTCCTTTTTGCAGGTATGATTCAAGCCCTGGGAGGCTTCTTCACCTACTTTGTCATCTTATCGGAGAACGGATTCCTGCCTTGGACTCTGCTTGGCATCCGAGTCAAGTGGGATGACCGTTGGGTCAACGATGTAGAGGATACCTATGGACAGCAATGGGTAAGTTACCACTTTTGCTCAAGTCTTAGCTCAGCTCAGCTCAGTGTACTCTTTGTTGAGAACTAGAATGGTGGTTTCCACATCTGCTGTGAGCCGTGAGCCCAAGTCAGGTGAGACAAGTGGTGATCACATCATAAACATATCTTAAGCTGTGAGCCCAGATTCCCACATGCCCCATTTACTGCTGTGCCGGACTTCAATTTTTGTTTGACTGAGCCCAGGAATATATAGAACTCTAGTGTTCTTCCAGTTAAGCTGTTCTAAAGTCCTAATCCAGACAGAATCATTTGGATGGATATGTCTACATTAGACCTGACTCCCAGGATGTAAACTGCTGGATGCTCAGCAGCAAGTGGCGGTTGAGGTTTGTAAACATATAGGGTCCTATTTACAGAGCTAAAAAACTGCAAAAAGGTGGTGAGAAGCAAAATATATAAGCATAACCTTTGTCAGTTATTATCAAGCCTGAATATTTTTTAAAGTAGCTCAGTGAGGCTATCCAACCCTAAATGTTCTTTATATGTCAAGGATTCTTTGCGTTTAACGCTGATTAACTCTTTTCCCATTTCCACTTTCAGACATACGAGCAGCGTAAGATTGTTGAATTCACCTGCCACACCGCCTTTTTCATCAGCATTGTGGTTGTGCAGTGGGCCGACTTGGTCATTTGCAAAACTCGAAGGAACTCAGTATTCCAACAGGGAATGAAGTGAGTATAGCTTGATCTAAGCCCTCTCCCTTGAATCTTTCTGGGAACTTCCTACACACCTCAGACTCTTAGACAGTAACATACCGATCACTTAATGGCATTTGCAGGAGCTTCATTCAGTACACGAGTAGAAAGGAGGCTTTCTTACAAACATCTGCTCATTCGATTGTAGCGTTGATTAAATCACTTAAAGCAACATTTGTACCTCAAGCATGTGGTTGCTGGAAAGATGCCCATATACAACGTGTACTTGTCAACAACAGCTCAAAGGTAGTCCATCCTCGATTGTCTCCGCGATGAGCGGAAATAGACGATGGTAGATAATGAGCTTATCCTCTAAATATCTCAAATTTGTTTTCTAGGAACAAGATCTTGATCTTTGGCCTCTTCGAGGAGACTGCACTGGCTGCTTTCCTCTCATATTGCCCCGGAATGGATGTAGCCCTCAGAATGTATCCCCTCAGGTGAGCAATGCCAAGGATCAATCTAATTTCTCTTACAGGTTGTGGACAGGAGATGTGGTTGGGTTGGCATCTTGCCTTTCTACCTTCTCCCAGGCTGTAGTCAGATGGTATCATCTTCCAGCCATGGTCAAAGCCCTCATATTCCTTCGAATATACCTCAATATCCCGCATTCTTTTACACCGCAGGGAATCACAACGCGGTTGTTACAACGACCGCGTTGTGATTCCGCATACCTTTACTCCGCAAGTCGGAACAACGACTTGCGGAGGGGGTGCTGGAAGTTGGAATAGTATAATTTACTATTCCAACTCCAGTCAATGCGGACACTGACTGTAGTAAAGGTATGCGGAATCACAACACGGTCGTTATAACGACGGCGTTGTGATTCCATGTGTGGTAAAAGATTCGTTGTAAACGTCCATCACCTATTCCTCAGGTCCTTGCTCACACCCAAGAAAGCTGTTCTGATTTAACTTAAGTCATTTTAGAATACACATTGATTTGGCAACTTCAAGACAATTTTAGCACAACTCCTTTAGACCCATGTTATGAATGCTGTGAACGTACTACAGTTTAAACATTTCTGCATGGTCTGCAAAGCACTGATGAGCTAGAAGCTGCCCATATTTCACCACCAATCTAGCTGTATCGAGCAAATCCCACATACACATAGATCCAAACCACAGCAAGACTGGAAAAAAACAAGGAAGCATTAGCACATCCAGTATGAAACCTATTGCTTTTTCTTTTTCTTCTAGATGGCTGCCAACTCGCTTGCTCATAGAGTACACACAGTCATCTTGTAATGAAAAAAAACCATTCAAAGATAGTGTGTTTACACACATAAGCAGGACAGCTATCTTTGAATGATTTATCTTAAAACAAATATCTGTGCGAAAGTGGCCGCTCTGCCTCTGCATATGTAGACTAGGGTGATTTTTTACTTTATATTTCGAAGCTGGTGAACAGCTATCTCAGAATAGAAAAATAGAAAATAAAAATGTATAAAATAGGCTAGCACATTGGAAGAGCAGCGTGTGGCCTAGTAGCAATTTGTAGATGTCAGGCTCTCACAAAAGTAAGAAAAATAAAATCAAGTGAAGAGTGTGGGAGTAAAGGAGAAGAGAAGGTAGAGGCAGAAGATGTGGTGTCTAAAAGCAAGCTGCTCTCTCTGAAATATAAGAAAAAGTTATGATAAAAGCAGGCTTCAGAAGGGGGGGGGGGAGAAACGGATGAGGAAGCGAGTGGCCCAACAGCAGTGTACAACTGCGAGCCCTTTCACAAAGCATGTTAAAATATCACAGAAAAATTTACACAAAACAATGGAGCTGGAACAATGTATATTGACATTTAAAAATAAGAGCAATAGATGATGGTAGGATTGGGTGTTTTGTGAGGGGTAGCAAGAGAGGAAAATGATGGAGTGTTCAAACAAAAATAAGAAAGGATTCCCCAAAAATCAGTGGTAGCTTATAAGTCTGCCAATCATAAGTGATGCATAGAAGCTATGTATCAGTGACGTGACAAGAATAAGCATGGAGAGGATAGCCATTGGTACTGAGATAGAAAAGAAAGCCAACCAATCACAAGCAAGGACCTGATCCAAACACTTCTCTATGCATTTTATTGAAGCCAATAGGACATTGACAAAAGCTAGCTAAAACTGTCTGTAGTCTAGACCCAACGAGAGAAAACCTTAGATCATGCCTTATCAGTTGTTCTTTCTACGCCCCAACACATCAGACTCAATGTCACACTCCATTAACTCCTTTAAGAAACAGAAACCTTATTCATTAACTAATTGGGACACCATTGCAAATGAGGACCATATCTCACCAAATGCTTTACAGTGTGCTAAGAACTTAACAAATTCCTTGTTACCTCCTCTCTCCTTCCCTTCCCTGCTTCATAGTACAAAGCCATAAATTCTATCCCAGCCCTAATCTGCTCCTTGTTCCTCTTGACAGCTGCTCCGTACCATACATAGTAATTGTTCTATGCTGTTACTCACCACTCTCAGTTGCTTCCTGAATCTGGTTGTGTGGTCCGTAAATGCCCCTAAATAAATTAATCAAGAAAAATATGATTGGTCTAACTGTATATCTGATTTTGTTCTGCACATCTTTCACTGTACCCATTCTCTCTTCCAATAGGCCAGCGTGGTGGTTCTGTGCCTTCCCATACTCCCTCCTTATATTTGTGTACGACGAAATCAGAAAATTACTCATTCGGCGTTACCATGGAGGTAAGGTCCAGTGAATGTCATTCATCTTACAATGGCCATGTTCTAGAATGCAGCAGATTGTTCTTTCAACATAACACAATGCTCTAAAGAAACATAGTAGTCAACAGAAAGTACTGGTCACATTGCTTAAGGAAATGAAGCAGTTTTCATGATTTAAAGCGATATAAATTGCGTGGAAGTAAATATCTTCAGTGCGTGGCCTAAACGGATTCTATTGATTGTGTGCTGAAAGAATAGGTTGTCTTTCTGATGATTCTCAATAATAGTCATGATCACTGATTTGTTCCGCCCACGCATGGAATCCCTGAGCACTTAAAATACATAAATATTCACTGAAAAAACCCAAATGTCAAAGGGGTTTATAGTTAGGCTTACATTTCACTTGTACACAAATCTGGCCTTTCCTTCCACCTACACGGTCTTCACCCTGAACCGTACTACCAGGGGTGGAGGCATAGCTTTGGCAACAAAATCTTGTTTTCCGGCGGTCTGGCAAGCCCTTGATCTGCCGATGTGCGAAAGCGCCGCTTTCAAGGTCACTGTCAGCCATCAGTTCACTTTTAGTGGTCTGTTAATCTATCGCCCTCCAGGGAATGATACGGTCTTTAAGGCCGCTCTCGTTGACATGGTTAACTCCCTGGCTCCTAGATGTGCTAATTTTAACATCATTGGTGATCTGAATATACATCTTGATCAGACATCTTCTTTATCTATCAGCTCTTTGATAGCGGATCTGGAAGCCATGCAGTTGAACCAACTTGTCACTGCCCCTACCCACAGAGGAGGTCACATTCTCGACCCCTTTTTTACCACCTTGGACCGGGCTCTGGCATCTGACCCGATGGTGGTGGGCTGGACTGATCATCTATTGGTTAAAGTATCATGCCCTCTGGATGATCACCAATTTAAACCTGTGGACAGATTGACCTTCAAAAGAAATTGGCGTAAGCTTAAAATGGAGGAGTTTGTTAATATTCTCGAGGCACAGCCCTTGGGCAACCTGTCGAATGTTGAACAGGGATATGAACAGTTCTGTGCTTGGGTCCGTACTGCCCTCGATTCTCTTATACCAATGCGTTGGTCGAAATGTCATGCTAAAACCCGCAGTCCTTGGTATAATGAGTCCCTTGCTGAGCTCAAGAGAACTTGCCGACAAGCGGAGAGGGCGTGGAGGAAGTCTTTTGACCCCACATTGAAATCATTGTACTTTACCCAGCTTAAGAGCTATCACAGAGCTATCTGTCAAGCCCGGGCAGCATATTATGCGTCTGAGTTCTCCAACAGCCCTAACCCATCTAAATTAATTTTTAAGGTGCTTAAAGATTTGATGGGTAAACGGGCCACCTCGCTAGAAATCTGCACGGACTCTCATTGTGAAAGCTTGGCATCCTTTTTCGTGGAGAAGGTGCAGATAATCTACCGAGGGTTTATGCCAGCTGTGCCCGATGCTGAGCCCAGGCCTGTTAGGGTTCCAGATTGTGAACCTCTGTCCTCCTTGCCTGCTATGTCGGCTGAGGCATTTGACACCCTGAGCCTCAAAATTAAATCGGGTTCTCCTTTAGATCCTTTGAAGCCAGAGCTTATCACTCTCCTCCCGCCCCTGTGTCGTGAACCCATACTGGACCTGATTAATCTTTCACTTACGGAAGGCGTGGTTCCTGCTTCTTGGAAGCAAGCTGTGGTCAGCCCTATATTGAAGAAGCCTAGTCTAGACCCTTTGCTCCCTGAGAACTATCGCCCCATCTCCCTCCTGCCCTGGACCGCCAAGGTCACTGAGGCACATGTAAATTCCATCTTGTCTGCCCATCTCTCTCGTAATAATATTCTTGACGAGAGTCAGAATGGCTTTCGGGCACAACACAGCACGAAACGGCTCTGCTCTTTATGAGCGAACATCTCCGTTCGGTGCTGGATGTGGGGCAGACAGCGGCGCTCCTTTTGTTAGATCTGAGCGCCGCATTTGATACTGTGTCTCATGGCATTTTGTTGCGGAGGTTGGAGGAAGTGGGACTTGAGGGCAAGGCTCTTCAATGGTTCCGCTCTTTCCTTTCGGACCGGTTTTTTAAAGTGGCCATTCCTCCTGGTCAGTCCTCGTTCCATCCTCTGGGGCTAGGAGTCCCTCAGGGTTCGGCGTTGAGCCCCACGCTGTTCAACTTGTATGTGAAACCGCTAGCTGCCGTAGTTAGACAATCTGGCTTAACCATGACATCTTATGCCGATGACACGCAGCTAGCGGTGACACTCAGTGGGGACCCTGAGGTGACTGCCCCCAGGTTTCGCGCAGGGCTTCTTGCCGTGGCGGACTGGATGCGTATTAACTGTTTACAGTTAAACGCCAAGAAAACCGAAGTCCTGATTTTAGGAAAGCAAGCGGATTTGTGGGGAGATCAATGGTGGCCTCCTGAGCTGGGGGTGACTCCCATTCCAGCGGCCGAAGTGAAGAACTTGGGGGTCTGGCTGGATTCCAACCTTTCTTTTACCAGCCATACTAAGAAGATCGCAGCCACTTGTTATGGGATTCTGCGAGGACTGAGACCGGTCCTTAAATTCTTCGACCCCCCTACTAGGCAACTGGTGGTCCAAGCCTCCATTCTTTCCCGGCTGGACTATGGGAGTGCTCTGTTACTCGGCGTTAATCAGGCCGAGGCGACTAGACTGCAGAGAGTACAGAATGCCGCTGCGCGGGCCATTGTAGGCCTCCCGAGACGGTGCTCTGTATCGGCAGTCCTGACCTCCCTGCATTGGCTGCCGGTCAGACAGAGAATCAAATTTAAGGCACTCTGTTTGACATTTAAGATCTTGAAACTCTCGTCTCCCCCCGCCTTGATGGGCCTTGTTTCCCCATATGTCCCCAGGCGGTCTCTCAGGTCGGAATCTCTCTACCTAGCGAACGTGCCTAGATTTAGATTGAGTAGGATAGGAGGTCGTTCTTTTTGTGTTATGGCGGCTGGATTATGGAACTCTCTTCCTGTCCATATCCGTGCCCTGAATAGCCTGACTCTTTTCAGACGGGCGATTAAGACCCATCTGTTCACCTCCGTTAACTAATTTCTTCTTCTCAGTGGCGATCTGTTATGTTGTGGTACTTGATCAGGCGCCAGGACGCCCCTTCGCTGGGGCAGCTGTGCGCTGAATAAAAGTTATTAACATAACATAACATAACATAACATAACATAGAAATTCAGCAGTTATAGATAGGTGAGCTAACTATAACTTACGCCCCACAATGTACTGCTTATCACCTCAAATATTACATAACATATTGTCTAGACTGCAGCACAACACTCACAGCTGGTGAGCAGTCTGTTGATGCCATCATTCAAGCTGCAAGGCAACAGGCTTGCTAATTTATCTTTCATTTATATAATTTCTTGCACTGTATTTGGGTTGCTTGTTGCAATTTTTACTCCCCTCATTGCCATTTTGTTTGATAAAAAAGACAAAAAAATACAAAATGTTGGAAGATCAAAACAAAAACAGTTCTGCAAAAAAGAAAGGAAATTTAGGTTGTTAGACCCGCCTTTTACGGTTAAAAAAAGATGAGTGGCTGTGTGGGAGTGTGTGTGATTGAGTGGTTGCGTTAGTGGCTCTATGGGTGTGTGAGTAGATGTGTGGAAGATCAAAACAAAAACAGTTCTGCAAAAAAGAAAGGAAATTTAGGTTGTCAGACCCGCCTTTTGCGGTTAAAAAAAAGATGAGTGGCTGTGTGGGAGTGTGAGTGGCTGTGTGGGAGTGTGTATGGTTGAGTCGTTGCGTTAGTGGCTCTATGGGTGTGTGAGTAGATGTGTGGGTGAGTGAGTGGGTGTATCAATGACTGTATGGATGAGTGAGTAAGTGCATGTGTGAGAGGTTGTATGGCTGAGTGAGTGGCTGTCCAAGTGGCCATATGGGAGAGTGAGTGGTTGTGGGAGTGGCTGTATAGGTGTGTGAATGGTTGTGTGAGTGGCTGTGTGGATGAGTTAGTGCCTGTGCTAGTGTGTGTATGATTGAGTGAGTTGGTGTGTGAGTGCTTGTATAAGTGAGTGAGTGGGTGGGTGTGTGAGTAGCTATATGTGTGAGTGAGTGCTAGTGTGACTAGATGATTCAGTAAGAGGCTGTGTGAGTAGCTGTATGAGTGAGTGAGTGCTACTGTAAGTGGTTGTGTGGATGAGTAACTGCTAGTGAGTGGCTGTATAGGTGAGTGAGTGGGTGGGTGGGTTTGTGAGTAGCTATATGGGTGAGTGAGTGCTAGTGTGATTGGCTATATGTATGAGTGAGCGACTGTGTGAATAGATATATGTGTGAGTGAGTGGGTGTGTGAGTGGCTTTGTGAGTGGCTGTGTGAATTGCTGTGTGAGTATCTATATGGGTGAGGGAGTGGCTGAGTGAGTTCCTGTATGGGTGATGGAGTGGGTGTGTCAGTGGCTGCAAGGGTATATGAGTGGGCGTTTAAGTGCCTGTGGGTACGACTGGATGTGTGAGTGGCTGCATTGGTGATTGAGTGGATGCATGAGTGACTGCATAGGTGAGTTAGTGCTTGTGTAGTGAGTGGCTGTGTGAGTGGCAATTTGGGAGAATGAGTGGTGGTGCCATTGGCTGTATAGCTGAGTGAATGGTTGTGTGAGTGGCTGTAAGGGTGTTAGTGCCTGTGTCAGTGGCTGTATGGGTGAGTGTATGGGTATGTGAGTGGCTGTATGAGAGAGTGAGTGGTTGTGAGTAGGTGTATGGGTGAGTGTGTTGCTGTGTAGGTGAGCGAGTGGCTGCATGGGTGGGGGAGTGGGTATGTGTGTGGCTGTATGGGTGAGGGAGTGGGTGTGCGGCTGTATGGGTGAGTGACTGCATGGGTGAATGAGTGCCTGTATGAGTGGCTGTATGGGTAAGTGAGTGCTATTGTGAGTGGCTTTATGGTTGAGTTAGTGGTGGTGTGAGTAGCTGTATGGGTTAGTGCTATTCCTTGTGGCTGTATGGGTGAGTAACTGCTAGTGTGAGTAGCAATATAGATGAGTGAGAAGGTGTGAGAGTACCTGTATGGGTGAGTGAGTGATATTGTGACTGGTTCTAGGGACCAGTGAGCTTCTGTGTGAGTAGGTGCATGGGTGAGTGAGTGGGTGTGTGAGTGGATATATAGGTGAGGGAGTGGCTGGTTCGGCAGGTGAGTGGGTATATGAGTGGCTGTAGGGGTGACTGAGTGGCTGTGTGAGTAGCTGTATTAGTGAGGGACTGGGTGTGTAAGTGACTGTATAGGTGTGACTGAGTGGCTGTTTGAGTGGGCATTTGGTTAAGTGAGTTGGTGTGCAAGTGGCTGTATTGGAGAGTGAGTGTCTGTGAATTTCAGTATGGGTGTGAGTGGTTGTATGGATGTGTGAATGGGTATGTAAGTGGTTGTGTGGGTGTGTGAGAGGTTGTATGGGCGAGAGAGTGCTAGTGTGAGTGGCTGTATAGGTGAGTGAGAGGGTGTGTGGGTCTGAGTGGGCCTGTGAATGGTTGCATTAGTCTCTGGTCTGTGAATAGGATTAGGAGTCTGTGAGTGGGTGCTCAAGAGTCAGACTGGTTCTGTGAGTATGTGTGTGTCAGAGTGGGTCTGTGAGTGGCTGCGTCAGTGGCTGGGTTGATCTGTGAGTTGGTGTCTGAGTCTCTGATGGGATCTGTGACTGGACGCATGAGCCTCTCAGTGAGTCGATAAGTTGCTGTATGAGTGCCAGAGTGGGTCTGTGAGTGAGTGCATCAGAATATCAATGGGTCTGTGTGTGAGTGTCTGTATGGGCCTCAGAGTGAGTGCATGAGAATGAGTGGGTCTCTGAGTGAATGCATGAATGTCTGAGTGGATCTTTGAGTAGGTTTGTCAGACTCTGAGTGGATGCATGAGTCTCTGGGTCTGTGAGTAGGAGTCTCAGAGTGGGTCCGTAAGTGGGTGCATGAGAGTCATAGTGGGCCTGTGAGTGTGTGAATCTCTCAGTAAGTCTTTGAGTGCGTGTATGAATATCTGAGTGGGTGTGTAAGTGCATGACTAGGTCTTGGAGTTGGTGCGTCAGTGTCTGAATGGGTCTATGATTAGGTGCCTGAGTCTCTGACTGGGTATGTGAGTGGGCACATGAGTCTCAGAGTGGGCCTGCGAGTGAGTGTCTGAGTAGATCTGTAGCTAGGTGTATAAGTGTCTGAGTAGGCCTGTGAGTGGGTTCATGAGTATTTGAATGCATCTCTCAGTGGGAACATCAGTCTCAGAGTGGGGTCTGAGTTGGTGTGTGAGTGCCTAAATGAGACTGAGGGTAGGTGTATAAGCATTTTTTTTCATTTTTCAGAGATATTTGCAAAGTCGCTGTGATGTATATTCACAAATTTGTCACAGCGTTACACAGGGGTCGCACTGACAATCGCGGGGAATTCGTGAATATTGTGATATTATCAATCACCTCTATATTCCTCTCATGGGGTCAGGGCACATGCTACCTGCCCCCTTATGCCACTTTCTGCCATTTTGTTTGAGCCCCAGGACTGTTCCGATGAGGTAAAATTGTGGCTGTAACTCTCTGCTCAAGTTGCGGCCAGCCTTTCATGGCATTCCTCTTGGCGCACTCATTCGCAAATAATCACGAAATCGTTACAAATTAGCTCATTTGAAATAGTGCACTAAGTGTATATTTTTCTTGATCTGCACAGTATTGCTATTTCTAAAAACTGTATCTGTCTTGCTGAACTGAAGTCCTGCAGTATTAATTTACTGCATTGGAATGTATTGCCAGTTTGAAAACAGTCCTCACCTGCAACTAAGTTTCTTCGATTCTAGTAATAAAAGTAACAAAGTAATATTTTTATAAACCCTGGGTCTTGGATTTAGTCAATGAGTGTGTGCAATCATTTCTTGCCTGAGTGTGTCCAAAAAATGCTTAACACAGCCCTCATATAAGCCTAACAGCTCATCCACACTGACTCAAAAGAGAGCATTATTATTATCTACGCTAGCCTCTGTAAAGCCTCTGGGGATCCACTGAATTCTGCGCACACTAGTTCTTACTTTGGTATAGTATATACAGAGCCAGCTTCATACACTGGTGGTACAGCAGTGGGGTCTACGACTTTGCATTTGCTGGATCACTCTGACAAAATGTGAACACAGAACTACAATCCAAAATTGCTTTTAGATTCAACTGTATTTTTGAATTGCCAATTTTACAAAAAAAATTAAATTCTTGTTAGGATCTTGGTTAAGTCCCTTTAGCATTTATTAAAGCCTACTTTAGTTAGGGGTAAAAGTACCTGGACGTTTTTGATAGTCCTTTTCCAACTTTAGTAAAATAATGGATGCAGAGAATGCGGTTGTGAAACTCAACATGACCCCTTACCTCCATCTTGGAGCTAAGGACCCTCCGTAGACTTCAAAAAATTTAAATTGGTTCCAGTCCTACCAAGGCCAAGCTCCGGAAGCTCTTTAGAATATGCTAAGCAACAACTTTCTGAATGAAAACCACCTCCCAGAAGAAGAAAGTGGTGCTAAAAGGGGAAAGTCTCTGCCTCCTCACCTAGTTAGGGAAGATGTGGTCCCTGCACCCATCTTTCCAAAAGTAGTGTTAAGGATATCTAGCACCCACACAAGTGGGACAGGCACCCCAAGCAGCATTGAGGACAACGTCAGTGAGGAGCACATCCTGTTAGCAAGTTTAACTCACAGAGCAACACTGGATGATATACTCTTGGCTATAGGAAGGGAGAGAGCAGATATGAGTGTAGCATCCATAAATAATGGCAGCAACATAATACCTAGGGATAGAGAGAACTCTTATGACCCTAAAATCCCCAAATTGATTGTCTCCAAGTATGAGGAAAGTGATGACATCACAAAATGGTTCACTGCCTTTGAGAGGGACTGTGCATAGAGATATGTGAAGAAGTCACACTGGGGAGCTTTGCCTTGGGAACTGTTCACTGGTAGGTGCAGGGACAGACTCCTGACACCGAATGGGACAGATGCTGAGTCCTATGACCTCATGAAGGGTAGCCTGACTGAGGGCTTTGGATTCACCACTGAAGAATAAAGAATTAGATTCAGGGGGGCTCAAAAAGCTCGAGTCAGTCCTGGGTTGACTTTGTAGAGTACTCAGTGAAAAACACTTGATGGCTGGTTAACTGAAAGTGAAGTGCATGACTTTGATGGGCTTTATAATCTGTTTAGGAAAGAACACACTTTAAGTAATTGCATTAAGGAAAAGTTGCATCATTATCTGGTAAACCTAAGTCCAAATTCTCCCCAAGAATTGGGAAAGAAGACAGACCACTGGGTCAAGACTAGGGTGACTAGGACTATCACTGGGAGTGATCAAAAGAAACCTGCACAGGAGGATGAGTCCCTGAACCCTTTACAATCCAACAATGGGTACAAGGGTAAAAACATTGACCCCCAAAAAGACCTGGTGATGCAACTGTAAACACCTGGGTCACAAAACTGGAGATTCTGCTTCTCTCAAAAAGAATCCCCTAGTACTCCTCCAGTTAGCAATGGTATGCCAAGTCCCCAGGTGGAATCAACGGTGTGCCCAGAGCAAATCAGGGTACACACTGAAGCTACTTTAATCTCTGAGGGAGGGGTAGATTTGGCCACTCATGCCATCTGTCCCCCTAATATGAAGAAATACAGGCAGCAACCCTTGATTAATGGGACTAGAGTAGAATCCCTGAGGGACACGGGTGCCAGTGTCACCATTGTGACGGAAAAACTGGTTTCCCCAGGACAGTATTCGACTGGACAAACCTATCCAGCCACCAATGCTGACAATGTAACTAAGGTGCATCTCATAGCAACAGTATCCTCATAATATGGAGGGGTTACTGGCCTGAAACTGCTAGTGGTCTCTTCTGCAATCCCTGTTGAATGTCTGCTAGGGAATGATCTGGAGACCTCAGCATGGGGTGAGGTACAACTAAAAACCCATGCAGCCATGCTGCGAATCCCTGAGATGGTGTAAAAACACAAGCACAGAGCCGAGCACAGGGTGCAAAAGAAGAGTTCCAATTATATAGGTAAGAAGACTAGGAGACCAGCATCTGAACAGCAAAAAACTCAGGATCCCTCTCTTCAGGGAGAGGAGCTGTCACCCCCAGTCGTTAAGAGAATTCCTACTAACATTGGCACATGGAGTAGGCTAGTCAGCCACTTGTACTGGCCAAACATGTCCCAGAAGGTGAAGGAGTTTTGCAGCTTCTGTGCCACCTATCAAGCTAGTGGCAAGTAAGGCTGCCACCCAAAGGCCCCCATAATTTCACTACCAATGGTGGGGGGTTCCCTTTGAAAGGATAAGGGTGGACATAGTTGGTCCACTGGAACCTCCCACAGCATCAGGAAACACATTCATGCTGGTAGTAATAGATCATGCTACCAGGTATCATGAGGCAATTCCCTTTAGGACTACTACAGCACCAGCAGTAGCCAAAGCCCTTATTGGTATTTTTACCAGCGTAGGACTTCCAAAGGAGGTGGTTTCAGACAGATGTGCAAACTTCATGTCTAGTTACCTAAAACACATGTGGAATGAGTGTGGTGTGACCTATAAGTTCACTACACCTTATCACCATCACCCACAAACCTGTGGAACTGTGAAACCCTGCTTCGGGATCCACCACTGCACCTGAAACCTCCGCCCGGAGTCCAAGTAGCCCACTGGTCCCAGTGAGGTTCCCCAGCGACCCAGAGCTCGAGTCCTCCTGGATTCCATGACAGCTCCTGCAGCCTAGGCACGAAGGACCCCTAACCACGACCGGATCCGGTACGGCTTTTCCGACGTCCAAGGATACCCCTGCATGCACAGCCGCCAGGCCTTGGGAGCCCAACAACCAGTGCCCAGGTGACCCTCAACATCCAAACTCACCTGCCCAGCCACCTGTTCCCTTCGCCCACCTTCCTAGTCTGAGCCTGCATCCTTTGTTCAAGACCATCGTTCTCTATTGATTTGTATTGGGTGCCCGACACTATTTTGGCACTTTGCACCCGGGCCAACTCCATTCTGCTGAGGGCCTATGTTTGGTGCTGCCTCAGACCCATCCCCCCCACCACCCAGTGCTCTTCTTAACCCCTGATGGTTGACCTTCAGCTCCGCTTTACTTACCTGTAATTGGCACAACTTTGAATGCCCCACATCTCGGTTGGTTAACATTGGCACCCAACACCAAATGTTACCTCTGCAACTGGCCACCTTAGTGCCCCTGGTGGTGCAGTCTTGGTGCTCACTTGAACCTTGCCCTGTGTTGACCTAAAACCTTGAAGACTGGGTTTCTGAGTAGAGTACTTACCTGTAAAATTACATTCTTGTTTTCCTCACATAGGATAACATTGCTCATTTGAAATATTGCAGTAAGTGTATATTTTTCTCGATCTGCAAAGTATTGCTATTTCTAAAAACTGTATCAACCTTGCTGAACTGAAGTCCTGCACAAAGGGCCCCATTAGTATGACATACCCCCGGGAAACGGGACCGCACTCCCAATCAGGATGCGCATGGCGCATTTGCAACATTGCAGCGGAAGGTGCTGAAAGCACCGGCCGCCGCAATGCCACAAAGGCGGGTTGTGCCTTTCAATGTACAACGTGACAGGTGCCGCCCGGTGCCTGCCACTTTGTTCATTGTAATGCAGGGGGGTACCCTATGTGCAACCCCCCCTCCCCCCGCAGAGTCCCTGGGGGTCCACAATGGGCCTCCGCAAGCAGACTCTTCATGCCTTTCCGTGGCGGCATAAAGGCATGTTCCCTCCCACATTATAATATGGCTGGCGGTGTCTAACAGACACCCCCACCATATTGAACCCTTTTCCGCCCGGTCGACTTGACCAGGGGATCTTTGCTGCAAGGATGGCGGGTGAATGGCGGGGGCGATCCACCCGCTATCCATATGGGGCCCTAAGTATCAATTTACTGCATTGAAAAGTATTGCCAGTCTGAAAACTGTACTTAGCTGCAACTACGTTTCTTTGGTTCTAGTAATAAAAGTGGCAACTTAATATTTTTATAAAGCATTAGTATCCGATTTAGACATTTAGTGTGTGTAATCATTTCTTACCCGAGTGTGTACAGCAAACGCTTAACACAACCCGCTGATGAGCCTAACTGCTCGCCCACATTCCCAAAAACTAGAGGATTAGTATTATCTACTTTAGCCTCTGTAATGCCTCTTGGGACTCCCTGGACTCTGTGAACACTATACATTACTTTGGTATAATATGCACAGAGCCAGCTTCCTGCACCGTTGATAAAGAATAGATGTAACAGGTAAGTATATATTTTTTTCTTCTGTGGTTTCTGTAAGTGCACCATGTCTTATGTTGAGCTTAGTTAATGTCTGCTTAAAGGTGTTATATTGTAGTTCTGCCCTTCGATAATCCTGCTTCCATTATACTGTTTAGCTAACACAGTATTTTTTCTCTTTCCAGGTTGGGTGGAGAAGGAAACCTACTATTAGTTAACTATTGCACCATTTCACACAAACCCACGTGCGCATGCGCAGTCTCCTCGTTCTCTCTATACTGCAGCCTTTGCCCCAAAATCCTGGCCCCGTAGAAAGGAGTAAAGCCTCATGTAGAGCGGCCATCGGAACCTGCACCATCTCACGAATGTGTCCGCCAAAGGCTGTTAACATATGTATGTGCCTTTTCCTTTTGTTCTAAAAGGAAAGAAAATGAAAGATGTGGTTGTATACCTGCATTTTTACAAATAAAGGCGGATTATAACAGTCAAGCTGTTGGACTGGCTCTCTGGTGCGTTCCTTCCCCAACTTCTTCCACTTCACGGCTACATTAATTAGATGAATGTTTTATTAGCTCAATTATTTTCCAAAAAGACATTTTTCAGTTTGGCTAATCTGTATTAATAAACTTTTCTGTTGTAATACTGCTTGGCTCCCGTGGCAATATTTTTGCAGACAGTATTTTAGGACACATTATTTATGTCAGACGATATTCTGGAAAACAAATATCTCAGTACCACACCAGCAAACCAGCAATCTCACCTTCACCTGTTCTTTTTATAGGAAACAAAACGGCGCTGCCCCCGTGGAAACTCAGCTTTTGATGCGTGGGTGCGCAGGGGCAACTACTTCATTATAGTGGAGGAGCGTCACCCCATTGAAATGCTCACGGATACGAAAAATAAAATGGTATTGGCGTTCATTCGTTAACATTTCATTATTCATCACCCCATCCCGAACAGAGTGTAGGGTGGTACCGGGTCTGCTGAATGGCAATAGCAGCAGGGAGGAGGGTGAGCTGACCTTTGCACTTGTTTAATCCCTTCCGTGCTCGTGACAGAACCACTCCGTCACGAGCTACGGACACGCTGTGCTGGTGACGGAATGGTTCCGTCACGGCGCGGCCGCCCCGCCCACTCTGCAGGGATTCCGCACCTGCGCGGTGAGTTATATTGAGCGGGCGGGGCTGTGATGGAACCACTCCGTCACAAGCACAGCGCACCCGTGGCTCGTGACAGAGTGGTTCCGTCACGAGCATGGCAGCGCTGCGCGGTCCCCACTCCCTCCCAGCGCGGCATTACCGCCGTGGCCAAGAGGTTAAAGTGTGTATGTCTCTTTGGCCGGCTGTCTTGCGATGGCCAGCCACACAATGCCACTTTAAACCTCTCACTCAAATTGTCTTAAGACAGCTGGGTTGAGAGTAAGTGCAGGCATCTAGTGCCCTCTGGAGCACCGACAGAGCATATTATCTCCAATTAGGGCGCTGCTTTCATGAGCATGAGAGCAAGGCGAGGATTGGCTTGGGAGCCTGACTCAAGGAGAGAAGATGATTGAGAATGTCGCACTCAATGCAGGATGGTAAATGTGTTTTATTAAGTTTAATGTATTGGTTTTTTTTTACCTGCCCACCACCCTTGGGACATGCCAGCCACCACTGCGTGGGGGAGAGGGGGATATTAAAGCAAAGACACCCTGATGACAGCCGTTCATTCTGGTGTGTTGGATGCAGCCACATGTATTTAGGGATTCAAGTCTAATTGCTAATGCCGTTTGCTTCCTTTGCAGCACTGACTGATATTTGAACAGGCACTGATGCATGCTGATGTTATGCTGATGTATAAATATATATTTTTGCTTACATACTTCCACTCCTACACTCTTCGTGTGCATGCAAATTGAATACGTTTAGGATTTGCAATGAAGCAAATTGTAAATAATAGTTTTTCTGCATCACAGGATCTTCATTGATAGCCATAAACGTTAGAAAATTCCCTGTGGCATGAGGTGACCCATGAACACTTCATATCATGTAGATGTATACAATAGAAAAGGGTGAAGAGATGTTCATATGTGGTGTGGCATCCCCGGAAAGCATATCACAGGCTAGATTGTCAGAATTTAGACTGAATACACTTCAAGAAAATATTTCCAATATTACATCACAGCTCCGTCCATAACTGCAGCAATGTCTAGGAAAAGGAGGAAAAGTGCAGCCTGGTAAGCTTACATTAAAAGAATTTAAAAAGGCATCTTGTCCCTTTCAGGTTCCAGAAGCTTCCACTTCCCAGGATGCCTTGTGCTGCCAGTTGCCTCAGAGTGCCAGTTCTTTTCTCCCACTCATGTGAGTGGCATCCTGGAACATACTGGACCTAATTATTCTGAGAAATTCCTGTCATAATTTAATTGTTTCCTGCTTTCACTCGAAAACCGCCAAGCAAACAAACCCTTTTTTTCCCTTTTTTGCAGGTTTTTTCCTATCCTGTTTGAATACCTTATCTTTTTGTTAAGAGACCTTGTTGTGGGTGAAAGAAAGCTGCTTCAGACCCACTACAAGTATGTGTGTGTGCACCTACCTTCGACCCGTTTCATAAATGACTGTGTGAAACAAAAATATCAAGGGGGACCTTAAAGAGTAGGAAGGGAATAAGACTCCGAGGGAAGTTGGAAGATTTAGGACAAAGGAAAAGACAGGACAAGCCCACCAGAGTACACTGGTTTTTACTAGGGCTGTGCCTACCACATCCCAAAAGAACCCCACAGGGTGAGATGCAGGGAAAGGTCAGGAAAAGGTAAGAAAATCAGTCAACTCCAACTTTCTCAACACTGACGTTCTCGACTGCAGTTGAAGGCCACGGCATCACCTTCAAAGGATTTGGCCCTAATAGCCGCACATTCAAAGACCGGCTCAATGTCAACTATTACCATCATTGCTCTAGCAAGTCTTTGACATGGAAGCACTCGAACCACTCAATGGTGTCGTCCTGGCCTCCACCATGGAAGCATTACAGACGCATGCCGGTTCCAATCCATACCATCCAGTCAACATCACCACAACACTACCGCCTTCAAGTCACCTCTCGGTGTCACCCAGATCAATGTTGACATTTGCAACATCAACCTTTCTGAGCTCTCTGCGAAAAGACTGATATGGTCTCCATTTGTAGAATGGTCTTGGAAACCACTGGGGCCTCCTTGTTTTGTCATCCCTGCTGGGGACTCACTGCAGACGCCACTGCGGCCTCTTAACCTCCCTCCATCTCCAAGAATGGTATCCCAACAGAAATCAAAGTTATCAAATAGCAATTGCCGTAGTCACTGTGAATATTTCCAGGTAGAGATGCTCTGAGTCACTGGCCTCAATTTCCTTGGAAAGATTCAGGCTCTCCACCTAGCCCCAGGAGATTACTTTTTTGATTATGACCTTTTTGAGCATGCTAAAATGATGGGGATTCAAGGTCTCACATCACCTGCAAGCATCCTAATGAGCCTATACTGGATGATATATCAGCTTCCATGATGTTCTAGGAATCCTCAAAATTGAATATTGCTCTGGCTCTGGCCCAAGGATATGGAGATGCTTCAAAGTCGTCCATTGCCAAGACCCCTGCTTTGATACCTGGTTTACTGAATTTAACGGAGGAGAAATTCATTTTATCTATCACTATCAAAGCAGTTACCTCACAGTTGCTAAAGAAATATAAGCCTCCTCTTCCACACACGGATTTTCTCATAACAGTTTCCAATGTGGACTCTGTTAAATGTCAGCTTGTTAAAAGGAGGCATGCCTCTGCCCCTAAGTATACAGCTGATCAAAAGCTGTGCAGATGAGCAGCTACAGCACTAAAGACTGCTGTCCTCCTAGGATGGGTGAGAAATTTGAGGTGGTCCAAATCCTTTGCTGACAATCTGCCAAGGCACAAGAAGGCTCTCTGGTGTTCAATCAGGTGATTAGTGGAGCCATTGACTCAGTAGAGTTGGCAGCTTCAGATACTGCCATAGAATCACCTTGCAGGGTTCATCGTGATTGTTCCTGACTACACTGTACAGCCTGTGCAATGGGGGAGTGGCCGTAAATCATAGGCACTGGAAGTAGGGCTGCAGGGGGTGCTGCAGCAACCCAAGAAATAACCATGCTAGAGTTCAGAAGGTGAATGAGCAATAAAGAGACATTAGAATTTTGGGCCACATGTACAAAGGCTTCTTGAGGTCGCAAACGGGCTGATTCGCAGAATCGGCCTGTGTGCGAATGCAGAAAGGCTTTTTCACATGTACAAAGCCCTATTTGTGATTCACTAAACTATTAACCGAATCGCAAATTGGGTTTGCGTTTTAGTATTAGGAAAGGGTGTGTTTTGGGCGTCCCTTCCTAATAGCGAAGCACTGTAGATAGGAGTTATAATCACAACTCATTGTTGGTACTTTCCAAGTACAGAATGATAGGCTTACCCATCTGGGACTCAAATGTGTTATTTATGTAATGTTAATTGTACTAAGTGAAATGCATGTTGGAAAACCCTGCCCCCCAGTAGACCTCATTTTCATGGAACTGAGCCTACTGCACAGGAGCTTCATCCCCCTCTTACACCCAACCACCAATGCATTTATTATCGGAGGGATTGTGATAGCCAGCACACAATAGGCAGGAGAGCACTGATGATAGACCATGAAAGAGACGGAGTGATGCTACATCCCTCTGAGAGGAAGAAGCATCTGCACGGCATTGTGGAGAGGTGTGGTGCAGCAGCCAGGTCAGCTGACTTCAGAGCACAGGGCTCACGGTTCGATCCCCGGCTCCTGTGGCAGCTCAGCTCAGCACCATGTGACTCTGGGCAATAGCTTACTTAATTTCCACAACGGCCCCCAGCGCCTTGAGACCCGTAAGGGTGAGTAGTTCACGCACATCAAAGGAGCGAGACACAGAGAAGCAGAAAAGGAAAGTGAGCCAGAGAGGAAAGGATAGGAAGGGAGAGAGAGGGGGAAGGGAGAGAGAGAGAGAAAGAGAGAGGGAAGGGAGAGAGAAAGAGGGAAGTGAGTGAGAGTGAGGGGGAAGGGAGAGGGAAGTGAGAGAGAGAGGAAAGTGGGAGAGAGAGAGGGAAGTGAGAAAGAGAGAGAGAGGGAAGTGAGATAGAGAGGGAGGTGAGAGAGAGAGGGAAGGGAAAGAGGGAAGTGAGAGAGGGAAGTGCGAGAGAGAGGGAAGTGAGAGAGACAGAGCGAGAGGGAAGGGAGAGAGAGAGCGAGAAGTTAGAGAGAGATAGGGAAGGGAGAGAGAGAGGGAAGTGAGAGAGAGGGAAGTGAGGGAGAGAGACAGAGAGAAGTGAGAGAGCGAGAGAGAGTAGGAAGTGAGAGAGAGGGGAGAGAGAGAGGGAAAGGATAGAGAGAGAGAGAGAGAGAGAGAGAGAGAGAGAGAGGGAAGGTAGAGAGAGAAACCACCACCCCTGCACACACAGGCCCCACTGCTCACCTGCTGCCACCGGTGTGTCCATCAGTAGGCACACTGCATGCCCGTGCAAGCTCCAGGCCCCTGTCACGCCACATGGCATGATCCACATCATGCGGGTCCGCCCAGCAAACCCAGCAGGTCCCACACATGACGCAGAGTCCTGAGTCATCATTGGCGGAGACCACATCAGTGCACTCATCATCGCAGGCTGCACACTCCCTCAGCAATTATGTGTGCCACCAATCCTGTACAACGCCAGTCAGCGCCACATGGTGGTAGTCCTGTGTCGGTCGCAAGGCCTTGGGTGCCACCAACCCTGTGCACAGCAAATCATGGGCCCTTTATGATTGAGCACAGTAGTTCGTCCGTCATCCAGTCACCACCGGCAGACCGAAATGTGACGTTGTCGGCCCATTATATTTGTGGGGTCACATGGCCCATGACGCCTGTGCCGGATGGGTGCGATGTGTGCGCAGATCTACCCTCAGGGAGTGGCCATGACATGCTGACAACTAGACCAGTGACCCTCACACCACCAGCGAAAACGCCTGCGACAGGTAAGTATGTGGACCCCCTCGGAGCATAAGCGGAGTGTTCTGGCCTGGCGTATACCAGACCAGCACAGGGCTTGCAACAATGACTCGGGGGCTCTGGGCGTGGTTCAGCCAATGTCCGGACAAGGAAGTGACTAATGCGTGTGTCCCTGTTGTAGTGTCCACGGCAACCGGGACACAATAGGCAATGTAGCACACGGTGACAGGCATCCAACTAGATGAGCATCATTGACGTAAGGGAAATCACTGTCCCCACTACCATCCACACAATCATGCAGGAATGATGAAAGACATGACACAGCAGTGTGTTACTGGATGTTTATTGCACATCCAGTGGAGTGTTGCAGCTGGAGCGATACAGGGCCATGCCAAGCACACCACACAATATGGCCCCGTGGAGGGCGAGCCAGAGTCCATCCAGGGACGACAGGTACTGCGGAAGAAGAAGGGAACAGTCCGTAGTCTGGTCGCCGTGTCATTGGTCATCAAACAGTATATGGACGTCCATATCGCGGTCCAAGGTGAGTGCAGCGGAGTGTATCGGGGGTCAGTGGGAGGTCATGAGACCATGTGCGACACCAAGCAGAAACAGGCCAGGTGGCGGAGATGAATGCTACTGCCGCCTTCTGACAACAATCCCATGCACGTCCTCATCCTCAGTTGTGTGCCCTGCCTCACCTGTGGGTGTGGCAGTACTGGCTGCGGCACTGTGTCCCACTGACACATCAGGGGCCGAAGGTGAATTGTCGGCAGCACTGTGTGGCAGTGGCACATCAGGTGCCGGAGTGGATACGCTTGCCGTACTGTGAGGCACTGACACACCAGGGGGGCGGCTATGTGGACGGTGTGCGGGCAGCAGCATTCATCAGCGCCATGCCTTGTGGCAGCAGTGCCATGATGAGGATCTGCAGGGCATGGTAGATCCCAGCTACATCTCACTGATGTGCAGCGGTGGCTGCCATCCTTTCTGCCTCCATTAGCACCGTGTCCTCCATGAGCCTCCCCATGTGTGCCAGCTAAAGGCTGGAATCACTGGAGCCAGTCTGAGCGGACAGGTGTTCTTCTCTCTGCGTCATGACTCCAACGATGCCAGTCAGTGCTCCATGGAGACCATGGAGGGGGCCATAGGTGTCCTTTAGGGACTGGAGCTGGTCTGTGATGGGGATGGCATCCATTTTGGCAGCCTAAGGCCGAACCCCACCTGCACCTGCTCAGCCGTCTCCCTCTGGCTCTTCAGCACAGGGCGTTGGAAAGCCATGTGTTGTTCCAGGGGGTCTTGGGAGACTGCCGGGGCTGTAGGTGCCTCCTGCTGGGTGCTTTGGGTAGTGGGTGGGGTCTCCTCAATGCAGCTGGGCTGCCCTGATCCTGGAGGTGAGTTGCGGATGATGTCCATGATGTTTTGGAGGGTTTGGGTATTGATGCTGGCGGTATTCTCCTCGTTATCAGTGAGTGGCTGGTACCGATCTGCAAGGGATGTTGATGGTGCCCCTGCAATGTGAAGGGGAGATGGTGTATTATAATGTGTCCAAATGTATGTAGCCGCATGGTACATGTTGACATTTAGACAGCATGGCATTGTACATTGTGACAGTGTGTGGATCAGGGCCATGAGTCATTGTGGGTGTGCACTGTGCTCTGCTTGATTGTGCATGTGTGCCATTGTGGCCTTCTCCACCCGTCCCCCCAGTACCTGGTGGTCACTCACCCTTTTGCGGTTGTGTTGTGTCCTGTCGAGCAGTGTCCGGTCCCCCGACTCCGGCCATAGTCTCCACACTGATGACTGTCGACACCAGCTCCTCCATGTCATCCAGCACAAGCTGTGGCGCTGGGCCCCCACCTCCAGTCTGCATTGCTGCCTTCTGGTTGGCTGCGAGTTTCTCCTTGGTCTTTCGCTTGATGTCAATCCATCGCCTCTTGGCCTCGTCCACTGACCTCCTGTGCTCTCCGACGGCATTCACCTTGTCCACGATGTTCCGCAATATCCCATTTTTTGTTCCCAATGACACGGTGTCGAACAGTTGTTGATGGTGTTCCATCACCTCCGTAATCAGGATCCTGTTTTTCTGCAAACTGAACTTCATCTTCCTCTTCTTCTTGTCCTTGCCCTTCCCTGTCCCCGAGGTCCCAGGCTGGTTGTCTGGGGTGCTTGTGGGATTACGCTCGTCCTCTGCACATGCCGCCTCCATGGTGCTTGGGTGTTGCCAAGTTTGTGTTTGGTTGCTTTTCCTACTTTTATTTAGATTTTTCCCGCTTGCCATGTGTGTATTGCAGGCCTGGCGCTGCTTATTGCTGATTTCCTTATCGTGCTTTGGCCTATCGCATGTTTTTTCTTGTTGGGGATTGTGTTTTTAACGCCGTCAAAGTGGTTATATCGCGGACATTGGCCGCAGTTTCGGCAGACTATCGCATGCTACCGCCTTGTTGTGAATTCCATGTTAACATGAGGTTATTTTCCCGCGATCAGCTGCGATGTGTAAAAGTGCGAACGCATTTTTTGGTGATGTTTAGCACACGTTCTTGAGAATATACTCCTTAAGTGTGCATAGGAGCACTGAGTGTTGCACATCAGAGGAACACTGAGTGATGCACCTCATACGAACACTGAGTCATGCACATCAGGGGAGAGCAGAGCAAGGCACCTCATGCTAGCAGACAGTGATGCACATCAGGGGAGCACTGGGTGAAGCATCTCATACGAGCTTGAGTGATGCACATGAGGGGAGCTATGGGCGAAGCATCTCATAGGAGCCCCGAGTGATCTACATCAGGGGAGCTCTGGGCGACGCACCGCATACGAGTACTAAGAGATGCACATCAGGGGAGCAGTGGCTAATGCACTTCACAAGAACACTGAGTGATGTACATCAGGTGAGCACTGGGCAGCGTACCTCATATGAGCACTGAGTGATGCACATCAGGGAAGTACTGGGTGATGCATCTCATACGAGGACTGAGTGATGCACATCAGGGGTGCCCTGGGTGACGCATCTCTTTGCCAGGGCAGGTTTTCGGCCGATTTTGTTACAGGGCCGATTATGCTGCAAAAACGGTCCTGTAACAAAAACGGCCCCCAAGGGCCCAAAACCGGCCCCCACCCTTGCGGCACACCGGGGGATTGCCCGGTGTCCGCAACGGCCAGTACCTCATACGAGGACTGAGTGATGCACGTCAGAGGAACACTGGGTCAAGAATCTCATACGAGCTTGAGTGATGGACATGAGGGGAGCCCTGGATGACGCACCTCATATGAGCACTCAGTTATGCACATCAGCGAAGTGCAGGGCGACGCACCTCAGGTGAGCAGTGGCCAACGCACCTAATAAACAAGTAGACAGAGCACAGCAAAAATAAGGTAACAGCACTGACTCCAGTGAGTCAGCAATTAGAAAAACAGCAAAAACGTCACTCAAGTGAAAACAACACGGTTTTTATTCTTGAATCTTCTCAAATGTTGACACATAGGCACAACACAAGAACAGCCGACACGTGTTTCGTCTCTAAAGGACTTTTTCAAGGCTAAATTGGCTATGTAGTATCAGAAGATGATGAAACTTCTCAAGGTTCCTGAAAGCCATGTAGAGCATCCACTGAAGTTGCACTAGCCGTTATAATCTCCCCAATATGCAAAAAGAGAGCTAATAGTGTAGTTCAGTAAAATAGGTCAACGATAGGAAGTTCCCTCATGGGTAGACACATATAGTAGTGTTTCCACGATATCGGTGATTGATAGTACGAATTGGAAATACTCAGCCACATTACACAACACGAGTTTCCATAGAATGACGTCAAACCCACTTGGTAATGGGGTACTTGTCACACACCCGAACTCTGGTAGCCTGGTCGGGATATATCACGTCCGAAAGTTCGGACGGCACCCAGAACTTTCGGACGTGATATATCCCTGTAACATACTTTAATAAAGAATATATTGCTGAATCTCTAAGGGGCAAATTAAAATGACATAAATTAACAACAATGTACAAATAGTTAAAAGCTGTTGCATAGGAACCATTTGTTAAAAAATGTAAATGGCTTTATTCAATCTGATATATTATTTTAAACACAATTTTAGATATTATACTTGTCTTATAAATGGGCAAAAGAGGGCCAATCACCATTATCAAGAAGCTGTTTAAACCCACAATTTAATCTGTCAGTCCAGCTTTTCCTAGCTAAAGTTTTTTTATTCATTTTTAATAATTTTATTGTGCCAAATAGGCAAAGCATTAAGGGCCTTATTTTGCCTTTGGCGGTCTTAGAGAGGGGCCACCACATCTCTGCCTCCCTCCGAGACTGCCAAAGCCATAAGAAACACCAGCCAGAGTATGATTTTTAAAGTCACTGGCAGGCAGTTCTTTGGGGGTCCCATGGCGGTGCCTTTGAAAAAAGGCACCGCAATGGGAGCCTTAAAGGCAGTTTCTGCAGGGCATAGACTGTCAAGTCTATGTCCTGCAGGAACTGGAGATGCAGGCAGACAGGGGGTGCACAACATGTATCCACTGCATGCATTCCATGGTAAAGAGGCCAAGGGGGCGCTGTAGGGACCCCTTTGTTTCCTCATGGCCACACTTTTCATAGCAATTGCACTGCCACAAAAAGTGTGGTGGTGAGGAAACATGTTATATGTTTGGCAGGCCAGCAGCAGCCCGGCTAGCTTATTGCTGCTTCAAGTCTGCCGCAACGCCCCCAGGGATCTCTGATTCCTGGTGGTTGCGACGGTGCCAATGCGGTCCGACCGCAGTCCGACGTTGTAATGGGAGTGGTCAGACCACCATGGCTACGGCAGTCGGATGGACTGCTGCAGTCATAATAAGGCCTTTTGGGGCAGATTTACAATAACTGACGCATCCCCAGTTATTGTGCGCCGCAGCTTCCCCACCCATGGTGCGCCGCATTTACAATGCGGCGCACCATGGGGCAAAAACGGCACAGATGAGTGACGCATCTGTGCCGTAAAGATGGCGCATTGCTGGAGTTGCGTCGCAAGCGCGATGCAGCTCCAGCAATGCTCTGGTGTGCCCTATCTGTCCAATGCTATGTCAAGCCTTACGCCTGCTTCAAGCAGGCGCAGGGTTTTGATGCAGCATTGGCCTAAAAGTGCCTGCGTGAAATCTTGTAGATTTCACGCAGGCACTTTTGCGAGGCTCACCTGCCCCGGAACGCCCACCCTGCGCCGGAACGCCCACATGTGGCGCAGGGCTTTACAACGTGACGCATCTGCCTAGATGCATCACGTTGTAAATGGGTCACAGGGATGCGTCACGTTTAGGCCGCTGTTGCGTGACGCAACGGCGGCGTAAACGTGGCGCAAGTCCGACATAAATCTGCTCCCTAGTGTTTTGTCACCTGTTTTGCAACTAGCCCACTCCGCTAAACTGCTGCACCGCGGCGGAATTGCCGCCGCGGTTAACAAATGCAGGATTTATTTTCCATCTGTTATTCCTTTCCCCCTCACAATCTCAGCAATAGATAAAAATCTGAATAACCTGGGGCATGCTACAAAATCAAAATACAGCCAATTTCAGAATGTAATAGATTATTAGTAAGATTCCTTCTATAAAAAATATGATCTATTCTAGAATGTAAATGGTGTACTGTGAATAATATCTACACTCTAATTTATTGGTATTATAAATTCTCCATGAGTCTGAGAGTGCTCTCTGTTTAATAATTTTGATGAACATTTTGTAGAATTTATTAGGAATACTTTTAGGATCTGATTTTCTATTTAAACGGGAATCAAATGGCAATTGCAACCACTTGCTATAATTATATTATCTTCATCACAGTGTTTTCATAATATGTACAGAAGACCAAATTATTATTGAACAGTATTAGGACCAAATAGATTAAATAGTGATAAAGGGTCACCAATAACTGGAACAGGAGTATGTAACATGAGTGAAGCACCATCTTCCTTCTGAATCAATTGTTTGTGAGAATTCAAAACAATATTAGGAGATCTGTAGAATAATATAGTGGCTCCATTCTTTTTACCCAAAGCTGGAGAGTAACCAAAATTATGTACCCAATTTCTTTTTTAAATTTTTTTAATTTAAAAAAAAATCTTTTTATTGAATAAAAGAAGACAATACACAAACCAAAACTGACCAGAGCGCCCAGAGTGACTGCAAATGTAATCATAGAGAACATAGACCTCCACATTATACAAATATTACAAAGGATAATGAATGGGCCTAGATGTCTTCCGGTTCCACACTGGCAGGATCCATATCGGGCGGTGCACAAATATCACCACGGTAGGTATTCCAAACACCCCAGATCTTTCCCCACTTACGGGGTCGCCCCCTAGCCGCATACACAGACCTCTCCCGGAACATGCACCAATCAAGGTTCTCCATCCACTTCCCAACCCGAGGTGCCCGGACAGCACCCCAGAGCTGTGCAATATTACGCTTGGCTATCGCACAAGCGAGAGTGACCCAGAGTTTACCATGACTCAAGAGGTCAGAGGGCTCCCAAACATCCAGTAAACAGCGACGTGCCTCCAACTCGATCCGCACACCCCACACTTCACTCATCTTTACATGTACCCTCGTCCAAAAGTCTCTGACCCTCTCGCACTCCCACAAAACATGAAGGAACGTTCCAGGCATCCCACACCCTCTGCGACACTCTGCAGTCCCGGCCAACCCCATCCTCAACAGTGCGGGCCCCATAGTATAGGAGCAGTGGAGAATCCTGAGTTGCACCAAACGAAGCCTCATCGGGACCGCCGTCACCCTAGGGGAAGAGACCGCCTCCCTCCAGTCCTCCTCATCCAAAACAAAACCATCAGCAACCCCTTGTTCCCTAAGCTTCACCAGGGGATCCTCAGAGTGGTTGATCAGCTTTTTGTAGATCAACGATATGGCCTTGGTGGGCAAATAACCATCCAACAATCGGTCCTCTAGCGGGGAGGCCACCAGAGGTGTCTCGCCACGAGGGACAACAGCTCTCAATGCATGGCTAACCTGAAGATATCGATACCGCTCATGTTCATGCAACTGGTACTTGGCCTGCATCTCTTCAAAGGTTAACACCCCATCCTTTCCCCAGACATCTCGCACCTGTGTAATACCAATCAAATCCCAACGGTCAAACCCTTTCGTTTTCCAGAGGTTCCCCAACATCTCCGAGCTCCACAAAGGCGTAGCCAGTGTTATACGCCCCTCCCATTTAAGGGCCCTATTCGCCTCATGCCATACCTTCGTCGCTGTCGCTGTAGGACCCACCAAAGGGAAACGACTACGCTTCACAAACAACACTCTAGTGTATTCTCCCCCGGGCACCTGGCCATGGTCCATCGCGAAGCCCGGATCAACCGGAGAACCATAAATTGCGTGATTAATAGGAGCCAACTGGGACACCCAATAATATTTCCTGATGTTAGGCAAACCGATACCCCCATCATACCAGGGCAACATTAATTTAGACAATGCAATACGCGGCCTCCCCTCCCACAGAAGGCTGCGCAGCAAAGATTCGATCTCGTTAAAATACGACTGGGGTACCGGATCAAAGAAATTCTGCAGGGCATACAAAAAGCACAGGACAGCCATCATCTTAAAGAGGACCGCCCGGCCCAGCAAGAAGAGCGGTAACGCTTTCCACCTCGCAACGTCACTACGCAATCAGGCCAACATAGGCGCCAGATTCAAACTAAAGTGGACCTTAAGATCCTTTGATATCTGGATCCCCAGACAACGAAAGCTCACCAATTCCAATCTCACCGGACAATTCGCTAGCACCCTGGGCGGACCACCACTTAACACAAAGAGGACCGACTTCGCCCAGTTAATAGTGAAGCCCGAGGTTCTCCCAAAAATAGCAAGAATATCCATAAAAGCTATCAGCGAGCTGTGAGGGGTGGTCAGATACAGCAGGATGTCATCAGCATACAGTAAGATCTTATCCTCCCATTCCAATGTCCAACGCAATCCTCTAATCGAACGGTCCCACTGTACCCAAGCTGCGAGCGGCTCCAGGGCCAAGGCGAACAAAAGTGGGGAGAGGGGACAGTCCTGATGAGTGCCCCTCCTAAGCGAAAAATCCCGGGACCTATGATTGTTCACAACCACACGGAACAGGGGAGCAGAATAAAGAAGGTGAACCCAACCAATATATTCGGGCCCAAACCCCAACTTCTCCAAAACCGCAAAAAGGTACGACCACTCAACTCTATCGAACGCCATAGTGGCGTCTAAGGACAACAGCGCCGCCGGTTCATGGACGCGTGACGCACCCGCCACCACTCCATGTAGCCGACGGACATTGAGGGCGGTATTCCGACGCGGCATAAAACCAGACTGGTCCGGATGAACCAGCGTCGTGATAACCTTCACCAGACGGGCGGCAAGCAATTTGGCAGGCACCTTAGGCTCTACATTCAAGAGGGAGATTGGGCGATAAGAAGAGCAGTCCAGACGCGGCTTACCTTCCTTATATATTACCACAATATTCGCGAGGCGCTGATCATAGGGCAAAACACCACGGTCTCTACTTCTATATACATGTCTTTGAGGTACGGAGCCAAGCGATTGGCATGTGGTTTAAACAGTTCAATGGGGAGACCGTTCAGGCCCGAAGCCTTCCCAGAATGAACCCCTCTAATAGCCATCGCCACATTGTCGTTCGTGAGGGGTGAATCCAGAAATTCCCTATGCTCAAGAGATAGAACCGGCATTGGGATATTGCGTATCATTTCGGCATTGTCCTCCTCTGTGTAGCCCCTTGCCGACGTATAAACCTCCTCAAAATACCGGGCAAATTTGTCCACAATCAACTGCGGATCCGTCGTGGCAGCCGCACCCGCGATGTGCAGCTCCGGCACCAACCGAGACCCCCAATCACCCTTCTCCAACCATGCAATCAATTTCCCGGCCTTATCACCATGTTCATACACTCGACTCTGCGTAGTAGCATGCTGCGCCCTTGCGCTGTCATGCGTCAAAGCCCTGCAATCATCCTGGAGCAACCCGAAACTGTGCCCTGCCCCGGAATCACTCCCGGAGGAAACAGCATTCTCCAAAACCAAGAGCTCCGCCTCCACCCTGTCTATTTCCGCCCTGCTCTTCTTCTTCTGCCCAGCGATTAGGGAGAGGACCTCCCCCCTGGCAACAGTTTTGTAGGCCTCCCACAGGGAGCACTTTGATGAAACCGATACCTCATTCTCCAGAAAATAACGATCCGTGACACGCACTAGTTCCCTCTTAGTAGCGGAGTCCTTCAAGCGCCATGCATTAATCGGTGCAACCCTACTCACATCACCCTGTCCCATCCGCAACCGGAGCCAAATCGGTGAATGATCAGACACCCCCCTTGCCAAATGGCTCACAACCTGAATTACCCAATTTCTTTTAAATGTTTCAGATTCAACATCATTTAGATGAGTCTCTTGTAATAAGGCAATATCTATGTCATCTGGAAAGATGAGTTAACACTCTTTGATGTTTAATTGGGTTATGTAGGCCTTTGACATTCCATGAAATTATGAGTACTACTTAATTCCATTAACATCACTACATTGCTTAAAATAAATAACAGATCTGAAAATGAAAAAAAATGATAGAAAAGGGAGAACAAAGATAAATACATATACAACAACAGGAAGTCACATATCAAAAGATACAGACAACAAAGGTAACCTTAAAAACAACGGGAATTACCATAGGGTATGGTGAATAACGCATGCAGGTAGCTCATGTTCCATCCCAACAGACGAGAACCTTCATTAGGGAACATAACAGAATGCAAAATAAAGAGTCACAAGGGTTACACAAAACTATAAAAAGAAATTTTTGAAAAAATTCACATGACATTCCATAAGTGAAATAACATTCCACATGTGAAGAATAAACACATTTTATGATTACAACAGAAACATTAATATATAAACAGAAGAACATTTAAGCAAATCTGTTTAGAAATATCAATGTAACCATCTCTCTGACTACAGATGTATTCTCTAAGTTTAGTAGAGTCAGAATAAGTAACAGTTTTATTCTAGCATTAAGCTTTCTTAAAGGAGCTCTCAAGTCCAGAAATTCTTGGTGTCTTCCAACATTTTGAGAAATAAAAATATTCTTTTTTTTTTTTCCTCATACATGCCACCAGGGAATATCAACTCTAGATGGGCTTTCTCCGGGCCATCAGCACAAACCAATTTATTCCGCCCTGGAGTCTGTGCATGGCCTACGGAAATCACCCAGAGGTAGGTCGTCTCCTAGTCCAACTCCCATTATCGATGTACCTTGCCCCTTCGGGAGGACAGGACCACTAAACCTCTGGCATAATCATCGGACTCATTGTGTGTTATCTCTCAGACCATACTTTTAATGGAGACCAGATCTTAGTGGCACTTTCCCCACCACACAGCATATCTAAATGGCTAACAGCCATGATATTCCTTAGGCAGTCTGCGAATCTGGGAGGGTTTAGAGACTTCCATTCCCTACATATCTCCCTCCTAGCAATAACAATAACATAAAAAATAAACTGTGAGGTACTATTTCTAATATCATAGTCCTGAGGGAGACCAAAAAGGATCAATCTGGGACTACAAGTGATCGATGTTAGTACTACCTCCTCTAGAAACCCACACACTTGTCTCCAGTAACTCATAATTTCTGGGCAATCAACAAACATATGCCAGTCGTCCGCAGAAGAGAGCCTGCATCTTGGACAATAATACTCTTCTGCTGAGATCTTGGATAATTTCACAGGGGTCCAGTAAGCCCTATATGCGGTAAACAGGTGGTTCCTTCTAAGGTTGGAAGGTTTTATAATTTTTTGTGAAAGTGTAAATGTGTCTGTCCAAACCTTCAACATCTCTTCGGGGTTCTGAGTTAAGAGATTGTCCCATAGCTTGGTAATTTCAGCTTCCAAATTATCTTTCGCTCCCACTAGTGTATTATACCAAAAAGCTATCTCCCCCTTCCATCCTCTCCCACTACTAATTAGTTCCAGAATTTGTGTCTCCTCATCTTTTGCCCAGCACTGCCTCCCCCACCAAGAAGACAACTGATAGAATTTAAATCTTGTAATGGTGCCCCCTGTTAAATTCGATAGGGATTCCCAGTCTAAAAGTACAGAGTTATTACACAGGTCCCTCCATTTCGTAAAGCCTGCTGCTCTCAATGGAAGAGCCAGCCGATCTAATAGGCAATCAGGGGTACCCGGAGAGTCCCATATTGGGGCCTGAGAATGGTAGTAGGGGATCTCCAAAATTTTACGTATTGATTGCCAATTTTTAAGTGCCGCTTGTAGAAGCTTCAGACGGACCTTCTTAAAAAAACCCTGGTCCCTGAATTTATATATAAAGAAATCTAAGCCTTGTGGCAGGTCTGATAACATAGCCTGAAAGAGACGACCGTGCGATGAAGAGTCCAACTCATTTGCCAAAAGTCTAAAATTCTTAAACTGAAAAGCATAACAATAAAAAAGTAAATCAGGGAGAGCCAGCCCACCTAGTTTCAATCCCGTCCTCAATTTCCTCCAGGCAAGTTTATTAACATTTAGGGGAATGGAGTTGAATAAGAAGGTAATTTTAGGCAGAATTATCATTTTTACCAGGTTCACTCTACCATAGATGTTAAGAGGTAGAGTGTTCCATCTGGTCAACAACTTCCTCACCTCCTTTACCACCGCTTGCCAACTAGTTTTCGAAACATCCTCTAATTTATGCGTAAGGTATATTCCCAGGTATCTGATTTTTAGTTTAGCTTCTGGTGTCGGGACCAGGGTGTTCCAACTCATTATATCGGTTTTATCTTTATTGATTCTGTACCCCGACACTGTATCGAAATCTTCGGCCAATTCAAATAGCCTGGGAATGGCCTCAACAGGATTGGACGTGTAAAGGAGAAGATCCTCAGCATATAATGCTGTCTTCAGCACCAAGTCCCCCATTTTAAACGGTGTAATTACTGGATCTGATCTCAAGGAGCAGACAAAGGGCTCGATATAAATATCAAAGAGGAGGGGAGACAGAGGACAACCCTGCCTCGTTCCCCTTAAAATATTCAACCACTTAGTCAAGCTGCCGTTAACCAATACTTTAGCCCGGGGACCCCTATATAATGTCTCAACCCCTTTAATAAAAGTAGCTGGGAACCCAAACTTTGCCATAGTTTTCCATAAGAATCGCCAATTGACCTGGTCAAATGCCTTTGCTGCATCTATCGCAACAATGGCAAGTGGCAGTCCTCTCTCTATCGCTACGTCTATTGCTCCAACAACTTGAAACGTAAGTTCGTTAAGCTGATGGCCTGGTATGAACCCCCTCTGGTCAGGATGAATTATGGACTTAATTACTTTCGCCAGTCTAGATGTTAGTATACCGGAATACATTTTTAAATCTGAATTAAGAAGGGAAATAGGTCTATACCACTCAATTTTTTTAGGATCTTTGTTCGGCTTTGCTATCAAGGTGATGGTGGCTTCAGACCAAGAAGCGGGAGTATGCTCTCCCTGCACAAAGATTTTGTTAAAAAGTAACAGTAGTGGGGCTAGGATTTCTTCCAGATTGTCCTTATACACCTCCGTCGGCAGTCCATCCGGACCGGGGCCTGGTTTCTGGACATCTTTTTCAGCTGAGCCCGTATCTCCCCTTCCGTAATCTCGGTGAATAAAGAAGCTTTATCAGACTCACTCAACTGGGACAGATCCCTCAAAGCCCACCACTGCTCCAGCTCTTCCACCCCATGTCTGCTATCTTCTTTGTATAATTCCTCCATAAAATCTCTAGCCTCTCGCCTGATCTCAACATCTTCTGTTAGGAGCAACCCCGAATCTCGCTGAATTAATGAGCTAATATTATTCCTGCTCCTCTCAGTCCTAGCTTTCCAGGCCAGAAGGGAACCACACTTCTCTCCATAGTCAAAATTCCGGAGCTTACTAACTTCCCACTTGTCGTTAATTATCTTATCAGCTCGTGCTTTGAAGCTTATCTGCAACTCTAAAAGCTCCTTTTCGAGTGCAGGAATCCTTCCTCTATCCTCCAAAACCGCTAACTGTAGTTGATGTTCCTTTTTTTTTATTAAATCAAGATCATGAATGTCCTTTTCTTTCTTAGATTTTCTTTTCAACACCATCTGTGAGCCCAGAATACCTCTTAAATAAGACTTAAGTGTTTCCCAAACTGTTTGTTCTGAAGCTGTACCACTATTAAATAGGAAAAACTCCGACAAACTCCCCATGATTTTGATTTTAATCTCTTCGTCTAAAAGAATTGTTCCGTCCAAGGTCCACCTATACTCTAAAGGGCTAGTCTTAAAATTGATTTTTAGCTCAACCACAGAATGGTACGACAGACCTACTGGAATATATGAGATTGAAACAATATCAGGCAAGAGCACTTGGTCTAAAAGAAAAAGATCTATTCTGGAGTATTGTCTATACTTTTTACTATAAAAAGAATATTCCCTAAGGGTACCATGCTTAACTCTTCAGGCATCCTGTAAGGTAAAGTCCTTCATAATATTCTTCAAAGCTAAAAGGGATATATTTGGGGGTTATATTTAGCTTTAGAGGTACGATCTAACTGGCTGTCCAATATCAGATTAAAATCGCCCCCTAATATAACTGGAGCCGTGTGCTCTCCTCTAACTTCTGAAGAAAGCTAGAGTTGTCTTCATTGGTGCCATAATAAACAGCACACGAAAAGGTGGAACTACCAATAGTGAGGACTGCCACCAGCCATCGCCAAGACTGGTCAGTGGCCCAGTTCTGGACCCTAATCCCCTTGTTAGCACGAACAATTATAGCTACCCCCCTAGTGGAACCCTTTTGCTTGGAGCAAAGAACTTCCTGTACCCAGCTAAGTTTTGCAAACACTTGACAGCACACTTCGGCTTCTAAATGGGTTTCTTGTAAAAGGTATACATGGGCTTCGATATTTTTTAAGAATTCGCACACCCTTAATTGCTTCTTCCGACTCCCTATGCCATTAAGATTCCAGGAAAGGATTTTACTACTGGTTACCATATCGGAAACCATTGTCTGATGCAACCGCACCAGTAGCCAACAGTGGCCAACATTCACGTTCTAAACTGATAACATAAAGACTTATGGCATATGAGGACATTTTTATATTTTCTCCCCCTCCCCTGTGACCCCCCCGCCCCTCCACCCCCGAGGAACCCTCCCATCATGTCAGGCGTGAACACGCCTTAGGGGGCTCTGCGCTCCCGAGAACACCACCCTACGTGAAAAAGAAATTTCTTCCCTACTGAGTGACTTATCCTTCTCTTTTTTTAAATATATTTTATTTATATGTTTAACCCCCTATATTTTTTTTTTACATTGACCCATTTTTTTTTTAAACCACCTGAGGTGAAAGAACACTATACAGTTCTTATATCTTATCTACTAAGTGTAGGTGTGTAAGTGTGTGCAACCAACGTACATTTACATTCAACATTTAGCTGCCTCAATTCGTGAAAGTACAATGTACGATTCACTTATCATTTTCCCCCCTTTATATTTCTCTATTTCTTAATTGCTTGATCTTGTTATTGCTTGAATCTGATTATTTCCTCATTTTTGATAGCAGCTCGTCGACCTACTTTGGGTGGTTACAATTATGCATTGTATTGTTCCACATAATCTTAAGTAAAGCGGGGAATTTCATTTGAACTTGAGCTCCCAGGGAATGAAGTTCTGGCATCCTAGAACCCAGCTCCAACTGCCTTTGAGCCGTCTTCCCCCCTATATCAGATCTAATTTGATAGGGGTTAGCATGATAGTGGAGAGTTGAGCGTGCGAGACATCTGCTAAGTATGAGTTCCTTAACCCTGTAGGTTTGGAAGTAGACCAGAATCTTCCTTGGTGCTTTGCGATCCGGATGCAACCTAAAAGGGTCTCTGTGCACCCTCTGAATCTCGGCCTCTAGGTCAATATCTAACCAATCCTTTAGTACACCTTCCCGTAGTAACCTACAAACAAACCCCTTAATGTCCTCAACTTCTTCTCCTTCTGGTATTTTAAGGATTCTGAGATTGTTCCGCCGACTTTGTGTTTCCAGTCTCTCCATGTCCATCATTAGTGTTCGATTTTGTGCTTTGAGAGCATGAATATCCTTAGAGTTCCCTATGGTTGTTTCTGAGAGTGCGGTGACTTTACTCTCCAACGAACTGGTTCGAACCGCTATTCCCTCCAGCTTAGCCTCTAGTGCGTCAAATCTGTCATGCAACCCCCTTTGGTTGCCCTCAGAAATCTCAAACTTTTCCAGTAAATCCTCACTCAGTTTTTGGAATAGAAAACCATGTCTATCCCTCTCAACCTCAACATCGGCCAATACTCGGCTAGTAGGTAAAGCAGGGACCTGGGTAATAAGATTACTAGGGGGAGAGACTGAAATGGGGGTTTAATTAGAGTTAATTGGGGAATCTGAGGAATGGAATGGGCCTCAGAACTCAATGGAACCGGGGCTGTAGCAGAAACAGGAGTTGAACTCACATAGGTTAATACAGCAGGAGGCTCCTGTTCTACTAATAATAAAGAAGGGGGCTCCTAGGAGCTTATTGTAACACCATCACCAGGGCTGGAGTGTACCGTGACCTCTAAACACTCCTCATTAAGGGCCGACTCGAGTATGGCATACCTATTCTTCAGGGCCAAGATAGGGGAGCGGCCGCTTTACCTAGTTGAGATACGGTCCCAGCAACTACCGCCCCTACTTCTTCTACTGCTGCTTCTGCGTCTGCGTCTACTACCTTTACTCCTGACTTTTCTTTAGAGCTTGCCACATGCTCCATTATTTGGAAGTAACTTTTAAGCGAAGGAGTGCCTGGAACTGCTTAGTTACCTTGACTGTCCCACCTTTCCTTGTTCCCCCCTTCTTTTTCTGTTTGTATGGGGATATAGGCGTAGGTCCCCCTCTCTCTGAAGTCCCTACTAGGTCCCAGACCCCCTGTCTCCTCAAGTCTTGTTTAGACCTGAGCTGATACCTGTTCCTAATCTCTCCCCCTCTCTCTTTAGGTACAGAGCGTTCAGGTTGATTGGGACCAGCAGTGGAAAACCCCAGGCCTATCTGTAGTGGCTGCCCCACCACTACTCCACTACCCTTGGTATCACTGCTCGCTCTGCTGGAACTGATTTGATGGAATACAGATGCAGCTACTGTCGATATATCTGCCTCCATGCAGACCTCCCCTCTTAGAACCTCCTTACCGCTGTATCACACTCCCAAAAGTCTTAAGGTTGATAGATGTCCCCAGCACAACGGGCCTCTGAAGCGGGAGAGAAGCACCCCCCTGGAGCGATGCCAAAGACTCCTTCGACTTTCAAGACTTTGGTCTCGGGGTGTTTCTTGTTTTCGCCTTTCCTTTTCAGACCGAAGCAGGGCCCCCGTGTTCGGCGCAACAACTACTGCAACTCTCCAGCAGACGCAGATGACAGCTCGATCGAGCCCCTCCGTCTTCCGCTTCCTAGCGTAATACCGCTTGCGCATTCCCCCGGGGTCCTAGCGCCCGAGAGCACTCACCGCAGACCTCCGAAGAAAGCACAGAAACGGAGAGAAAAACTCAGAAATGCTTTCGATACTACTCCCAGAACAATGCCCTCCACTCCTCACCGCATATTTCAGAAAAATCCGCTCCTGAATAGGGAAAATTCATATAAAAACTGCCTGCGGTGCCTCCAGAGCTCGGAGCCCCGCAGCAGCCGTCAGCCTGCCACCGCCATTTCCTCCCTGGCAAGGATTGTTAGAAATAAAAATATTCGGGCCATGCCAACTCAAGTTCTTTTCCTCTCTTACAGCTTCAACAGCTTTTAAAAGATCAGTATTTTCACCAAAATATATTATGATGCAACGGGCTTAGAATTACATAAAGGGCCAAATTCCGATCTGGGCCGGAAAGCTCTCCGACCAATCCGGATGCGGAGTGTTTTCTGACCAAGCCAGACTCCTGCAGTCCGACCGAGCGAGTACGGCCGCATACTGTCGGACTCAGCTCGGTTGGACTCCCATAGAAGTCAATGGGAGCCGGTCGTACAACGTGTACATGGGCTTCAATTGACTGAATGGGTACGTCTAGCACAAGGGTGACCCCTACAGTGAGTATGCGTTGGTGCCATCTGCACCTTACATGCCTGTGTTGGGGAGACCCTTGGGTCTCCCCCTGTGTCCGAGTCGTAAGGCTGCGGGTGACGGGGGGTCCGACACGGACCCCCAAAGGCAGCTTGTCGGACGTTTTGAGAGCCGGAAACTTCGGCTCTATCCAGCTGTCCGATGTGTGCATCGTACTGCCTCGGTCGGAATTTGCCTCCATTGCACGGCACAGTTCGGTTACGGCCGACACGTACGGAGCGATCCGGACCTGGAAACGTCTCGGTCGCCGATTTCACATTTCCCGCATCGTACTTGCTCGCTCGTACAGTGGTACGAATCAGTCGGAAAACATGCGTCTGGCTCGTACTCTTCCCGGCCGGATAGCGTTCTGAGCCATTCCGAGCAAGATCGGAATCGGCCCCTTAGTGTTGATAACATTTCTCCCCTGAGCTTGCTGGATATTAACTTTCAACAACTCAGATTGTTCTGAGGATTCTGCCATTTTGATTTTCTAAACCTTCAACTTGAAGTTTAAGTGAAGATATTTCCTGCTCCCTTTTGACAGTTTTAATAATTTCACCTTCTACATTGCTAATTCTTTGTTCTATTTCTGAGAATCTCTATTTTGCAATGAACCATTTATCATCTAGCCTTTGTAGCGCTTTTTTAGTCTCCTCTATAAAAGGGTGGGGGCGCTCTAATCTCCTCTAACCAAACTTCTAAGGATAAGTTATCAGGCATTTTAACAGGAGAAGGGGGGGTCTATTTTTGGTCGCTTTTTTGTTGTAGCACAGGTGACAGACAGGTCTTTGTTGCTTAGGCTTGAAATCGAGGAAGAATTTGCAGAAATGTTAACAACACTATTGTCACTACAGAGAAAGAAGCAGCCATAGTATGAGATACATTTGAGACAGCCTTTTTAACACCAGAAGGAGGAGTTTTATTTGAAATTAAGAAAGCTTACTGTTCCTGCCCCTTACACTTATGTACTGAAATGGCGGCCTTGTTATTCGTATAACATTAAACAGCAGCCCAGACACAGGTAGATACAGAACAGTGTGAAATTAATCTGAAAAATATTACATAATGAGTTCATACCCACTGAGAAGAGGAAGAAAATCACATTGCAGAAAAATCCACCTGTGTGTCTAAAGTTACTTTCCAAAAAGTATGCCATAGAGAAAAAAAAGATGCATTCGTTTAAAAAAAATAATTAGTTCAATGTGTTCCTTGTGGTCTATAAATCTGTCAGCTGTTAAAATAAAGCAGTTCCTTTTCCTCAGAGAGCTGGTTATCTTGCTACTGTGTTTAATTACAGGTCAGAAAGTCACCTTCTTTAAACATAACTAATGGTTTCAGTTCACAGAAAAACATTAATTCCATGTTCTGTCAAAAACAGAATTTGAACAAAGAGAAAAAATGGCACCTGAATTAATCATCTCAGCTCCTAATCTCCTCAACCCAAGAAAATGGCAAAGGGCACTGCTTCTGATAATAAACACATATTGTATGGCAAAGAACATATGCAGAGCTGCTCACCAACCAAGATACTGCTGCAGTCAAGTTTCTTGTTCCTTCGTGTTTAATTTTGTCACTGATAAACTGCCTACATGACCCAAATGTCAATGGTTCTTTCTGTCTGTGCCACTGCCATCCCCAAGCCACACCTACATGAATTACAATCTTAATACAGCACAGTGACCTATGAATTTACATCAAAGACCAGCATGCAGACTGTGTGTTATAGGTTAGAACCTCATGTTTATCCGCAGTATTTCATTACCCTAATGTTGCTTAAAAAAGCGTTCATTTGGATAGAAATACATTCTTATTAGTAAAGCCAACCCGAAACCTCTGTGGTAAGTTTTAAATCTTGAGTTTGTGCTTCTCTAGACCAGGTATGCTGCCTACTACTATGGATGATATGATGATAATGATGATAATGATAATGACATTTATAGAGCGCTCAAATACCAAAAAATGGTG
This sequence comes from Lissotriton helveticus, assembly GCF_964261635.1. NCBI lineage: Eukaryota > Metazoa > Chordata > Amphibia > Caudata > Salamandridae > Lissotriton > Lissotriton helveticus. Next base: position 59,860,523 of record NC_136069.1, on the reverse strand, counting down.
TCTCGGCGCTAAATGTGAATGTGAATTCTCCACCTTGTAATCCTCATTCTTTTAGGTAACGTTCCTGTAGCCTGATTTATACACATTTGACTCATTGTCTCTGTATAATGTGTGTGTGATGTAAAGTGCTCAGACACCCTACAGTGGTATGAACAGCGCTACAAATCAAAGGAAATGCATGTGAAAGAAGGGCTATGGAGTGACAGGGGGCGCTGCTAAAAAGTGGTAGGAAGGGAATGCGTGGATAAGGAGGTCATCGGGGGGGCACCAAAAAGGACTGTCACACTGGGAACCACCAGTGCTAAAGTCAGCCCCACATGTGCCTCTGTGAGCGCTGGAACATGCCCACTTGCTCCACGATGCATTGGGAACCCACACATGCACTAGACTAGACCCCTCATGCACCGGCTCTAGCCCCGGGACCCCACAGTTGCACCTGTATCAGCATTTGAGCACTCACACTTGCAGCACTTAGCAGACATGCAGAACCCACACTGCACCAACTCATGCACCTACCACAGTCCTGGGGCGCCACGCAAGCACCTTTAAATGAACTACTCCTCAATACTTATACACCTACCACAGTCCTAAATGGCACAAATGCACCTGTGATAGAACTACTGCCCCATGTGATGCACCTACCACAGTCCTAGGATGCCACACATGCACCTGTGATAAAATTACTCCTCCATATTTATGCATCCACCACAGTCCAGGAGGCCACACACGCACCTGTCATAGGGCTACCCCTCCTCACTCATTTACTGACCACAGCACTGGGACCACACACATGCACCTGTGATAGAACTATTCCCCCATACTCACGCAATCTTGGATGCCACACATGCACCAGTCATAGAACTACTCTCCCATACTCACGCAGCAAGGGACATCACACATGCACCTATCATAGAACTACTCCCCCAATACTCACGCAGCCTGGGATGCGACACACCCACGTGTGATAGAACTACTCCTCCATACTCATACACCTACCACTGTCCTAGGATGGCACAGATGTACCTGTGAAAGGACTACTTCACCATACTCATGCACCTACCACAGCTCTGGGATGCCACACATCAACCTGTGATAGAACTACTCATCAAAACCTTGTGCACCCTGGGACGCCACACATACACCTCTTCAAGCAATGACATTCTGCACATGCACCTTTGATAGAATTACTGCCCCATATTCATGTACCTACCACAGCCCTGAGAGACCATAAGTGCACCTGTGATATAATTACTCCTCCATACTCATGCACCTACCACAATTCAGGACACCACACATGCATCTGTAATAGAACTACCCCTCCTCACTCATTTACCTACCACAGCACTGGGACACCACACATGCACCTGGGATAGAACTACTCCCCCATACTCATGCACCTACCACAGGACTGGGATTACACACATTTACTTGTGATAGAACTACTCCCCAATACTCATGTGTAGGACGCTGGTTCTCTATATGGTGTACTAAAGAGACGTACACTGTGCAGACAGTCCAGAGAATCTCCAAACGTCACACAGAGGTAAAAGCAGATCATTCTAATGCTCCTTTTGTGGTAGTGTAAGCGAGCAGTTAGGGTTATCAGAGGGTAGTGATACGCATTTGTTCTTCTCACAGAGGCAATAAATGAGAAACCCACACTCAAGAATATATATCTGAAACCAATTTTTTTTTTTTAAGTTGAATTTTTTTTTTTTTAAGACCAAGAACACAGTTCTAAGGTATGTACTTTCGGAGTTCAAAGTTCTGAAAATATATAATTTTTGTGCGCATTCATGCACCATAGGAAAAAGAGGAAAAATGCATATAAAGTCAGGTAATCCTTTTATAAAGTTCCCCTTCTCCTGTTAGGTCGATGTCAGGACCAGGTCCAAAGTTCAAGCAGAAGTTTGGGTGCATCCCAGATCGGGTGGGAGCAGAGTGCTGAGGGTCTTGGAAACTGGTGCGCAAAGATGAAGTGGGCCACTTGAAAATGTTTGAAACAGATGGATTTAGAGGTAAGTTCAGTCGGTAGCCTTAGAGGGAGGAGGTCGCACAGGCCTTGGAGCCAAGGTAGCAGAGCTGGTTAGTCAGCGCTGGGGCCAGTGGGGTCGGTTGCAGAACGAACAGGTCAGTCGGGCACCTTTAGGGTCTATGCGGTCAAAAGCAGGCAACTTAGGGGCCAATTATGATGTTGGCCATAAGGCCTCCGACCTAAGGTTGGAAGCCTTATGACTGACCTATTCTGTTTCAGTTTCGACCAGCTGTGTCAGGTATGCTCCGCAGGATCGAGTCGTTGCTAATAGTGGTCCAGCTCCTGATGTCACCAACACCCTGAAGTGTAAACACAGGGTGTTCGAACCATCAAACGAGGGAAAGGAAAGGGAAGGGGACTGCAGGGAAAAGGATCTGAAACAAAACAAATACAATGTGTAAGCCAGGCAGACATAAATGGCTACACTCATGTGGTCTCACTAGAATAAGCAGTACCTGTTGCATGTCCTATAGACCTCTTAAAACACCAGAGCATCCAAGACAGACCTTCTCCCAGGACAAAATCTGTAAACATATGAAATATATAGGTGATCTGAACAACACCCTTTCTGTGCATACTAATAGTACTCAATACGTACACCACATGCTCACATACCATAAATGATAAGACTGCTATCAGTGAAATGCTATCCACGAAGAATAACTACTAAATAAAGGGGTACTCGGCAGCATACAGTTTGACTCATTTTCCAATTATAATTCATCACAAAGCAGAGCATCAGAACATGAGTAGTAATGTTTGAAAAGGAAAACAAAGAAAATGAAACCAGGAAATCCTGCCCAGTCTCGAAGTAATTGATATCCAGAAAACACGGCAGCTTAGAACACTGGGCAATAGAAGGTTGTATAGTAGAGAATACAGCAGCGCGTGGTTGAGTCCTCACCACCGCGCTCTGCTTTAACAAAGTTTAATACAACAAGGACCAAGTCGGTGGCTATACGGTAACGCGTGGTTTCAATTATACCACCGCGCTCCGCATTAATCAATCCTGGACATAGAGCATGCAAATGGTAGCGCGTGGCTTCACTTTCACCACCGCGCTCCGCCGCACAAGTAGTTACCACGATGTCCACTTAGATTATAGGCGAACATGCGTGGTCGGAATGACCCCACCGCGTTTCGCAAGGTACTATCCAGAAAAAGGGTTGGGCGAACTCGGGACATATTACGGCAGCGCGTGGCCGACAAACACACAGCACTCCGCACAAATAGACCAGTGTCCTACCCTCGTAGATGACGACGTCCTTTCTGCTCTCAAGCCGGAGAGGCAGAATCCACTCGAAAACACAGCATGACACGGCACGAAAGAAAGCTGACTGCCCGTCAGCAACTCAGGAAAATCAGAATTACGCACGTCAGTCCCAGCGCGACCTCATCTTTAATACCTCCCCTCTGGAAGGAATCATGGGAATTGTAGTTTATTCATTAGGCAGGCGCGAATGAACCAAAACCTGACAAGCTGATTATGATACAGCCAATGTGAATTGAAACTGGTCAGTCATTGTGGCTGTCTTCGGACGGGCTCAAGAGGCCGTCTGCCAGTCAGAACCGGTCCATAATCCACATGGACGGCGGTTTACAATGCACGGTTCTCAGCAGGGTTTCCATGCCGGCCTTTCCAACATGGAAACCCTGTCGAAAAGCATTTTTGGGGACCACTAGCAGAACTACCTTCTGTTTTCAGCCTCCAGTTGGGGGCTGAGGGGGCACCTGTGGTGTCCCATTGATGATCCCTGCACCTTGTGTCAGGCACAGGGTGCACCGATGAACACAACTCCGATTCTTTATGGGAGCTTGTGTTACAGCCTGTTTACGGCTGTAACATGAGCTCCTATAGAGGAATGGGAGTATGCGACCCAACCATGTGCGGTTGGATCGTAATTTGGCGGGCGGGACCGCAGACCGGAGTTCGGTTGGTTCCGTTTTGCATCCGCCCAACATCGAAATAAGCTCCTTAGGGAGGCAATCTCGGGACAGTTGAAGAACGTGGGTCTCGGGTGTCTCAACGTGCTTCGACAGGTGTCTGCTTTAGGTATTTTGGGAGTCTGGAGTGGACTCTTCTTGGTTTTTACCATTAGGGGTCCGGTACACTGGGTATTTGTACACCGCAGGTCCAGTAAGTTCTGGTGCCTCCAAACTTAGTGGAGAGGCAGATTTGACCCAGCAGAGCTGTTGTACCTCTTCTAGCTTAGGTTCTGCTTTGAGGTCGTAGTTGACAAACCGGACTTCACAGGATCGGTGCCTACGGTGTGCAGGGGAGTGATACCTTAACTCCAGGGGAGCTTCTCAGTAATTCCTAGAAAGTTATAGGTGATCTGGGGTTCTTGGACTCCTAGCAGGTCCAGGACAACACAGCAGGCAGTGGTTGTCGAGTGCTTGGAGCAGCTGGCAGGGTTTGGTGCTTTTCTCTTCTGCAGCAGGGCTTCAGTTCTCGTGCAGCAGGTCTTTTTTCTCCTAGTCTTCATCGGTCGGATGAATCTGAGTTTCAGGTCTCAGAGGGCCACCTAAATATTGAATTTAGGGGCGTTACAAGGGGAAGACAGGTAATAGCCAAAGGCCTATCTATCTTTAATGTGTCTACAACCTTTAGTGTGGGAGGGGCACCACCCTATTCCTGAATGGAGGTTTTATCACCATGTCAAGATGGTGGAATTCCGGGAGAGGGGTTCACCTCGCCTTCCCCGCCCTAGGGAAGGTGGAGGCTATGGGGGGTGTTATGGTGTTAACCTGGGCTTCTATGGGAATTCACAAGGGCATATTATCAAGCCCATTATCGCCGCTTTAGCGGCAATAACCTGCAGATAAAAGCAGCGATAATGTATCGCCCTTTCTTGATAATATGGCCCATAGTGAGTTACACCCAGTTCAGGGTCCTCATTTATGAAAAGTGACGCATCGCTGCGTGGAAACAGCGATGCGTCACTTTTCACTGCGCCCTCCTTGCGACACCAATGATGCATCATATTTACAGTATGACGCATCATGGCGCAAGGAGTTACAGATACGTCAGTATTTCTGACGTATCTGTATGGCGCAAAAGTGACGCATTGGTGAAGTGTGTCACAAAAGTGACGCAACTCCACCAATGTGTCCTTTCACATGGGGCAAGCCCCATGTTAAAGGGCTTGCGTCAGTCTTACACCTGCTGTGAGGCAGGCGTAAGAAATTGACGCATTTGTGTCCTAGAAGTGGCGCCGTGAAATCTTATAGATTTCACTGCGTCACTTTCATGACCCTTTCTTGCGTCAAAACGCCCCCCTTGCATACATTATACCTGGCGCAGGTATAATGTGGCGCAGGGGTTTACAAAGTGACGCATCAACCTAGATGCGTCACTTTGTAAATATGGCGCAACAAGGCGCATTTTTTACGCCACTGGTGCGTCACAAAAAGTGACGCACTGGCAGCGTAAAAGTGACGCACAGCCTCATAAATGAGGCCTCAGGTATTCAAGATTTCATGCTGATACACTGAGGGGAGGGCATAGAGCAAGGTTAAAGAGGGAAACAAAAAAACGTTCGTGGTTTGCTAACAACTTTGCCACCGTTTGCTAGATCGGCACAATAATTGGAAGAAATTTCGCATATTTGACTACATTGTTTAGCAAACAAAACCTGAAAAAACTCTAAAATTCAGCAGTTATGTTTTTCAGCGCACAGTCATAGTCAGTACACCCCCTAGCATATAGAAAGTTTAAAACAAGACTGTCTACAAAGAGCACACAATTGAGGTGGTGTGCATTACGGTGCGCACTGTACTTAGCACACAAAACTGGTGATAACCTTTGGCTGTGTTTTTTGTAGTAAAAAATAGATAGATGTAAGGCACTCTGATTCCTTAGTGTCGAGTTCCCGGTATATAAAGGAAATCCTACACTGTTTGATGGCGGGTTCAGCTACAGGGTTCTACCTGGGCTCCAGGTAATCGCCGCACCATTGACATTGCTCTATATCGCTTTTACCCCAATATCAATGGTGACTCGTGAGAGAAACTGCTGTAGGCAAAGTTCACACATGGGCGTGGGTTCACTAAGTGATTTCCCTTTTGTTTAATCATAGATTAGTTCTTTCAGTTTTTGAGCCAACAACTTCATGCTGGCAAATAGTAACTTCCTAACCACAGGTTTATCTTTGTGTGTTCAAGGCAAAGTCTCTCACTTTTCCAATCTTAAACCCTGTGTTACCTACTTCAGCAAACAAAAACTGAAAACGCCCTGAAATTTACTAATAATGCGTTTCAGCTTAGGTTGGCACTGGCATTGCTCTGCATGTCAGTGGGCTTCTTCAGGGTGCTCTTCATGCTGGGGCCACAGATGAGCATATCCTTCTGTAGTCTTTCCTCTTGCTGAGCCACCTACTTTCATTCCCTCTGTGAGAAGAAAGGCAGGTAGGCTTCTAGGTGTTAGGCACACCCACAGCTTCTCCTGCAAGTTGCACAGACTTCAGGTGATGTCCTGTCACCTCTGGCACACTGGCTGGCGCGAAGCCCAGGTCTCACAGCAGCTCTTCGCCTACACTGTAATGCACTCCCTTCTTGTTCAAAAGAAACTTGGTAGCGCTAGGCGCTTGTAAATACGCCCCTCAGTGTCCCAGGGCTAGTAGATTTGAGCAAATGTCTTGCATTCATTGGGACTTACTGTAATCAATCCCTTAGCCTAGGGCTCGAGTCGGGATACCACCCGGGTGGACGGCGTCCCCCCACTTATTTTACTGGGAGCTCAATAACTGCAGCAAATGTAGCCACACATTCACTCTTTGGCCTCTTTGGGGTGAGATCGGAGCTGATTCAGAACGCTGCTAACACGCTGGCTTCTCTGATGCAATCGCATTTAAGGGGTGAGGGAGGGGAGGTAATGAGTCTGATGGTGCAAGCCACCTTTCGTGGCGTCACGTCCTGTCGTGACGTCAGCGTCCCCCACTTCTGTTTTTAGGACTTGTGCCCTGCCTTAGCTCTTCACCAACGCAGTACAGAGGAGATAAGGTTGGGAAGTGGGTTAACCCTCTGATGTCATCAATATAGGGTGCATCATGCCACCTCCACTATCTCTGCACATAACAAAAATAATACTTACATAGAACATATATCCTCCGACGTGTGTTGGGTAAGAGATTCCTTAATTATCGTTACACAATAAATATAGTTGTTGAACCTCCGTGAGGGAAACTCTCTACCCTCTTCACAAGTGCATTTCTTACTTATGTTTACTTTAACCCAAATTCAAAATGTATTCACCAATTATTTATTTTTACATTTACATTTTTAACGTGAGGTTATTATCGGGTTTTTTTTCCCGTTGCTGCGTCTTTGTGGGGCGGGGCTGCTCTCAGGGAGGAGGAGTGGTGATTTACACTCCTATGTGAGCGATTGGCTGGCCCGAGAAGGACGGCCAAACAGTCATGCGTACATCAGCGGCGGCTTGCACAGGTAAATGTTGTGGGGCGGTGAGGGGGGTAGTGGAATCGGACATTTAACGGGAATATGAAACCTAAATAGATAAATAAATAAAACCACTTACCTTGCGCTCAACGCATTGCAGACTTTGGTGATACGGCGAGCGCAAGGTAAGTGTTTATTTAGTTAGTTTTCACTGTCCCGTCATGTTTCAGATTCCATTACCCTCCACTCTGCCCCGCTCTGGCTCACCACCCCACAGCATTTACCTGTGCGATCCGCCACTGTTGTACGTAGCATGTTCTCCATGCAGGCTGCATTGCAGCCTGCATTGAGACATGTAACCCCTCCAGACCCTGGCTGAGCGCTGTGTCACAGCGGGAGTGTGGGGACCCTGGTGCTTCCTGTTTCCCCCCAAGAAACCAGGAGGATGACGCAGAAGAGGCGGCTGGCCGGGCGGTAAGTGTTTTTTTTCAACCTGATAACAACAAAAAAAACACCCACCGCCACGCCTTCCTCCCCATTCTGCTCCACTGCTACTTCCAGGTAGCAGCCGCCACTTTTATTCAGACTTAGCACTTCTAAGTGGAAGCAATAGTTCCAATGTTTGAACCTTGCATAAGTATTTCCTAGTCAATCACCCTTGTTATGGGTCCTGTTTAAGCACCCATGCACTCTTTTTTTACAGCTTGTACGTGGAAGAGGGTAGCATTTTAAAAGTCTATGCGTTTCCACTACTTTTTGCCTTTAAGTGTGCACTGGGTCCATGCCAATCAGCTTCGCAGGGCCTGTTTTCGTTCCCAAAACTGTACTTTTGTTTCCACAATTGGCACATCTCTGGCCACAGGCAAGCCCCTTGTAGAGGGTACCAGTGGTACTAAGGGCCTTGCAACCAGGGAGGGTCTCTAAAGACTCCAGCATATATTGTGCCACCCTCAGAGAGCCCTCATCTAACATATGCACACCATTGCAGACTGTGTGTTTTGGTGCATGCCCACAACCACTTCCTGATGCTTAGGTAAGTCACCCCTCTAGCAGGGCCTACGGCAGGCTGCTCTATACCACAGGTGAGGGCATAGATGCCTGAGAAAAATGCCTATACAATGTCTAAGTCCATTCTTAGACACTGAAGACCAGTGAAGCTATTCTGAGTACATGGGCTGGGAGTTTGTCATTATGAACTCCACAGATCCATGATGGCTTTACTGAATGCCAAGATGTTTGGTAGCAAACTTCTCAGTACAATAAACCCATGCTGATGCCAGTGTGGGAGTTATTGTAAAATGCACTCAGAGGGCATCCTAGAGGTGCCCCCCCACCCTCACCCCCGAGAAACCACTAACTTGTTATGTTATGTTATGTTATGTTATGTTAACCGGATTTATTACGCGCACAGATGCCCCAGCAAAGGGGCGTCCTGGCGCGAGAACACAACCAAAAACCGGACAGAGACTAAGAACACAACACAGCAGATAAAACTAGGGGACCAGGGGAAAGAGGAAGGTTTTTACTGCCTTCCTAAAAGCAAAAAGCCCCTCAATGGCACGGATATGCACAGGCAAAGAGTTCCACAACTTGGCGGCAAGAACTTGGAAGGAACGTCCGCCTGTCCTGGATCTCTTAAAGCGAGGAACAACAGCAAGATGAAGAGCAGAGGACCTCAGAGTACGAGTTGGCACATAGGGAGAGATTAAGTGCTGAAGGATCGGAGGGGAAGAAAGTTTAAGAATCTTGAAAGTTAGGATCAAAGATTTAAACTTTATTCTCTGTGCCACCGGGAGCCAATGAAGATTATAGATGGTTTTCCTGGCTGAACAGAACTTGGGCAAGCCAACCAGAGCCCTGGCGGCGGCGTTCTGAATACGTTGAAGGCGAGAAAGCTCAGCCTGGTTGACTCCAAGAAAAAGAGAGCTAACATAATCCAGTTTGGACAGGATCATGGCTTGCACGATAAGCTGACGAGTGGGAGCGTCGAAAAATTTGAAGGTGGACCGAAGCTGACGCAAAATCCCAAAGCAGGAAGCAGCGGTCTTTTTTGTGTGGGTGGTGAAACTCAAATGGGAGTCAAACCACACCCCAAGATTCTTTACTTCAGCAACAGGGATAGGAATAGGTCCGAGCTCTTGAGGCCACCAGCTATCATCCCACAGATGAATTTGCTTTCCCACAATGAGCACCTCGGTTTTTTTTGCGTTCAATTGTAGGAAATTGTCATTCATCCAATGTGCCACAGAGATAAGTCCCTCACGGAACTTGGCAGCCTCGAGATCGGAAGCCCCACTAATCGCAACCGCCAGCTGAGTGTCGTCTGCGTAGGACACGATGGAGAGGTTCCCACGCATGGCGACATCAGCTAGCGGCTGGACATAAAGATTGAATAGTGTGGGGCTTAGAGCCGATCCCTGTGGTACTCCCTGGGCAATCGCATGTGGTTTAGATTCGAAGGGGGGAATGCTGACCCTGAAGGAGCGATCAGATAAAAAAGATCTGAACCAATCAAGGGCCACCTTATCTACCCCAGCCTCAACCAGACGTTGGAGTAAAATGTCATGGGAGACAGTGTCAAAGGCGGCACTTAGATCGAGAAGCACAAGTGCCGCCGTATGACCCGAATCAACCAACATGCGAAGGTGTTCAGCCATGTACAGGAGCGCAGTCTCGGTACTGTGACCGGGCCTAAAACCATTCTGCGTAGGATCTAAAATATTCGCAGAATGGAGATGGTTTGCAAGAATGGCATTTACATGAGCCTCAGTCAGTTTGGCAGCCCACGGGAGGAGAGAAATGGGACGATAGCTTTCAGCTTTACCAGGATCTAAAGTAGATTTCTTCAAAATAGGAATTACCTGCGCCTGCTTCCAGGCGCAAGGTACGGAACCCGAGGATAGAGACAGATTGATAAGCTCACAAAGCGGGGGAAGACAGAGAGAGGAAGATTCCCTAAATTGTGAGGGCCGCAAAGGATCTTTAGGCGAGCCTGATTTCACTCTAATAGCGAGCTTATCAACTTCTTCCATAGAAAGCTCTGGAAAATAGGATAGTGCCATGGAGGTTTTAACCGTAGCCGTACTATACTGCCGAGAGCCAGTAGAACTGGGAAAAGTGCGATAAATCCCTTCCACTTTATTGATGAAAAAGGTGGCCAAATCCTCGCAATGAGAGGGGGAACTGATCGCCCTATTGGAAGCTCTACAGGTGGCAAGGTCTTTCAGTGCTTTAAAAATAAGTTTGCTAGGATTGCTACTCGCACTGAACTCACGAGAAAAATACGAAGCCCGGGCCCTACAAATGGCTCTATGGTAATTTTTGGTGGTAGTGCGGTACACAGCTTTACTAACCGGGTCGTAAGACTTACGCCACAGTCTTTCGGCTAGTTTACAGGATTTTTTTAGTAGCCGAAGAGCGCCATCATACCAACTTCCTTGTGTCTAGCTGACTGGTCTGCACTAGCCTACCACACACAGACATGTTTCTGACCCCAGAGGTGGAAGCCTTTGTGCTCTCGTGGGCCAGGAACAAAGCCTCCTTGAGGTGGAGGTGCTTTTCACCTACCCCCAAGCAGGAACAGAATTCAGGGCAGTGAGCCTCAAAGGATCCTGCCCTTTCTTATGCTAAGCGATACAAAAGGGGATGATGGACGGAGCGTTTGAACAAATCAAACACTCACCCCCAGTCAACTGATCTGGGTTTAATCCATCACCATTCTTTAGTTCACTCAGCCACCCCAGTTCAGACATGGCTATATGCAAATCAGTCTGACCCTGTGCCTTATGGGAAAGGTCCAGCCCGAACTGCCGAACCATGTCTTCCCTGGACCGGAAACAAGCATCCTGGGACCGGTTTCGGATTCATAATCCTCATCAGCCAGGCTATCTTGAATCCAGTGGCCAAGTGAACAAGGGACTCACGTCTGAGCATACCCTGCCACACTTAGGCGAACAAAGCGATACAAAGGGGGATGATGGACGGAGCGTTTGAACAAATCAAACACTCACCCCCAGTCAACTGATCTGGGTTTAATCCATCACCATTCTTTAGCTCACTCCGCTACCCCAGTTCAGACATGGCTATATGCAAATCAGTCTGACCCTGTGCCTTATGGGAACAGTCCAGCCCGAACTGCCAAGCCATGTCTTCCCTGGACCGGAAACAAGCATCCTGGGACCGGTTTCGGATTTATAATCCTCATCAGCCAGGCTATCTTGAATCCAGTGGCCAAGTGAACAAGGGACTCACGTCTGAGCATACCCTGCCACACTTAGGGCGAACAAAGCGATACAAAAGGGGATGATGGACGGAGCGTTTGAACAAATCAAACACTCACCCCCAGTCAACTGATCTGGGTTTAATCCATCACAATTCTTTAGTTCACTCAGCCACCCCAGTTCAGACATGGCTATATGCAAATCAGTCTGACCCTGTGCCTTATGGGAACAGTCCAGCCCGAACTGACAAGCCATGTCTTCCCTGGACCGGAAACAAGCATCCTGGACCGGTTTCGGATTCATAATCCTCATCAGCCAGGCTATCTTGAATCCAGTGGCCAAGTGAACAAGGGACTCACGTCTGAGCATACCCTGCCACACTTAGGGCGAACAAAGCGATACAAAAGGGGATGATGGACGGAGCGTTTGAACAAATCAAATACTCACCCCCAGCCAACTGATCTGGGTTTAATCCATCACCATTCTTTAGTTCACTCAGCCACCCCAGTTCAGACATGGCTATATGCAAATCAGTCTGACCCTGTGCCTTATGGGAACAGTCCAGCCCGAACTGCCAAGCCATGTCTTCCCTGGACCGGAAACAAGCATCCTGGGACCGGTTTCGGATTCATAATCCTCATCAGCCAGGCTATCTTGAATCCAGTGGCCATGTGAACAAGGGACTCACGTCTGAGCATACCCTGCCACACTTAGGGCGAACAAAGCGATACAAAAGGGGATGATGAACGGAGCGTTTGAACAAATCAAACACTCACCCCCCAGTCAACTGATCTGGGTTTAATCCATCACCATTCTTTAGTTCACTCAGCCACCCCAGTTCAGACATGGCTATATGCAAATCAGTCTGACCCTGTGCCTTATGGGAACAGTCCAGCCCGAACTGCCAAGCCATGTCTTCCCTGGACCGGAAACAAGCATCCTGGGACCGGTTTCGGATTCATAATCCTCATCAGCCAGGCTATCTTGAATCCAGTGGCCAAGTGAACAAGGGACTCACGTCTGAGCATACCCTGCCACACTTAGGGCGAACAAAGCGATACAAAAGGGGATGATGGACGGAGCGTTTGAACAAATCAAACACTCACCCCCAGTCAACTGATCTGGGTTTAATCCATCACCATTCTTTAGTTCACTCAGCCACCCCAGTTCAGACATGGCTATATGCAAATCAGTCTGACCCTGTGCCTTATGGGAACAGTCCAGCCCGAACTGCCAAGCCATGTCTTCCCTGGACCGGAAACAAGCATCCTGGGACCGGTTTCGGATTCATAATCCTCATCAGCCAGGCTATCTTGAGTCCAGTGGCCAAGTGAACAAGGGACTCACGTCTGAGCATACCCTGCCACACTTAGGGCGAACAAAGCGATACAAAAGGGGATGATGGACGGAGCGTTTGAACAAATCAAACACTCACCCCCAGTCAACTGATCAGGGTTTAATCCATCACCATTCTTAAGTTCACTCAGCCACCCCAGTTCAGACATGGCTATATGCAAATCAGTCTGACCTTGTGCCTTATGGGAACAGTCCAGCCCGAACTGCCAAGCCTTGTCTTCCCTGGACCGGAAACAAACATCCTGGAACCGGTTTCGGATTCATAATCCTCATCAGCCAGGCTATCTTGAATCCAGTGGCCAAGTGATTTGCATATAGCCATGTCTGAACTGGGGTGGCAGAGTGGGCTAAAGAACGGTGATGGATTCAACCCAGATCTTTTGACTCGGTGTGAGTGTTTGATTGATTCAGAGGCTCCGTCCATCACCACCCCCTTTTGTACCGCTTTTGGCCGCCATAAGTGTGGCAGGGTATGCTCAGACGTGAGTCCCTTGCTCACTTTGCCACCGGATTCAAGCAAGCCGGGCTGAAGACGGCTGGAATGCCAGAAACCGGTCCTCGGAAGCTTGTTTACGGTCCAGGGAAGACATGGCTTGGCAGTTCGGGCTGGACTGTTCCCATGAGGCACAGGGTCAGACTGATTTGCATATAGCCATGTCTGAACTGGGGTGGCAGAGTGGGCTAAAGAAGGGTGATGGATTCCACCCAGATCTTTTGACTGGGTGTGAGTGTTTGATTGATTCAGAGGCTCCGTCCATCACCACCCCCTTTTGTACCGCTTTTGGCCGCCATAAGTGTGGCAGGGTATGCTCAGACGTGAGTCCCTTGCTCACTTTGCCACTGGATTCAAGCAAGCCGGGCTGAAGACGGCTGGAATGCCAGAAACCGGTCCTCGGGAGCTTGTTTACGGTCCAGGGAAGACATGGCTTGGCAGTTCGGGCTGGACTGTTCCCATGAGGCACAGGGTCAGACTGATTTGTATATAGCCTTGTCTGAACTGGGGTGGCAGAGTGGGCTAAAGAACGGTGATGGATTCAACCCAGATCTTTTGACTGGGTGTGAGTGTTTGATTGATTCAGAGGCTCCGTCCATCACCACCCCCTTTTGTACCGCTTTTGGCCGCCATAAGTGTGGCAGGGTATGATCAGACGTGAGTCCCTTGCTCACTTTGCCACTGGATTCAAGCAAGCCGGGCTGAAGACAGCTGGAATGCCAGAAACCGGTCCTCGGAAGCTTGTTTCCGGTCCAGGGAAGACATGGCTTGGCAGTTCGGGCTGGACTGTTCCCATGAGGCACAGGGTCAGACTGATTTGCATATAGCCATGTCTGAACAGGGGTGGCAGAGTGGGCTAAAGAACGGTGATGGATTCAACCCAGATCTTTTGACTGGGTGTGAGTGTTTGATTGATTCAGAGGCTCCGTCCATCACCACCCCCATTTGTACCGCTTTCTTATGCTAGCCAGGTCCTTTCCAGCTAGTGGAATTGCCTTCACCCTTGACCAAGCCCCACTTTTGACAGCAAGGTGGGCGGTACAATTAGTAGGTAGGAGAGGTGTGTTCCCTCTCTGCCAGGACCACCCCTAAGGGGCCTTGGACCCAGGTGACCCCCTCCTTAGGAAACCCTCCATTTGAATGGAACGATTCTACCCAATCAGGTTAGGGGATGTCCCCCACCCGAAGGGAGGGGACATACAAAGGGTGTAGTCAACCTAAAAGGGAAGCAGCCAATTGGCTACTAGCTGCCAGTACCTATAAAGCCCCTAAATTCCTTATTTAGGGGCACCCCTGAACCTTGATCTTCAGATTACTGGAACCTACGAAGAAGGACGAAGAAGACATAGTACAGCAAAGCTTGAAGTCGACGATTGACTTGGCCTGAGCCCTACCAGCCTGTCTCCAGATTGAAGTGCTTGCAAAGAAGACGATGCCTGTCCTGTGGCCAGTGACTTCTAAGAACCCCAGGAAGACTTCCACTCTTCAACAAAAACCAGATCTCCCGAAGGCAGAGGCCCTGTCCAGAAAACTCCAACTTTAAAGGACTCCGGATCCAGGCGGATCCACAACCTCTGCCCACTCGGCACCCAACACTCACGGCCCGAGTCTGAGTGGCTCACCTGTCCAGTGAAGTCTCCCCAGCAATCCAGACCGCGACTCTATCAGTGATGGATCTCTTCTGGACCCTATGAAGTCGCCTGCAGCCTTTACACGAAGGGTCCCTATGACTGCGATCGGCTGCAGTAGAGAAAATCCGACACCAAAAGGCACCCCTGTATCCTCAGCCCTCTAACCTTGGACAGCCCAGCCAATGGTGCCCAGACCTTCTCTTGCACCCCAACTTACCTGTCTATCCCGTGGTCACCTTCACCCAGCCTCCTAGTCCGATCCTGCAGCCTCTTTGTGCGACTGAGATCCTCCATTCATTTGCATTAGGAGCCTTACACTGATTTGCACCTTGCACCCAGCCGCCCATGTGCTGCTGGTGGTGTAGCTTTGGTGTTACCTTGTGCCCCCGTGCTTGCTTTAACCCCCGGGGACTGTGCCTTGAAAGGAGTACTAACCTGCTAACCGCACATCTTATGGGTGCTCCAGTCTCCGTTCACGAACATTGGGCCTAGTGACCTTTGCACCCGGCCGCCTGAGTGCCGCTGGTGGTGCAATACCCACCTCAATCTGACCCTTGCCCAGTGTTAGTCTAAACCTCTGAAGACTGGAAGAGTAAGTTATGTAGTTAGCTGTTAATGCTTATAACGGTTTTCCTTCCATCGGATTGCATTGTGTTTCTCCTATTGCATTTAACTGTCTATCTTTTGCAACTGCCAAGTCTCCTACTGTTTCTGATTGACATCCCAAAAGTATTACTCATACTGTAAAGTATTTCTATTACCTTTTGAAAGACATTTCCTACTGCATTTTTTAAAAGAATTATTACTCTCAAAACTGTTACTTACCTGCAACTGGGTTCCTCCTGGGTCTAAAATAAAATAACAAAGTAATGACTATTTATACAAAACAATTGGTCTTGGAGAGTGTGTGTAATAATTTCTTGCCTGAGAGTGTAGAACAAATGTTTAAAAAGCCCTCTGATAAGCCTAACTGCTTGACCGCACTATCACAAATAGAGCTTTTAGTAATATCTACTGTAGCCTCAGTAAGCCTCTGGGGATCCACTGGACTCTATCCACACTATACCTTACTATACCTTTGCTAATAGCATATAGAGAGCCAGTTTCGTACAACTACCTCTGTCATTGCAGGGGATTGGCTTCCAAGAGAATAGCATGCATTGGTGCAGAGGTTATAAGCAGGTAGGGATTAAAATCTTGCAAGACAAAATGGTGTCACTCATATTGTCAATGCAATGTAAGCGTACTGGCAAACAAGATTCAACACTTGCGCGCAAGATGTCACCTCTGGTGTTTCCAAACGGCAGGAAGATCATACAAAGGTATACATTTTGCAGAAGTAGCTAGTTTACTCCTGCGCCATCTATGACCTTTCCAATTTGCGAGTCGCAAATTACGTAATTTTGAGACTCGCAAATTGGAATTTACAACAGTGTCTCAGACATTGTTTGTGATTCCTAATGGGGTTGCAAATTGCCTGCCTCATTAGTATTCATGAGGCAGGTGCAATTTGCGACCACATTTGGAATGGCTAGCACTCCCAGGGATGGTGGCCTGCTGGGGTCAGCAGACCACCATGTCTGTGACTGCTCTCCAAATAAAGCATTTTTTTTTAAAATATCCGTGGGACCACTGCCTGCTCCTAAAAAAATAATTTCAATGCCAGTCACAAAGGGGAAGGGGTCCTCTGGGGACCCCTTCTGTTTGAGAGTGACTTACCACCCATTTGAAATGGGTGTTAAACTGCGAGGGGCAGATTTATGAAGGCCTAGCGCCGCCGATGCGTCATTTTTAACATGGGAAAAAGTGACGCACCGGCGGCGCAAGGCCTTCATAAATCTGCCCCCGAGTGTTCTGCGGCTGCAAAGCAATCTTACATTGAAGTGCGAGTCTCTATTTAGATGGGATGCCTCTTGGAACGCCCCATCCTAATAGTGAGTCGCAAACCCTATTTTGCGAGTCGGTAATAGGTTACCGACTCACAAAATAGGGTTTGTAAATAGGCCAACCTATTATGCAGTAGCAAACGGGCCGATTTCCCATTTGTGACTGCAAAAGACGGTCGTACATCTGGCCCTATATTTAATATAGTAGGCAAGAGCAAAATATTGTGGTAATTGTTAGGTTAACTAAAATATCAATGATTAAATGGTTAGTAAATAGAGGGAGTGTTAGCCATCAGATCGGTTTTACATTTTTTTAAGGCACTCCTTTTCGTTAAAGGAAACTCGCTGGCATTAAAAATATTTCTTTGAAACAGCTTAAGAGTTGCCGCTGTCCTCTCCCAAGCAAAGTATACAAGTGCACATGATATTACATGCCACATGGTGGCAGTGTTGTTCATCTAATGGAGGAGGATTGTCCAACACATCTACTTCCATCGACGATTTATTTCATTTTGTTCAGATTGGCTTGAGTTTTTTAAATTCAAGGGCAGGTCCAGCTTTAGTGCTGGTGGCACCCAGTGTAATAATCTTTTTGGGTGCCCCCATGACCCCTTCCTCACTATCACCCCGCAAAAGTGCGACTTCATCGTTCCATAGCCCCTATCTCACATACATTTAATTTGTTTTAAAGTGCTGGTAAAGGTTGGCTTTACTAATCCACACAGCTATTCATATAAAATACAGATCTGTCCTTTGCTAGAGGCATACTAATCCTCTGCCATACTTTATGGCGAGTCAAAACTGCAATTAGACAAAACTCTGAGCTCTCACTCTAGCAGGAACATTAATGAAAAGAGTTATCTTTACATTTTTAATAGTGCCTGAAAGCTGGAGCCACAAGGAACTTGGCAGCAGGTGCTTTTAACCCCTTGGCCGCGGCGGAATGCGCTAGGGGGCAGGGGGGGCCGTGCGGCGCCACCATGCTCGTGACGGAACCACTCCGTCACGAGCCGCGGTGGCGCTGTGCTTGTGACGGAATGGTTCCGTCATGGCCCCGCCCGCTCAATAGAACGCGCCGGGCAGGCGCGAAATCAGCGACGCGCAGGCGTGGCGGCCGGGCCGTGACGGAACCATTCAGTCACCAGCACAGCCCCACCGTGGCACGTGACGGAATGGTTCCATCACGAGCATGCAAGTGGTTAAATAGTAAGTTATTGCTCAAAACAGCGCCTGGAGGTCAGTGCCCCATTGACATTCTGATGAGTCTTTCTCACTGTCACGCAAAACATGAGATATTTCCACAATATTTCCCCCACTGGTCCACCAAAATTTGGAGAATCCTTCCCGGTTGTAAATTGCTATGTATGCAAAATGTGGCTGGGATGGGTGCGAGTGGAATATGTTGGAGAATGCGTTTTCTGTGAGTGAATGAGTGATGGGAAGGAGATTTGGGGAAGAAAATTAACACATGAGATATTATTCTAAATGTATGGCGTTTTTAAAGAAAATGTAAAACAAAAATTGTGTTTGTGAAAATATGTTTTGATATTAAAGGGTTGAAAAAGGTTGAAATATTTTAAAACAATTTTATGGATCTGTAAATGGCAGAATATGACAGCATATATTGACCTTGTAAATCATAATTTAAAAAAATTTAAATAAAACAATACGACAAAGTAATATGGGGCAGATTTATGAAGGCCTTGCGCCGCCGGTGCGTCATTTTTAACATGGGAAAAAGTGACGCACCGGCGGCGCAAGGCCTTCATAAATCTGCCCCTATGTATTTATAGTCTTAAATAGTTTCAGGTCACTCCACTGCAGCACTCTGAGCTGCCTTGAAGAGATACATGTCAAGTGGGCTTCATCATTCAGTTTTGCCTTTTGCCCCCCCTATCCCAGACCTCAAATTAGAATAGTAGAGGGTACCTCTCTTTATTTTTAATATACACACTACTGTGCCTCTCAAGATATCTTCGGTAATGGTGGGGATATAGGTCTGGTCCATACTTTACCTTGTGGGAACAGAGCAGAAACTGTGTCCAGGGGATGGGAAGAAAGTGGTAGAATCAGTTTCACGTCAGTCACTTGTCACACCGTGCTGACTTGTGTGTTGTCTTTTTGTGCCCCTTTCACTGACTGTACCGCATGTGCTTTCATGCATTGACACAGGTGCATCTCCAGCACTTCCTATCAGCATTTTGATACTCGTCCTCCCCCATGCTTTCTTCTTTTTCCTGTGATGGTTCTGTGGCTTGGGGTAAGGAGTTGGGCCAGCGGGGACACAGACCCTATCACTGAATATCAAGTGACTAATTTGGTACCCGAGTCTCTCGCTGTCTTCTTTATTCTTTGGATATGAGACTTGTGCTTACATTTGTTTACTTCCTCATCCAATTAAAAAATCAAGCACCTCTGGAAATATTGCTCTCTTACCTTTGCCACCTGGGGTCATCGGCTGTTCAAATCTCTTTCCAACTGAGGCGAGAGTAGGCAACTACCGGTCCAAGCCTAATAGAAGTGTAAAATATGTTTATTAGGCAAACATGAGAAAAATAGCGATGTCACAGCCCAGAGAGACAAAGCTTCGCAGCACCTAGGGCCTCATTTATGAGGCCTTGCATGAGTTTTGCGCTTCCGATGCGTCACTTTTTGTGACGCATTGGCGGCGTAAAACTTGCCTCCTGATGCGCACTATTTACAAAGTGACGCATCTAAGCAGATGCGTCACTTTGTAAACCCCTGCGCTACATTATACCTGCGTCAGGTATAATGTATGCAGGGGGGGCGTTCACACGCAAAAAGCCTCGTAATAGTGACACAGTGAAATCTATGAGATTTCACTGCGTCACTTTTAGGACGCTGTTGCGTCAAAATCTTGCGCCTGCCTCACAGCAGGCATAAGACTGACGCAAGCCCTTTCACATGGGGCTTTCCCCATGTGAAAGGACGCATTGCTGGAGTTGCGTCACTTTTGTGACACACCCCAACAATGCGTGACTTTTGCGCTTACAGATACGTCAGAAATACTGACGTATCTGTAACTCCTTGCGACATGATGCGTCATATTATAAATATGACGCATCAATCATGTCGCAGGGAGAGCGCAGTGAAAAGTGACGCATCGCTGTTTTCACGCAGCGATGCGTTACTTTTCATAAATAAGGCCCCTAGTATGGCGCGGATTTACGAGTTCTGGTGCATCTCTGCAAATCAGCAGAGATGCGCCAGAAAAGATGCGTCACGCAATTCCCTTCCTGTGCCACCATAAATGCGTCGCATTTACAATGTGGCGCACCGTGGCGCAAGGATGGGGCGATACGTGTCGCATCCTGTGGCATAAGGGTGGCGCATTGCAGGAGTCGTGTCACAAGTGCGACGCAGCTCCAGCAATGCTCAGGGGCGCCCTATGCCTAACATGCTGCGTCACTCCTTACGCCAGCTTCAAGCAGGCGCAGGGTTTTGACATAGCATGGACGTAAAAGTGACTCAGTGAAATCTTATAGATTTCACTGCATCACTTTTAAAAGGCGTTCCTGCGACGGAACGCCAACTCAGTGCCGGAACACCCACATGAAACCTAACGTAGGTTTCATGTGGCGCAGGGCTTTACAACGTGACGCATCTCCCTAGATGCATCACGTTGTAAATAAGGTGCAACGTGGCGCGCGGTTTATGCCGCCGCTGAGTTACAGAAGTAACCCAACAGCGGCGTAAATGTGGCACATGGGGCTTGTAAATCTGCCCCCCTGTGTTCACATAGCTGAAACAGCATGCAAGTGCCAGAAACTGAAACTTGAAATCATGGCACTAGCAGGTGCAGGATTTTCTCACGAGAAGAGTGCAAACACGCCTTCAGGAAAGATACACCAGTGAAAACCTCAGACGCTGAGTGAGCTTCATTAGAAATTCTCTTTTTTTCCTGTGTCAAGGGCCAAAACAAGGGCTGTGCGTGTCAGAGGCGACAGAATTCATAACACCTGCATGGACGTGAAAAAAGCTGATAGTTAATACACATGGCAGTTGTTAATGCAGTATTGAATCTATATAACAGGAAAATGAATGCACATTGTCCATGATGTTACTTCTGTAGCCTGTGCTTCGATCGTATTGATGTTGGGTAATAGCTCTGGGTGGTTGTCATTCTCCAGATTGAATTGTCAGACACCTATGCTTGCTTTTAAGAGCCTACCGAGAGATGCGACTCACATATCCTTGTTTTCGCTGTTATTCCAGACACAATACGAGTTTCGATGACGCCTACAAACCTGGAAGTGCGGAGGACGTCCTAAAACTCACCTGTGAAGTATCTATGAAGACCAGGGCTTTAAGTGTGGGGGGGGGGGGGTCTGAGCCCCCCAGTTTTTTTTGGAGGGCATCGAAATGGGGCTCTAGGGGGCTCTATTTTCGGGCCACAAAGGTCAAAGGTAGGGTGAGCAGACGTCCCGGTTTTTGTTTGGTGTTACTACGGTGGGTAACATGTCTTGATGGTGAAATACTGCCAATTTCGTTTTTCACTATTGAAAGGCTATCTTGCCCATAGGATAACATGGGGAATGCTGTGTGACATGTTTACCTGCATATCTTCCCATAACGGCAAGATAGACATAGGGAATCTGGTATCCCTGAACTCAGGCGCGCAACACCCATTGGACTCAAAGGCCTTCAGCACCCTCCCCCCGTGGTGTGTGGCAGCCCAGGATGCACACCACACACACAGCTGCACCCGAGCACTTCACAGGTCTTTAAAAGAACATTTGCATGTTAATGAGGCTTTGTTGTTGTTTCACCCCTTCTAAGAGCCCCTGCAGCTCCACTCTGACTATTGCTTAAAGATTCAGCCCCCCCCTGAAAAATTTTCCTAGCCCCCCCCCCCCCCCCAATTTGGCTCTAGTTGCGCCTCTGCCTGAACTCAGAATTTAATAACACATCCTTTAGTGAAGATGGTTTTTAAATTCTAAGTTTGGAAATAGCAAATGTTTCTTTAAAGTGTTTGGTATTTTATTGCTTATACTTAATAAATATACTTGTTTGCCTATTTTATTATTCTTTGCTGGATGCGACTTCATGATTTTCTTAAGCACACAATGCTAGTTATCTTGATTTAGACCATGCCCGTACTTAGATAGGCCACACCCCTTTAAGAAAATTGCCACGCCCATTTTAGAGCACCACCAGTTTTTTTCCCCACTTAAAGCCCTGATGAAGATCCATCAACACACTCACCTGTCTGTCACCTGGTACCTCCGGCAGGAGTCCCATGCTTAGGCCCGCACCCAGTCCACAAGTCCTAAAAAAAAAGAAGTGGGGGGGACGCTCCAAGTTAGGTGGTGGCACCGGAAATGACGTCACGACAGGAAGTGACGTCAAGAGCTTTGCCGGGTTTGGTCTGAAATGTGTGAATACATACAAGTTACAAGTAGAGGTATAATACTACAATAAGTGGCAGTCACTCAAAAAACAAGAACGCACTATACACAGGTCCCATTCCTCGGATTACATGGGTATTACAGACTCGGGCTGTAGGCTCTACGGGCATCTGTTGGGGTCCCTGGAAGTGACATGCAGGGCGTGTAGACAGCGCAGCTCCTTGGCGCCTCCGCTGTGCTCTGAGAACGGCTGGCAAGGGGAGGGCGCAAGGTGGAAGGGGAGATTAGTCTGAGCCTCGGGTGCAATTGAAAGGCTATCATTCGCGCGCAGGTGCAGACTCGGGTACCGGCTCCATCTTTTGGGCAGGGTGGACGGCGTCCACCCAGCAAAAACCCGGTAAAATAAGTGGGAGGACGCCGTCCACCCACGTGGTACCCCGACTCGAGCCCTGCCCGCACCATTCTCTCGCTCACGGTCAGTCCAGGGCCGGCGTACCTGGAGAGGCACTCAGCCAGTATGGAGCGGGTGTCCGAGACGTCTTACCGGCTGACCCTCCCCAGCGAGCGGCTCTCAGACCGGGACCAGGTCCACCAGTGTCGTAACAAACCTTGAAAACACATGGAGCCCCCCCCGTGGCCCGACCCATCACCTACCACTTTGGATGGATGGACAGATGGGTGGGTGGTGTTGGTACGGATGGATGGATGTGGGTAGATGGATGGATGGATGTGTGGCTGAGGCTAGATGGATGGACGGATGGATGGATGAGCGGACGGAGGTACGGATGGATGGATGATGATAGGTGGATGGTTGGGTGGCTAGGTGGATGGACAGATGGGTGTGTAGTGGCGTGGCGGACGGATAGATGGATGGATGAACGGATGTGTGTGTGGCTAGGGATGGACAGATGGATATGTGGCTGGAGATGGATGGACGGGTGGACTGAGGAATGGATGGATGAAAGGATGGGTGTGTTGCTGGGGATGGTTGCTTGGGCGGATGGATGGATGGGTGGGTAGGTGGATGGGCGGACAGACAGATGGATAGATGGATGGATGAACGGATGTGTGTGGCTAGGGATGGACGGATGGATATGTGGCTGGGGATGAATGGATGGACGGATGGACAGAGGTACGGCTGGATGAATGAAAGGATGGGTGTATGGATGGCTGAATGGATGGATGGATGGACAGACGGATGGATGAATGCAGCAGCGAGTGATGCAGTTAAGCTCAGCGGGCGGGTGATGTTGACTGACGTTGGAATAGGATTTATTTATTCATTTAATATACTCTATTCTATTGTCTATAGATCCCCCCTCCGGTGCTTAACTGCACCGGCCCCTGCTGGATGGATGGATAGTTGAATCGATGGATGGATGGACAGGTGGATGGAATGATGGATGTGTGGCTGGGGATGGGTGGATGATTGGTTGGTTGGATGGATGGATATTTGGGTGAGTGGAATGGGTGGACTGGATTTGAAAGTTAGGATGCACATGAAATAGTAGTCGGCAGTGGGAGGCGACAGGACACTAGGGCCAGCTGGGGTCTGATTTCAGAAGTAGGCATGCAGCAATGGTGGCTGGGAGGCAAAGAGGTGCCAGTCACAGACTCTCCTCTCCCCAGGCCTGTAAGGGGTGCCACAGTAACCAGACCCTTCCTTAAGCTTCTCTCTAGAGTCTCGACAACCCAAAGGGACCACAGGCTTTTGCTAGACTGTCTCCGACTCATCAGTGAGTGGGGGCCCCATGCCACCTAGACTCGGCCTGTGATTCTCTGCCCCTAAAGGCCTCTCCACAGCCTCTCTCCATCACTCCTGTGAGCCGCCATTGTCCCGGTGAACAGCCCCCAGTGCCGGCAGTCAATGCCCAAATGTCATGCGCACTTCCCTGTTCTAAAATCCAGTACTTGTAAAGCGCACGAATCACCCCCGAAGGGGTCTCTCGGCACTGGGGGGCGTTGGGAAGATTAAGCAAGCTATTGCCCAGTCGCATGGTGCTGAGCAGACCCCTGCCGCCGGAGCCGGGGATCGAACCGTGATCCTCAGCGTCCAGGTCAGGCGCCCTGGCCACGGCGCCATACCTCTCCTCTATACATGGAGAACACGCCCACCCCTACAGCCCCTGGCTGAGCGCTGTGTCACGGCACTCAGCACTGTGATTGGCTTAGGTGGTTAGGGGAGGGAGCCTGGCTGCCTGCTTACTGTTCCTGGAAGCGGACTCAGGAGAGCAGAAGCACAGAAGATGTGGGACATGGTCTCGAGGTAAGGTTTTTTGTTGTTGAAATTTCTAAACCCCACTCTTCCCAAGAGACACCCCCTGTAACCCACCCACAACACCCCCTGCGACCCTGCACTCGCCCCCTCGCAAGAAATGCCAGCCGCCCCTGTGGAATACTGCAAGTGAAAAAGAGTAAGGAGGGGGCAGTAGGGCTTCCCTGGGGAGCAGGGAAATATAGAAGAGGTAGAGAACAGTTTGTTGGGATGAGCATGCAGGTTGAGAAGGTTGCTAGCAAGGCCTGATGGACCATGATATGGAATACCCCAGATAGGTCCAGCAGCACAGGGAATCAGTGGACCCATCTGTCGAGTTGGCAGCGTAGTGTCTTGTGTATTATAGAGTGCAAAACACCTATGGCTCCTCACAGACTCAGTAGTCTAGTGATGTAGGTGATTAGGTGTGGTTAATAAACTTCATGGCGCAGTACGTGCCAGTTACCTGTTACACTCTGAGAAATAAAGATGTGTAATCCTGAGCTCTGTGTGTGGCGTAATTAATTTACATGTTACCGAGCTGGGCAGGATGCTACAGTCGGCTACCCAGTAAATGTTGTACACTAGATGGCTAGGAGTCAGGGGGGATGCTGGGTTTAAGGTGCAACCACAGTTCAAGTGCTTTTGATGTGCTTCCACAATACCGTTGGTATAGAAAACAATGTTCCTAGACTACTTAAAGTTACAATTTAGTAGTAAAAAGCATTCATTAAGTAAAAATATATCAGGTACATATAGAATTCACATTGTATCTTTTATGTACCACCAATTCCTTCACGATTCGAGCACGTATATCTACAAAAGACACAAAGGCACAGAGTATAATTCAAAATGGTGTCTGTTTTATTTATCAATTATTTTTATATTTATCACAGATCACCATATTCAATGTTCCATTAGAAAAGGTTGCTCCAAAGGGAGTGTGAAAAAGGAAAGTGCCCGTGAAGTAGGACAGATATAAAGGAGAGGAATCCAAAAGATAAACTAAACAGTAAGTTTCATATTCTAACATTCTTGGTAAACTGGACGTGGTTCACAGTGGCACCAGTTTTACACGTAGACCTGTCCCTCATGTATTTACAAGTATTTATTATCTTCTATACATAAAAGCAAAAGTGCACAACACAATTCTTAGACTACAGTTGTAATAATCACAGACGTAGAGTTTCTTTATTCCAAAAGGGTGTACAATCAAAACACGGATTTTTGCAGCCGACGCGTTTCGTCCACTAGGGACTTCTTAAGGGCTGCCATAAAAACAAACTTATAAACATACAATTAAAATCTAGGTTAAAAAGACACTTGGTCATAGAATCAGCCAGGCTTTATTATAAATAATAACCTACAAGTTATATTATTTCAATCGACCAGTATAGTCAAACTCATTAGAGCTATGCAACCAGTACCAGACTAGGATATTGGGCCAAATTGTTTACTGTATTAAGATTATGTACGATGATGGATCCGTTATTTTGTTTTTTCTTCCTTTTGTTCTGAAATTAGTTTGGTATAATAGTGATGGTACTGGTTGCATAGGCTCTAATGAGTTTGACTATACTGGTCGATTGAAATAATATAACTTGTAGGTTATTATTTGTAATGCGTAAGGATTGATGCAGCATGTTAGAGATAGGGCACCCCCGAGCTTTGCTGGAGCTGCACCGCGCTTGCGACGCAACTCCAGCAATGTGCTGCCTTTCCAGGGGGGTGGGGGGGGGGAAGAGAGGGGGATGCGACACGCATCTGCCCATCTATGCTCCACAGAGCGCCGCATTGTAAATGCGGCGCATCAGTGGTGGCGCACGGTTGGGCAGATGCATCGCAACTCTTCTGGCGCATCCCTGCTGATTAGTACAGATGCGCCAGAAGTAGTAAATCTGCCCCTTAGTTCCTAAACCACATGCATCATCACATCCTGAACTAAGGGATCTGTCCCTGTGAACATTACAGCAGTTCCAGATTATTCATTGATAAAGTTTTATATAGCGCAATCAAGATTGTTCCTGAAGGAATTGTTTGGGACGCAGTATCGTATGATGTGTATGGTCCTACTAAACTTTTGCGAATTGCTTATTTGTTTAAAATCACCTTAAATGATATCATCACCTCTAGTACTTTCGCTGATGATTGGGACATTAAAACTGTGTATATTTTGCTTGCAGATGTAGAGCAATCAGCTGCAATGTCTAATCATGAATTGTATGATGATACATCTAATTAAGGAGACGCTCTGTTATCAACATTATGGTCACCAACTTTTTACACAAAGCTAGTATCCTACATGTTGTGTATAATTACACACAGTGGAAACAATACTCAACACCGCTAAAAGGTAGTTCACAGATATTTGGACAGTAGTTTGCTTATTTTTCAGGTTTTAAAACATCAGGCCCAGCCTCATATTTTTATAGGGTTGCACTATCTATACAGGCACAGAAAAATATGCTAAAAAACACATAGTTCATATACTCTGCTTCCTTTATTTCCCAACTGTCTATCCAGGGTTTTGACTTTTGGAAAGACACCATAGACACAAAATCTGAACACCTCAACGCTTTCCTAGGTGAAGCAACACTTGTCCCTTCTTTCTGAAGACATAGATCTCTTTTTTATTAGGTCCTCGGAGCCCCCATCAAAAGCGCTTTTTGTATGGAATATACAAAGAGTTGTGGAAGATTTCTCAACAGGAAGCTGCTGAGAGATTCCGCGAGTTTAGAAAAGGCTTTGGCTGTGGTTGTCAATGGTATTAACACATCATCATCTAGGATTTATTCCCTATGCAACATAGTGTCTTCTGCAATTGACATGATACAGCAAGACATGTCTATTTTACAATATGAACAGTCACAATTATGGTCCATCGTAATTCTGAGCTGGACGTTACAAACATTACATTCTGGCCATGTGCCATGGCGTTACATCAACAGTACTATTTTGTTTCCTGAATATGATCTAACAGATATGCAAGGTATACTATGATGCACATTGAAAAATTAGACCAATTACCTTCCACCGTCCACAGACTGGATAAGCCATGGTTCCACCAACTTACCGGTCACGACTTTTCAGTTCCAATATTGTCTCCAATACCAACAGGTAGGCAGATAAGAAGTGCTAGGGGAAGGTTTTATGCATAGGAATTGGGAATTACCATTCAGTTTAGATGCACGAATGGGGACACCAAGGTTTTCCTTAGTAGTTCTGACTATGAGGATGCTTTAAGCGGATCCTTAGTCTGCAAGGACATTTCTCTCCATGGAGCATGCAATGCTTCATTAGTGAACTTGTTTTGTTATCTGAAGGGTTCTCCAACTGCCATGATACATTCGTTGTTCAAGCTGCTCTCGAATTGGAACTATTTGATGCTGAATGATCAAGGTTGCTGCATAATAGAACCGGGCATCGCTTATCTATGATGGTTAATTCCATAGTGACTTGACACACACAAGTACACTTTCCACCTGCCCGCGCAGTTAGGGAGGAAGCGCTATGGTCTACGATAAATGTTTCCAACTTACAGTTTGATTCTCTGAGCAAACTGAAAGCCATGCTTTTTCAAAAGGATGTGGCTTAACTTTGGCCAAAGAGACATTTGGGGGTCGATTCCGATCCGGTAAAAAGCGCTCCGAATCGTCGTACGGAGCATTTTTTTCGGTACGAATCGTACCCGTAACCGTCTCCGTACGAACGACGTAGTACGATCCACACCCGATGCAGCTATCCGTAAGAATCGTACCAGGGACCGTACGAATGAAATTCCCGTACGAATCGCCCTCGGAAGTCGCTGTACGTGACGTTCATACGTTTCGCGGCTGCTTTTTACGACCCGGCAAGTACGATCCGTGTTTTGTACGCTCCGTACGACCCTTTTTCTACGGGAGCTGGAAACTGTCGTACAGTCAGAGTTCGCCCCGAAACAGGTACGGAACGGCCCCCCCGGGTACGGCGCGTACCCCCCATGATCACAGGGGTACGTGGCGTACCCCTGCGATCATGAGGGTACGTGCCGTACACCCAGCGTATATGGGGTACGTGCCGTACCCCATGTACGCTGGGTGTACGGCACGTACCCCCCATGTACGCTGGGTGTACGGCACGTACCCCGCATGATCACAGGGGTACGTGGCGTACCCCTGCGATCATGAGGGTACGTGCCGTACACCCAGCGTAAATGGGGTACGTGCCGTACCCCATGTACGCTGGGTGTACGGCACGTACCCCCCATGTACGCTGGGTGTACGCCACGTACCCCGCATGATCACAGGGGTACGGCGCGTACCCCTGCGATCATGGGGGGTACGCGCCGTACGGTGTGTAGCTGATCGTGCGCTTCTCCGTACGAATCGACGTGTACCGTACGAATCGCGTCCCGGTCGGCCGATCGGGATCAGAATCGTCCGGTCGTACGGCGTACGTACGAGTCGTACGGAAACGGCTCCGGATACGATTCGTACGGACGGGGATTTTACCGGATCGGAATCGACCCCCTGATGTTCAGGTTGCAATATCCTCGTCTGAGATAAAGACACTACTCCACATTAACTTTCTGCTGCACTTTGGGGAGCTGGTCCACCATATCTTTAACATGTCTGATTTGAAGGGAATAATGCACTTTTTTAAAGTATAGGCTCTGGTGTGGTAAGCATCTTTCAGATGATATTTATACACTCCATGTTGGGAAGCGTTTTTGTCCTGCCACTTGTGGCGGGAATCCTGATTTAAATTTTTCTGCACTGCAGGTCAACCCATAATGGAGACAGCACTGCTGGTGCTATATTGCTATGAGCGCATGGTACACTACTTCGGCACACCTCTGCTTCAAGAACTCAACCTTCAGGCATATCTGTCTTGACTGCATACAACCTGTCTTCTGCTGTCTGCTTTGCAGCCACAAACGCTTCCTGGATCTATGTCTCGGATCACAATTGGTTGCGCCACCGCAAAGTGAAGTACTGATAGACCCCTAAAAGTCCCATTTGTATTGTTGTCGCCAGCATATTCCATTAATTATGAATGCATTCTTAGAGCCACCCTGGGATGCTTCAGCTCTTAGTGATGTGAACAACGGCTCTGTAGATCATTTATACGTACCAACGCCTCCCTCAGCGACTGCTTTGGGAATTGGAAGGAATCACCGTTGTTCCATAAACCTGCTTTGAGGGGCCCCCATGGGAACGTGGTCTGTGGTTGTGGGCAACAGAAATGTTGCATCTACCACTTGGAACACAGAAATAATAGGCTTTTCCATGTGGGACCAATTTGGCCTGTTTTTAAGCAAAATTAACCAAAACAGCTATTGCTTTCTTTTTCAAGGCACCATGGCTTTCTGAGTGCTTGATATTTCAAACTTTATATTAACTTTTAAGGCTTTTTATGAAACATTTTTAAGGGAAGCTTGGTTTTAGATGATTTTACAACAGTTTTCAAATATTTTAGCTTTCAAATTAACATGGACTGCTGGCTTTTTTACAATAGTTCTAGATGGATCACTGATAGAATATCGAATACCAGAATACCGAGTTACATAAATATCGGGACATATATATCGTTGTCAAAAATATCGATCTCCTATCTTCATAATGGTAAGTACAAAAATATCCCGCAAAACATATCGTTGTTAAAAATATCGAAGCACAAAATATTGATTTTTTTTGTGTTTAAAAAATAATGTCAAATAAATTAAATAATACATTTCACTTACTTTTTTTTAGATTTTTGTAAATTTTAACAATTACAAGTAATATATTTAATTTAAAAATAAATTAAACTTACACATATAAAATGTAATATATATATATATTTACTTAAAATAATTAATAAATAATTTGTATTATAAAATGTTAGAAATATATGAAATATCAATTGTAAAGTACAGAAAATGCTTGGATTTGTAATGAGTTTTACTAAAATCCCCTTTTATATACGTATTTATACATTTTAGCATAACTTGTACTGGTATAAATTGCTGCTAATTCTGTATTATTGTATCTTGATGATGGTTCTTTCTTTTCAATAATGAATTTTGGATTGCTGTATTTTGTACTTTTATGGTTTGCAAACAAAACCGAAATAAAGTTTTATTGAATTGAATTGAATATCAAATATATAAAACATTATTCATAAATATATATACATACACCTGTAACCTAAAAATCATTTAAAATAAATATATATTATAATATTGAAATATTTACTATTTTTTAAACCTACATTTTACACTACATTGAGTGCAACAGTAGCGTTGGAAAAAAATGACTATTCGCACTCCAGCGAGTGCAACAGTAGGAAAAGTGTTGGACAGTGGAGGGGAATAATTTACTATTCCCACTCCAAGTGTTGGATAGCGAAGGTGAATAAGTTACTATTCTCTCTCCAAAGAGTGTAACAGTAGGGAAAATGTTGGATAGAGGAGGGGAAAAGATTACTATTCCCACTCCAGCAAGTGCAACAGTAGAGAAAGTATTGGATAGCAGAGGGATAAAAATTACTATTCCCACTCCAGCGACTGCAACAGTAAGGAAAGTGTTGGATGGCCGAGGGGAATAATTTACTATTCCAACTCCAGCAAGTGCAACAGTAGGGAAAGGGTTGGATAGCGGAGGGATAACAATTACTATTCCAACTCCAGCAAGTGAAACAGTAGGGTAAGTGTTGGATAGTGGCGGGGTAAAAATTACTATTCCCACTCTAGTGAGTGCAACAGTAGGGAAAGTGTTGGATAGCGGGGGAGTAAAAATTACTATTCCCGCTTCTGTGAGAACAACAGTAAGGAAAGTGTTGGATAGTGGAGGGGTAAAAACTACTATTCCCACTCCAGCGAATGCAACAGTAGGGAAAGTGTTGGATAGCGAAAGGTAATAATTTACTATTCCCACTCCAACAAGTGCAACAGTAGGGAAAGTGTAGAAAGTAGGTGTAATGGCTAGGGCGGTCAACCTTGAATCTGGGGAATCGGGTTTGAGACCCTGCAATAACCCTGAACATTCTAGGATTCTGGGCTAATCACTTAATCTCCCTGTGCCTAACAAAAATGAATGTGTCCTCATGTAATGCAACTGGTGCTATGTAAAGCCCTCTAATACCCGAGTCAGGTCAAGTTGCGCTATATAGAACTCTATAAAAAAAAGTGTTGGATAGCGGAGGGGTAAAAATGACTATTCCCACTCCAGCGAGTGCAACAGTAGGGAAAGTGTTGGATACCGTAGGGGTAAAAATGACTATTCGCACTAAAGAAAATTCAAATTTAAAAACAAACAAAATATCAACTACAATACAAAATATAATTAAAAACCCAAAAACAAAACATATATAAAAATGTACAAAACATAGAAACATAATAAAATGTAGAAAAAAATGTAAATGTACGGAAAAAGATTTTTTTAATTTATCAAAATATTAACAAACAAATAAACATGTTGTAATAGAAATAATTTTGTTTGATTTTTTTAAAATAATCTTTTAATTAACATAGCTCATAGTACCATAAAACAATAGAAAATGTCCAAGAAGCAGATTAAAAAATAGCGTTGTGGGGAACAAAATCGGACACATTAGTACACAGGTATGATATCCAATTTCATAATTATACCCCAGTCTCCCTTCCCGGCCCTCTGTATTTCCGCTAAAGGCCCCTAGTTCTTTTTCCATTCTTAAGGCTGCCCCTGCTCTTGTACATGGTTTCCTCGGCTCTTTGGCACCAATCCAGGTCCCTCCTCCACTGTTCCCATTGCGGGGGCATCTGGGATCCCCACCCCTTGGCAATGTTTCTTTTCGCTACCCCCGCCGCCAACGCCAGCCAGAGCTCGACATGCATCAACCAGTCTGCGTCACCCCTAATCATCAATAATGGCCACTTAGGCTCCATCGGAACCTTCTCGCCCACAACCCCGGACTTAATGTCCGTGACCTTGGTCCAGAATGGAACTATCTCGGGGCACTCCCATAATGTGTGGTTGAAGGTGCCTTCCCCCTGGCAACCCCTCACGCAAAGGTCCGACTGACTCTTGCCCCAAGCATATGGATGTGTGCGAGGATAGTATATGCGATGTTGGATTTTCAGTTGGACCAACCTAAACCTGGGACGGATTGCTATTTCACGCGGGCTCTGTATGGCGTCTTGCCAATCATCGTCACGTAGGGTACCAATATCACGGGCCCATTCCGCACAAAGCATCACCAAGGGGTCTGGCATATTATTTATGAGCTTTCAGTAAATGGTGGATGTGGGCTTCTGCAATGTGGGGTCCAGCAGTAATCTATCTTCCAAGGGGAGTATTCCGGTATAGAAGAATCTCTACTAATGTGTGAACGTAGAGCGTGTATGAGGCGTATGTAATGGTATTGTTGTGAGTCGTGAAGGTCATATTCCTTCTTGAGGTAAGCAAAGGAGCGGGGGGCAGATCCCTTCCAAACGTCACCCAAGTATTCAATGCCAATCAGCTTCCAACCCCCTGAAGCCGGTCAAACGCGTCACCTCTCTCAGTTGGTCTCCGAGCCATAAGGGGGTTTCTACCAGTCAGTTTGTCCGTCCACTCCAGGAACTTGCTCGCCTCCCACCACTCTTGTGTGTGCAGGCCACTCCTTTCGCAGCCTCCGGGCATAAAGCAGGTGCTCGCTGTTAACCCCTGGCATGACTATCCTTTCTACTCTGTAGGCCGGTTCGGTGCCGTCTGTATATACCCAGTCTTTACCTACCTGGAGCTGCGAGGCCCAGTAATATAATCTGACATCAGGGAGTGCCAGACCCCATCATATACCCCTCTAGTAAGCTTGTGGAGCACTATCCTAGGATTCCCACCATTCCACAGCAGCGTCTGCACCACCAGTGAGATGGGTGCAAATACCCCAAATGGGACAGGATACAGTGTATTTTGTAGGATGTATAGGAGCCTCGGCAGAGCTAGCATCTTAAATAATGCCGACTGGCCCACGAGGGAAAGAGGCAGTGATCGCCAATGACTCACGTCTGCCCGAGGCAAGCCAATTGAGGCTCAAGGATACTAGCGAAAAAGTCCTCTTTATCTCTCGTGACATATACCACGAGGTACTTTAACCTGTCAGTGGCTACA
Organism: Lissotriton helveticus; assembly: GCF_964261635.1. Taxonomy (NCBI): domain Eukaryota; kingdom Metazoa; phylum Chordata; class Amphibia; order Caudata; family Salamandridae; genus Lissotriton; species Lissotriton helveticus. The sequence continues at coordinate 59,826,793 of NC_136069.1, read as the reverse complement.
GTGGCTGGACATCTAGTGGGGGTCGCGTGGGGCGACAAAGGAAAGATCACTGACTTCCCCCAGTTAATGGTGTAGCCAGAATAGCTGGCGAATACCGCGAAAAGGTGTAGCGCCTGCACAATCGAGTGATATGGTCGCATCATGTATAGCACAATATCGTTGGCGTAGAGGGAGATGCGCTCTTCCCAGTCATCCGTCAGCGCCAGGCCCCAGAATGACCCGTCTCTCCTGATCCAATCAGCCAGCAGCTCCAGGGCCAGGGCAAAAATGAGAGGAGACAGGGGGCAAGCCTGCCTGGTCCTTCTCCTGAGGGGGAACACCCGGGACATAGCACCGTTCACCCTCACTCGAGCCACAGGTTGTTCATAAAGAAGGCGCACCCAACTGCAGAAGATAGGGCCAAAACCAAGTTTCCGGAGCACCATAAATAGATAGGGCCATTCAATACTATTGAATGCCATTGATGCGTCTAACAAGATCAACGCCGCCTGTGTGTCCCCAACAACCTCTGTCATGTATAGTACGCCGTACAAGCGTTGCAGGTTGTGGTGGATGCTCCTACGGGGCATAAATCCGGTCTAGTCGACATGCACCAAGACCGGAAGAACTGATACCAGCCTTTCTGCTAGGGCTTGGCCATAATCTTGGTCTCTACATTGATAAGTGAAATGGGGCGGTACGAGGGACATTTGTCCGCCGGCTCTATGGATGACCACAATCGTAGCCTCGCATTGATGGGGGGGAGCCTACCCACCTCACGTGCCTCCGAATACATCTTAAGATGGGGGTTGATAATGACATTCACCTATTTCTTGTAAATCTCTACTGGAAGCCTGTTGGGTCCGGACGCTTTCCCGGACTGGAGCGAGTTGAGGGCTTTCTCAATTTCCTCCCCTGTGAAATCAGCATCTAGGCGGTCACTCTGGTCCTGGGACAACTTGGGCAGCGCAAAATCCTGCAGGAATTCATTGCAGTCGCTTTCAGTAGTGGTGCAGACCGGGGAATATACCCTCTCAAAATGAGACACGAACGCGTCCTCTATTTCCAAGCTGTTGGACACAGGGGACCCCGGCACGTCCTTCACCTCAGCCACCGAGGAATGCTCCCTGTTACGCCACGCCGCTCAAGCCAAGCAAGCAACTTTAGGGGCTTATACCCAACATCATACAGTTGGTGTTGCATGGCAAGGGCATATGCCCGTGACTTATTCTCAGCCAATGCTCAAAGTTCCCTTTGCTTGAGTGTCAATCTGTGACGGAGGTCGACCGAAGAGGCTATACTGGCGTCACGCTCCAACTGTTCTATTTCATTTTCAAGTTGACTGATTTGTAGGGATTTCTCTTTCTTCTGGGCACCTATCAGTGCCTTGGCCTGCCCTCTCAGCACCGCTTTATATGCTTCCCACACTATTACATGAGAGGCCACTGAGCACCGGTTTTCCTCAAAGTCGAGCAGTGGACCCTCCTGAATTTTGTCCCCAATAGTCTGATCCCAGAGACGCCATGGGTCTATCCTCGGAAAAGACACCCTATTAATCACTGGGCCCTGAAGTGTGATGCCGACCGGCGAGTGGTCAGAAATCCCACGGACCATAATCTGGGGGTCAGCAAAAACGCCCATCTAGTCAGAGTGGGTGAAAAAGTAATTGAGTCTTGAAAAGGTCCCATGACAAGATGAATAGAATGTGTACTGTCTATGTGATGAGTGATATGTACGCCACAGGTCGCTAAGGCCCATTGCCGTAACAAAGCCCTCCAAGCCCCGCTCCCCCCTGCAGCCAATCTCATACCTGGAGCGGTCAAGGTCCGTATTCATAACTGCATTAGTGTCACCCCCTAACAAGAGGAGCCTCTGGGGAAGATCTGCCAGGAAAGAGCCCAGCCGTGTGAAAACTGAGGAGTGTAGGCCCTGTGGGACATAGCAGGAGCAAAAGACTACGGTGCGACCCTCCCATTTAACCGCCGCGGCGGCAAAGCAACGGACCATGTGCCAGGCAGGGTAATGCGGATCAGGATGCCCACCCCCGTGATCCTGACGTGAACACCAAGTGGGCCACCATCTTATAGCCAAAACGGTCTAGGGCCTTGCACCTATTCCCACGCAGATGTGTTTCCTGAATAAAAACTACATTGGGAGAGTGTTGTTTGAGGTGTTGCAGTACTAATGTCCGCTTAATCTTGTGGCAAAGCCCGTTCACGTTCAACGTCCATATGGTAAACCTAGCTTGAGTACCCATAGTAGTCAGAGAGGCTCATCAGTATCGGATAGTTGCTCTGCACCACTGTGTCATCAGGCAGCTCACCACACGCAAAAGGACTGAATCGGTCCAGAGCAAAACTTACCAACCCCTGAACCAAACCCCCCCCCCCCAACACCCACCTCCCTGCCTCCATACTCGGTAGGTCCCCAACCTCCCACCATTCAAACATGCATAGTGCCTGTCGCCCCATTAATCCCACACTCAACCTAGGCGAGGAAACATGAACTTGCAGTCAGCTAGATGAATTATACAAAACTGACAAATGTCCCACCCACAATGAGGCTATATTAGGGCAGTTCAATGAGCCTTCACATGGTCCCGCCCCCACCCAAATTTGTTCCCAGTAGAGTCAACCCACCCCTACGGGCCCGAAGCATCACCGAGCATTACTAGGAAGTTCAGTGTCTAAACTGTCCGACGCTCTTCATAACAGTGCTTCCCCCCTACAAAACGGAGCTCGAGTGAGCCCCAAGGTACTGAGGAAGGAAAAAGGGGAAAAAATAATACCATTCAATTCAGTTGCCCACCCATCTACGGGTCACTTAATTACTCTCCGTTTGTGGCCCTGGCTGCCAGGCAAGGGTCTCTCGTTGCTCGCAGTGTCATGTCCGTTAAGTTGCTGATCTGGTCTGTGCGGGCCTCCTTTCCTGCCCACTGTTCACCAGCCCTTCAACCAGTCGCTAGCCTCCTCTGGTGATTCGAAGAAGTTAGCCCTGCCACCATCCAAGATCTTGAGGCAGGCAGGGAAGAGCATCATGTACTTCACCCCTTGTTCCCGGAGGGCTCTCTTTACCGCCTCAAAGGACCGAAGCTGGCGCTGGACTTGAAGGGTGCAGTCTAGAAAAAACCAGATCGTGGCGTTGACAAATTGGAGATCTCCTGTTGTCTGCGCCGCCTGCAGGATGGAATCCCGGTCTCCAAAGTTTAGAATGCGGGCGATGATGGTACGCGGGGGGCCCGGGTTAGGCTTTCCCCCAAACGCACGGTGGGCCGCTTGGGTTTCAGTACTAGATCTTCTATGAACCAGTCCTTGGAGTGCCCCTCCATTCCCTCGGAACCCCCAATAGGCAAATCCTGTTACACCTGGCCCGCCCCTCCTGGTCCTTGAGCCGGGCATAGATGTTAGTTTGATTTTTGGCGATGGCAGCAACCTGCTCCTCAAGTCTTTGCGTTTTGGATTGGAGACTTCCGATGCCCGTTTCTGCCACTGCCACCTTCTCAGACATCTTCCTGAAGTCCGCCCGCAGTAGATTGGCCTGCTCCGTCACCAAGCCTAGCTTGGGTTCCAGGGTCCCCCGGAGTTCCCAAATAGCTGCCATGATGTCCCTCAGGGAGGGGTCTGGTACATTAGCGACAGGATCTTCCCACTGGCTCCCACATGGTGCCTCGTCTTCTCTCCCCATGGCCATTGTGTATTTATCAATCTGGTTTGACTGGCCCGGGCCTGGTAGTCTGTTACGGCCCATGTCCCAGGGTGTGCCACTCGTGTCGTGGTCTAGGCAGGAAGTGGTGGGGGGTTGGCCTCCTTGACGACCCATAACGGGCTCCCCACGAACACACTGGTCGCGGCAGGGCGCAGTAGGCAGCGCACAGTGTGCATCCAGGTTCCCCACATCTCTACAGGGTCCTGGCCTCTCTCCACTGCCGGCTCTCTCTACCAGAGTTCAGTGTGGCCTGTAGCTCTGATACGAAGGCCCTGAGGCTGCTATGCCTCCGCTCACCGCCCGCTCACGTTCTCTAGTCCGGGCTCTCCCCACTGCCAAGCGCAGTGCTTCCCTCTTCTCCAGGGTTGCGCTGTGCAAACACGTTATGGGCCCTACGCTCCATCGACGGTCCAGATAGTCACCCTGGGGGGGTGCATAAACTGTGTTGGGCCTCTCAGCCCCCACCTCCAGCAATGCACAGAGTCCTGCCTGCTGCCTTGCCGCGTCCGGCCTGTACTCACTGGCCGCCAGATGTAGGGCGCACCTCCCGGCCAGGGGCTCAGTCCTGTTGCCTTCACCAGCTGCTCCGGGGTGCGTGGGCTTCACTTCGGGCTGAGCCTCCTCAGTGTCCCGCCTCAATCCTGCTGTAGGCTCGCGACAGAGCCTCCGTCCGCTACCGAATAAATGAATGAATGAATATTTATTGTTTGGTTACTCAAAACCATTACATTAAAACCAAGTGCGAAATTACAAAAGTTACAAAAGTATAAATAGTGGTCTTTTTCTTTTTCTTTTAAGACAGATCTGTGTGATTAAAAATCTGAGTACATATGGGCTGGAAGAAAATAATGTCCAAAGTCTTGCATGCCAACATGCCTCAGCTGAGTCTCCGATCGTTTTAACTCGAGATGGCCATTAACTTGGTGCGAGTCTGATGAAAGAATTTACCAAATGAGGCCATTTTTTTTACTGAGTTTAAAGTGTATAGTCGGTGAACTGCCTCCTTTGCAGTGCGTGGCCCCAGCTGTAAAATAATGGGCCTGAGATAAAGGCTGTGAGCTATGCGCAAGGCCGGGCAGCAAAGTAGGAGATGGGCCAGGGACTCCCGTTTGTATTTGCAGAGCCTGCATTCGTTGATCATGGAGCCTGCCCGTTCGATTGTGTATAATTCTTTAAGTGGCAGAGGGTGTAGTCTATAGGCTAAAATCTTGTGTAAGGCTGGGCGGCCTACTGCCTGAGTGAGATGGAATTTAGAGTTATGCACTGTGTGTGGCAGACTTTGTGACTCGTGGAGGCCTCTTTTTGCCAATGACTCCAAATCCGATGCGCGAGAGCAGATGCGGACTTGTTTTATAATTGCGTTTTTGATGGTGGCATAATTCGCTAACTCAGAGCCCCAGTTCTCCATGGCTAAATTAAGGAGATCCTTAGCCGAATTGAGGGTCACAGACCAAGGGTTCCCAGGTTCCAGGAAGATGTTTTTTAAGACTGCCTTCAATGTCTTCTCCTTTGCTGCTGTTGTAAGGTAGTAGTATTTACTCAAGGCGGCCATCTCTTCCAGCTTTTGTTGATTTACAGAAAATTCTAGTCGTACGAGTGTGTTTCTGGTGCACGCAGGGAGATGGAACAGTCTCTTATAAGCGCTGCAGTTAATTTTTTCCAGGTCCTTATTTAGTTTTCCGGGGAACGCTTGTTGGGCGTAGTTAAGGGCTGGCATTAATTTGGCCTTCAGTACTCTTTGGATAGCCGTTGTAGTGGGGCTGTGTAAGATAAGATTGTAATTTGCAAAGGGCATAGGTGATAGTTTTCCCTTTGCCTTGAATTTTCCTTAGATGTACACCAGGTAGCCCCGATTCATGATACCAGACTTCCAGGTAGTTGTATTGCTGCGTGCATCCCAAGACCAAGTGGCCTAGCCTCCATTTAAGTAAAAAAAAATTCGGATAATGCCCAAAAATTACGATTTTTGATTTGGATTGGTTGGCCACCAGCCTGTTATTTTCGTTATATTTTGCCAAGGCTGTCAGCGCCTTTTGTAGGCCTATTTTGGTATGATCCAGAAGTACCAAGTCATCGGCGTATTGCATGAAATGAATTTTGGTACCCCCAATCCTTGGTGTGGCTAAAGCTGCTCCGGTCAAGGCATGGTCCATGTCCGATGTGTATAGGTTAAACAGCAGTGGTGCTAAAACGCACCCCTTCTTTAAACCTAGATCCATTTCGATCTTCTCAGATGCGGTGTTGCTCGAAAGTTTGATTCTGACCCACGTGCGTTGATACAGTGACTGAATTGCTTTCAGTAGGGCGGTGTTGATGTTCTAGAGTGTCAGCTTCTTCCAGAGAATAGCGCGGTCTACCCCGTCAAACGCTGCGGAGTAGTCGATGAAGCATGCGAATAGGGGGAGACTTTTGCACGACCGTGCTTGGTGGACTAGATAGGAGAGTGCTGTTATATTGTCCACAGTAGAAGACCCACGTCTGAATCCTGTTTGGAAGAGGGGCAAGAGTCCTTCTGTGCTTGCCCAATTTGCTAGTTCCGCCAAGATGGTACTCGCGTAGGCCTTGCCCTCTATATCCAGAAGGGCAATCATGCGATAATTGGACGGATCTGATTTAGGCCCTTTCTTGTGTATTGGGTGCAAGAGCGACCCTCTCCAGGAGTCTGGGACGTCTCCCCGGAGCCAGCAATCTGTGTATAGGTGGGGCAGATTTTCCGACCAAAATGCTACATTCGCCTTGAACATGCAGCCTGGGAGGCCGTTCAGACCAGGTGCACTGTTTTGTCGGATTTATTTTAGAGTTTTGGATACTAGAATTTTTCCGGGAGCGGCCATCATGTCAGCGGTAAAGTCAGGCACTTCCGTCACTGCGGGTGTTCTGTTTAAGTTAGGTCTGGTGGGAGCCTCTTTGTATACGGCTTTGACGTGGGCGACCCAGAGTTGTCTCTGTGGTTTGTTCCCCGAGTTAAATGGTTTAAGTGGCTCCAAAACTCTTGCCACTTGCAGGGTCTCAGCAGGTCAAAGATTTTCAGCCATTGCCCCTCACAGTATTCACGTTTCGCCGCCCACACTTTCTTTGAATGTTTTTTTGCTGCTTCTTGTAGTTGTTGTTTTTCCAGTGCTGTGCCATTTTTCCGGTAAGCTTTTCGTTTTGCGCTCAAGTGTTTGGCGCTTTCTTTGATTGCCGGAATAAATCCAAGTGTGGACGGTGGATGCCAGCGGTTTGTGCAGGCTAAGTCTCCTCGAAGTAGAGAGGCCAGTTTACCGGCGGTTCTGTCCCATGCTTCTATTGCCCCCTCATTGTGGGCACTTGGTGGCCAGCCTGTCCAGGTGTTTATCCATTCGTTGAGCTTGGTAATTGGTACCGGCCCCCATTTGATTCTTCTAGCTAGCTTTAACAGTTCGTCACCATTTGAGGCCCCAATGCGTTGTATCCTCTGCCGAATTTCTGCAGACAAGTTAAGTGTTAGGGCAGCATGATCGCTTTCGTTTCGCTGTTGCACTGAATAGTTTGACATCAAAGATTGTAATTTGTCGCTTAAAATGATGTAGTCGATCGTTGTTTGATTATTATATGTGGGGGCGACAAGAGCCCCAGGATTGTTCTTTAGGTGGACGGAATGAGCTGTTGCCAGGTTGTAAGATTTTATTAAGGCGTTCAATGCATTAGTGGCCCCGGGGTGATGGTTTTGTGTGGCCGTGATCCCTATATTATGTATATTGAAGTCACCAAGTATAATGCAGTCCAGTAGGGGGTATTGTAGTAGCAGGGCTTCTAGTTGGTTTATTAGCGTATGCCAGTTGTCCTTCGCCACTGACCCGTGCGGATTGTGATAGATGTTGATCACCAAAATTGAAGATGGCCCGTTGGTCGAATGGAGGCCTTTCAAAATGCCCGCGAATTTCCGTGAATTGAAGGTTGAGCGAGTGCTTGATGTAAATGGATATCCCGCCCGAGTGTCTTCCAAATATGTTGGTCTTTGTGGCTGGTTTGCCGTATTCTGCATACCCTCTTATTGAAATCAGTTTTGTCACCCAAGTTTCTTGTATTCAGATTATGTCCGCCTCTTCCAGGAATGTCATTGCTGCATGATTTTGGAACAGCTTTATGGCTCCTGTGACGTTCCAGGTCATGATGTTCAATCTGCTATTGGTCTGGGTTTGGTTTGAGTGTGTCTCTTGGCCATTTGTCAACCGGCGGTGGATTCGGTCCTTTTTTTCAGGCTGATAAATGTTAGGAGCTGGGATTTAGAGCATGCGGCAACCAGGACCAATCATTGATCGCGCATTCCCTTATAGAGCAGGAGCGTTTGCCGTCTCCCGCGTTTGTTGTTATTTTGATGGGGGTTTCGTTAGGTAGTCCTATGCTCGTGCCACCCTTGGTCCCCTGGAGAATAGACCCCACATGAGGCGCACGGTCAGGCGGAGCGTTCGTGCGTAAGTTCCTCCCCGTGGTCTGTTCTTGGGTGTCCATGTTGGTCGTTGGATATCTAGTTTTTAAAATTGTGGGGTATTTTAGTGCAGGCTCAGTCTTTATTTTTATACCCCAGCTTTCCAGTAGCATGCCGTGTCTCTTCAAGGCCTCTACCATAAGTGGGCTAGTAAAGGTTAACTCTGTGGTTTCGTTTATTTCATTAGAGTTTGGGGTGAGAAAAGAAACTGTCTCTATATCCGCAGTTTTTATCCCTTCCAGCCTAGGGATGTTTGAGCAAAGTGTTAGTAGATTGCTGCGGTTTAAAATGTCCCACTTTCCCTGTGAGAGGTATTCGGGATACAGCAATATTTTCCGGTCCTGGAGTGTTGCGTGGATGGAGTTGTGTCTGAGATGCGCTTCCTTCAGGTCTTTGGCCTGCGTGCAGAGAGTGGTTGCATGTGCCGGGCTGGACAAGCGGGCTTGGCCCTGATTTGATGTGCCTATTGACTGCTGTGATGATGTCTGAAAAAGTGGGCTGAGTGGCCTAGCGTTCGAGGACCAGTTCCTAGTGATCTCAGAATTAGACCCAAGTGTACCTTGGGGCACTTTCAGAGTTGGTTCCGAAATTGTGAGTTTTTTTTTTTTTTTCCAAGACCTTTATTACACAATCATGAATTGACACAGCATAGAGCCTACAACCCCGAGGGCCGGCTGCGGTATGTACAGGTACCAAGCAACAATTCCAGAGTAAACACAGCCATTCAGCCGACACCCCGGAGGTCCGGCGGCGTGATATCAAGGTATGCATAAAGCAGCCAAAGTCTTATTCCGGATAATCCATAGGTCTATGGTATTTTCTATTTTTAAACAAAATGTGGTTGTTCGAAGCAGAGGAAACATTAACCTAAACAGTAGCAGACAGCCTTCTCGCCATATAGCGCGCGGGGTTCAGAAGCAAGCACAATCACACTCACTGAGGGATGATACGCCTTGTCATATCCATATCAGCCGTTGGGGAGGTACATAATTCGCCCCTATAGGCATTCCATCGACCCCATTTCTTATCCCAGACTCCGGGACATCCCCTGGTTTTGTAAACCGATTTTTCAGACAGCATGCACACGTCCATTGCGGCCACCCACCTAATCAGGAGCGGTTTGTGTGGTGAACCCCAGTGCATGGCTATTTCACGTTTCAATAGAAGGAAGCTTAGGTCCGCCCAGCGCTGCTCTATTGCAGTTAAGTCCGTAGGGTCCCATATATTGAGGAGCGCACATTTGGGAGTCAGAGGGACCGGCTTCCCCAGGGCGTCAGTCATTTTCAGGACGGCCCGGTTCCAGAGGTCTTGGACCACTGGGCATTCCCACAGGATATGATAGAAAGTACCTATTAAGCCACAGTGACGGAGGCAAAGGTCAGAGGGGCGTCGGCCTATCTTGTGTGGAAAAGTAAATTTTGCCATGTTCTGTGTCCCTACGAGTCCTCCATCATATGTTATGTGTGCATGATTAATATGCATATGTATTCCCCATGTTCGATTAAAGACGCAATTATATTTGTGTCCACCTCTAGTATGCCAATTTCCAGTTCTCGTGACTACTACGAATATCCGGCCTATGTAAAGCTACGTTGCCACGTTTCTCAGTGTGCACGTTATTCCATTGTAAAGTCCCCGTTTCTAGGCCTCAAAAGGGCCCGGACACCAGATTCAGCTTCTGTCTCCGAAGCCCTCGCTGAGGAGCGATACAGCCCCCACCTGTGTTCCTGACCCTTCACTTACTTTCTGCCTTGCAGTGCCCGGTTCAGCCTGGCTCTGCCTCTGAGTCTGCCAAGAGTATGTTATGATTCTAGTTATCAGTCCAGCCCTCCTTCTCTGCATTCCTAAGCTACTGAATCGCATCAATAGTTTCCGTCATTGTCTAGCCTTTACGTCTCCATGTAAGAGAAATACTGCATTTAATGGTCATTTAATATTCTTCATCACGCACTACATGTAGAATAATGCATGCTCCAGTCTTAGAGTCTGTTAGCCTCTCCCCTCCTGACTCTTAGTTTCTATCAACATGTTCTCTAAACATCAGATACTAGATACTGCTTAGGTACATGTCGCCCTGACTCTCCAGACTTCAGTCTCTGCTCCTAGCACAGAGTTCGTAGCCCCCAGCTTCTCCTAGTAACACGTCATTGCCAGTTTGCGCGCACCATTAGGTCAGAGGTCCCGGCTCCTTAGGTAGCCCCCTCCATGTTTCCGCCCCATTCATGACATATTCTGTTACGTTTGCATCACATGTCTATGTATACGCCTCTGTTACACCTACTTTCACCCTTATCTTTCGCGACTGCTATTGACCACACCCACTGCTCCGCCTATCGTATGTATTGTAATGCAACTGTTTTAGTATATATGATCGTGCACTGTTATTAAATGTTACGCCGATTCCGATCCTGCCCCCGGCAGCGCTGCCATCCTATTCCTGTGCAGGTTGTCCTGTTCCTGTCCTTATGCTATATTAAACCTGCAAAACTCCTACTACCTCGAATCTTGACTCTTATTTATTGAGCTATCTGTTATTCATTTATCCATTCAAAAATAGAGGTATTATTTATTTATTTACCACATAATGGCGCCCGAATAGGGACTTGCCCTTTCCCCACGCGTCGGTGAAGCCACGCCGACCCCCTGACCCTCTGCAGTCGTGACGGAACTCTTCTGCGCACCGGCAGATATTTCTGCTTTAAGTATCCCTCAGGCCCACGGAGGAGACGGAGGTGGCGGTCCAGCATCCAGACGAGGCGGTGGAGGAACGCGGCGAGTCCCGACCAGAGCCCAAGCCGAGAGTCCAAGGTCCGAGGTATCCGGAGGCCCACCCGTAACAGAAGTCCGAAGTTCGTCCGTCCGGCGTCGAAGCAGTCCAGTCCAGTCCAAGGCCTTCCGTTCTTGCTGCCCGGTGAGTACCGTTGCTGGGGTAGTATCTAGACAGGGTCAATCTAAATTGTCTCTGGTCCGATGGGTCTGGGTACGCAGATCTGAAACGAAATGTTCACCTAGGTGGATACGGGTCTTGATGCGTCCCTTTATGGGACCGGTATGTTCCGTGCTGTTTCAGCAGCGCATCCAGTAATTCTAGTCTGTTCCGTTCTCGAGAAATTCATGTGTTTCTGTTCTCAGTGTTCCAGGTAGTATTCTGTCCGAACTGTTGCTTCATAATGTTATTCAATGTATTTTCAATGTCGTGGTATGCCTGAATTGTTTTCTCAATTGTTATTGTTCCTCGTGTATTGTATTGTGTTCAGATTCAAGTTTGCAATGTCCCTCTTTTCGAGATTACGTCAGTTAAAAACTAGAAAGGGTCTGCTAGAAGAAGCAGTTCCTGTCCCGCCTAGGGACAGTCCAGGTCATTTTATGTATCAGAAGCATGGCATAAGCGCCATATTGTATCTAGATTTATGGGTAGAGTATACCAAACAGTTAGAGGAAAAGTATAGATGGCCCGTATCGGGTACATGGGATGCCGAGTGCATCATGAGAGTAGAAGAAGCATTATGGAAAAAGAAAGCCAGACAGTCACAGAAAGATGCCATCGAGCTATGGCGCAAAGAATCTCATAAAAGAATCGAAAAAGAAATCAGAAAGTCAGAAATAAGTCGAGAATCCTTAGAACGAGCCCAAGAAAGGGAATTAATCGAGATTGGTGAACGAGTTAAAACCGAACAGTCAGACAGACAGAGGCATGCCCTCATCAAGGGTATGTATCCTCTTCTTGCCGAGGGCTTGCCAAAAGCGACCCCGGAGGCATCCAGTAATTTCCCGCCACCATTAGTTCCGCTCAAGCTACGTCACAAACCGACCGCAGCTGATATTTTCATTTCGTCCTATTTGGACGACACACTCCCAGAATATGCAAATCCTGTTCCGGCTCCGCCAGTCCCTGTAAATCAGGCACTTCCCGCTCCTCCAGACACCGGAGTACCTGTTACGGTACCCCCGGTCCAGCCCGCCATACAAGTCCAGCCTGCATTTCCATTTCCCACTCTGCCAGGACGAAGAGCATCAGTAGACGACTCTAGTTTAGGGGCCGCGGGGGGAGGTCCTCCAGGAACCCCGCCCCCACACAAGCGTTTAACGTTAGCCGAATTACATGCACAAGCGTCACAGCGTACGCCCAGATATCAGTCTGTTGCAGAAATAAGAAAAGCCCTTAATGAATGTGGCTATGATCCAGTCCCAGGCGAGGATAATATGGTTTTATATTCATTACGCGTGAGAAAGGTGACCGAGTATCTAGTCACTTTACCGAATATGAAGGAAGATCTAGACAGAATATATCGTTTCATCCGTACAGGGGATGATCCAGAAAGTATTAGTGAAGTCATGTCTCAAAGGAAAGCTGAGATCCAGCTCATGTTATTAAAGTTCCTGATTAATTGTCTAATAAGAGAACAAGATTCCCCGACTAAAGATCAGGCCGAAATAAAAATCCTGACAAGGTGGAGTGATAATATAGCCGAGGGTAAGCATAAGACCATCAGTAGTATAGAGAGTATGTACAAGAAGATTCGTAAAGAAATAATAAGGTTACATGATCAACGTAAGGCAGCACAAGTAAGCGAGAAAGAAAGTAACTCTGATACTGAAGAGGTAGAGGACGAGAATCCCGACAGAATAGCGTATGTAGGAAAATCTAGATTTCCAGATCGCCATTTGCGCCTAGAACACAAGTCAATTTTACATCATCCAGCATCAGAACAAGGTTCTCTAGAACAAGTATTTCAAGCTACCGACCATATTCTGAAATCACGAATCGGTTACAGTGAATTAAGTACTATGCATGAACAAGAACTAGCCCGATCAGCAGTCCGATGGATTACTGATTCTACCACTTTTCCAGACGAAATAGTGGCACAAATGTTTCTGAAATTGCCCCCAGCCGAGCAACGACTGGTGGGTATGTATATGATCCAGCACCTCATTACATTGTATGAGGGTCAACATTCTGATCCAGGTCCGTTACATGATGTCCTGAACGAGTTACTCCAGTACAAATGGAAAGGTTTAGGTACCGATTTGATTAGTGTCATTCTAGAACAGCGCCACAAATACAGAACGTTTTTGAACCCGCATTTTGTTCATGTCTCACCTCCAGAAAGTAAACCCTTTTACATAGACAGACAGAATCCGTTAAGAGAAGTGCATCCAGTTAAGACAGAGGGTGGTGAAATGCAACGAGTGTTTGTTTACACCCCTATCACAAAGATGGAACTCTTAGAGATGAAAAAGTTAATTCCCTGTCATGACAAAGATCCAGCAGGGTTCCACCGAGAATTAAAAGACATGCTCCGTATGGGAGAATACACGTATCCAGATATTATTAAAATGTTAAAGGTCCTGTTGCCCGCAGGGGTATATGAGAAACTCAAAGAAAAAGAATGGGAGGTGGGAGAGAAAAAGATCGATTGGGCAGTTCTAGAAGCTGAAGATAAGGCACGAGTACCAGGTACCGGTCTTGGAGATAAATGTAAAGAATTACCTGAACTGTTAATACAAGTTTTGCCCAGACTATTAGCAACTAAAAAGGAAGACTGGGATGCAATCTCAGCATGTAAACAGAAACAAGACGAAGACACTAGTGATTTTTACTCTAGATTTGAAAAATGTTTTATTATAAACAGTGGCCTCAAGACGAGTAGTGAATCATACCCTCATCTTTTTGTTACTAAACTAGTCGAGAATTCAAGTCCACAAGTTAAGAACCGAGTTTTGAAAGTCGAAAGTACCTGGCAAGCTAATACCCCGTCCCAAATGTTACAGATGCTTCAATATCACCAGAATAGAATCAGAGAAGAGCAAGATCACGAGAGAAAACGTATGAAAGACACGAAAATGAAAGTACTAGTTGCACAATCTGTTCCTCAAGACAGTCAGAAGAGGGGTCCGAATCAAGCCAGTCATCCTGCAGCTCCCGTTAAAGGAAACTGCAATTATTGTAAACAGCCAGGTCATTTTATAAACGAGTGTGCAGTTCTGAAACACAACATAGCTACCGGTAAGACTAAAGAAAGACCACGTCCGCCTAGACAAGAACAAGTTACACAGACTCCTCAGTCACAGAATGCACCACAGTCAGTTACAGCACCGCAGCCTATCGCTGCAACACAGCATGTTACACAGCAGATGTACCAGTATGCACAGTCTGAGTATCCAGAGTATCAACCGTACTCATGAAACAGCCTGGAGAGGGAGGTAGGCTTGCCTCTCATCGAGATACCTGTAGATCAAGAAGGTCCCTATGTTCACAGTCAAGTATTAGGGAAAGATAGAAAGTTTCTGATTGATACAGGGGCAAGTAGGACCACTATAAGTCACGCCGAAGTTCCAGGGGCTCCGCTCTCAGGCTCAAGAAATGTTTCCCTTGGATTTTCAGGAAAACCTATCGTAAATGAAATTTCAAAGCCAGTTACTCTAGAAGTAGGTCCGTTGTCCCGCACTACTGATCTGTTACTTACTAAGTCATGTCCAGAGAATCTATTAGGCATTAAGACACTGAAAGAGTTAGGTGCAGTTATATGCTGTTCCCCAGAGGGAATACGATTGTTCCTACGCGACTTCAAGGGTCACTATGTATTACGAGATTTTGATCCCAGATTGTCCAATGTTCCGCAGCATCTATGGGCGCAAGGTCCAACTGATGTTGGTTATATGCAAATCACACCCCATCGTGTGACTCTCAAGCCAGGTGTAGTGTTACCACGAATCAGGCAGTACAGACTGCCACCTGAGGCTGTAGCAGCCTTATCCAAAATTATTGACGAGCTCATCGCTCAAGGAGTAGTTGTAGAAACTGACTCTAATGTATGTAATTCTCCGATCATTCCTGTTATGAAACGTACTGATCCAAATGCACCTCCAGTATATCGATTAGTGATTGATCTCCGAGAGCTTAACAAATGTATTATTCCCCAGTACCCAGTTGTCCCAGATATCTCTTCCCTATTGACAGCCATTGATTCCGAAGCTTCATTTTTTACGGTCATAGACCTCAAGAACGCATTTTTTAGTGTCCCCATTCATCCAGACAGCCAGTTTCTTTTCGGATTTTGTTTAAATGGAAGGAGCTATATGTTCACACGCGCTCCTCAAGGTTTCACAGAAAGTCCTAGTATTTACAGTCAAGCACTCAAGAGACAACTAGACAACATTCACATGCCAACTGACACTGCCCTGCTCCAGTATGTCGATGATCTCCTGATCACAGCCCGTTCTGAATGTGCTTGCGAGCGAGCATCCCTTACAGTCTTGTATTTCCTTGCCGAGATGGGGCACAAGGTGTCCCCTTCTAAGCTTCAATTCTGTGTCCAGCAAGTGATCTACTTAGGACACTTACTGTCCAAGAGGGGTAGGCAGTTGACACCAGACCGTATCCAGTTAATAGCGAGTCTTCCTCAGCCCAAGACCCAGAAGGAGGTACGTGCTTTTATTGGCCTCACTTCTTACTGCAGACAATGGATTCCTCAGTATGCATTTCTAGCTAAACCACTGATACAGTTAACGACACAGGAGGCAGCCGTATCGACTGTCCTCCCTTGGACATCTGAACATACACTCAGTTTCAATGAGTTAAAGACAGCCTTATGTCAAGCTCCAGTTCTAGCAACACCGAACTACAGTAAGCCTTTTACACTTTTCGTCACTGAACGCGAAGGTACAGCATTATCTGTTCTCACACAAGATCAAGCAGGACAATACAAGCCCTGTGCTTATTTTTCGAGCACATTAGATCCTGTAGCCCAGGCTCTGCCTGCGTGCCTTAAGTCAGTTGCAGCCACAGCACTAGCTATCAGACAAAGTGATTCCATAGTGTTAGGACACTCCCTGACAGTACAAGTTCCACACTCCGTGGAGGTTCTTTTGAACCGAACACAAACTCAGCACTTGACTATTGCACGATTGACAGGTTATGAACTGACACTGTTCCAGCCACACATAGAAATCAGACGCTGCAACGTTTTAAATCCTGCTACATTGTTACCATCAGTTACTTCGAATTCTGCCACACACGACTGTGTGGAAGTTGTTAACATCATGACAAAGCCAAGACAAGATCTGACAGATATTCCATTACCAGATCCCGACCTGACGCTTTATGTGGATGGTTCATGTATGAGAACAAGTACAGGAGAACTAGTAGCCGCGTATGCAGTGACTACTGACACTAAAGTTATTGAAACACACCGCATTGACACCCTGTCTGCTCAAGCAGCGGAGCTAGTTGCTCTGACTCAAGCCTGCATACACGCCAAGAACCTGAAAGTTAATGTTTACACCGATTCACGTTACGCATTCGGAGTTGTACACGACTTCGGAGTGCTCTGGCAGGAGAGAGGTTTCATGACTTCTCATGGAACCAAGATTCAGCATGGTCTCCTTATTCAGGCTCTGTTAGATGCAATACACTTACCGACATCCATTGCTATCATGAAGTGCAAAGCACATACGAAAGTTACTGACACTATTTCCCAAGGTAATGATCTAGCAGATCGCACAGCCAAGCTTACAGCTCAGACTCCAGACACTTCAGTTAATCCGACACAGATACACACTCCAGATCCGACTACATGTATGACAGTCAAAGACCCTACTCAAGATGTCATAGATATCCAGTTACATGCTACTCCCGATGAAATCAAGAAATGGTCCGAACAAGGAGGGGTCCAGACAGATCAAGGATGGTTAACGAAGGGTAGAACCACATGGTTTCTCCCCGACTCTATGGTTCAAGTCATTATCAATACCGCACATAGTCCAGCACATTTAGGAGAAAAAGCTATGTTAGACAGTATCCAGAACATTTGGTTCAACAAACATTTACGAGCTGCAGCCAAGCAGAAAGTCCGTACCTGTATGATATGTTGTCAGTTTAATCCAGGTAAAAGTGTCCCGGTGGAACAAGGTGGATTCCAGCCCCCTGACCACCCTTTTGAAGTCCTCCAGATGGATTACATTCAGATGGAGCGATGTCGAGGTTTCAAGTATGTCCTTGTAGTTGTATGCGCTTTGTCCAGGTGGACGGAGGCATATCCAGTCCCAGATTACACAGCCGCGACCACTGCCAAGCAGTTGGTTCGTGAGTTCTTCCCCCGTTATGGACTCCCTAGGGTCGTATATTCTGACAACGGCCAGCCATTCTCATCTGAGCTAATGAAACACGTTTCCCTTTTGTTAGGGTACCAGTGGAAGTTCCATTGTGTACGCCATCCTGAAGCAGCCGGTCTCGTAGAGAGACATAATCAGACCCTGAAAATTCGAATTGCAAAAGTTTGTCAAGAGAAAGGTGTGGACTGGCTAGTAGCTCTGCCAGTCGCCCTGTTCTATATGCGCATGGTCGCACATTCCAGATCAGGTCTGTCCCCGTATGAGGTCGTTTTCGGCCGCCCCCCTAACATGTGGGGTACACCTAGACCTCGAAGTATTACCGATGTTTCAAGTAATATGCTGACAGATTACCTAGCTTCCTTGATGTCTGCCCTCAACTCTTGTCGTTCACAGGTTGCCGCCGCATTTCCAGACAATACCGAGGTGGCACCGCATGAAATCGTTCCCGGATCCATGGTCCTAGTGCGAAATTTCGATCGCTCAAGTCCGCTGGAGCTTCGCTGGAAGGAGCCCCGACAGGTCCTCCTGGCCACCCGCACAGCCGTGAAGTTGGAGGGACGCAAAGGCTGGGTGCACCTTTCACACATCAAAAGATTTTATGGATTGAAGCCAGTCTCAAAGAACATTTCCGAGGATTTGAAGGACTGCCAAAGTACTATTCTTAAGGACTGTCCCGCAAAAGACAATGATACTGCACCCTCCCTGTTAGAGACAACTCCGCAACAGGAGTATAAGAAAAAGCTAAGGTCTAGTAAAATAAGTCAGCCAGTTTGATTGTCTAAGTCCTCCCCTAGGTGAAACGGTTAGACCGGTTTCTGACATGTATACAATAGACCCCCATAGTGAGAGAGTTAGTCAAAACTCAATCCGATGTATCGTTTTTCTATGTTTCATATTATTTCTCAGTATTATGATTTCCTGCACCAGTTATGCGTTTTATCTGTATTTTCCAGTTTCTCATGTAAATAAGTCCTCTAATGTTACAGTAGAGCACACGTTTAGTGATCTGCCTCCTCATGAACTCTCTTACCGCCTCGCTATGCGTAACAATTCTTTTATCCGCATGTTACATTATTCACACCAGACCAGCAATGCCACTAATTGTTGGGTGTGTGGTCGACTCCCCCCTTTCCAGACCCCGAAGGGAGTTCTGCCACTCTTTCCTTATCCATTTTCACATAATGGTTGGTGTGGAGCATGGTCCACGTTAACGTCATCCCCAACAGATATGTCTTTTCTTAACAGTACATGTTTTCCAGACAAGCAAGGTCTTCCCCACAGAACAGGGTTAGATCTAGAAAACGAAGTTTACAATTTGGGTAATTATTCTTCGAATTTCATGGTCCTGAATGTTCAGTCTGATTCCACTCCAGACTTACCTGCTATTTCAGTACTACCAGTCAAAGGCGAATTATGTGTTAGAAATAATGGTTCCGTACATGTAGGACATAGTGATTGCACTACTATTGTCAAGTATAGTGACAGTGGGAAATCTATTTTCAAAGCTTCACGTCATTCTTATTTTATTTGTGGTCAAACCGCATATGTTCGTCTGCCCCTCGATTGGGAGGGAACCTGTTACATTGCCTTCCTACTGCCACCAGTTTTCCTAGCCCCATCTGATTATCACAGAAACACACATCTAGTACACATTAGACATAGAAGGGAGTCCCCCATTGTCGATTATACTGAAACTGCTCTAGAACAGTATACAGATTTCAATAGAGGTTTCTTCTTCTTTATAGGACCTATCCAGAATAGTAAGCTAATCCGTAGGTTAACCAGAACCCTTGAAGCTGTAGTAAATGAGACTGCCTCTGCTCTAGGTAACTTAACCGAAGAGCAATCTGCTATGAGATTTGTCGTTTTACAGAATCGTCTCGTCCTTGACGTCATACTGGCCGATAGGGGCGGGGCCTGTAGAGTCATCGGATCTAGTTGCTGCATTTTCATTCCAAATAACGCACCGTCTGTTTATTCAGCTATAACCAGACTCCATAAAATTGCCCATCTGTTACACCAAGACCCAGGCACCTGGACATGGTCCGGTTGGTTCTGGAATATAATTTCCGCTTGGGGATGGAAAGTCTTGTCCTTTCTAGGTATTGCAGTAGCGATCATATTCAGCTGCTGCCTCTGTATACAATGTGGCCCTGCGATTTGCGGCATTTGTGCTACCTCTTGTATTCCTAGTCCCAAGTCCCGTTCTAAATCCCGTTCCGAGAAAATTCGAGACGAGCAAATGATACTGTATGAAATGGTAGATGGTATCATGAATATTGATGTTTCCTGAAGGAAACGTAGTGACAAGGAGGGAATGTGGAAAAGTAAATTTTGCCATGTTCTGTGTCCCTACGAGTCCTCCATCATATGTTATGTGTGCATGATTAATATGCATATGTATTCCCCATGTTCGATTAAAGACGCAATTATATTTGTGTCCACCTCTAGTATGCCAATTTCCAGTTCTCGTGACTACTACGAATATCCGGCCTATGTAAAGCTACGTTGCCACGTTTCTCAGTGTGCACGTTATTCCATTGTAAAGTCCCCGTTTCTAGGCCTCAAAAGGGCCCGGACACCAGATTCAGCTTCTGTCTCCGAAGCCCTCGCTGAGGAGCGATACATCCCCCACCTGTGTTCCTGACCCTTCACTTACTTTCTGCCTTGCAGTGCCCGGTTCAGCCTGGCTCTGCCTCTGAGTCTGCCAAGAGTATGTTATGATTCTAGTTATCAGTCCAGCCCTCCTTCTCTGCATTCCTAAGCTACTGAATCGCATCAATAGTTTCCGTCATTGTCTAGCCTTTACGTCTCCATGTAAGAGAAATACTGCATTTAATGGTCATTTAATATTCTTCATCACGCACTACATGTAGAATAATGCATGCTCGTGCCACCCTTGGTCCCCTGGAGAATAGACCCCACATGAGGCCCACGGTCAGGCGGAGCGTTCGTGCGTAAGTTCCTCCCCGTGGTCTGTTCTTGGGTGTCCATGTTGGTCGTTGGATATCTAGTTTTTAAAATTGTGGGGTATTTTAGTGCAGGCTCAGTCTTTATTTTTATACTTCAGCTTTCCAGTAGCATGCCGTGTCTCTTCAAGGCCTCTACCATAAGTGGGCTAGTAAAGGTTAACTCTGTGGTTTCGTTTATTTCATTAGAGTTTGGGGTGAGAAAAGAAACTGTCTCTATATCCGCAGTTTTTATCCCTTCCAGCCTAGGGATGTTTGAGCAAAGTGTTAGTAGATTGCTGCGGTTTAAAATGTCCCACTTTCCCTGTGAGAGGTATTCGGGATACAGCAATATTTTCCGGTCCTGGAGTGTTGCGTGGATGGAGTTGTGTCTGAGATGCGCTTCCTTCAGGTCTTTGGCCTGCGTGCAGAGAGTGGTTGCATGTGCCGGGCTGGACAAGCGGGCTTGGCCCTGATTTGATGTGCCTATTGACTGCTGTGATGATGTCTGAAAAAGTGGGCTGAGTGGGCTAGCGTTCGAGGACCAGTTCCTAGTGATCTCAGAATTAGACCCAAGTGTACCTTGGGGCACTTTCAGAGTTGGTTCCGAAATTGTGAGTTGTTTTTTTTTTTTCCAAGACCTTTATTACACAATCATGAATTGACACAGCATAGAGCCTACAACCCCGAGGGCCGGCTGCGGTATGTACAGGTACCAAGCAACAATTCCAGAGTAAACACAGCCATTCAGCCGACACCCCGGAGGTCCGGCGGCGTGATATCAAGGTATGCATAAAGCAGCCAAAGTCTTATTCCGGATAATCCATAGGTCTATGGTATTTTCTATTTTTAAACAAAATGTGGTTGTTCGAAGCAGAGGAAACATTAACCTAAACAGTAGCAGACAGCCTTCTCGCCATATAGCGCGCGGGGTTCAGAAGCAAGCACAATCACACTCACTGAGGGATGATACGCCTTGTCATATCCATATCAGCCGTTGGGGAGGTACATAATTCGCCCCTATAGGCATTCCATCGACCCCATTTCTTATCCCAGACTCCGGGACATCCCCTGGTTTTGTAAACCGATTTTTCAGACAGCATGCACACGTCCATTGCGGCCACCCACCTAATCAGGAGCGGTTTGTGTGGTGAACCCCAGTGCATGGCTATTTCACGTTTCAATAGAAGGAAGCTTAGGTCCGCCCAGCGCTGCTCTATTGCAGTTAAGTCCGTAGGGTCCCATATATTGAGGAGCGCACATTTGGGAGTCAGAGGGACCAGCTTCCCCAGGGCGTCAGTCATTTTCAGGAGGGCCCGGTTCCAGAGGTCTTGGACCACTGGGCATTCCCACAGGATATGATAGAAAGTACCTATTAAGCCACAGTGACGGAGGCAAAGGTCAGAGGGGCGTCGGCCTATCTTGGCTAAAAGGGGACCTGACATGTACGTCCTGTGTAGTATTTTCAGCTGTATTAACCGGAACCTGTGATTAATGGCTGATTCGCGCGGGGACATCAGCGCTGACTGCCATTCCACGTCATCTAGAGTGCCAACGTCAGTTTGCCATTTATCCCGCAGGAGATGAAAAGTATTCGGCATATTGTTGCACAATTTGCGGTATGTGTAAGATATCGCCTTGGCTTGAAGGGGTTCAGATAAGAGTCTGTCCTCGATGGGCGAGGATTGTGGAAGGGAGGCGAGATCTGGGACATTGGTAAGTATGGCGTGTTTAATTTGGAGGTATCGGAAGGTCTCAGATTGAGCCAGATTATACGTGTCTTGCAGTTCTGTGAATGTCAGTAGTTTGCCCTTGTGGAGCAGGTCGCCAGTAGTGGAGATGCCCAATGTGTCCCATTTATCAAAGCCTCTGTAATGGCATAGGGTACCTAGCCTGTATGAGGTCCAGAGTGGGGTGGAGAGTGTGAGGGTGTCGGCCCATGTGAGTTGGTTTTTTAATGTCTCTAGACACTTGGGTTGTTCCACTCAATGTAGCCATCAAATTTTCGCGAGGCTGATAGTTTTTAGGGCAGACTTCACGAATGTATGACGTTACTACGCATGCTGTTACAACGCAGGTTTTACTACGCATACCATTACAACGCATTACACTTCGGGGTGCTGGATAGTGAATAGTTTAATTTACTATTCCAACTCCAGTCCCCGTGGATAGTAGGGAAGGTGTTGGATAGTAAATTAAACTTATTCCCTATCCTAGAGCGCCCCCCATTGTAATGCGTTGTAATGGTATGCGTAGTAAAACCTGCGTTGTAACAGCACTGCGTGGTAAAAGTTTCGTTGTAATGGTTGTAAACCGACTTCACGGGCTCCTGGTGAGGCCCAGGTTGCTTCCCCAATATGTTGTCCCTGTGTATTCAGTACCTGTTTTTGCTTGTTAAAAGCCACGGCTAGCTGAGGGGTTGCAGAGTGGTCCACTGTGCTAAGGCTGGTGGGGGGGCTGGTTGTATGTGTAGCTTCTAGGGCTGCCGCGGTGTTCCCTGTCATTTTAGTGGTGGCTACCAGACTGGTCGCGTTTTGAGTGTCAATGTGATCGGTGGTCATCTGGTTATTGGGCAGCAGTCATTGCCTGATTGAGCTATTAGTGTGGGATCTATTTTTCCTCTGCTTGTTAATTTTTCTTAGTTTTTTCTTATTTTTCCTGGAGAGATTTTCCATTTCTGGGGTGGCCGGTTTGAGGATATGCTGAGGTTCTTGGTTGTTGTTGCAGGTGAGGCTGGATTTTAATCCAGTTACGTTATCCATCGCCGAAGGCTCAGTGCCCAGGATCTTCTCTTCTGGAGGGCAGTCTGTCCCGCCAATTTGTGGGATTATATTGTTTTTTATTGTGGAGGACGTGTTGACATTTTGCTGTGCAGGTAAGTTGGTCTGATGCTTGCTAACTTCATGCTTGAGATCCTCGATTAGTGTATTCATTATGTTAGGTAATTTTTCCAAGTTGAGCAGTATTGGGCTGCAACCACATGTCTCTGGCTTCGATATTAAGGTTGTGCTGGCCTGAGCTCTGTGTATAAGTGAGTTCAGGTGATCCCAGAGATCAGCCCCGTAGGATGTTAATTTGAGTGTCAAGCTTGTCAGCATGCATTATAGCTGAACTTGCCATTGAAATAAGGGCCTCGTTAATCAGTGTTAGATGGTTTGCAATCAATGGGGGCCTCTCATCCTTGTGTGAAAAAAACAATTCCTTGGCAATCATAGTTGATACAGATATATAGGCGGAGGGTATCACAAAAAACCAATGACAAATAACAATGTCCATGAATGTAAGTATCATATTTTTAATACATCACTAGTTAAAAACAATAATCATAATACATTCTAATTATGACTCAGAATCTTAATTTATAAGTTCAGGTAAAAAATACAGTCAGTAAAAAATAAAATTATACACTCAATACTAAATCTGACAGTAGTAATCTAATCGGAAAAACAATACAGTTTTTACAATCAAAGAACCAATCAAGTAGTAATCATTTGACGCACGTTTCGGCGTAGTGGACGCCTTCTTCAGGAAATTACTACAACACAACCTACAATAGAAAATTATTGTTACAAGTTTGTAATAGACTGTACAATATTAATAGCTAAAAATAGAGTACATTTTATACAATTATTATTCTATGGACAACCATCTAATCTGTCTGTTAAGAGGATACCACTCCATTCTTCTTATATATAATAACATACAACATTTAAAACTAAACCATATCTCCTAGTAGAGTACTCTGCTCAGCTCTTGTGTCATAGGATGAAAACATATATTTAATGTAAAGGATACCAGACAATTTTATGTGACTAGTATATACATACTAAATAGTCAATTACTTTCAATTTAAAGCCCAAATATGAGGCAAAAAAATTATTTTATTATTTCCAATAAAGTGAAAAGTGCATAAGCCAGAATAGATAGTAGATCAGATAAAAAGAAAAAGAATTAAGAGAAGAGAAGAAGAATTTAGATAAAATATGAATAGGAAGGCGGATATATAGAGAAAATGGTCTATTATGACAAAGACTTTGTGACTCTACTTACTATTTGTTAAGTGGAGTCTGGAAACAAACTTTAAAAAGGCGCTTATTTTCTTAATTCTGATGACTTACAGTAGTTTTTTCTGAAAATATACATATATAAGAAAGTTATAGTTATACTGGTCTAATTGGGTATAAACTCTAGCATCAACTAATATGGATAATTTTAATGGTACTTACTAAAAGATCCCACTTTCATTGATATAGGGATCAATAAACATAAATCTGAGGATCAGAAGTTTTCATTAAAAAGGTCAATCCAAGGATGTCCTGTTAGACAAATATAGGAGATTGAATGAATAAACCTCTCCTGTTTTATTAAAATTTAAATTGATATCGTTATATTCTATGGGCACTTGTATCTAGTTTTCTCTCTCTGGACTAACATATTCCATTTTTAATATAGGTATAGTAATATGCCAAGTATAGCATTAATGGAAATTCATCTAGGAGCTCTAACTAATAAGTTTTCTATTTCTATACCAACCATAAAAAATATATTCTTTAAAATGAGCAAACGACATGTATATTGCTCAATTAGTCTATAACGTTTATGTGCTATGAAGAACTGACTTCTCTCTCATTGTCTTTAACAGTACATCTACCAAATTTTAACAAGTACAGAGACAATACTCCTACCTGTATGTAGAGTAACCTTGTTTAAAATAACGGGTTTAAACCTCGAAGCGGCTTAATGGCTTCTCCTTGTGGATATCTAGTTTAATTTTCGGCACGAGTAGATCTAAAGAAATAAATATTATTAAGGCACGATCAGAAGGGTATCAAAGATCCAAGGCTTATACCGATCGCCTAATATCGTCCTCTAACGGAATATTTCATACCTTTAATCATTAAGAAAGAGGGCGCAACGCAAACACCATTTCTTTAACTGCCACACTGGATCTGGTCATCGATATATCTTGTGTTTTTTTAGGTACGTAGCGCTACAAGTTAAAAAGAAAAGAAAAAACAAATAGGGGCGCAATGTAAATCTGTGAGTCTGATCTATTCTAAAAATCTATATTCTCGTGCCGCTCATCCTTGTCCGCTCCCCCGCTCTCAAAGCTTAAAAATTGCGCCTCTTTATCTTTGTCGTGTTCCGGGGCGCAAGGTTTTGGCAAATTTGTGGGCTCGATTTGCAAAATGGCGGGGGATAGAGATGTTTTTGTTCTATTAGCTTCAAGTGGCCTGTTGGGTTCGTTGATCATAATCATTCCCTCAGTAATGAGGCTCAAATTAGGGTCCTCTGTGTGTTTCGGGGTCGCAGTAGATGGGCTTGTTTGGGGGGGGCGGGAGGGTCTGATTTCCTCCATATTTGATATTGGGTGTGCGGGAGGTCTCCCCCCATGAAGCGTGAGTATTTTGGGTGAAAGTGGTATGGCCGGCCGCCGAAGCGTTGTTGGGTTTGGGGGTCTTCCCGTCTTCCATTACCGTTTCGGTAGACCCGGGGTATTTTCCCGATCGTAGGGTTGATCGGGGATTCGGGGCCCCACTGGGTTCCGTTGATGTGAGTGCCTTGGAGAGCAAGAAGTCTCTTATGTCTCTATTTCCGCCTATCCCAGGAGTTATTTTCGTGATACTGGAATTAGGCTGGTGGGTCGTGGCATCAGGTGGGCTGGAGATTGCCCCCAATGAAGCTGCTTGTACCGTAGCCGTTGGTACCGGTGCCGGTGAAGTCAGTGATGTCAGTGTGACTCCGGATGCTCCCATTAGATCGTCATCCTTGGGCCCCGGTCCTGGGTTGAAACTCCCTCTCCCAAGTGGATAGAATAGCTTTGCCTTTTGTCTCCTTTCAGACTTGTGGGGCCGGGGCTTCTCCTGAAGTTGGATCAAATTTGAGTTTCTGGTCCTCATGTTTGAGGAAGCCCTGGAGATGCTGGTTACTGGATTTGAAACAAGCGGGTGTAAAGACGTCCAGCGGGCACGCCTTTCTGCCTCGAAAATAACGGCTGCTCCTCAACCCAGTATAGTATGTTATGGTCCGTCGATCCGTCCTTGCAGCCCCTTGCTGACTTGGCTGATTAGGAAAGGGCGATGACCTAGGTAACCTAGGTGGTGGTCGATCGCCGCCGCCGTATCAGGGCCGGAGGACGCCATTTTAGCTGCGCCAGGAGGAATGACGTAGGTCACTGTACCACGGTTAATGCTGCTTTTGGGAGGACGCCTCAGTTACGCTCAGCCTGTCGACGCATTCCTACGTGACAGGGCACCGATCGGCAGCATGGATTGCCCTCGGATAATGCTGGATGATGGGTTTCGTCGCTTGACCGCTAGCGGAGCTCAATCAGCAAGCAGCCATCTTCGGTGGCTGCAAGCCACGCCCCCCAATAGAAATTAGTGTTAATCAAAAAAATTATTATTACATAAATTCAATATTTTTTCCTACCCTATAACACCACATTTACAACACACATTTAAATAAAAAAACGTGTACCTCCATAATTAACACAATTAATTATCAATTAAACACATATTGATAATTACAAATCACATTTAAAAAGGTAAACATTGATGTACTAACCAAATGTTACAGCTATAGAACCTTAATCCCCAAACAAAACAAAAATAAACAATTACCAAAAATATTTATCAATTAATAAATGAATATTAATGAACACGTGTTGATTAATTAATTTAAACTAAATTACTTTTCACCCTCTACCCCCAATAAACACCAAAACACACCTATAAATATTTACACAATTTCCATAACTAATTTTACATTAATAAATTAATATCAATTAACAAATCATTAATTAATTTTAAATAAATTACTTCCCACCATTTACCACTATATAAACCCCACAACTCACACATCAAAATAATTACACAATTGCCATGTTTAAGTTTTAATTAATTAACATTAATTAATAATTAATTCATTATAAATAAATTACCTCCCACCATATTCCCCTATTAATGCCACCAACAATTTCTTAAAATTTGACACAATTTACATAATTAGTTAATTAATAATTAATTAATAACAATTAAAGCAAAATATAAATAATTATTAATAAATGATGTAACACAATTAACACTATAACATAAAATGTAATAAATGTATTAAAAATATTGATAAATGTATTAAAATTAAATTACTTCCCACCCTACTCCCCTATCAACCCACAACCCGCTCCTAAGTAAATAACAATTAATTATTAATAATTGACAACCAATTAATTAATAATTGATAATAAATGAATCTCCACATTTAACAATATAAAATATTAAAAGTTATATACCAACAAATATTAATAATGTAATTATAATTACATTACTTCCAACCCTATTCCCCTAGAAACCCACAATCCGCTCCTAAAAAAGACACAATTAACATATTTACCGATTAATTAATCAATAAAAATTAACAGCCAATTATTAATTAATAATAAATTAATTCCCACAATTAACACTACACTATAAAATAAAAATTAAATAAATAAAAATGTATATTCAATTTATTATAATTAAATTACTTCCCACCTTATTCCCCTATAAACCCACAAAAAGCTACGGAACTAATAAAAACTAAAATAAAACTAATAACCTCTAAAAATGTAACACATCTATTAAAAAACAAATGCACACAAAACACAAAAAAATAGAGTACGTACATTTAAAATACATACTAAAATACATAACAATAACTAAAAAAAGATCTTTTTTAACAACTATATTTTTGCAAACGATATTAATGACTTCGATGTTTTTGAAAAAGCTGTATTTCTAACCTTAAACTCAGTATTCTTGACCACGATATTCTTACAGTCGATATTTCTGTATCTCGATATTCTGCACTCGTTATTAGTGCAAGTAGACGTTTCCAACTCAATATCCTCACCTTTTACCGTTCTAGATATGTTTGCATGTATCAACTGTTAGTATGAGCAGTGGGTGTTATATTCCTGGGTTAGGCCCATGTAGCGAATCAGCTTATTTTCTTACATTGCCCTGTTTTTCAGCAGTGAACTTTTGCACATATTTGTGTGTGCGACAATGTTGGATTAGTTTCTCTAAAAATAAACTTGTTTACACATCTAGCTTCGCACTACAATATCACAATGCCCTGAACATCATATACAGGGTCTCTTCTCACACTATGTACCAATGTCATCTCTATCTTCATCCACTGGGCGGCAGAGCTATCTACATATCCATAACATAACTAATCTCTACACACATTGCAAGGCTGCTTTCTAATATAAAAGATGAGCATCCTGATAGATTAGGAAAGGATGCACTACAGCTGACACAAGGGTCCTTGCATGCTGAGACTTCATCACACAGTGGCCTGACATCTTGTGAGGGGTGTCCAATTTGTGACCAAGATGGGGTCCTTCATTCTGTCCCGTCAGGTAATGGGGTTGCATCGTCCCTTGGGGGATTCTTGGCTCAACACCTACACACAGAGGGTAGGTATACTTAGAGTAGGAGTACACTCGATTACTGCCTTGTTTTATATGCCTGCATATAGACATTGTCTTAGCACCATGGTAGAACTATATCTACTATTTAAGCTTTGGTGCTTGTAATCACTTTCATCTGCTTCTGCCTATTAATCATTACAGCACACGCATTTTCTACAAGAATAATGTTGGTTCAATAATTATATTGAAAACTTCCCACTGTGTATTCTCTGTATACTACTCTGAGAATAAGTGAACACGAGTGACTTAGCGAAAGGTTCTGTACTGTTATAACGATCCCTGAGGGGTCAGGGTTGTCATGTTCAGTGGTTGCCAGAAATCATTCACTACCTGGTAAGACTAGGGGGGCTTACAGTAGCACTGTAAGCTAGCTGGTCTTTAGGCCAACATACCCTGCAGGGGTCCCCGGAATCAGTCTTCGCACCTCTATGGATTAGTAGGACTACACGACAATCTCTGGCTCGAATTGTGGGTCTGCTGGCTTCATCGATTCAGGCCCTGCTCCCCAGTCCATTGCACTACTGGGCTCTAGCACTTAAAAACCCAATGCCTTCAATAGGGTTTAAGCTACGATTGCCAGGTTCCCCTATATCCAGAAGCTCAAGATCTCTGGTGGTGCCTTCTACACATGGATTCTTGGAATGGCAGAGCCCTTTTCGGAGCGACTCCCAATGACGCCAACTAAACTGATCAAACACAAGGCTAAGATGGACGGAGCGCTGAAACTTTTCAGACACTCGCTGCAGTCACAGATCTGGGTTGACTCCATAATCGTTCTTTAGCTCACTGCGCCACCTTAGTTCAGACCCCGTTATATGCAAATCAGTCTTGACACTGTGCCTCATGGGACCAGTCCAGCCTGAACTGCCAAGCCAGGTCTTCCCTGAACCGAAAACAAGCATCCTGGGACCGGTTTCGGGGTAGCACCCCTCATCAGCCAGGCTAGCTTGAATCCATTGGCATAGTGAGCAAGGGACCCACGTCTGGGCATACCCTGCCAACTTAGAGCGAAAAAAGCAACCGCAAGGTGATGATGGATTGAGACCTGAAACTTTTCAGACAAATTGATGCCAGCCATTGGGGCTGGAGAGCAAGGTGAGGGGTGTTTTCTATTGGCAGTCGTTGGTCAGCAGAACTGCACCTTCATATAAATTGCTTAGAGCTTCTGGCAGGCTCCTTCATCATAAGCTCCCCCCCCCGCCCCTGACGAGAACTGCTGCATTCTTCATCGGATGGACAACATTTCAGCAGTTCACTACATCAATTGATTGGACAGATACCAGATCTCACCTTCTAGCGAACCTTGCCAGGGACTTTTGACAATCCTGTCTCTCCTAGAAAATTACAGTTCTTGCAGAATATATTCCCGGCAAGGACAACTTGGTAGTGGATTGGAACTCCAGATTTCTCGTGCATTACAGCAATTGGAAATTCCACCTTGAGTTTTCGAGAAGGTTCTGGGTTTCATGGGCCCGTGTTGAGTGGATCTGTTTGCATCACAGCTGAATGCTCATCTGGCGGAATTGTACAGTTGGAGACCGGATCCGATGGCCCTAGCCATGGATACATTTTTACTGAATTGTCAGGGGCAGGTGTATTATGTGTTTCCAACCTTTGCCATGATTCCGAGAGTCATGGTTCAGGCCAGACAGTTCACATTCTTAGTCTTGATTACCCCTGTCTGGAAGACGCAAACGTAGTTCCCCGCACTTATGGAGATGTTGGCAGCGCTTTCCATTCTCCTACCTGTGTACCCTTGTTGCAGGGATTGTGCACAAAAACAGAACTATGCGCAGGAATATAGGACCTTGGTGTATGGGGACTGAGCCATCCCACCACCTTAGTACCCATGAGCCCAGGACCGACTAGCTATAGTGTCTCACTTGCTCTCCTACTCACAAAGAATGAAATGATAAGACACCCCAGGACACAACACTGCCAGATCTCTCAGGAATCACGGTAACAAGACACACCCTTTCGCTCGCACTCTTGTACTCATCCACAATAAGATCTGACAGAGTCACGAAAAAGTTTAAAATATTTATTTAAACTCATGTGCCCTAACATGCAGTATACGTGCCACAACAAGCAGGAAAATACATAATACAAATATAGTCAGCCTAGCAGCTAGTCCATACATCATGAAGGGAGATGTCTTCATAAAGAGACAGTAGAGCCTATCCTCCCTCCCCTTGCCAAGAAGCAGTATTACTATATATTAGAAGATCTCTGGGCTTTGTCAGCAGACCCAATAACTCAGCCTCGATAGTAGATCCATATCAAAGGTGCTGTTTCGCTCTTCCCCCTGGAAAGGTCCCTCTCCAAGTATGTCTCACCCAATTTGTGTACCCCTCTAAAGAAGCAAAGTACGTTGTCCAAACAACAGATGCAGCAGTATGGTTTGTCTAAGGGCTAAGGTCTGGCCAGAACAAAATAACAAGGGGGCATTGTTGTTCGACCTTGCACATAATGTTCAGTCAAAATCCCAGGAACATGCAGAGAGCGAACCCAGTGACGAGTTCTCATGTGAAAGCAGTCAATAAAATATTGCAGAAATAAAGATGTGTAGTAACGTGCACAAAAGCATCAAGCAAGCTACAATATGCTCATGCCAAGTTAGGGGGAAATTACAATAACACCACGTGCCACGTGCCACCCTCATCTTCTCCTGGATTAGGTGGGTTCCCCCCATCCTCTTCTCCTCCAAGGCCAGTTAACACTCTTGGCTTGCAAAATATTGGGTGATGGGACAGGTCGAGGGCATTTCAACAGCAGGTGTGTAAGTTGTTAAAAGGTATTTGGGTGGCATCTTCTCCAAAGCCTCGTTATTCACAACTGTGGGATGTAAATAATGTTTTGACCTTAATTGATTCTTGGCCAGATAATTCTGACTTTTCCTTGAAACAGATTTCAGCTAAGCTAACTACGCTTTAATGTTTGGTTTTGTGTTGGAGAGTGTCTGATGTAAGGGCCCTTGACTTAGCAGGTGGTTTGTTTTCTCCTGAAGGTGTTTCTTTTCTTATTCCTAAAAGACTGAAGACTATGTCCCGGGCCGTTGATTATCCAGCTATTCCTCATAATGCAAAGCTATGTGTCGTGAAATGTTTAAAGTTTGATGAAGAATGCACCTTAGCACATGGGGCTGGTCCCCTTGACTCTGTGATGTTGGCAATTCAAAAACATTCAGACCGGTTTCTTTTATGATCATGGCCCATTGGGGCCGATGCATCATGACAGAGACTTGCATCAATGTATCTGTTATGGGGCTCATTCTGTAGGGGAGCTGTGGCATCCAAGGCTTTTGTGTTGGGACACAGGTTAGAAGATATTCTATGTGCCACTGATTGGTCATCTGACTCTATATTTAACATATTTTTTTACAATCCTATTGTGCACGCTTCTTCTGTTGCTATTTGTCAGCTTTGAACCAGCATAATCGGAGCCTTTGGTCCTGCCATAGAGTGGAACATTTTCTAGCATTTGTAACAAGAGTTTTAGATTCTATTAAGGACATGGAGGTGAGGATTATTACACCCATTGGGGCAGGCAAGCTGTATTGTGCCAATAATTTAACATGCAGGTGTGAGAAGTTGGCCTGATATGTGATGTCCACTATTCTAGTGGGCACCTTGTATAAGTCCAAACAAACGTTATGGTGATGGTTGTAAAGTCAACCTTATAGACCAGCTATCCTAGTGGTAGCATGGACAAAGCAGTCTTAGGCTAAACTCAAGAGGGCATGTGAAGCCAGCTGTTTTACCATATGCAATCCCTTTAATACCAAATGAAAGGACACCACACAGGTTATATATGAAAAATATATATGTATTTATTACTAAATTACTCCACTGACATAAAACCAAGCACTCTGCCTTCAGGATTGTTAAGGACTGCCATAGGAGTGACTCATAGTTGTATATGTGTCTAGATATAAGGTTAGATATAGGAATACTATACCTAAGCAAGGGGTGATTACACAACCAGGGATGGGGAATTCCTATCTCCCGACGCCCGAGACATCTAGATTTTCTAGGAGGGCAAGAGGTTTTAATTTGTATTTTGTCCAAAGGACAAGTAGACAGCTTTACGGTAATCCAATAAACAGCTGTTCAACCCTGTAGCTCACAGCCAGTTAATAAGTTGCTCTGAGCAGTTTATTGGCGGTGGAAGGGTTAATGCAAAAGATGGGGCCTGCACTCCTGTGGCTTCTAGGCCCTCCCCAGGTCATTTTATTTTGTTCCAGCATGAGACAAACATTGAGCTTCTGCAGCTCCAGTACACTCGCAACAATGGCATGTAAGAGGCTGCCTTAGCTGCCTCTTGGCCCCTTGCTCTGACTTGAACTGTATGACCCCTGCCTTGTATTCTCTGCTCCACTCCTGGGCCTCTTGAGGCCCCAATATCCCTGCTCATCTTAAACTCACTTTGCTTTCCCTTCTCATGCACCCCCTCCTTTGCACTTTGTCTTTCCTATAGACCTTATGTTACACCCGGTGCCTGAGCCTGCTAACACCACCCCGCCCTCTCTGACCTGCTCACCTTGGCCTCTCATATCTTACATCATCAAGGGCTTACAATAAAACTCATTAGTTTCCCCATGAGGCTTTCATGCAGGCCCAAGGCCACCCCCCAATTCTGTCCTTGCACTAGGCCTCTCATCTCACATTGTGCCTCAACCAGGGGCATTGTGAACACACCGCTGTAGCAACTACAGCAGCTGTGGCGTTCTTGATAAGCCTCTTCAGTCTGCAGGTCCGCAGACAAAGGCCCATAATGGACTTGAAAGGGTGGGTGGGTGAGTGAGTGAGTGAGTAAAAGGGTGGATGATCAGATGCATGGATGAATGAGTGAAAGGGTGAATGGATAGTTGCATGCATGAATAAGTGAAAGGGTGGATGAATATGTGCAAAAGTGGATGATAGATGCATAAATTAATGAGTGAAAGGGTGATTGGATAGATGCATGGATGAATGAGTGAAAGGCTGGATGGATAGATGGATGAATGAATGAGTGGAGTGAAAGGGTGAATGGATAGATGTGTTGATAAATGAGTGAGAGGATGGATGTAAGGATGGATGTGTGAAATAATGGTAGGATAAGTGCAAGGTTAAATGGAGGGATGGGTAAGTGGATGGATGGGTCGGAAGTGGATTGATGAGTGAAAGGATGGATGGCTTATTGAAAGGGTGGATGAATGGGTGAGAGGTAGAGTAGATGAATGGATGGCTGAGTGGTTAGGGGGATGGGTGGATGGATGGGTGGGTGGGAGGGTGGGGGGGTTGGGTGGGTGGATAGTTGAGTGTAAAGGTGGATGGAGGGATTAGTGAAAGGGTGGATGTATATATGAGCAAAACAGAAGATGGATGGGGTGAAAGGGTGGATGGATGAGGAAAAGCATAAATGGAGGAAGTGAAAGGGTAGGTGGAGTGATGAGTTGAAAGGAGGATGGAGGGGGTGAATGAATGGTGTGGATGGATGAGTGAAAGGATGGATGGAGGGATGAGTGAAAGGGTGGATGAATATGAGTGAAAAGGAAGATGTGTGGGGTGAAAGGATGGATGGATGAGCAAAAAGATGGATGAGTGAAAGGAAGGCGGGATGGATCAGTATGATCAATAGGTTTGGAGATGGAAGGATAGGTTTGAACAGGGGCTTCGTGAACGCCCCGTTTTAGTGGCAACAGTAGAGGTGAAGCTCTTGATGGGCCTCTTCTGTCTGCAGCTCGCCAGACAAAGACTCGTAATTAATGTGAAAGGGTGTGAGTGAAAGGATGGATGGATGTGTGGGTGAAAGGATGAGTGAGTGTAAGTGTGGCTGAATGGATGAATGAGTGAGCGACAGGGATGGTTGAGTGACGGGGATGGTGGATGGACAAAGGATGTTATAATGAAGAAAAGGGTGAATGAGTGGATGGGTTACAGGGTGTAAGGATTAGAGAGCGAAAGGATGGATGAGTGTAAAGGATAAATGGATGGATGAGTGGAAGGATGGATTGATGGATGGGTAGAAGGGTGGGTGGATGGATGAGTGAAAGGATGGATGGATGGATGGATGAGTGAAAGGGAGAGTGGATAAATGAAGTGAAAGGGTGGGTGTATGGATGGGCAGATGGATGAATGGTTGAAATGGATAGGTTTGGAGATGGATGGGTGGGTTTGGATATGGATGAGCGGATGGACTGACAGATAAACAGATGGACGAACAGATTGGTGAATGGCTAATGGATGAAAGAATAAATGGGTGGCAATGTAAAGGTGAAATGCTAGATATCAGTGGGTGAAAGGATGAATGGATAGATGCTTAGATGGAAGAGACAAGAGATCTATTCTGGAGAGGATTCCAAAGACTTTTTTTGCTTGCTTGGTGTAATAAGAACTTACCCCAAAGTGGGGGTATTTGAATTTTCTGGTTACTCACTTGGCCTACACTATGCTCCTTTCTCTACCTGGGGATTATCAGGTAGGCATGGCGCTGTTTGCCAGCGTGTTCTTACTAGACAGCCAGTATTTGGTCTCATAAAGGCCACATTGCCATAGAAATTCCTGGCACTGAACAAAAATACTTTGTAAAAGAGCAGAATGCTGTCACACACAATGAAGCCAGCTGATAGATGGGAAGAGAGATCATTTTAATAAAAACAAAAGGTATTGGTTAACTCCGATTTAATTAGGGGCTAAAATGTTAAAAAGAAAGTCACAAAAGTTTACCCACGATACATGTCTTTGTATTAATACAGATTTACATTTTTCTTCAAGTCACATGAATTTTCTTAAGTAGGCCAGGAAACCATAGTTCTAAAAAATATTTGTGAATTGCATCTTAGCATGAGCAAATATGAATGCGCCCCAGCGGAAATCTGTTGAGTGTTTACAAGTTCACTTTTTCTCCAACCACATTTTTCCCAGCCCTGGAAGGAACTTTACTTCTGCCGTTGTCGGGGGGTAAATTTCCGACCTTTCTCAGTATGGGAAAAGATTAGAGAAGAGCTGCTGAAAACTTCCAAAATTCAAATCCTTCTATAGTATTAGCCTGATGTAACCAGAGAGGCTATTAGCAGAGCTCTTCTATAATGATATTGCTGCCATTATTTGAAGGCGCACTACATGGCACCAAAGGGACAAGTGGATTTTGTTACAGGACAAGTAGATTTATGAAGCTACTTGTCCTATGGACAAGTACAAATTTCATTAAATTCCACACCCCTGCACAACCTTGCCCCAGCTGAGTGATCAGCCAGTTGTGTCAGTTTGGATGGCCAGCCAGGGCTGGCAAAAGATATGCTGCAGCCCCTGGTAGGCCTTGGGTGCACCTATGCCCTGGGTACCTATGGTACACTGTACAGGGACTCACAAGAGTGACCCAATTCCCAATTGGTGATGTACCTAAAGTACATGGTGTGAATTTAGAGAGAGAACAGCAGGGCCTGATTAGCAGGCCCACCACCACATCTAAGTCGAAAACCAGTGAAGCAAAAAGTAACAAGCATTTACAATGCAATGGTTTTGCCTTTGTTAAAGTTAGAGCTATTGGCATTGCTCTTGACATTATTTTTATTTATGTGTTTTTTTTAAAACATAAATAAATGGCATTGTCATTTACAATGCAACTAGCTTTATCTCTCGCAAATGACACACACAAACACCCACAGAGAGCCCCCCCACACACACAGAGCCCCCCACACACACAGAGCCCCCCACACACACAGAGCCCCCCACACACTGCTCCCCCCCACACACACCCACACAGAGCCCTCCACACACACCCACACAGAGCCCCCCCACACACTGCGACCCCCCCCCACACACTGCAAGCCCTACACACTGCGACCCCCATTTCAATAGATGTGTGATGCTTACCTGGTACTAAATTGGTCCCTGCATGGCTGAAAGGTTGAAATGGTGTAGGAGGCAAGGGGACAAATGTGAGCATGGAGAGAAAGGAGTATAAGTTTGAGATTAGTGACTAGGTGAAAATAAAATCAGGAAGGACACAGGGTGGTCTTTCCAAATTAGATGGTCTATTTCAGGTAGAAAATGTCAGTAGGTTATTTGTGTTCTTGAGGGGGGATAGGTCCAACCGGCACCATAATCGGACGTTTATTGTTTATACCCATTCACAACAGGCAACTAGGCAGGATGGCCGTCTCAGAGCCCAATCAGCAGTGAAGCAACAAGGTCCCTAAACCTCCGTAAAAGCATGTCTAACACTGAGGGGCCCTCCTCAACACACACAGGGCTTGATAGAACTTAATTAGTTCCATACTGACAATTATTGCCAGACCAAAAATGTGTTTAAAACAGTAACTTGTCTTCGGTTTCTTTCAACAGTTCGTGAAGCAGAAGTGTTAAACCCCAGTCACCGAGTTCACAGCATTACTCACCCCTGGGCCTCTCTGGCAGCCAAGTAATCAAAGACAGAAAACAACCAAGGGGCAGACAGGACACAGACAGGGACACGCCTAGGTGCGGGGGGCATCGGAAATACACAGAGAACAAGAAACAGACACTGAAAACTAAGCAGGGGCATAAACCGGAGTCAGGCAGACTTAAAGTACAGGGAGGACAAGGAACAGACAAGTGTCAGGCAAGGGCACAGAAAGACATCTGGAGTATACAGAGTACAAGGAGCAGGCACTAGGAACAGACAAGACACAGGCATGGGCACAGAGAGTTATCTGGAGTATACAGAGCAGAGGGAGCAGGCACTAGGAACAGACAAGAGACAGGCATGGGCACAGAGAGTTATCTCGAGTATACAGAGTACAAGGAGCAGGCACTAGGAACAGACAAGACACAGGCAGGGGCACAGAGAAGTCATCTGGAGTATACAGAGCAGAGGGAGCAGGCACTAGGAACAGACAAGAGACAGGCATGGGCACAGAGAGTTATCTGGAGTATACAGAGCAGAGGGAGCAGGCACTAGGAACAGACAAGACACAGGCAGGGGCACAGAGAGTTCTCGAGTATACAGAGTACAAGGAGCAGGCACTAGGAACAGACAAGACACAGGCCGGGGCACAGAGAAGTCATCTGGAGTATACAGAGCAGAGGGAGCAGGCACTAGGAACAGACAAGACACGGGCAGGGGCACAGAGAAGTCATCTGGAGTATACAGAGCAGAGGGAGCAGGCACTAGGAACAGACAAAACACAGGCATGGGCAAAGAGTTATGTGGAGTATACAGAGTACAAGGAGCAGGCACTAGGAACAGACAAGACACAGGCATGGGCACAGAGAGTTATCTCGAGTATACAGAGTACAAGGAGCAGGCACTAGGAACAGACAAGACACAGGCAGGGGCACAGAGAAGTCATCTGGAGTATACAGAGCAGAGGGAGCAGGCACTAGGAACAGACAAGACACAGGCAGGGGCACAGAGAAGTCATCTGGAGTATACAGATCAGAGGGAGCAGGCACTAGGAACAGACAAGACACAGAGAAGTCATCTGGAGTATACAGAGCAGAGGGAGCAGGCACTAGGAACAGACAAAACACAGGCATGGGCAAAGAGAGTTATCTGGAGTATACAGAGTACAAGGAGCAGGCACTGGGAACAGACAAGACACAGGCATGGGCAAAGAGAGTTATCTGGAGTATACAGAGTACAAGGAGCAGGCACTAGGAACAGACAAGACACAAGCATGGGCACAGAAAGACATGTGGAGTAAACAGAGTACAAGGAGCAGGCACTAGGAACAGACAAGACACAGGCATGGGCAAAGAGAGTTATCTGGAGTAAACAGAGTACAAGGAGCAGGCACTAGGAACAGACAAGAGACAAGCATGGGCACAGAGACATCTGGAGTATACAGAGTACCAGGAGCAGGCACAAGGAACAGACAAGACACAGGCATGGGCAAAGAGAGACATCTGGAGTATACAGAGTACAAGGAACAGACCCTGATAACCGAGGACGTGACCTAGGAACAGGCAAGAGACAGGCAGGGGCACAGAGAGACATCTGGAGTATGCATAGTGCAGAGAATAGACACTGAAAGACAACCGAGGGCGTGACCTAGGAACAGGCAAGAGACAGGCAGGAGCACAGAGTGACATCTGGAGTATACAGAGTACAAGGAGCAGGCAATAGGAACAGACAAGAGACAGGCATGGGCACAGAGAGTCATCTGGAGTATACAGAGTGCAAGGAGCAGGCACTAGGAACAGACAAGAGACAGGCATGGGCACAGAGAGACATCTGGAGTACATAGAGTACAACGAGCAGGCACTAGGAACAGACAAGAGACAGGCATGGGCACAGAGAGTCATCTGGAGTATACAGAGTGCAAGGAGCAGGCACTAGGAACAGACAAGACACAGGCATGGGCCCAGAGAGACATCTGGAGTATACAGAGTACAGGAACAGGCCCTGACAATCGAGGACGTGACCTAGGAACAGGCAAGAGACAGGCAGGGGCACAGAGAGACATCTGGAGTATACAGAGCAGAGGGAGCAGGCACTGAAAGACAATCTGGATTATAAAATGGAAACAGCCAGGAGACAGAGAGGGAGACACTCGAGCACAAAGAGACACCTGCAATACACAGAGAAAGCTCAAAACCTACTCTTGAAACGGTCAGGACAGGCAGGGACACACTTGGCCCCATGGAGGCGTCTGCAATAGGACCATGGGAGAATACGGACCATGCACAGAAACTGACCGACAGGAAAACCCCTGGAAACAAAGTATCCGAAGTTCAGAGAGAACAGGGAACAGGCACTGAAAGACAACCAGGTGCATAAACTGGAGACAGGCAGCAAACAGACAGGGCCACGGCTCGACACAGAAGCACATCTGAAATACACAAACTGCAAGAAATAGTCAGTGAAAATCAATAAGGACACACACTGGAAACTTACAGTGACACACCTGTGCACAGAGGAACATCTGAAGTATTGATTAAACAAAAATCAGACACTGAAGAAACAGGAACATTAACTGGAAGTAGACAGAAGACAAACAGGCAACCAGAGACATCTGAAAATATTGAGAAAAAGAAACGGATGCTGAAAACAACTAGGGGAACTCTCTGGAAACAGACAGTCGACACCTAGGGTCTCTCCTGGGACCCGAGGGGCGTCTAAAGTATTAAGAAAACAAGGAGGAGATGGAAACCATGAAAAACACAAATACAGAATCAACTGCTAAAAGCCACAGACACGACTCACCAGTAACAGCTGCAGGATAATAGAAGCTGGGGGTTAGGAGCATGCAGGCAAGAAATGACGAGGGAGGTACGGGCGTTAGGAGCATGCAGGCAAGAAATGACGAGGGAGGTAGGGGGGCGGGAACGGGGCCGGGGAGACAGAGAGCGAGGCAGCGGTAGGGGGGCGGGAACGGGAGCCGATCCATAAGAGTAGGAGAACAACACAAAAAAGCAGGTCGTGTAGGGAGCTACAAAGCACAGACAACAGACTAGCTCGTAAAGACAAGTACACTAAGCCTGCAGAGTTGAGTTCATTATACCTCACCGCCGTGTTCTGACCCAGGTCACTAGAGTCACACTTTGGGGGTGGGGGGGTAACTCGGATATAAGGTGCGCCGCGTTAAAAACAGGAGAAAAGCTTTTTGCTCTAGTTCAAGTTTTCACATATAAGCCCATTACAAATTCACATGAAGCTCTATCAATTTTGATTTCCTCCAGCGATTCGCTAATGGAAAAATAGCGCACAAAAAGTGATGCATCAATGTTGCGTAGTTTTCTAAAATCAGGTGAAGGGGCTCTGAGAGAAAGCAGCGCTGTTTGGTATTCCCTCGGAGGCCCCAGTACCCCAAAGGCGGGCGGGATGGGGAATAGTGGAAACAGCGGCGAATGAAAAGTGGAAGCGAAAGAAGGTGTACCAGACCATTTGGAGTGCAATAAAGGCATCACACAACCTAAATTACCTGCATTGAGCGGCTTCTTCCCCAGTGAGTGAGTCTGCCCTATCAAGCCGAGATAGCGGGCGTTCCTTGGAGTCGGCCCTCGCTGCCTCGCCTCCACGAGCTGCTGCCTTTAAGTCGGTCTCGCGCAGGACTTGGCACCCCAGGCGGCCTGCACCCTGCTCAGCACCAGCCTCTTTTTTGGGTGCTGAGGAGGGGAGGTGATAGGAGGGGGTGTCGCGTGCTGGGTGGCAGGACCGCGGTCCCAGCCATTCACCGATAGAGCCACGCCCGGAAGAGCCAGCTGCAGCCACTGTTCATCTGTATTTACTCGCACACGCAGAGCCGGGTTCGGTTACTCGGTTCTCCCTGAGTCTATGTTTATTTTTCAATAATAATAAAAACAAAGGGCTGCTATGCCTCTTGTCGCACGGCTCTCAGTAGCTTTTCTTTCTTTGAATCCTTCATCTTCGGTTCATGGTCTGTTTCCGGTTTGAAATCTAATATCTATTTTTTTAGGCTTGATCATGTCATTTTTATTGATGACAAACACAGGAACTTCGCAATGAAAACTCTTCCCGCACAGGCTGAAACAAAAACAAGCATTTACAATGCAACGGAGGGGGGGCGGAAAGGCACGGGGAGGGGGGCGGGAACGGCCACACACTGACAGCGGAGGGGGAGGGAGCGCGAACAGACACACGGACACACTGACAGCGGAGGGGGGGGGGTGGGGGAGCGGGAACAGACACACACGGCAAAAAAAACAAAGCACTCACGCAAGCAGGAAGGCGGGTGCCGGCTCAATGCCGGACCAGATTCGGGGGCGTTCTCGGCTTTTGGCTGACGTCGCGTGACGTCGCCAAAAGCCAAAGAATCTCGGGAACGCCCCCGAATCTGGTCCGGCATTGACGGACAGGCCCATCGTCCAATGGCTATGCTCCATTTATGGAGCTAGCCAATAAATGACGGGGGCCGTTCCTAACTCCACTACTATACTCAAGAGGTTTTCGCCTGCGCGAAAAAGATGCGCAGAAGCGCATCTTTTCGCCAGGCAAAACCTAAACAAGCATTTACAATGCAATGGTTTTGCCTTTGTTAAAGTTTGAGCTATTGGCAATGCTCTTGACATTATTTTTATTTGTTTTTTTTTAACATAAATAATTGGCATTGTCATTTGCAATGCCACTAGCTTTATCTTTCGCAAATGACACCCACAAACACCTACAGAGAGCCCCCCCAACACACACCCACACAGAGCCCCGCCCACACACTACGAGCCCCCCCACACACTGCGAGCCCCCCCACACACTGCGAGCCCCCCCCGCACACACTGCGAGCTCCCTCCACACACTGCAAGCCTTCTCCACACACTGCGAGCTCCCTCCACACACTGAGAGCCCCCCCACACACTGAGAGCCCCCCCACACACTGAGAGCCCCCCCACACACTGAGAGCCCCCCCACACACTGAGAGCCTCCCCCACACCCTGAGAGCCCCTCCCCCACACACTGAGAGCCCCTCCCCCACACACACAGAGAGCCCCCCGCCCACACACAGAGAGCCCCCCCCCACACTGCGAGCCCCCCCACACACTGCGAGCCCCCCCACACACACTGCGAGCTCCCTCCACACACTGCAAGCCTTCTCCACACACTGCGAGCCTCCCCCACACACTGAGAGCCCCCCACACACTGAGAGCCCCCCACACACTGAGAGCCCCCCCACACACTGAGAGCCTCCCCCACACACTGAGAGCCCCTCCCCCACACACTGAGAGACCCTCCCCCACACACTGAGAGACCCTCCCCCACACACTGAAAGCCCCCCTCACACACAGAGAGAGCCCCCCGCCCACACACAGAGAGCCCCCCCCCCTTGTCTGGCAATGTACATCAGGCCCTCAGAGTTAATTGTGAAGAAAGACAAGAAGGAGAGAGAAATGGAGAGATGGAAATGAAGGGTAGGAAGAAGAGAGAGATGAAAAAGGAGAGAGGGGCAAAGAAAGGGCAATAGGAAAATAGAGAGTGCAAGAAAAGAAGGAGAGAGAGTTGGTGACTGAAAGAAGAGAGTGAGAGAAGGCAAATAGAGAGGAAAGGCACACGAGAGAGTGCAAGAGAGAGAAGCATGATAGATAAGGAGGAGGAGAGAGGACGCATGAGAGAGAGATCAAGAGAGAGGGAAGGCAGGAAGAAAAGTAAGGGCAGAATGGAGTGAGAAGGCAGAAAACAGAAAGAGTAAAAGATAGAAAGAAGCCAAGATGAGGAGGGAGATGGAGAGAGGACGCGGGAGTAAGAACAGGAGAGAGAGAAAGCAGGAAGTAAAAGGAAGGTAGGAGGTAAGGCATAAGCAAGAAGGAGGGGGAGAGAGAGCAGATGGAAGAGGGAGCAGGAGGGAGAGGGACAACAGAGGGAAATGAAAGCATAAAGGAGATGGAGATAGAGATAGAGAGAAGAATGATGGATAGGGAGGAAGAGGAACACGGAGAGGGTTGGAAAGAGGAAAAGAGAGAAAAGAGAGAAAGATAAAGAGTTAAAAGAAAAAAAAGAGAGAGTGCAGGAGAGAGAAGCATGATAGAGAGGGAGCAAGAAGGAAGGAGAGAGAGAGCAGATGGAATAGGGGGCAGGAGGGAGAAGGAAGAGAGAGCAAAAAGGAGAGGGAGATATAGAGAAGAGAGAAAGATGGGTCTGCCAGAGAATAAATAAAATAAAATGTAGCTGTAAACATTCTATAACAAAATCAGTGATCATATAGTGTTTTCCGACGAAATTATGTTTTTTAAGGCGTGGTATACAACGGTACCTCAAGTAGAAATATGAAATAATATACGCAGCGACTTGAGCCTTGGGGGAAGTAAGTTTAAGGATGTTCTTTTTGGACTACGTCTGACGTGTGTTTGTGCTGAATGTGACCTAAATTACAGTTTAAGAACTACTCGGCCTACATTTTAGTGGTTATCTTTTTTCTCCGAGGTTTTTCTGCAGGTACGTGTTCCACTGGACGCTACTGGATTACTCTGGTCAGAAAACGGGCGTAAAATGAACCCAGAAAGTGTCATAGCCAATTGAATACCACAGAACTGACAACATAAATATTATTTCACATGTTGACTATAAACACCTAAACTCTTACCCCATTTCAGTCCATGATGTGTTCTCTCACCCCACATAGCCTGGATGCACTCACCGCATCCACGCCCGCACGCGGGACACAGTGCACCTGCCGGGTGCCGCAATGGTCTGATTACATGGGATAGCATTGGTGCCCGTGTACATTTACATCAATATTTGCACCAAACCTAATGCACTGTTCTGTCAGTAAAGGTGTTGCTTTTGCACTTTTGCCCGCATGTAAAATGTTCGCATTTTTTGCACGAGTCTGTGCGTGCGAAGGTGGCTGCAAAATTACATTAACCCCATTGAAACTCGACGCAATAAGGCAAAGTTGGTGCAAACCCACGCATTCTGACGCCTGCCTCCTATTCTCCACACGTCCAACACGGAAGCTGTTTGTGACCACACAAGATGTAATACTGTAACCGCCGGCAGTAAAAGCTCCTCGGCTGAAGGGCCACTCACTCCTTGCCTGAAGTGGGGCAAGGTTTACTTTCCACCTCTCTCGAGACGCTGGGAGCCCCCGGACGGACACCTCACACCA
Source organism: Lissotriton helveticus (assembly GCF_964261635.1). NCBI lineage: Eukaryota > Metazoa > Chordata > Amphibia > Caudata > Salamandridae > Lissotriton > Lissotriton helveticus. The sequence continues at coordinate 59,782,601 of NC_136069.1, read as the reverse complement.
CAGGCAGAGCCGGGACATGACCCGTCCATCACTTGCGGGATGAAAGAGAAGTGTGTGCTTGTGAAACCAGACGCACCCCGAACGCACACGTGAAACGGGCACTTACGGCAGAAACGTGCACGAACTGGGATATATTCACATCCAGGCTAATAGTGTGAATGTTAGGACATATTAATAAAACAGCCACGTTTACAATCTATTATTATCGTCATAAATAAGTCTCAGCTTCTGTGCGCAATCAATGCCTTACAACAAACGACCAACTTCTTTTATCATCGTGTTTTTGGGCTGATGTCTCACGGGGGAATTTGAAAGTGAAGGCGGGTGCCCTCAATCCCGGACCGAAGCTGCGGCCAATCGCAGCACGGCTCCAGCGATGACGCGGCGGCTCGAGAACCACTCCTAGCGCGGCGGCACTGAGGGGGCTCGACAGCCTCAGCCAATGGGAGGGCAGCTCCTTCGTTCTTGCTCTCCGCGGCCCCGGCGAGGTCCTCATGTTATTCTCGGCCCCGGGCAGGGGCGGCAATCAGGGAGGCAGCGTTTGCACCGTAGTAGGAGGCGGCAGAGCGCTCGGGGTGCCACTAGTGCCTTACCAGATTCGGCTTTCGGCTGACGTAGCGTGACGTCGGCAAAAGCCAAAGAATCTCGGGAACGCCCCCGAATCTGGTCCGGCATTGACGGACAGGCCCCTCGTCCAATGGCTAGGCTCCATTTATGGAGCCAGCCAATGAATGACGAGGGCCGACCCAAACCCACACTACAGTTCTCATCAGGTTTTCGCCTGCGCGAAAAAGATGCGCAGAGCGCATCTTTTCGCCAGGCAAAACCTAAAAAGTGGGGTGACCATAGGAAAGCAGACCCTACTCTCCTACAGCAGGTTACTGTCTTATTCCCACCCTTGTGATTCTTTCAGGGTGGTGGATCTGAATTCATTCCTTTCTTTTGATTTCAGGCTCCGATCAGAAGCAGGGCTGAAGCGCCTCGAGTCGTAGTTCCCTTTTGGCTACTATCGAATATCGATCAGGAAGCTGAAGCGTGGTGGAGATTCTGTTCACATTGGGTCTCAGTGTTTCTCTGGACTTGGGTGATTCTGTGTTGCATAGATTCTTGGTCCGCTGGTTGTTCCTTTCATGGAAATTTGTGTCACTTGTACTTTGGACATTGTTTATTACAAAGAAAGAGGCAGTGAGATGGTGCCTCACTGTTTTATATGCCTGCTAGTTATTTTTGGGTTGTTAAGGAGGCATGGTTCAAAGCCACATGGGATATGTTGTTGTGTTTTACTGTTTTTTAATTAGCTTCTATTATTTAGTAGTAAAGATAGAGAAAGCATAATCCTCGCCTCGGTCTCCTTAATAGAATATAAAATTCTTGTAGCAAATGCTTGAAAATGTTCAATTTCCTGCTGCTTTGCCCTCCTGGCCCCTGTGTGGTCTCCAGATTTACACTCCCTTGTTGTGTAAACCTTTCTTGTAAACAAGCTTGACTTATCACTGTTGCACTGATACCCAGGGCCGGCTCTGGGGAGGTGCTACCGGTGTCACAACACCGAGTGCTGGCTTTCTGGCGGTGCCGTGTATGCACGTTTATTAATGTTTTTGAAGCACCTGCTGCCGAGTTCCTTTCCTCTCAGTACCACGCCACACAAAAATGTCACATTAACTCCTCTGATTAATGTTCTTCCTGGAGAGTGATTGGAGTTTTGTATAGTTGATATTTTGACTTACGTGAAGGTGGTGCAGAGGGATAATATGCCTGCTGCAAAGAATGTGTCCCATGTAGACTAGAGAGTGCATATAATGTAAATAGAACAGCAGTCTACTACTTTTAAAAGAGACATCCTTTTGTTACTTGCAATTTATAACTTAAAGTCAGTGCTTTAAATGGGCCGGTACTGTCCGGTACTGAGCACCGGCACTTCTTTATTTTGAGAGTGAAAGTACCGGCACTTCTTAAGAGAAATGTAATACATTTAACCGCATGCGCGCTAGCGGTTTTCCCGCTGTGGGCTGCGATTCGCAAAAACCCTCGTAACGTGACACGGTCAGCTCGTCACACGCGCAGCGCAGGTAACGCCCATGACGAGCTGACCTTGTCACGCGCGTCGAAAGGATTAAATGGAGAGTACCAGCACTTCTCAGAAACAAGCAGGTACTCAGCTACAGAATACCTGCACTTCTATTTTTCTATTTCAAGCACGGCTTAAAGTCCTAATATAGAATAAAGTGAGGTAATAACTTTCATCATAGACCTGCATACACACTGCAAAGTATACATAAAAGCATAGATTAATGTTGCAAAAATAGTTAATTCTTCTTATTAAAGAAAAATCCCAACTATTCTGTTTCTTTTTCGACTCCGAGTTTGTGCTTCTCCACACCAAGCACTCCTAAACCTATGGCCTACCAGTATGGATGACACATGACTCCTGTAGTTTTAGTCCTTTGGCTTATGTAACATTTCCTATAAGCTGATTTACACACGCATGTTTGATTGTCTCTGTGGAATGTTTGTGTGATGCTAAGTGTTCTGACATCCTTTACTGGTATGAGTGGCACTATATAACTAATTCAATGCATCTGAGAGAGAGTGGTTATGGAGCCTTGGTCACTGTTAAAGGGTGCTAGTGAGAGAATCCGTGGTGGAGGTGGTCAATGGATGTGCCAACTAACATTGTTGCACAGGCACCACCTTGCTGATACGCACAAGGGCACCCAGTGGTATTTAGGTTGTGAATAAATAAATACATGAATAAGCACAGGGGTCCAATATTTTCTCCAGAGCCCTCTACCTACGCTGCCCAAAACCAAATCTACCTTCATGATTTAATCTCATGCCTCTTCCTTCCATTTTCCCTCTGCACTTCCGGTCTCTTTGTCTCATTCTTACAGGTTACTTTACCTCCTGGGGTCTCCATTTGTTACCGTTTTCAAATCTTTCTCTTGCTTCTTCCATTTTCCGGGCCCAGCTCTGCCTTTCCCTCTCGGACTGAGGCCCTACTGCAGAGAGGCCCTGTCATGACGCCACTGCGTGGCCTGTGGAACATCTGCGCTCGCGGGCTCCTTGAAGAACGCGTGGCTTCCTGAGAGGGAGCTCCGGAGGGTTCTAGAACGACGTCAAGGTTCCAGAGAGGGGCGGAGTCTTCCTGAGAGGGCGCTCCAGAGGGTTCTAGAACGACTTCAAGGTTCCAGGGAGGAGCGGAGTCTTCCTGAGAGGGCGCTCCAGAGGGTTCTAGAACGACGTCAAGGTTCCAGGGAGGAGCGGAGTCTTCCTGAGAGGGCGCTCCAGAGGGTTCTAGAACGACGGCAAGGTTCCAGAGAGGGGCGGAGTCTTCCAGTGAGGACGGTTGGAGACAGTTGGAGGGAAGCAGTCGTGGTGGACTCTGGGAGCAGAGGGTTAAACTCTGCTTGGGATTGGTGGGCGCTGCTGACGCCCGTCGCGTGGACCCTCCGGCAGCCACTCCTGGGCCTAGTGCTGAAAGATGGTGAGTGACACCCTTCGGGGACAGGGTACAACCCACTGAGCTGCACTGGCTCTCAGACTCCAAGACAGGGACCCTCCGAGGCCTTCCTCAGACCCCTCGGCAACCACCCGGTGTGCAACCCCTCCAATGTCCCGACTTATATCGAGCATTCCTCCTGAATAAACTCACAAGTGAGCGCATCCTTCTAGCTAAGGCAGCCTTTTTAAAATGTCACACCCGGGCCACCGTAGACGCTTTTTAAATAAATTGCGAACCCGATAATAACCAATGCCCTCGCTCGTAACATCCACGGTAATCTTTTAAAGGTCACAAATACACAAGTTTAGCTTCCATCTTTCTGAGGTCAGGACAGTCGGATACATTAATACTAATCCTTGTTAAGATTAGCGCTTCGAAACTGTTGGTGGGAGGTACGAACCCGGGCCGTAAATATAGGTTATGGCATTAGTGCTGTTTCTAAAATTAAACACAGGCAAGGACAAAGTATTTATTGTGAAAATCAGTAAAAGGGGAAAGTGGGAACTTTAGTTATGATTACCAAGTGTAATGTTAGTGTCTAGACTTGGGAAGAATGAAGGGCAGACATGGCCCTGCTCGGATTGGAATTAATAGTTTGCAGACCATGCTAGTGACAGCAGTGGGATAATAAATTGATCACTCACTAGGGGAGATTCCTACTTTCTTACAAGTTACCTGTGGCTGAAGGTGTCACCCCAGCCCTGAGTACCAACACTTTCAGAGAATGCTGCAGACACTGGTCTCTATAACCACGGAATATAACATAAAACACTACACAGTGGCCGAATAACAGAACATGTCTACTTTCATCCCGTGGCATATACCCAGGTAACCAACTTCGTGGTGGGGAGCCACATACTCAGTGTGCAAGGAGCCCATGAGGCCAGGGAGAGCAGTCACTGAGCATGCGCACTTTGTGCAGCAGACTGAGAGAGCTGCAGCCTTGGAGGAGAGCTGCTGGGTGCATTCACTGTGTGAGCAGCGCCCCAGCAGAACTGGAGAGTAACTTCTGGAAGCACCCATAGAGAGGAGATAATGAGTAGAATAATAATTTAAAGAGGGCTAACTGGGCATGATGACCTGACTACAAGATGGCCGCCTCCCAAATTCTCTCAAGATCTTGGTGTGATTTCTCACACCCCTTTCTGGAGTTGTCCCTGTAGTGTAGTGGCGACCAGGACCTGGCCTTGCAATAAAGACTACGCACACAGGTGTTGAGGTGGTGGTCTCAACTCTGGCCACGCCCCGGTCTCTGGGATATTTACTTTCTCACCTGGCACTTACGTCAGGCACTACCGCCTTACGCATGTGGGGGTGTACCAGATTTCCCTCCTGCGCAGCGTACAACATGGTGTTGCCCACCTTCCTGCAGCACTACAGCCCCCTGCTTGTCGCATTAGTCTGAACTGCTCGTATTGTGGATCTATGCTTTGAGAAATTGTAACTGGTTGCCCAGTGCATGTCTTTGTGCATGTGATGCATTTAGATACACTTTATTTAGTTTATCATCAGCAGGCTTGCAACCTGTTTGTATGGACCTCATTTAAGGTATCTACAGGGGTTGCAGCTGTGACCCCTGGATTGCCCCTTATGACCCCTGACACTGTCTTTGCGACTCCTGACCTCAGAGGTGGCAAAATCAGTGCCAGGAACAGTGTCAGCTCGTCCTTATGGACATTGGTTGGGGCTCCACTCTCTTTGCTTGCTCTCAAACTGTTTATTACACTAATAGTAAATAATGTGTGTATGTGTAAGCAAGAGTATGTGAGTAAAATTGAAGGTCAAAAAGCATGTGATGTCGCTTCCGCTTCCCCAGACATTTTGGTGAATTGAAATTCATGCTTGTCTCGTCTCTGCATGAGAAAGCTGCAGAAGAGCCCAGCCTGATTCTCTTATGAGCTCAGGCTGGACGGTAGCCTAAAGTTTAAGAAAGGGGTCATCATCACTTTTCTACTGAGATGAGACATCGTAAGAATGTGTGTGGTGTGCTAGGCCCACTGCCAAAGTGGGGCTTTAAAGGTCAAGACGAGAAATATGGTTCATGTCGGCTTTTCCTTCAGGACTTTGTAGCATGGGTCATACAAACCAGTTTGGTTGAGATCAGCATTGTTTCTCTATGGGAGAGAATGAATGTAAATGAGCTTCACAAGGAGTATCCCATTTTTCACAATTAACAGTTGCTACATTTTGAAAGCTTCACACTAACTACTTACTCACTTGATAGAATTTTAGATAAAAGTGACAAGCCTGTAGCAAACTAGGGAGTGGCTGGGGTGAAGGATCAGACTATAGATGTCACCACCACCTGCAAGGTTTGCTAAGTCTGACCATGTTTGAGATTGAAGCTTCGTATTTACATTGGCATACTGCAGATGGTGAAGTCTGCTGCCTCTCACCTTCAGGACAAAATCTCGACATACACCCCGGACTAGAGGTGTCATGTTCTTTAGGATAGTCCCATCATGTACACACCGATTACATACATTTTGTCCCACCCACACAACATAACGGTCGTAAACACAGGTGACCTTTTACCTAGTAGCTTACTTCTGTCTCTTCGACAACGAGGCTCTCGGTATCCTATCTTAATCTATGTACCTGACGTACATAAACTTGTCCCCAGGCATGATAGATTTATTCTGTATAAGGGTCACCACTTTTTTCATCCATGGCCAACAGCCAGCTGTGCATCAGTGTTTTTCTTTAGAAAAGGATTAGCAAAGGATTATTTATTTATTTATTTATTAGGAGTTTTATATAGCGCTGGCGAGACCCGAGGGTATCGAAGCACTTTACAACAGATTTAAAACAGAAATCACATAAAAAGGCAAAGGCAAAGATAAATGTAAAAGTTCGAAGGACTCAGTGTGCTGTGCGTCATTGAAGTAGGGAGGTCCTGAGATAGCATTGATGAGTGCTCAATGTCTTGGGTTAAACCTCCTTCCGGGAAGAGGGAACAAGGAGGGGTGTAGGGGAGCGGGGATGAGCTAGATACTGGTAGAACATTGTCAAGTGGTTGTAAAGTGCAGGAAGAGGTAAGTTGTGGTGGAACATTGTCAGCTGACTGCACACTTCAGGTTTATGCGTTTCGGCGGCGATTCTCGGTTCGGGAAGGCACGATTGAGGTAGAGGTCTTTTAGGAGACTTTTGAATGTTATAAAGGAAGGGATAGTCCTGATATTGACTGGGATGAAATACCTGATTTTGGGTGCGTTTCCAGCGAAGGGTCATGCAGCGGATTTTTGTTTGTGTGTTTTCATAGGGATGAGTAAGAGGGTGTTGGAGCACCTGAGGTTTCTTGTCTGGCTGGCTTTCTTGAGTTAGGAGGTCAGATATTCCGGTTTCCCTGTTTGCAGGGCTTTGTGCGTGAGGCAGGCAGTTCTAAAGCTGGCACGCATTTCGACTGGGAGCCATTTTAGTTCTCTGAGTGCGGGAGATAAGTGGTCATATTTCTTAATTCCTGTGACCATTCTGGCAGTTGCATTGAGTTGTTTTGAGTAGCGCTATGTGGGATTGAGCTGTACCGGTGAGGACTGTGTTCCTGTAGTCAAGTCTAGATAGCACCAGTGATTGGGTGGCTTGTTTGAGGTCCTTGGGCAGGATGAAGGGCTTAATTTTGTTGAGAAGCTTCAAATTGAGGAAGGCACTCTACGCGGAGATCGTAATGTGTTCGGTCATGTTCAGTTTTGGGTCGAGAGTGATTCCTAGAGATTTTACCGAGTTAGCCAGGGTGAGATTACCATTGACAGCATCGATTGCTTTCAGCCACTCAACAATTTGAGGGTTTTCTTCTTTGTTGGAGATGAGGAGGAATTCGGTGTTGTCTTGATTGAGTTTAAGGTGGTTTGTTGTTAGCCACTGTTGAACTTCTCTAAGAGTGTTGTTGAGTCTTAGAATGTCGTTAATGGAGGAGGTTTCCAAGTAGATCTGGGTGTCATCTGCATAAAGGTGAAAGGGGATGTTGGCTTTTTTTTAGAAGGGTGGTGAGGGGTTCCATGTATATGTTGAACAGTTGAGGGGAGAGCACCGAGCCTTGGGGGACACCTCTGTTGACGGGGTGTAGGTCGGACGTAAAGGTTTTGATTATTATCCTTTGGGAGCGGTTGTGTAAGAAGGAGGAGAGCCATTCTAGGACCACCTCATCCGCACCTACTCTGTCTTGAAGAGCCGTGATGAGTAGATTGTGATCACCCATGTCAAAGGCTGCCGATAGGGCCAGGAGGATGAGTAGGCAGCATTTGTCAGCATCAAGAGACTTGTGGATGTCATCCACGATGTTAAGGATCGCGGTTTCAGTGCTACAGCCTTTTCTGAAGCCCGATTGGTGGTGATCTAGTAGGTTGATGTTGTCTATGTGCTGAGTCAGTTGTATGAGAACGCACTTTTCAAGAATTTTGGATAGGAAGTGGAGGTTGGAAACAGCGCTGAAGTTGTTCAGATCAGTGTTGTCTAGGCCTGGCTTTTTCAATAGTGGCGTAATTTGGCCGACTTTGAGGCAGTCTTGTATGATGCCAGTTTTCAAGGAGCTGTTTATGATTTCGCTCCAGAGTGGGGCGAGTGAGAGTTTCAGCTTTCTGGTCAATTGGTTGGGTATAGGATCGAGGGTGTGGGATGCGGGCTTGGAGGAGGAGATTAGTTTAAGAATCTCAGCTTCAGGTAGAGGGTCGAAGGATTTCAAGGCTTTCGTGGGGAGCTTGCTCGTGGTGGTTTCGATTGTTGGGGTTGGGTTTTTGTAAGAGGGATAGAGGTTGGTGTCAAGAGATAGCTTAATCTTGGTGGTTTTGACATTGAAGAAGGGGGCAAAGTTGTCACACAGGTCTATGGAGACCTGGACTGGGGTTGCAGAGGTCTTGGAAGTTTGTTGCCTGATGATGTTAAAGAGTTCTTTGGGCCTATTTTTTGCGTTGACAAGGGCGGTGCAGAAAAAGTTGTTTTTTTCATTGTTGATATGTTTTTTGTAATTCCTTCCGGCTGCTTTGAGTTGCTCGCAGAGGCTTGTGGAGGGATTGTTTCTCCATATACGTTCTGTAGCTCTAAGTTGTCTCCTTTCAGCGTTAATGTCCGTGTTGCACCAGGATCTGAAAGGAATGTTCCTAGTTTTTTTCAGTTTCAGGGGGGCAAGTTGGTCTAAGATGGACGACATAGTTGTATTGTAATGGGATGTGAGTTCTTTTGTGGAGAGACCATCTGGGGAGATGGGCAGGAGCGTGCTTATCTTTTCTTTTAGGCTGACCATGTTGATCTGTGATAGGTTTCCCGTCCATGTGGTTTTTTTTTGTATGGGAGGTTGATACATGATTGGTTGCGTGATGTGGGATAGAATTAAGTGTTGGTCTAACCAGTCGACCGGTAAGATGTGGTCTATTGTGATTGCGTCATGTTGGGCGACGATGGCATCCAGGATTGCCCCTTTGTTACGGATTACTTCTGAGCAGTGTTGGGTAAGGTTGTTGCTTTGTAATAGCTTGTTCCGGTTTTGTATTGGCCAGCTGTTTTTTATCATTCCAGTGCAGGTTGAGGTCACCCAGAATTAGGTTGTTGTTGTCTTGGAGTGAGCAGTGTGCAACCAGGTCTCACAGGTGTTCAGTGAATTTGGTGGTGTTGCTTGGGGGGTGGTATAGGAGATGGCATTGTAGTATTTTGTTGTTGCTGGTGTTGATGTTGGTGGTTAGGCATTCAAAGGTGTTGTAGTTGAAGGTATCTATTTCGGTCACAGACAAGTTGTTGTTGTGAACGAATGCTAAACCCCCACCTATTTGGTCTTTTCGGTCTTTGTTCATGATTAAGAAGCCTGGGGGTATGAGGGTGTCCATGATTGGAGGCGAGCTGTTGTTAAACCAGGTCTCGTGATGAAGGCTATGTCTAAGTCATGGGTGAGGATGGATTCTGCTAGCTCTGTGGCATGTTTGGTGGCTGATCTGCAGTTTATGAGCATGCAGTTGGTAAGTGGTGTATTTTTTTCTTTTTTTTCTTATGGGTGCAATGAGGATGTCGATGATAGAGGCTGGGGGTCTACGGGGTTTCGGAGTGGAGTGGTCTCTTCTGAATCCAGTGATTACCTGAATCATGGATTGAGGAATGGAAGCAGCGGGGGTGTCGTACGAGGAGGCAAGATCAGCCGCTTCATCCGAGGACATAGCCTCCATAGTTCTTTTGGGCCTCATTGTATGACTCGAGAGGGGTGGTGGGGTCCTACTGGGTCGCTTAGCCTTGAAGAGCCTTTGGTATGTAGGGTTGGAGACAGTGGGAGTACCGTGTTTTTTTTTGGAGGGCTTGCAAATCGTAGCGAGGTTGTTTAGGATTTCATTAAAGCCCTGTGTTATAATAGCCAATTGGCTTTCAAGCAGGGAGAGCTGGCACCCCGTCTCATCTTGGGTTAGGGTGGGTGGATTCTGGGCAGGGTCTTCCTGAAGGGGAGAATGCCTGACAATGTTGTGTTACCTTCTAGTAGGTATTGTGTTGTCAGTGAGGGCTTTGAGGAGGGGCTTGAGGTGAGGGTCATGTTGTGTTAGCTGTTTTCTTGTGCAGGTGGGTATAGGAAAGTAGTTGGACTCTACATTGAGGGCTGTTGGGTTTGCTTGAGGAAGGTTATGAACTGGGGGCGGATCGCTGGGACAAACCGGCGGGGGGGATTGGGGGGGAGGGGGTCTTGTTCTTGGTGCCAGAGGCGCTGGTGGTGTCTCGAGTTGGAGAGCGGGGGCTTATGATAGCAGGGGCAGGAATGGTGTGGGTGTTCATCTGGGGGGTCTGGATGTCAGGGTAGAAGGGGTGGGTTGTGTGGGGGAGATGAGTGTGAGCGGAGGCAGTCCTAAGTGCGGGGAAGAGGGAGTTAAATGCCTCAAGGTTGTCGTTGTTAGCTTGAGTCAGGACTGTGCCGTTGGAGTAGATGGTCTCAGAGGTGTTCCCACTTCTCGTCGTACGGTTAGGGAAACGTTTTGTGTTCTGTTGAGATCTAAAATAGACTCCCATGCATTATAATGCAAGCACTCCATTAGATAGAAATGCTCCCCTGCATGTGAGACTACTATTTACGTCCAGCCTGTCATACAAAGATGGGTACTAATCTTGGGGTAGGCCTTGTAATATGATTGGGCATTCATAGTGTAGGACTTTAGTGCTTACTGAGGGCTATTGTTTTTCACTGTATTATATGTGATAGGTAAAATCTGACCTAAACTACAGTTGAGCTCTATTTAGGCGTACAGGGTAAAGCAAGGTATGAACATGGGAATAAGAACACACCCTGAGTTTGAATTTTCAGTCCCCTATATCCTTCATCCACACTTTATCGGACTTAAAGATTTGTCATATGTTTCTTGCTCAGTTCATAATCAGATTTCAGACCTTTTTTCCATTTACTGAGCCAAGTTAGGGACTCTGTTCCCCAACAGAGGGATCAAAGACCTCTCCACACAAAAGAAACATCATAAGTGATTGACTCAATTCCTGGGAAAGGAATGGGTGGGGAGGAAAGCTGCATCTGATAATTAACTTGTCACACTCCCCTACTGGAACAAATAAGGGAATCTAGACCTCTGGAGTCAACACAGGAGAGACTCGCCTTTAAAGTTTTGGTGGGAAAGGATCAGGTAGCTGTGGCAGCTAGGGGCAGAGCTAAGTCCTTCACAGGAGGCCTTATGAGAGAAAACTTAAAGTTGCCATCTTGGATTGTTCCAGAATGCTGTTCAGGGGGTTGCAACAGGGATTGAGGGAGGTGGCATCATAGTTGTGTCCAGTAGTGACTCACATCTAGAACTTTCCACCCCCACTTAAAAAACCCTGCACAAAGAGAGACATATGAGAAGGTCCTGGACCTGGAAACAACATCGAAAGAATGCCCAGTTGGAAGGAGAAGCCACCTGTGTCCTACAAAGATTGACTAAGGACGTTGACTCCCGCTGACCTGCAGGACTAATATGGGCCTCTTCTGGGCCAGTGGCGCTGACCCCCTTTTACCCACTCATGACTAGTTTGGGCAAAGAAGCTGAACTCCACTGCGACCTGAGTGCCATTCAGCAAGTTGCGAGACTCTGGTACGTAGGGAAGGTGACAAGGAGGGTGTCTTCTGGCGGGTTGCAGCGGGGCTGCACAAGATGCCCCCACCAGTAAAAAGGGTCACTAGGAGCCAGGCAGACAGCAGATCTGGTGTAGGGAGCCAGAAAATCCAGTAACTCTCCAAATATACCCATTTAGAAGCCAGGAGCCCTACTGAAAATTCCCCTGCTGGCTAGGGTTGGTCAGCAGAGCAAAACGAGCCAAAGATGGAGAAAATCAGCCCAACGGGGCCAGAGGTATGCAGTTTTAAAGATTCGCCCCTTCTTTTTAAAAAAAGAAAACAAAAACAAATGCATAGCGCTCTGCCACAATTTCAAAGATTACCACTTGGAGGACCTACGATCAGGGATTGGTGTATCTATACTAAATTAATTTCTTTGGGGAGTGGGCATAGGCCCGCCTTGGAGGCTCCCATTCTCCTGAGGGCCAACATGCGAATATTGGGGTCCCAGGATCCCCATCCCCTGGTCCCTGATGTGCATATCCTGCATACCTTGTGTGCCACTCCCACTCCCCATGACCAAGAGAGCATGGCACATACTGCCACACTTGCTCTGCACCCACTGAGACTCAGCCGGGAGAATCAGCACACCTGCTTCTGCACCAGCAATGGATGGTACTAGCAACGCAGGGAGAAAACTGGGCAGCACAGGAGCAGGCTTCCTGCACTGTCCTTATGCCTGAAACAACAAGGCGAGCCCTTGGAAAGGCAAAGTCACAAAGGCTCCAAAAAACAAATGGAAAGCACTGGAACACAGCACAAGCGAAGCACTTGACTGGAAATAATTTACGGTGTGTTGTTGTGAGCCAGTGAATTGGGAATACTAAGCCACAACGCCCGCTATCCTGTGAGAGTCAAGTGCTACAATGGGGTACTTGATTCTCCCCAGGACGCAATTGTGGACCTAGTAGATGTGAAAAACCCATGTCCTTTGAAGCTAGTAATCCAATTTCTTAAACTTACCCAGATCATTGCCTATTAATTGGTCACTGCTGTGTGCCACATATTTTTCTCGCTGCTGTCTCTCTTTTTATTGGATTTTGCTGTTTATTACTATTTGTGTGCCACTCATTGTTCTTACTGCTGTCTCTCTTTGATTTTCACTATTAGCACTGTTCGTTTAGTGCCTGTGGCCCCTCCCCCTGCACACGCCAGTTTTCCCGCCTCCCAGCCGATTGTCCCTCCCCTTACTTAATGGCGGCTGCGCGCCAAACGCAAAGTTGTCTGTGCCTGACCGCGACCAGAGCCAGGAACCTTGGATCTACGACCCCCCCACCGCTCTCCATGCATTTAATCCCGGTAAAAACAACAACTGCCAAAGATCTACGCAAACACCACCCATGGCCAGTTTTCCTGCCGACAATCCTTCACCATTGACCACGCCTCATTGACCGCCGAATGCCTGCACCACTGCATCCCTGACATGCATCCTTCTCAACGTGCCAGCCCTACACAGACATGCCGTAAAGATCTGGGACCTGCTCAACACACTCTCGCCTGCCATCGCTTCCTTCACAGAAACATGGACCAACGCCACCTCCACCCCGACATTCCCACTGCCATCCCAGACTGATACAAGATCCAGAGAAAGGACCGCCCTGGAAGAGGACTCACCATTGCACACAACAGCTCCCTCTGACTCTCCACCTCCAGCACGAGTGACCTCCTCTCCACCACAGAGCACCTCCACTTCCAAATCCAGACCAGCCCCAGAACCACACTGCGCGGAACCTCCACTTACAGACCCCCCGGACCACGTGCCCTTTCCGCAACCACCATTGCTGACCTCGTTGCACCCCACGTCGTCGCCTCAATAGACTACATCCTCATTGGAGACCTGAACTTCCACCTCGACAACAAGAGCGACCCTGACTCCACCGCCCTCCACGACAACCTCGCCAACCTCGGACTGAAACAGCTCATCACCACTCCCACTCACAGAGCAGGACACATACTCGACCCCATCTTTGCAGGAGGGACAAACATCTACTTCAGCCACACCATGCAGCCTTTCTGGACAGACCACCACTGTGTACACTTCACCTTCAACACCACCACCGCACCCAAACCCGCCCCGCGCCCACCATGGAGAAACTGGAGCAAGATCACAGAGGATCACCTCAACACCACCCTCCTCCCCGTCCCCCCTTCCGCCTCAACCGATACCAACTCCGCAGCCAAAGAACTTAAAAGCTGGATCTCCAACTGCGCTGACAAGCTCGCACCCCTCCGCCACCCCGTCAAACAACGCCTCACGAAGGCTGCCTTGTTCACCACGACCTCCAAGAAGCCAGGCGCTCCTGCAGCTGCCTCAAGAAATTCTGGAGGAACAGGGAAACCACCAAAGACCAGAACACCTACAGGAACGCCATGACCGAATACCAACAGCGCATTAGAATCACCAAGTGGACCTTTATCAAGAACAAAATACACACCAACGCCAGCAACACAAAAAAACTCCTCAACGTCATACAGCAGTTTACCAAACTCCCCAGCGAAGCCACAGATGTCATACCTTCCCACAACCTCTGCAACAAGCTCAGCTCCTACTGCCACCTGAAAATCAGGGCCCTCTACGACAACTTTAGCGAACGGACCTCAGAAACCATCCACCTCTAACAACCAGCCCATCATCGCCGCCTGAAAACCTGTTACAATAGAGGACACCGCCACAACCATGAAGAACACCCACTCAGGAGCCCCCACGGACCCCTGCCCACCGCATATCTACCACAGAGCCGCGGCCGCCATAGCACCCAAACTAGGCCGGACCATTAACGCCTCCTTCGAATCCGGCATCTTCCCCTACGACTGGAAGCGGGCAAAGGTCAAACACCTCAAGAAGCCCTCGCCGACCTGACAGACCTAAAAAACTACTGGCAAATCTCTCTCCTCCCCTTCGCTGCCAAAGTCACAGAGAGATTCGTAAACTCCCAGCTGGCCGCCTTCATCGAAGAGAACGCCGTCCTAAACCCTCCCCAGTCTGGATTTCGCAGCACCACAGCACCGAGACCGCCCTCCTCGCCACTACCGATGACATCTGCATGCTACTCGACCAGGGCCCCACTGCGGCACTCATCCTACTAGACCTCTCTGCAGCCTTCAACACCGTCTCACATCGCACTCTCACAGCCAGACTCCACGACGCCGGGATACGAGGAACCGCCCTCAACTGGATCTGATCCTTTCTCTCCGGCAGAACCCAAAGGATTAAACTCCCACCCTTCCTCGCCGAACCCACAGAGATCAACTGCGGAGTACCCCAAGGATCCTCGCTCAGCCCCACTCTCTTCAACATCTACATGGCCCCCCTCGCCGCCATCGCCAGACAGCATGGGCTCAGCATAGTATCCTACGCCGACGACACCCAGCTCATCCTCTCTCGAGAAGAAGAACCCCGAAGACACCAGACTCAGCTTCCAAGAAGGAATGAAGGACACCGCAGCCTGGATGACCAACAGCTGCCTGAAGCTCAACTCTGAGAAAACAGAGGTCCTCATCCTTGGACCCTCCACCACCGCTTGGGACCTGGTGGCCTTCTGCCCTCAGGAACCCACTCACCCCATCAGACCGAGCCCGGAACCTCGGCATCATCCTAGACTCCTCCATCACCATGACCTGCCAGATCAACTGTGTCGCCTCCACCTGCTTCAACTGCCTCCGCATCCTCCGCAACACCTTCAAATGGATGCCCCCTGAATTCAGAAAGACCGTCACCCACACGCTCATAACCAGCAGACTGGACTACGGCAACGCCCTCTACGCCGGAATCAACAGAACTCTGCTACACAAGCTCCAAACCATCCAGAACACCGCCGCAAGACTCGTCCTTGGAACGCTACGACACACATACATGACCCAACACCTACGATACCTCCACTGGCTCCATGTCAAGAAGAGAGTAACCGTCAAGCTTCTCACCAACGCCTACAAATCCCTCCATAACATTGGACCCAAATACCTCAACGAGAGAGTCTCCTTCCACGTACCCAAAAGGAACTTCCGGTCTGCCGACCTCGCATTTGCAGAACTAGAAAAGGCGGAAGAGCCTTCTCCTATGTCGCAGCCAAGGTCTGGAACGAGCTCCCAGTCAACATCAGATGCTCCCCTACTCTGCACACCTTCAGGAAGAACCTCATGACCTAGCTCTTCGATTGAACCGGAGCTGCACCCCCAGCGCCTTGAGACCCTCACTGGTGAGTAGCACCCTTTATAAATCCCTGATTGATTGATTGATTGATTAACCAAACGCTAACCTTTACCTTATACATCATTCATAACTTTACCCTAACGCTAACATAACATAAGCCTAACCAGAACCATAACTCTGACCCTTACCCTATTACTAACTCTAACCATTATCCCTACTGTACCATAACCTTAACCATAAAGATTATTCTAACAATTACTCTACTATTAACATTTATTGTAACCCTTGCCCTAGCAGACAGAGTGCCCCCTGGCTCTCTAGATTCACCAGCTTTCCTATTCTATGTCCTTCCACTGACAGTCAATCTCAGCAGCTGCACCCTTCCTCAGGAAGCAGAACCGGGCACTTACACAACACGCCTAGACTAACACAATACTTGTTGGTGGTCACTGCCCCAGGAAGTAGAAGAGGACAAGCACACAATAGACCTGGAATAACACAATGCTGCTGTAGGAAAGGGCCACATTTTGCATGGTTACCCCCCACTTTTTGCTTGACCTCTGATACAACCAGACTTGATGTGCCATCGGTTCTGGCCAACCAGGGTCTGTGTTCTTTCCCATAAGATTGCGACTGCCGCTGCGACATAGTGGTGCTGGCGCTGGTAACTCGCGCTCTTTTTAATCAAAAACTGTATGGTGATTTTAAGACTGTATAGTCGAGTTATACGGTGATTTTAAAACTGTATAATCTATGGTACGGTGACTTGAAAACTGTATAAATTATATTCTTACCGCCTCTGCACTAATTCCTAGGCTACAACTACCCGCCAAAGCTCCCCGGTCCGTCACGGCAAGTGCCGATTGTACGGAGGAGGCGGAGGGCGCAGGTAGAGAACACATCACTTCCGGCTTGGGAGAGCAGTACAGGGGTGAGCGGGCTAGTCGTTGAAACCCTGAAACAATTTAAGCAGATGCTGATTCGTGCGCCCGTCCGTGCCTGGCCCGGGCCCAGGGCCGTAATCCCTGCTCAAATTAAAACTAACAGGAACAGGAAGGTCTATAACAGCTCACAACTGAAGGACCTATGGTCAAAACCGACCTGTGCATCCCTTAATCCGGGAGATGAAATCAAATACTGTACAAGTTGTCATCTTCAGTTCCCCTACACGCGCTGAAGGATAGTAGCACCTCGCTGTCAGCAACAGAGTCACCCAGCAAATAAACAGACAAAGGCCGCTCTAGTGAATGCTAGATCCATTGTGAAACATAACACAGAAGTAGCAAACGCAGGGCTCGAAAATTCCACTCCACCGCTCGCATAGTCGAGCTAAATTTAACAAGGTCGAGCTGTTTTTAGGTCCTACTTGCCCTTTCTGGCGAGTAGGAAAACAAACCAACTTTTGTCCTCTGCCTGTGAAAACGGAACAAATGTGACAAGATAACAAGATTTAAAGGCATTTTTATTGCTCACAAAGGTAATGAGCAATAAAGATGCCTTTAAATCTTGTTATCTTGTCACATTTGCTCCGCTTTCAGAGACGGAGGTCAAGTAGGTTGCAGTTAGGTCGAGGAAATTTTTTAAGGTACTAGTCCTGCAGGACTTGTACCATTTTGGGAATTTTTCGAGCCCTGAAACATGATTGACACTTATGATCTGGACCTGTTGTTTATAACTGAAACTTGGGCAGATAGAACGTCGGACATTGACCTTGCATTAGCAGTGCCGATGGGCTACTCGCTCCTTCGCGCTGACAGATCTGGGAAGCGGGGAGGAGGCCTAGCCATCATCAGCAAGGATACATTTCAAGTGCAGGGCCTGGAGAGTCTGAACTCCTCTGAGTGTGAAACGTTATCATTTAAAATTCGCATTACTAATAATTATACATTCACTGGCCTTCTACTGTACAGGCCTCCAAAAGCAAATACCCCTTTAGCACAACTATTGGGGCCAGCTCTAGAGTCCAGTTTGTCCGGGGCAGACTTCACGATTCTGGGGGATTTCAATATCCACCTGGAAAAGGTTGACGATAGTAATACGTCTTCCTTTTCAGAGACCATGACCAGCTGTGGTATGTCCCAATTAGTAAATCAGGGAACTCATTCCGCTGGGCATATCCTGGACGGGATCTTCACTTCGAATCCCAACATCAAAATCGGGGAAGTGTTGCCAGTCCCCTGGTCCGATCATAAAGTAGTAAATTTTTTCTGAAACCTGGACCGGAAAAAAATGGTCAGGGCACCTCGGGAGGGGGAGCGCCCATACCAGGACTGGGAAAAGATCGATATTGCCGAACTACACGCACAGCTTGGCAGAACTAATTCAGTCTTAGATAAGGACTGTGACGTAGCATCACATCAAGTGGAGAACTGGATCAAATCAGCAGTTCTTGCAGTTGCCCCTATCAAAATCAAAAAACTAAAAAGGAGCAAACGCTCTGAACCATGGTTCTCAGAGAAATTAAGACTGCAAAAACAGACTTGCAGGAAGGCAGAAAGGAAATGGAGGGCCAACTACGGGACAAGGGAGAAAGAAGAATATTGCAAAACCTTAGCCACTTATAAAAACTTGATTACGGAAGAAAAATCAGCTTTTTTCGTAAAAAAAGATCAACAAGGCCAAAGACTCGAGTAAAGAAGTGTTCGCCATGGTAAAGAAACTTACAGAGCCCGCGACCAAACAGGTCTCAGGTAGCACAGATCTGTGTAACAAATTAGGAGAGTTCTTTACGGATAAGGTGCGACTCATCTATGATTCCTTCTCTCCGAGGCACTTCGACCCACATGCAAGGGGTTCTAGCCAACCTGGCCAGTCTACTCAGGGCAGTCCCTTAGACCCTAGCCCCCCAATTCCCAAATTTAAGTTTTCAGCTCCTTCGGCCGAAGAGATCAGACATCTGGTTATGTCTACTAAATCTGGGGGCCCTATGGATCCTTGCCCACCCAAGGTCTTACACATGTTCCCTGAATTGCTTAGCTCCCAACTCCAGCCACTCTTCGACAACATAATACAGTCCAGCTGTTTTCCTAAAGCATGAAAGGCAGCCTCGGTTCTTCCTCTCCACCCCTTCGACGCTCATGACGAGCTCAGCTCGTCATGGAGTTTCCATTGATTTCAATGGAAATTACATGGAAGATTATCAGGGACCTTAGCATCCAAGTGGTTAAGAAGCCTAACCTTGACCCTTCCATTCCAGCTAACTTCCGGCCAATTTCAAGAATTCCTTTTCAGGCGAAAATCCTTGAAAAACTGTTGAATTCTCAACTTGCAGGGTTTGTCAGGGACACTCATGTCCTAGATGACTCCCAATATGGGTACCGTGAGAAACACGGGACGGAGACTGCCTTGGTGATGGCAGCTGAGGAAATCAGAAGTATTTTGGACGCAGGGGAGAAGGCCGCCCTCATTTTGTTAGACTTGTCGGCGGCCTTCGACACTGTTAACCATGATATCCTCATAAGCAGGCTGAAAGATATAGGCCTACATACATCAGCTACCGCCTTGCTGGCCTCCTTACTGGAAAATAGATCCTTCTCAGTTCAGCTTGGGGAATTTGCCTCAAGGTCCTTCAGTCTGCCGTGGGGGGTCCCCCAGGGCTCGTTCTTGAGCCCGTCCCTTTTTAATATATATGTTGCCCCCTTAGCCAACATCATCAGAAAATGTGGGTTCATCCCCTATCCTACGCTGATGACACCCAAATAGTGGTGGCAATCTCAAACAATACCACTGAGACCACAGATAGATTTAGACTCTGCATGGACCAAGTCAGTCCTTCTCCTACCTGGCCGCCAAGACCTGGAACTCACTCCCGACCGACCTGCGCCTGACCCAAGACCACCTCTCCTTCAGGAAGAAGCTCAAGACCTGGCTGTTCGAGCAGTAACGGCACCCCCCCCCCCCCCCCACCTAGCGCCTTGAGACCCTACGGGTTGAGTAGTGCGCTCTATAAATGACTTGATTGATTGATTGATTGAGTCACTGGATGCAGGACAACTGCTTAAAATTGAATGGCGATAAATCGGAAGTTATGCTACTGGGGGCCGAAGCTAGCATCTGGTCAAACCTTTGGTGGCCGGATAGCCTCAGCAGATGTCCTTCGCCGGTGGACAACGTGAGAAACCTTGGTGTCATACTTGACTCCAAACTAACTTTTAAAGCACAAATAAACAATCTCTCCTCCTCTGTTTGGTATACGCTGAAACTTATTAGGAAATTGTTGCCATACATTCCACCCGACACCTCCAAAACCCTGGTTACCTTGTTAGTCCTATCAAAATTAGATTATGGTAATGCATTATATGTAGGGCTACAAAACAGCTATTACTAAAACTTCAGCGGCTCCAGAACGCAGCAGCAAGGCTGGTTCTGAATATTCCTAAGTTCGAACCAGTAGCCCAAAAAATGAGAGGCCTGCACTGGCTCACTGTAGGTAAATGAATTCAGTTTAAGTCAGCCTGTCTAGCTTACAAAACACTGCACGGCTCAGGCTCTCGTTTTCTAAAAAGAAACCTACAACCCTACGAACCTTCCAGGACTCTAAGATCCAGCAGTGCTAAGCTCCTCATGACCCCCAGATTTAAACAACTAAGGTGGGGGGGAGAAGCTTCATAGGCAACACAGCAAAAACATGGAACACGCTACCCGTCTAACTGAAAAACAGCCCCTCATTGTGGTCCTTCCGGAAAAATCTAAAGACCTGGCTTTTTTCAGCTTAGCGCTGAGGGTGCACCAGATCTTACGGCGCGCACTATAATCTTTGGTAGCGCCAAGACGCCCTCGGGCATTCGCGCACTCTATAAGTCACCAAATCAAATCAAATCAAAACTGTACCTTTGTACACACAATTGGCACATCTCTGGCCACAGGTAAGCCCCTTATAAAAGGTGCCCTAGGTACCAAGGGCACTATGGCCAGAGAAGGCCCCAGGGCTGCAGCACCTATAGTGCCCCCTTTAGAGGTCCCGGTACCTTAAAACCCACACATTGCCATTGTAGGCTGCGTGTATTGGTGCAGAGAAAAATGAAGAGTCGACATGGCACACACACCCATGTGTGTCATGCCTATAACCCACTGCCTGAGGGCCTACGTAAGACACCCCTGTAAATGGGTACATTAGCCCTCAGGTGAGGGTACAGTGGCATGATCTGTGTACCCTTGTAGTGTCTAAGTCTATTCTTAGACATCAATCAATCAGGGGGTTTGTAAAGCACAACTACTCACCCGAAGGGGTGGCGCTAGAGGACGCACAAACAGAATGGCCGCCTTGTGGTGAGGCTCCTGTTCCCTGGATCAATTTTCCTGTAAATATCCTTAAAAACTGGATCGGAATCGGGCCGGAATGATACTGTCTTGAAGATAAAGTATATCCCCAGACTCGGTCTGATTTTGGTGGCGATTCGACAATCTGTGACTGAGAGAGCGGAGAAGTTCCCCCGAGGCCAGCGTTGGAACTGAGGGAGCTGGGGTGAGCGGTGTCTGGCGCTGGGAAAGTCCGGATATCGCCACAAGGGAGGTAGGCCCCGACCGCTGACCGCGACGGTTGGCGGAGTTGTGCCTGAAACCTCTGGCGCGGTGCGAGAGCCTGCCCCTCCTCGATAAGACCTCGGACAACGATACCTCGGGCAGGGACGGTGCAACGAGATCAGGGATAGTCTGAAAGAACCTGCGGACCGCTCCCACCTATCTGACCCGCAGCTGCGCTGCAACGGCCTGAACTGGAGCACAGAGACTGTATTTCAGCAGGACACGGGGTCGGACATACTCATATATGTAGCGCATGTACTAGCGCACCAAAGGCGATGCTAAGGTGCTCCTAACGGCCCTGGACTGCTCTGCGGGTGAGGAAGTGGCGCCGGGCGGCGCAAGCTGCAGCTGTAAGACCCAGAATGTGCTGGGCCCAAGACATATCCTAGAACCTGCTGCTGAGAGAAGTTGCACCCCCCTGCAATAACGAATTAAACATCACAGAGGTATGGTGCAGTGCGATGCGAGATTTGGTGCTGGCCAGTGGAAATTCGAACCGTTATCGGCCCCTTCAATATGCCCCGCTTCTGCACTGCTTTATGGCTGCGGCGCTGGACTGAGCAATTTGCTTCGTTAGACTTCTGCATGGCACTGCATCTAGTGCTGCATGGCGTGCTAGTAGACTTCGCTGCATAGAGGCCGATCACTGTAACGCGGCGCAAAGGGCAGATCGAGATCCTAGACCCTCCCTACGGTGGTGAGCAGCAGCGGAATAAGATGGTGCGAACGGGCTCCTGAGGGCGCTTGCTTGCCCTGTGGCAGTGGATGGTGGCGAGGTAGAGGCGCAGGTACCCTGGAACACAGCGGCGCCTGTACCACCCAGCTAACTCTGAATGATACCCTATTTGTGGACAGACGCGACGGACGCAGGAGGAAGCCAGCGAGTGGATCTGCAGACCGACCAGGGTACTGTTGGGAATTGGTGGGCTGGTGGAGAGCAGCGCGGGGCATTGATATTCCCCTAAACCAGGCCTCGTTGCATAGCCAGCCCCATCGGGGAAGCCAGGAGGCGTTTCTGTGCACCCGCGTAAATAGGCGCTGGCTGCTGGATCGCGGAATTGAAAGTGCCACAACACAACAGCCGGTCTACCGGCAAGCAGACACAGGAAGACAAATAACGTGTTGGATTAGGGAGATCCGCAGTGCCCACTGGACGTTGACGCAATGGTGAAATCAGATAATCGCCAGCCGAAACTTACCTTTGACGCTGCCAAGAAAGGCCCGAAACCAAACTCGGAGGAACCTAAAGTGAAGGGGGCAGATACAGCGGGAAGCAGCGGGAAGCAGCTCGCCGCCCACGGACTTAGATATGTAGCAAATACTACAGGAAATGATACAGGGGTTTGCCACAGTAGTGGATAAAGTCGACCGAATGTCCTCCAGAATGAATGCGGTGGTACACAAAATGGACCAACATGAAGAGCGGATTACAGAAGCCAAACGGCGCATATCAGAGAATGATGATACTACCGCCAGCCACACAACTCAGCTGGCCCGGATGGATAATTTGCTGCGGGTAATTGCTGCGAATAATGAGGATTTGGAGGCCCGTAGTAGGCGCAATAATATCCGCGTTACGGGCATTCCGGAGTCCACTGACACGGGGCGAATGTAGGACTATATAGAGAAGCTACTCCTGAAATCCATTGGAATTGAGGCCTTTTCTGCGCATCTCTTCGTTGAACGCACACATCGTTCGCTGGGCCCCGTGCCAAAACCTGGGACTCCGCCATGGCCCATTATTGCGCACTTAATGAACTATCGCGACCGGGATGTGGCCCTGAGAGCAGCCCGCACCAAACAAAATCTGACGTATAACGGGATATCTTTCTCCATATTCCCAGACTTCACTCCGCTTCTACAAGAGGAAAGGCGCAAGTTCTTAGCGGTCAAGAAGAAACTGCAAGCCGCCCAAATTGATTACGCACTACTGTACCCTGCAAGATTCCGTGTAACGCATCAAGAAAAACAACTGTTCTTTACCAACCCGCAACAAGTGAAGGACTATCTAAAATCTGTACAAAAGGCGCAGAGAGGAGGAAATGTCGGGAAGTCACGCACTGGAGAAATGCGCAAGAAGCAGAAGATGAATCGTGAGATGTGCAAACACCGTATGTATTGTTCACCTGATGCAGCTGCAAACTCGACGGACTCAGGTGGACTATTGAGACTGGGGACATTGTGCGCTCGCTTTGCCGAGATGCCCACACCCATTCCAGTGGTAATGTATTCAAGGGACTACTGCCCCTCCTCGGCCGACTCCGATGGTGGCACAGGTCCTAGGGTTTGAGGAGGGAACAGTGTGTGAGAAGTTGGCCTGGTATATGATGTTAACTTGCAACAGTCCAAACAACCCTTATGGTGATGGTTGTAAAGTCAACCTTATAGACCAGCTATCCTAGAGGTAGCGTGGACCGAACCGTCTTAGGCTAAAAGACTCTTGAGGGCGTGTAAAGCCAGCTGTTTTACCATATGTAACCCCTTGAACACCACACAGGATATATATATGAAATATATATGTATTTATTTACTAACACACTCCTCTGAACTCTTTATGAGATCAGAGGCAACAGCACATAACAAGTTACTTAGTCAGAATACGTTAAGTTGCACAAAATACAGTTAGGCCCTAGGGGCGAAGCAAACCATATGCTAAGAAAGTGGTATAAGTACCACGTCACGAGAAAAGGAAAGGCCTAGAGCCTAGAGAATCGCTGGGGCTACACTATCTGACCCTTAGGTTAGGCGTAGGAGGCCCACAGGCGGTGCGTGCAGTGTCTTTACACACACGCGAGAGTCAATGTTAAGTCAATGGGAACTTAGAGTTTAGAAAAAGAAGGATTTAGGACACTTCCGATCTAGCTAGAAGGAAACAACTAAAAACCTAGACACTTGGATAGTCAATACCCTTGGGAGCACCGAAGTACTTGCGTTACCTCACCCACAGGAAGCGGGTGCATAGGTGTGAAGATGTGTCGGGTTTCGCCGTTGAAGTCTATGGAGCCTGTGAAGAAAGATGCTGCAGGCGACCAGGAGGAAGATGTCCGGGTGGATCCAAGGGTGGATCGAGGATGAAGAAGACCTGAAAGCAGAGGGGACAGAGTCTGGGTCACTAGCCAGTGACCAGGTGGAACCTGGAAGGAACCAGATGACGTCGAGGAGCAATCAGGTGCTGTCGTGAAGCTTGGCTCTTCAGCCACGCGGACCAGGAGGCGTCGAGGACGACCAGATGCTGGAGAGGAGCTGTCCCACGAAGGTTCTCGCAGATGGAGGGGTCGACTTCCGGATTGGAGTCAACAAGCCTTGGCAAAGGCAACCCACGCAGGATTCAAAGAAGGCTTCTGATGCAGACCAGCTAGGTCTGATGTGCCTCACCTTTGCAGGGAGGCAAGGGCCAGTCTGGAGCAACCAGACCAGCGAGTTGGTTCAAAAGGATTGTCGTCACAGAGGCTACTAGCCAATGGGCCAGCAACCGGACAATGCGTCGAGCAGAACACAAGCAGAAGGACCCCACGCAGAACTCGTGGAGTGTGGAGGGCTGATCTTCGGTGCAGGTGGAGCTCAGATTCGGGGTTTCTCAGTCCCCAGTGCACAGCTTCGAGGATGCCTCAGGAGCTGCACAGTTAGCAAGTCGTGGACTTTTCAAGATGGCCGGTTCCACGTGTCTCGTCGCCTCCACGGATCTCAGCTATGCTGCAGACGTGAAGAGAGGGTCAGAGAGGTCTGGAAGTCTGGGTCTTGTCAGGCTCTGTGCTCGGGTTCCGGCGGGAAACGTCGACAAAGCAAGCCGTTGATTTGCTGGATGGTGCCTGGTTGCCCAGGGTGGTCACTCCTTGGCCACAAGGGAGATTCTTCAGTCTTCAGCTTCAGCAGAACGTCGAAGGTCCAGAGTTTCGTTTCAAGTTTCAGTTCAGGATCAAATCTAAAGTCCTGGGGCTCAGCTCCTACCTTTATACAACTAAAAGGGACTGGATTACTGTCTAGGTCCCTCCTATGGGTGGGACCAGGAAGGCGGGTGGTTACACCCCCTTTCCTTTGTCCAGTTTCGCGCCAGAGCTGGGGCTGGAGTGCCCCAGCAACTGGTTTGAACTGGGGTATGCATGGAGCACCTAGTGTGCCCCAGGCAGTGTCTCATTCTATTCAGCCCTCCCTGTCCCAATACACAAAGTCCTGTCTGGGGTGGTGCTCGCACCTCTCCAGGCAGGAAACCTATTGTCCAAACCTCCGTGACTGGAAGGACTCCCAGCAGCAGGAGGTCAGACTTGTGTCTGTGGCAGCAGCGTTCATTTTGTGACGCTGGGGCTCTGGTTAACTTTAACCGGGATAGTCGGAACTAACATGTCTTCTCCCTCTAGAAGGGTGGAATGGTACCACCGTCGCCAGAATTGGTGAGGGGGTAGTATTCCAAAGCATATGACACCTTACACGACGTTTAGATAAAGCCAAACCAAAGTTAGGATTCAGCCCCGAGGATTATAATGCACTTAAGAGTATATGGTATGGTGATATCATAGAAGAGCTATAAGGACATGGTTCCGCAAGCTGCAGACAGGCTCAGCTCATGCTAGAGCACCATCTCACACATAACCAAGCACTCTGCCACCAGGATTGTTAAGGCCTGCCATAGGAGTGACTTATAGGTTACTGTGTGTCTATACATAAGGGTAGATATAGGAATACTATACCTAAGCAAGGGGTGATTACACGACCTTGCCCCAGCTGAGTGATCAGTCAGTTGTGTCAGTTTGAGTGGCCAGGCAGGGGTGGCATAATACATGCTGCAGCCCCTGGTAGGCCTTGGTTACTCCTATGCCCTGAGTCCCTAAGGTACACTTCTACAGGGGCTGACAAGGTGAACCAATTCCCCATTGTGTATGTACCTAGAGTACATGGTTTGAATTTAGGCTGTGGGTCTGATTAGCAGGCCCACAGCCACATCTAAGTTGAAAACCAGTAAAGCAAAACCAAAAAGTGGGGGTGACCATAGGAAGCAGACCCTACTCTCCTACACAGTGGCTGTGTGCTCTCTACGTGATTCCCCCTATGGGTATACCTCAATGCTGGAATATGTTCTTTGGGGACGGACGGGTACCTTTGATTTGAATTGTGTTTATTGTGACAAGACTAAGTTTATGATGGGGGGAGGGATAGAGGGTGGGTAGATTGGTCTGGCAAGTTGGGGTTGCTTCAGTGGGTGGAGGGTGGGATTGGGGTTGGATGTGGGTTGGAGGGGGGACAAGTTGGTTTAGTTCATGACAGCGTAGTTGCACATGCAGACATTGTACATGACCCTGATAGATGGGCGGAGGATGATGTTCTGCAGTCTGGATGGTATTATTTGCTTATAGTGGTACATCTTTGGCACTGGCGATCCGCCTGACAAATCTCTAGTGGTCTTGTCCTGGAATGTCAGGGGTGTTAATGACGCTCGTAAATGTAGGCAAGTATTATCATATTTGGATCTGCATAGGGCACAGGTGGTGTTACTGCAAGAAACACACCTTTCTCAGCAGACGAGTCCCTCCTTTGCCGGCAGATGGGCTGGTAATAGATATTTTTCATGCTACTCCTCCTACGCCAGGGGCTTTGCAATATTGATCAAAAAAGCTATTCCACTCACATCCCTTGGTCACCTGGCCTATGCAGCCGGACGTTATGTGATTGTGTGGGGGAGGCTGGGTGATGGTACGGTTACCATTGTAAATTGCTGTGCTCCCAACACTGACACCCCAGACCTTTTCACGCTGCTATGGGGTAAAATCCGTGACATTGGCTCCACACATGTAATTTGGGGAGGGGACTTCAATGTGGCGTTAACACCTACACTGGACAGGGCGGATGGGCTGGCACTATATCACCCAAGAGCTAGGGAAGCCCTACAGGGTATAATAGAGGAAGGCTTCCTTGGTGGATAGCTGGAAGCATAAACATCCAACACAGCTAGAGGGCACACACTTTACATCGTACACAGGTACATGGGCACGTTTGGATTATTGCCTCTTGATGAGGGGGTTAGCGGCCAGGGTGACTGCTGCAAAACACCTTGCTCGCACTTACTTTAATCACTGTCCTGTGTCGGTCACATTGACGGTGCCTGGATTTGACAGCCCTAGGCCGCCCTGGCGGCTGCAGCCTACTGCGCTGCTTGATACAGCATTTAGAGAACAGATGCGTACGGACATACAGGATTTCTTCCCACGCAACAAAGATACTGTTGATAGCGCTGAGGTAGTTTGGGAGGCCTTTAAAGCCACGGTGCGTGGATGGTGCATAGCGAAGGGGTTCGGTGTGCTGCGTGATATTCAACGCACTCTTAAAAGGTTGGTGATAGACCTAAAAGACCTAGAGAAGAGGCTACGGAGAGGGGAGGGGGCTGAGGTGCAAGCTGTGTTCCGGACTAAGCAGTCGAAATATGAGGCGGAAGCACACCGGGAATCGAACTTCCGGAGTAAATATTGGGTTGCTCGTAAATATGGGGAGGGTGAACGACCGGGAAAGGTTTTATCTGGCAGCATAAGGAATACACGGGGCACTAACACTATACTTGAACTTTCTGATACTGCTGGGGAAACCTGTGGGGACAATGCACGTATCATGGAAATACTCATTGAGCACTATAAGAGCTTGTACGCTACACGAGGAACTGGTAGTATGGATTTGGACGGCTTTCTAGGTGACGTGGCCTTGTGCTGGTTAAGCGACGTAAACAGGCAGTTTCTGAGTGCTCCACTGGAGGTAGACGAGATTAGGGAAGCGATTATGTCCTTGAGCAATGGGAAGGCATCGGGGCTAGGCGGCCTACCGGCTGAATTCTACAAATGTTACATAGACATTATGGCTCCGGTGTTGTGCGAAGTATTTGAAGATTCCTTGGAAGTGGGCATTTTACCACATTCCATGCGGGAAGTGGTGATCACTTCTCTTCTAAAACCGGGTAAAGATCCCAGGGAATGTGATTCCTACCGCCCCCTGTCTCTAACAAATTGCGATGCTAAGATCCTGGCCAAGGTATTGGCTACAAGGCTGTAGTTGTTGATGACTCAAATAGTGTTACCGGATCAGTCGGGGTTTGTCCCATCCAGAGCAACTAGTCATAACCTCCGCACCCTATTGTCTCTTACACAGACTGTATCACCGGAATTCCCACTAGCTGCTGTCTTTCTGGACGCCTCTAAGGCATTTGATTCTGTGGAGTGGCGTTACCTCTTTACTGTGTTTCACAAAATGGGCTTCCCACCAGTATTTATTGCATGGGTCCAACTATTATATATTAAACCCACTGCGAAAATCCTTGTAAATGGCGGGCTCTCAACTGCTGTATCTATAACCAGAGGCACACGTGAGAGGTGCCCACTCTCCCCCCTAATCTTTGCCATTGCGATAGAACCTCTGGCTTGCAGGATACGGCAATTACATAGTGACAGTGCATTGCGATGTCTTCAAAGACAGATATCGATCTCGCTGTACGATGACGACGTGACGCTGTATGTCACTGATCCACAGAACAGATTAAACGCTCTTTTGAGGGAATTTTTAGTTTTTGGCGGATTGTCGGGCATCACAGTGAACTGGCGCAAGTCGCAGATTTTCCCACTTACACCGGCAGTGTCTGAGTTTCCATTAGATTACCCTATTGAATCGTGTCACTCCGATCTAAAATACCTGGGGATTCGGGTATCGAGAGACAAGGATGAGATGTTAAGCAATAACTATGGCACTGCTGTGATAAAACTAACAGACATCGTTACCCGTTGGCTTGCACTGCCGCTTTCTATGGCAGGTAGGGCCTCGCTAATCAAAATGGTTGTGCTGCCTAGGTTCTTATATCTCTTCCTTAATATACGGTATTATCCCGGAGCTTTCTTTTTCAAAACAATAAAATCGGAACTGATCAGACTAGTCTGTGGTGGGAAGCAACCGAGGCTGCGGTGGGCTGTTATGGCACAACCGTATAGCAAAGGGGGCTTCGATATCCCTGATTTCGAAGCATATTATCTGAATGCCCAGGCGCACTATCTCTATCATTGGGTCCGACCGACAAGTTATATGCCACAAATAGCAGTTGAGGATTGGATTGTGCAGCCTCTACCCCTCAGCGGGATTGTTCATGGACCATTGATGCCTGGCAGCGGATATTGCACAAATTGCAGCTCCCCATATTGTATGCGCCTCTGCTGCCCTTGACGTACCACCCCACGGTGTCCGTGATACAGGAAACTGGCTTTCAGAAACTATGCAAGCGACTCCGCCTGGCAACGTGGGGAGATTTGTTTATCAATGGAGAATTTCGTACACAGGAACAATTTTTTGGAGATCCTGCGCAGAGTCTCTTAGACCTGTTTTATTATATACGGCTACGGGAAGGCATGAAGGCTTTTATATCTGAATATCCCTGGGAACCTGAAGCTATACCACCACTGAAAGTTCTATTAGGTAGCACTGACGGCAAACATCTGGTGTCGGGCATGTATAACAGCTTCCGTAATCACGCCCGAGTCGTACTGAGCTCGGCCAGACAACACTGGAGTGAGGACTTAGGACAGGAAATAACGGATGACCAATGGGAGTATTGCTGTGAGATAAAGGGACGAATTACATCCAGCTGTAGATTTAACATTATACGTTATAAATTTCTACATAGAACTTATTACACACCTGTCAGGAAATTTAGATTTAAGCTCTCTGACACAGATCGCTGTGAACGTTGCAAATGCCCGGGTGCCGGATTCTATCATCTGGCTTGGGATTGTCCACAGATAGAGCAATACTGGGAACAGGTGCATGCCGCATTGGAGAATATGTTGGGTACGAGATTTGAGAGAAGCCCACTCACTATGCTTCTAGGTTACACGGCACATATACCTAAGGGTACCAGGAAATTCATTGATACTGCGTTATAGTTGGCTAAACGAAAAATTGCATGCAGATGGGGGAGGGGGACGGCTCCTAAATTCAAGGAATGGTTAAGTGATATGACGTACTGTCAGGAACAGGTTGGCATGTACGCTGAAACGCAACCAATGGCCTCTAGGACCAAAGACATATGGGGACCCCTACAGACATATCTACTTCAACAGGAGCACACTGATACAGAGGATAAGGGTGGGGAGGGAGGGGATGGGACTGTTCATGATTTACACTGATTTGTTTTTGCATTACACTGAGATGTGCACAATTAGCGCTCCCTGCGTTTCAAACTGTTGACAGTTACATGGCTGTAACTCGTGAGGCTCTGCTGCTGGAATGGGATGGACAAATCACATATATAATCTGTACCACTAGATGTATTATATGTCAGACTCCAGGACTCTGCCCAGACTGCTACTGATATTGATAGGCTATTATCATGTTTACGGGATCACACCACTGCTCATATGATGAGAATTTAACAGATGCTGTAATGAGATGTCTACGTGCTGTTTGTGCTGTCCTTTTGTACTGTCATTGATTAGAAACTGAAAAATAAAGATTTAAAAAAAAACTAAAAAAAAAAAAAACTACTCACCCGAAGGGTCTCAAGGCGCTGAGGGAAAGGGTGCGCAGCTCCTGGGTGAACACAGTGATTCTCTGAAGTGCTAAGTCTTGAGGTCCTTCAAGAACTTAGGGCCCAATTCACAGAACTAACTTAAGACAAAATCCTAAACTTAATACTATTTTCGTATTCACAGAAGGCACTTACTCATTTTGGTATTCACAGAAGACACTTACTCATTTCGGTATTCACAGAAGTTAGGAGTCCTAACTTTAGGACTCCTAAATGCCTTCTGTGAATACCGAAAGTCTTAAAGTTAGGATTTTTCTCAGTTTAGGAGTAGTAAAGTTAGGACGCCTAACTTTAGGACTCGTAAATGCCTTCTGTGAATACCGAAAGTCTTAAAGTTAGGATTTTTCTCAGTTTAGGAGTAGTAAAGATAGGACCCTTAACTTTAGGACTCCTAAATGCCTTCTGTGAATACCGAAAGTCTTAAAATTAGGATTTTTCTCAGTTTAGGAGTCCTAAAGAGAAAAATTCTACCTTTAAGACTTTCGGTATGCACAGAAGGCATTTAGGAGTCTTAAAGTTAGGACTCCTAACTTCTGTGAATACCGAAATGAGTAAGTGCCTTCTGTGAATACCGAAATGGTAGTAAGTTTAGGATTTTGTCTTAAGTTAGTACTGTGAATTGGGCCCTACTTGTGTACTGCAACTGACTTGTACATGTTGTCACACATGCATTTATCAACAATGGGTGTGGGTCAGAGTTGGTACATAGCTAGATTGCTATATCTGATAAATGTGGGCACAGCATCTTAGCCCGTGTACTGTTGTTGTAACCCCTGTGCACCTTCTCCAGTGTCTGCCTTCTGAAGTTTCTTTGGCACCTTTTTACAGATGTATATTCATTTTGAGCACTCTGCCCCCGTCACCTTGAAATGGTAGTATACCTCATTTTCTATATTTAGCCATGTATTTATATCTTTCTTCCGCTCATCTCCACCCTCCCTTCCCCCTGCAGCATCCCCTGCATCCACACCTCCATGCAAGGAAATTTGACTCGCTACCCCTTTACAGATGGTCCTCCCTCCAACGTCCCCTTCCAATGGCAGACACTGTGTATCCAAATTGCAGGGACACCAAAGGCGCTCATGATGCTGGCCCGTATGTGCCCATCACCACCTGAACCACGCACAGCGCAAGCACGCCTGGCACACATAGATTCCACATAAAACTATGCCACTACGATGCAAGCAGCCTCTATGCACTCAACAGGGAAAATCACACACCTGCTTCCGAGCATCCCCGGAACACACAGAAGGACGCTCCTCACATTTGCAACTGCAGCTCATTTTGCTTCCGATCCACTGATCTACCAACCGTGATGTGAACCTACCTTCCTCAGATCCATTCTTCTCAACACACACTCTGCCCACAAACACGCCCTTGTACTCTGGGACCAACTTGTCACAACATCCCCAGAAGTTGCCTTCCTGCCGGGGACCTGCCTGAACCCCTCCACATCACACAACATCGTCATTGACATCCTGGACGGCTACAAGAGCATCCGCAGGGACCACACAAACGGAGTAGGAGTATGAAATGCCATCCTCCAGAGGAGCACTCTCAGAGTCTCAAAGAGCAGCAACAACATCCTCAACAACGCAGAACACCTGTGCTTCATGATCCACACCAATCACAACACCCCCCTGAGAGTGACAGTCGTGTACAGACCCCCCAGGCCCCGATTACAGTTCAGCTACTACATTGCCTACTTCATCAGTACACAGGCCCTTGCCTTCACAGACTGCATCCTTCTCTGGGACCTGGAGTTCCACCTCGGGAAGGACACCACCACCAACTCCACCGCTCAGATTGACAGCCTCGCAAGACTCCGACTCAGGATACTACACACAACACCCACCCACTCTGTCTGCAAAAGGCTTGAGCACATCTTATCCGCTTCATCACACGTCTCCTTCAACCACACCACCCAACTCCCCTGGACTGCCCATATATGCATCCACTTCACCACCCGGCACCCCACCACACACCGCCACACACAACAGATCCCCCACCACTGCTGGGGCACAATCACCATAGGCCAGCTACCCACCACCCTCGCCCGTAGCCCAAACAGCTACCACGCCGAACCCCACCCCAACGCCCACCACCTCAGACAATGGCTCAATGACTGTACCAACCAACTGTCCCCAAACACAAAAGCCTCAAACAGACACACCAGCAAGTGAGCCATCATGTTCATTGAGGACCTCCAGGACTCCAAGCAAACGTGTCAATTGCCAGAGGAGGAATCTCACCGTTTACAGACAATGAACAGCTACGCAGCACCTAAGAACGACACCGGCAGACACCATCACCTCATCTGATCCTCAAAAGGGCCTCATTCAAAGAACACCTAGACAACTACAGCAACAAAAGTGCCATCATCGCCACTAACAATGACATCAGGGCCCTGCAGGTCAACATAGAAATCGCATCCCTGATCCTCCTGGACCTGTCATCTGGCTTCGACACTGTCTGCCACCGGACACTACGCTCACGCCTCCGCAACGCAAAGTCACAAAACAGAAGTCTGGAGCGCAACACCTCCTTCCACTCCAGCATGGCCCAGTGCTTCCGCCTCCCCCTTTCAGCTCTGGATCCACCACAATCATGTATGGCATACCCGTGGCTCATCCCTCAGCACAACATTGTTTAACATCTATATGTCACACATCGCCTGACAACACGACCTCTACATCATCTCCTATAACGACAGCCAGCTGATCCTCTCCCTCACCAAGGACCCCCTCCCCGCCACAACAAACCTCCATGTAGGAATGGGAGCCGTCGCTGAGTGGATGTAGTACAGGCAACTGGAGCAGAACTTTGAGAAGATGGAAGACCTCTTCTTCCGCTCCACATCCTCAGCTTGTGACGACTGCTGGTGAACCACTGTACTGGTAACAGCTCCAACAACAACCTTCCACGCACCTTACCTGTGCTTCTTCATCAAATCTACTATCTCCGTGACAATGCATGTAAAAGGCCATCTGCTCCTCCGGCTTCAGCAACCTCCACATGCTCCGCAGGATGTACAGGTGGATCCCCACCGTAACAAGGAGAAAGCTCTCCCAGGTCCCGCAGAAGCAGCAGGTTGGCAAAAGATATAGCCCTCTCTGCAGTCCCCTCAACCAAACCCAACCTAACATCTACACATTTAAAAGGCCTCTGCACGCATGATCAACGACATTCCTCGCAGCAGCCACATCACACCCCACCTGTGAGACCAGCCCTGGCACACCGTCAACAAGAGGATCCTAATCAAGCTCCTCACACACGCACACAAGCCACTCCACAACACAGGCCCAGCATGCCTCAAACAACTACTCAGCTTCTACCCCACAAACATGCCAGCTCTGCTCCGCCAACCTCGCCCTCGTAACACTTCCCCTCATCCAGTGAGCGACCTCCAGGGCAGAAAATTCTCCCTCCTCACCACCCAGACCTGGAGCACTCTCCCCATCCTGCTACGGCACACCCAGGACATGTAAACCTTCAGGTGACTCTGCAAGACGTGGCTTTTCATGCAGTAGCAGCATTCCCCCCCCCCACACCCGCCCCCAAGCGCCTTGAGGCACTCACAGCTGAGTGGTGTGCTTTACGGATGTTGAGGTTCCGTGACAATTTTAAGTGATGTTTTCGACTCGCACGAAATGGTCGAGTCTGGTATCTAAGAACCGCAAATGACGAGTTTAGTAAGTGTGCGCAGTTTCGCTGTGCTAACTTAAACCGTTCGTTTGATATGTGGGTTTTTCATCTGTACCCACGGGTTCCATCTTAGATACGGCATCCATTTTGTCTCTTGCCCTCAAGTAGCCAGCGAACGGACACTGTCCGCTTCGTCACCCTGGGACTCTCAGGATATTTGTGGAAGACACATGTACTTTGTAAATATCTTTTACGATGAGGGGGATGATACTGTAAGGCAGATGGCCCCGCTCGAGGCTCATCTTGCCGTCCGGTTTATTGTCTCAGCCGTGCATCTCATTAGGCACGTCCCTTTGATGCCTGTATCTCGTGTTTCCTGATACCTCCCCTTTTACACTCTTTTCAATCCCCCACTGTCTCCATCTTCCTCTGCACCTGTCCTTGTCCCTATTTCGATCTGTTTTACTGCCGATTAGAATTCACTAATGTTGGGAAGATGGGTTTTTACAGTTGGGAACCGCCAAATGTTTCCGCACTTATATTCCGGACCTTATGTGTACCAAAGTGACCAAAGCGACCCCTCTGGGGGATAATTATGGGAACCAGGTTGTAAACTTTTGTGTACCATGTTGTCCTATGAGTTAATTTTGTATAAAAGGAGCGATCCACAGAACCAATTTGAAGCAGTCTCCCCAAGTTGCACGTGTTGTACTTGTCGTGACTTCTGTGTTCCCTGCAGTAATAAACCTTGAATCTTTGACGCCGAAGGAAGTGTCCCGTGTCTCTGTAGTTTGTGCGCCGAAACAGGTATCCCATGAAGGTTATAGGTGTTGTTCCCTGGCACCGCTGGTACTGTTAAAAGTCCAGTCCTTCAGTTGGCGCCCAACGTGAGGCGACTTCAGCGGTATCGGTCCGGTCCAAAGCCTGATGATCGTGAGGAACTTCGTGTGAAATCTCCGAGGGAAGGTGCACCCCGCTTCATCGATCCTGTTATCGAAATAAGTGGCCCGAAGTTTTTCCCTGCGAAGATTCCCGCCTCCTGACGGCTGCGACGGACCGATGCCCTGACTGTCGACCTGTCTTCGACGCCCGGCGTAGACCTTATGTACAAACGAGACGATAGACGGGCCTTCCTGGTGACGCCATTGAAGTTCTGAGTTAAGTATTTGTGGGTCGCTCCCAGTCCTTAGTAGTGGTTCTAGCTTTTGAAAGCTTTGTGGTTAGCCTTTAAGGCTTTGTGGTAATAGCTCACTGAGCTTTGTAATAGCCTTCTCAGGCTTTGTGGTTAGCTCTCCGAGCTTTGTGATAGCCTTAAGGCTTTGTTGTATTGCATGGTTCCATTGCATTTGTGGTTCTTAGTATTGGTTCTTAGTATTATTTGACAGTTGCAATTGCCAAAAACCGAGGGTTTTGACTTACACGAGGTTTCATTGCTTCGGTAATCCTTGAAGTTTGATACTAGGTTAGTGTGCACGATGCCTAGCCATAGTGATTTGTTTCGTATTTTTTTAAATGTTGCGCAATGGATTCCCGGTTGGAGGACTCGTGTCCGATACCTCCAGTTGGAACTCCGATACATGATCTATATAGTCGACATGGGGTGGGTCCTATAATCTATAATGATTACTGGGTCCGCTATACAAAGAAAGACGGTGACCTTAGATGGCCACCACACGGAACTTTTGAACTTTCGATTTTAGATAATCTTGAGGCTAAATTATTTTTAAAGAAAGCTAGGCCAGCTATGTTTGATTCCTTTCGGATATGGCGTAAAGAGGCCAAACAGAAAGAAATCAAACAACTTAAAAAGGATAAAAAGCGAGAGTTTGTTCCGATAATGCAAGCTATAAAAGAATGTAGACAAGACAAAGAAGAAAAAGATATGGAAATCGCTACTAGATTGCATCACATGAAAATAGATAAATGTTACCCAGTCTTACCGAATAATCTAGAAAAGAAAGAAGAAGATTTGAAGGAGGATTCCTTGTTATCATACTTGATGAAATCACCACCTCCTTATGTACAGGGTGCTACTGCTCCTGTAGCTCCTCCTATAGCTCCTCCTGTTGTTCCTCTTGTTGCTCCAGCGGCTGCGGGCCAGCCCGCTGTTAACCCTACGTTTGTTCCACCACCTGTCCTCGTTTCTACTGCTCCTGTACCTGTACCTTTGCAGACTGTTGTTTCTGCTACTCCGACTATCTTGTCCGTTCCTACTATGCCTTCCTTCACCTCCAGTGTTGTTGCCCCTGTTTTTCTTTCCCCTTCTGTTCGTAAGCGTGTTCCTAACTCTGTTGCTACCCTTTATTCACCTCTTTCTGGTCCGTTATTTTCGTCTGATTCATCTGAAACTCCTCAGAGACGGAGTCAGATCCCTAGTGGTAGGGAGAAAGAGACGTTAGTAACAATGGCACATAGGTGGATAAGACATCCTGCTAATTACACTCCACGTGTAGTCTTTGATACGTTTTCTCAGTTTAATGAGCCTACTCAGAGATTCGTATTTGAGGAAATGTGTAACTTTTTGAGAGAAGAATGGTACAATAATGATGTAGATGATGTACCGTCCGACATAATTGAACTTCAAAGTCACTTTTCGAACGGTATGATTATAGGAGACGATGTACGACGTGCAGTGGAACGCTTATTAGCATTCAGACCCACAGCACATTCTCGGGTGACATTAGATGATACCACTGAGAACTGGAAAGCGGTTCCTGGTCAGTATCCCATGAGAGAAGTTCCGCCACTGTGGGTGCCTGGTGATCCTAATGCGAACCCTGTGGTGCTACCGCATTTTCGAAGGGTGTGGATACATCTTCCATGGAAACGATCGGAAGTTTTGCAAGTGAAGCAATCCTTACCCGATCCGCGTAAAAATCCGGCTGGTTATTATAAGGAGTTATCACAACTGATAGAAGCTTCTATTATGAATATTGCCGACATCGACATGTTGTTTGGCAATGTTGTACCGCAACCAGTTTGGGCTAAAATTCGTCAAGCCGATCACGCAGTTGAATTAGGGGGTGATTGGGCTGCACTGCTAGCAGCTGATGCATTACAAGTCGGTGGGGCTAAACCTGAACAGTTGATCTTGGATTTGCCTCAGAGAATCATTACGCTCATGAAAACTCTCATGCCAGCGATGAAGGTGAACTGGGATAAGTTATCAGCTTGTAAGCAAAAGAAAGACGAGAGTGTCTCAGATTTCTTTACAAGGTTTGAGGAAGCGTTTGTCGACCACAGCGGCCAGGACATGGGCGCTGAGGGAGGCCAGCGGTTATTCGTTGACAAATTCGTGTCGAATTTGTTGCCTGAACTAAGCAACAAACTAAAGAATTCAGAAAGTGCGTGGGCAGTTTCAACCCCTGCGCAAATACTAGCAACGGCTCAGTATTATGAGAATAGGGAAAAGGAAGAAAGTGATCGTGTAGAAAAGAAAACTAAGGAGCTCAAAACGAAGGTTTTGTTGCAGCAAGCATACCCTCCACGATCAAACCAAAATGATGCACAACAGCAGTATCGACCACGAGCACAGCTCGATAGAACACAGCCGCGCTCTGACAACTTTGATTACAGATCTTCACTTGGGTATAATCAGTGCGCATATTGTAGGAAAGAGGGACACCTAAAATATGATTGTCTTGCTTTACGGGACCGTCTGAATGGTGTGTCGACACGAGGAAATCGTGGCGGTGGTCTCCAACCGGCACCACGTGGTAGAGGTCGTGGTTCATCCCACAATCAGAGTGATCGTTATCAAAATCAATCAGACGCAAATAATTGTTTTGACCAGCGAAATGCGGGGTCAGTTCGATCTGCACAGTATAATGTGGATGACTATTACGTAGGGCACGAGACTGTTGTAAATGACCATTACTAGGACAGCCAACGACAAAGAGAGGGAGTAGTGTCAGTTCCGGTCGATCAGAGTGGGCCTTACGTTGCAGTGGCTACATCAGGTGTAGTTGAGCCTTTTCTGTTAGACACTGGTGCGACGAAAAGTTCCATCATGCATTCAAAACTCCCTGGCGCACCTTTGTCTGGCTTAACGAATGTTTCCGTTGGATTCTCTGGCGCCCCTGTTAGTAACCCAGTCTCTAACCCTTTGCCTCTTATGATTGGACCCCGTGAGCTAACGGCTCCACTGATTCTATCTACAGGTTGTGGTGAAAATCTTTTGGGCCTGGATTTGTTGAAACGATTATATGCAACGTTGTATTGTTCCCCCGAAGGAGTGGAACTTACATTGGGACGGAGAGTGATCTCTCCCATGTATTTATCGGTTGATAAATTCCCACCGGAATTGAGTTCCCTCCCTGCGTCCTTATGGGCCACAGGTCCCAATGACGTGGGCCTGTTAGACATTCCACCCTATGTGATTCAATTGAAACCAAATGCGCGATTACCGCGTTTACCTCAATATCGTATTTCTCTTGAAGGCGAACGAGCACTGTTAGCAATCGTTCATGATCTCATTGGAAAAGGTGTTGTTGAAGAAACTCGTGGAAACGTGTGTAATAGCCCTGTATTGCCAATTCTGAAACGAACTGACCCAACTAAACCTCCTGTGTATCGTTTTGTTATAGATTTGAGAGAGGTAAACAAAATAGTGGTTCCGCAATTTCCTGTGGTCCCTGACATTACGGCTTTATTAACAATGATTCCGGCATCTGCCTCCTGGTTCACAGTGATCGATTTAAAGAATGCTTTCTTTAGCATCCCGATTGCAGAGGAAAGCAGAGACCTATTCGGATTCTCATTAGGAGGTCGCAGTTTTAGGCTAAAACGCGCTCCACAGGGCTACTGTGAAAGTCCATCAATCTACAGCCAAGCACTTAAAGGTCAACTTGACGCCTTTGTATTACCAACGGGTGCGGCTTTGATTCAATACGTTGACGATCTTTTAGTGGCAGCTGATACAGATGTTATTTGCAAAACGGCTACAGTATCATTGTTACACTATCTATATGAATTGCACCACAAGGTATCACCTTCAAAGCTACAGTATTGTTGTCAAGAAGTTACCTATCTAGGTCACTTATTGTCAAGAGAAGGGAGAAGGTTGACCCCAGACAGATGTTCGCGCCTTTTTAGGTATTACGTCCTACTGCAGACAATGGATTCCAAATTTTTCATTGTTGGCGAAACCATTGATAGCCCTTACGTGCAAGGATGTTTCATCCCCAGTACCTTGGTCTGAAGAATGTCAGAAAAGTTTTTCTGAATTGCGTGATGCGCTGTGTTCGGCTCCTGTGTTGGGTACCCCTGACTACAGTAAGCCGTTTACACTATACGTTCACGAGAGGGATGGTTGCGCGTTGAGTGTTTTGACACAACCTTTTGGTGGTAAGCAACGCCCATGTGCCTATTTTTCTTCGACTTTAGACCCAGTAGCAAGAGCCTTGCCAAGTTGCTTAAGGGCAACAGCGGCAGCTGCGGCGTCCATTCGACAGTCTGCAGGTCTAGTCATGGATAATATGCTCACGGTAATGGTTCCGCATGCAGTCAACACTCTATTGAACCGAACGAAAACTCAACATCTGACAAGTGCAAGATTGTCTGGATATGAGTTGACATTGCTGGCCAGTCATATACGGATAAAACGATGTAATGTGTTGAATCCAGCAACATTGCTGCCGATCGACGCAGAATCAAGCGGTGAAGCAGTACATGACTGCTATCTCAAAACTGAAGAGGAAACCAAGGGTCGCATTGACCTAAAAGATACTCCATTGACAAATCCCGATGGTACTTTGTATGTGGATGGTTCTTGTTTCAAGTTGCCGAACGGTGATGTGACGACTGCGTATGCTGTAGTTACATTGAGAACGATTGTGGAAAGTGCAAGATTAAGTCAGAATTCGGCTCAGGCTGCTGAGTTAATTGCTTTGACGAGAGCGTGTGTGTTGTCTAAAGATAAACGGGTGAATGTGTTTACAGATAGCCAGTATGCGTTTGGTGTGGCACATAGTTTTGGACGATTGTGGAGAGAGAGAGGATTCCTTACGTCACATGGTACGAAGATTCAACATGGACAGCTTGTAAATGATCTTTTAGATGCACTCACATTGCCTAAACAGGTGGCCATAATCAAATGTAGCGCACATCAGAAAGTAACGGATGATGTTGGTCGTGGAAATGCGTTTGCGGATGAGACTGCTAAGGAGACTGCCCGGAACCTTAGCACTCGAATGTATGTGACGAGTTCGGTTAGGTGGCCTGCAGAATCAAGTATGTGTGAAAACACTATCGAGAGTGTGAAAGCAATTCAGAATGAGGCCACCGAGACTGAAAAGGCGAAGTGGAAAGAAAGTACGGGAAAGTTGGATGCGAATGGTTGTTGGATTGACTTATCGGAACAGAAAAGATGGATGTTGCCTGATGCGTATGTGCTGGCTATTGTGACTATGGCACATGGGTTAGCACATATTAGCGCGAAAGGTATCTGTAAATTGCTGTTTCCTGTGTGGAAGAATGATGGTATTACGAAATGTGCTGAACGCTTGGTTAAGAATTGTATGGTATGTATGTTGTACAATCCTGGTAAGGGAACCCCAACTCCTCCTGGTAGTTTTGCTCCCCCTTCATGCCCCTTTGAGGTGATCCAATTGGACTTCATCCATATGGAACGATGCAATAACCTAAAATACGTTTTAGTTGTTGTTTGCGCATTCTCCCGATGGATTGAGGCCTATCCTCTCAAAGACAATACTGCTTTGTCCACTGCGAAAATCCTACTGAAGGAGTACTTCCCTCGGTATGGAATGCCTAGAATTGTGTGGTCAGACAACGGAAGTGAGTTTGTGGGGAGTGTGATGAAGAGTGTGTGCAAGGGCCTCGGAATTAATCAAAAATTCCATAGTGCCAATCATCCTCAGTCAGCTGGTTTGGTTGAAGGGTACAATGGCACCCTTAAACTAAAACTAGCAAAGATTCAGGCTACGACAGGTCTTTCGTGGCCCGACGCTTTACCCTTAGCATTACTGTCAACAAGGGCAACTGTACACTCCCGAGTAGGGCTCAGTCCCTATGAAATAGTGTTCGGTCGTCCTGCCAATGTTTGGGGGGTCCCTAGACCGGGTGCCTTTTGTGAACTTGAGTATCCAATGTTAATCGATTATCTTTATGACTTGACTGCTAAACTGAGGTTAATTCACCAACAGGTTCACGAAGCATTGCCGACGCAGACGGAGGGTCCAGGCCACCAGCTCCAGCCCGGAGACTGGGTGGTAACGCGAAATTTTTCGCGCAAGAACAATTTGGATCCCAGGTTCACTGGACCCTATCAGGTCCTCCTTGCCACGAGAACTGCAGTTCGTCTCGAGGGGCGGAAGAATTGGGTGCATGCCACCCATACCAAGAAAGTCCCCATTCCGTTGCCAGCAGACTCATGGGTAAGGAAAGGCATTGCATCAACTGAAACCGACGTGAATTGCCGGCGTTTGTACCTTTCAGCGACGCACAACCTGTCGGAGAATCCTCAGTGCAGCAAAAAGGCATTATTGAACACTTGTTATCAGAAAACTCAAGACCAGAACATTCAGCTGATCAACAGGGCGTTGTCCCTTCGACGAATCTTTTGTTCAACGAACAGACACGTCCT
The DNA here is from genome assembly GCF_964261635.1 of Lissotriton helveticus. Classification (NCBI taxonomy): domain Eukaryota; kingdom Metazoa; phylum Chordata; class Amphibia; order Caudata; family Salamandridae; genus Lissotriton; species Lissotriton helveticus. The sequence continues at coordinate 59,740,578 of NC_136069.1, read as the reverse complement.
GGGAAAACCCGATATTTTTTGAGATCCAGCACTAAAGACTAATAAAAAAACCCGTTCTGTCCCTTGACAAGTGCATTATCCCGTTTTCCATGATCAGTTTGAACACTCATACTATTGTAATTATTTTGTATATATTCATTGAGCTTCGTTCCTTACACTTTTTGTTTCCACAGCTGAGAGACATTTGTTTTTTTTATATATATATATTTGTGAAATAAAGGCCGTAGGGCCGCGCGTGTACTTCCTCCTGGTTAGTAGGTCTTGACGCTAGGTTAAAGACCGTCGATTCCTGGGAACTCCTAGGAATTGACTATTGCTACACAGAACGAAGTGCGTCAAGAAACGTTGCGGACGGTCATAGGGAATGGCATTTTCAAAGCTGATGGACTTGGAAAGAGCTCAAGCACAAAGATTCAAGCTGCAGCAACTCAGTCGTACCAAATGTTTTGTGTTCCAAATATTCGTACTGTTTGTGACTGGTTCTGCGTTATTAGCGGGTGGAGTGTATTACACAATGTCTTACTTCTTACCTTCTACTATACCTACTCCTACCCCTGACCTTAAACTCATCTCCACTGATTCTCCTCATTCTTTTCACATCTTACCTGAACACGAGCAGGCTAGACGTGCAGAATTCCGCAACAATTCCTTTATTCAACTCCTTCATCAGCATCAGTTAGTGGTTAACACTACTAATTGTTGGGTGTGTGGGTTGATGCCACATACTACGGATAAGGGAATTCCATATCTGGTGTTACCGTATAGCTCCCAAGGGTCTGCTCGAGCATTTCAAACAATGTTTCAAAGCGCACTGGGTTTCCACCCCATTCGAGAACCACGTTCCCCTTACTCTGGTCCTACTTCGTACCAAAAATCTTTGTCTATAGCAATAGAGGATTTAGATAGCGATATCTATGATCCCTCGCTTATCCCTGAAGAAGAGGTACAAGCCTATACGGTCCTAAGTAGAGGCGAATATAGTGTGTTCACTGGTGAAAAACAGCTTAAAAGCTTGCCTCCGATATGGGTCGTACCCCACATTGGTAATTTTTGTTTAATAGGTCGCGGCCGTAGATCGAAAGCCCGACTTGGAGAGAGTGCTTGCACTGAAAATTATATTTTGCCAATGGTCTCGTCCCCTGTGTTTTTGGCTGCCAAGGGTACATACTTTATTTGTCATGATCGTGCGTATGCATGGTTGCCCTCTGACTTCATGGGCTCATGTTTTATCGCAAACTTGTTGCCTCCGACGTTTACTGTAGATGCAGATTATCACAAAACTAGAGTTGTGAGGGGTGTAATTAGCGAAGAGGATACTGCCGGTCAAGAGGCAGGAGACTTTTTCAAGGGTTTCCTCCCATTTTGGGGACCTATGGTTAATAGTAGGAACCTAAGACAGTTGACTCGAGTGGTAGAATCGACAGCTAATATTACTGCCAGTGCCCTTGGTAATATCACCACAGAACTTCAGGCGGATAGACTTATGACGTTACAAAACCGTATGGTTTTAGATGTGATCTTAGCAGATCGAGGTGGGGTATGTAAGGTGATCCATTCGAGCTGCTGTATTTTCATTCCTGATAACGCTCCGACTGTCTATCAAGCCATCTCGAAGTTGCATAAGATCTCCGAATCCATACACGTGGATGTAGGGGATTGGACGCTACTTGGATGGTTTTGGGGCCTGATGTCGACTTGGGGTTGGAAAATTCTGACGATCATTGGAGTCGTTGTAGTGTTCCTGTTCACGTGTTGCCTTTGCGTGCAGTGCGGTCCTGCCTTATGTGGCCTCTGTGCTACAACGTGTATGAGACAGCCACCTGTTACCAAAGGGTCTCGGTTGGACAGAGCTATGCTACAGCAACATCTCGAGGGTCTGATGAATATCGAATATGATTCCGACTAGTGCTTGCCTACATGAGGGCAAAAGGAGCGTCTGAGGTTCCGTGACAATTTTAAGTGATGTTTTCGACTCGCACGAAATGGTCGAGTCTGGTATCTAAGAACCGCAAATGACGAGTTTAGTAAGTGTGCGCAGTTTCGCTGTGCTAACTTAAACCGTTCGTTTGATATGTGGGTTTTTCATCTGTACCCACGGGTTCCATCTTAGATACGGCATCCATTTTGTCTCTTGCCCTCAAGTAGCCAGCGAACGGACACTGTCCGCTTCGTCACCCTGGGACTCTCAGGATATTTGTGGAAGACACATGTACTTTGTAAATATCTTTTACGATGAGGGGGATGATACTGTAAGGCAGATGGCCCCGCTCGAGGCTCATCTTGCCGTCCGGTTTATTGTCTCAGCCGTGCATCTCATTAGGCACGTCCCTTTGATGCCTGTATCTCGTGTTTCCCGATACCTCCCCTTTTACACTCTTTTCAATCCCCCACTGTCTCCATCTTCCTCTGCACCTGTCCTTGTCCCTATTTCGATCTGTTTTACTGCCGATTAGAATTCACTAATGTTGGGAAGATGGGTTTTTACAGTTGGGAACCGCCAAATGTTTCCGCACTTATATTCCGGACCTTATGTGTACCAAAGTGACCAAAGCGACCCCTCTGGGGGATAATTATGGGAACCAGGTTGTAAACTTTTGTGTACCATGTTGTCCTATGAGTTAATTTTGTATAAAAGGAGCGATCCACAGAACCAATTTGAAGCAGTCTCCCCAAGTTGCACGTGTTGTACTTGTCGTGACTTCTGTGTTCCCTGCAGTAATAAACCTTGAATCTTTGACGCCGAAGGAAGTGTCCCGTGTCTCTGTAGTTTGTGCGCCGAAACAGGTATCCCATGAAGGTTATAGGTGTTGTTCCCTGGCACCGCTGGTACTGTTAAAAGTCCAGTCCTTCAATGTGCTGCTTGATAACTTGATAAATATATTTAGCACATACGCGGTCATCTCACTGCCTATCCGTGTCAGATTACACATCTAGATTGGTTCTGTTTCCCTTGGTGGACCTTCTTGTGGATTCACAGCCCCTTACTTATTGCCTCAGTTAAATACTTGCTTGGTCATGTAAACACGCATCTGCGTGAATTAAGTGAATTTATTTACAATACAAGGGGGAGACTGTACCAGTGCTGGCCCATAGAACACATGATTTGATGGATGTTGGAGTGGCAGACATAGTCCATTGTGAGTGTCAGAGCCAAGGGAAGAGGCGGAGTTTGCTGTGCCATTGTCAAGGAAAAGTAGATTTGCTGCAAATCCATGCATGGGTCCCAGGTGAGTGTTTGTGGACATTGCAAGAAAGTGGAAGAAGGAGGTCAGTGGAATGAGGTTAAGAAGAATACTAAGGTGAGACAGGCCTTTGTACGTCACTGTCGGCAGTTTGTTGTTGATATGCCCCATAATGAGCCTAGGGTCACACCAGACACTGGATTTTGGATGCAATTCTATGGGGGATTTCATCACGCCTCTTGCCGCCACTTTACCTGCATTTTTCTACAGCAAGGCAGTGATGATTTTGTCACCAATCTGGGTAATGTGGCCCCACATCTTATGGATAGGCAAGGAGGCCCATTACATGAGATTGCAGGTGTTGTCTTAATTTTAGATTTTGCTCATCACCACATACATTCAATTTGTGTGCACACAGACACATGCAACTCTGACACCACATTGTGGATGCACTGTGTATGTTGATGTTCATGTGCACAATTAGGCATGCCGCCTCGGACATTAGCACACAGGTGACATTAGGCTTGAGTAGTCTGCTGGTATGTGCATGTGCGTATATGTCAGGCTGGCAATGCATGCACGAGCTTGGACACTACTCAGACACGTGGGCAATGCTGCAGGTGTGCTGACGTTAGTGGAGGCATGCCTGATTGTGCGCAGGGGCATAGACATTTCCTGCACATCCACAATGTGGCATCCGAGTGACATGTATACTTGTGCAGTCAATTTGTATGTGCATAGTGATGTGGCAAGGGGGCCATTTGGCTACTTTTCCACATGTCACGTTGTTCTGCCACTGTGTGGTTTGCAGATGCACATATGGGGTTCTCTGGCATTGTAATTGGACTATGTTTGCCTAGCTTTTCTGTGCACATTTTATGGTCAGTCTGTCCGCCACAATGGGCCATATTATCAAATATGTCGCCAACATTGTAGTGGCTTGCTGATATGCACTATTGGATTCAAATGGCAAACGAGCTTCTGGTGTGCACCTGGCCTCCTATTTAAATTCAATTAATCATATTAGCATGCCCCTCATCAGTGCTTTGGCAGCAGGTTCCTGCCGCTAATGCATCAATTACGCTGGCGTCATTCCTGTTACTATGGCCCTGTGTGTTGTGTGATGTGCTGTTTGTGAATGGTGATATGTCCCTATGCCAGCATGCACAGGGGTATCCAGGACTTGTTGGACAGTACATGTGGGTATGCAATACAATTACTTTCATAGTACATGGGTGCCACTGTGCCCATCCACCCCCTTCCCCCGTCCCTAGTTGATGCTCACCCTCCAACGACAGTCTCCTCGCTGATGACTCGGGACACCTGCTCCACCAGCTCATCCAGCTCTTGCTGTGGAGCTGGTCCGCCACCTCCAGTCTCCCTCGCTGCCTTAAGGTTGGCTCCCAGTTTCTTCTTGGTCTTACTCTTGGTATCGTGCCACCGCTTCTTGCACTCAACCACAGTCCTCCTCTCTCCCACTGCCTTGACTTTGGACATGATGTCCTGCCATATCTCCTTTTTCCTTGCCAAGGTGGTAGTGGAACTCACGAAGAGTTCCTGTTGGTGTTACGTCACCTCTTCAACCAGGACCTGAACTTGGGGTTCCTCCTCCTCCTGGCCTTTCCTTGTGTCTCTGCCTGGCCTTCCTGGGTGTTGTTGGTGTTGTTTCTGGCCTCTGCACTTGTCCCAGGTTGTTCTCCATCTTCTACAGTATTCTGCATGTTTAATTTAGATTTTTCCGGCTTAGCAGGAGTTTTCGAATGCTTTTTTCATGCTGGACGTGCTAAAGGAAAGCCTGGGGCCTATTGGTGGGCGATATTTATCGCTGATTGGCCCACCGTAATTTTTTTCACGTGCGTTTGTTTAGTGACGTCACGCTAATTCTATTGCCGCCTCTTTGCGCCTGGAAGTAAACTATCGCCGGCTAGCGACGAATTGCTAATACGTTGCTAATGCGGCGATAGATTCTGGCGATGTGGGCGATAAAAAAAGTCGCGTTAAACTAAGTTATTTTTTTTAACACACTTTATTAGCGACTGCAAAGATGACATTTACAGTAACAGGGTTATACAATCGATACAGTCTTTTCCAATTCATAACAATCCCCATCAAGCAAACCACAGTAATATTTTGTGCTCAGTATATTGCATATTGTCAGAAGACAATCAATGCCATCCAGATATAACCCACAGTATCATTTGAGGAATAGACAATTTACACCATAGGTGTCAGTGCGCTGGTGTGCATTTTATATATTTGAACAGGAACTTATACAAACCCTAACCCATACCCTCCCTAACCCACCCCATCCCTCTCCTGATCAATCTGGTCCCAGTTTCTTTATTGCCCGTGGGGATTTTTACCAAGTCTCAAGCTATAGGGTGTATTAGCCATAATGAATTACCATGTTTTGAGCTAAAAGGGCCCATTACTCAAAATCTCCTGTATGCCCGTGGGTATTACTGGGACGCACCTTCCTGTGTTGGGGACAAATCAAGTGTTCCTAGGGCAATCAGCATGGCTTCCCAATCCAGTGCTATAGGTTGCTTTCTCAGACCACTCCCCTCCTCGTTTCTGAGAGCTGCTCCCTCTGCCTGACCCCACTGCAGCATATCCTCCTGCCACGTGGCAACCGCAGGGGATCTGGGAGACTTCCATCTCATCGTTAAAGCCCTAATCGCTAAAATGAGTGCTAGATCTAGAAATCTCAGCCCAACGTTTTGCATCCCCGAGCGTCTACGCAAGCCCATAAGGCAGGGTAGGACCTCATCGGTGACCGGTAGTTGTGTCACAGTAGTGAGGGTTTGACGGACCCCATCCCAGTATCCCTGTAACCGAGGGCAGGACCATATCATGTGAATAAAATCCGCCTCATCCCCCTACAGCGAGGGCAACAGTGAGGGGAGTCCGGGAACATACGATGTTGTTTCTTGGGTGTAAGGTATGCGCTATGGAGTACCATTGACTGAATAAATTTAAGTCTTGCATTACGTGATACACTTTTGGGGTGCTCCAGCATACTGTTCCATGCCTTGTCCGTATTCCCAGTACCGGAATCCTCTGCCCAACGTGTTCTAAGGTATGTGAGCGGAATCGCTGTGTGTGCCCGTACCCCTGTATATAGCCAACGCACTAAATGACCCCCGGTCCTATATAATATAAAAGGCGTACCAGTTCATGTTGTGATTCGGTTCTCTGCGGTGCCCATGTGGTCCTGATATAATGTGTTACTGTGGCGTGTAATAAATACAGGCGTGGTGGTGCTCCAGTGGCCTGTACGAAGGAGTTGTGGTTCAACCGAGCATCATCTCCAAAAAATGCTCCCACCTCTTCCACCCCACTATCCGTCCAGCCCTGTGGTGTGGTTCGTGTAAGTCTTCCCTGTGGTGTAGGAATGTCTAATAAAGAAATATTAGCTGCGTATGGTGTTACTGTCGACGTGTAGGATAGGGCTTTCTTCCAGCAGCTCAAGGCAGTCTTTAGCAGGGCGGGTGAGTCCGGGGGAACCTGGGCCTTTGGCAGCAGTAAGGAGTGAAGCTCTCCTCGTTCTAGTCTCTCCGGTGTGAAGCCGATTTCTTGCAAATTCCTACCCGCGGTCCAGTATGAGAGCCACTGAAGCTGACTAGCATATTAGTATCTTCGGAAATCGGGGACCCCCAAACCGCCCATAGTTGTCCCAAGCTGGAGTTTTCTAAGGCTGATCTGTCTCCGGCCAGTTCCCCGGATAAGGCTAATCAAAATGGAGTTCAGTGTATTAAAAATAGATTGAGGGAGGACCACCAGTAGATTCACAAAGGAATATAAATGGCGAGGGAGCATCACCATTTTTGAAATGGCGATCCGGCCCATCACTGATAAGGGTAGGGAAGACCAGAACCCCACACTAGTACGGAGCTTTGTTATTGCTCGTAGAATATTACCGTCTATCTGATCTTCTTGTGTCCTAAATACCTGTATGCCCAGGTATTTAAAAGTGGTGGGGGCCACTGGGATGGAGTAGGCGCCAAACCGTAGATGAGTTAATTGTGGCTTCTCCCGGAAGAAGAAACTGGTCGACTTTGCGGGGTTTATTGCCAGACCCGACAGCCGTTAAAAAGTAGCAAATATGGCAGGGAGCGGAGCATTGTTAGCTATCAGATCACGTAAATATAAGAGGATATCATCCGCATAAATAGATATCAGATGCTGTATCCCGTCGACAGAAATGCCCAGGCGGTCTGCTGACCTCCAGAGAGCTAGGGCCAAGGGTACAAGAGCGAGCACGAACAACAAAGCGGGCAGGGGGCATCCCTGTCTCGTGCCTCTGTAACCAGTATATTGATCTGAGATATAGCGGCCGGTGCGGGCCCTGGCTGTTGGAGACGTATACAATAGGCAAACCCACTTAAGGAAGTTATCTGGGAACCCGAACTGTTTTAAGGACTCCAGCATAAATTCCCAAGATAAGGAATCGAATGCTTGTCTAAGATCTAACGCTATACATCCCGCGCGGGGGAGGTCACGTGAGGTAGCCGTCATTATAGAGTGTAACCGGCGAGTGTTCAGAGATGTGCTGCAGGTCCGGGAGGAATCCGCACTGATCCCGGTGAATGAGTTTGGGGAGGTGTAGTTGTATACGGTTAGCGAGGGCCTTACTTAAAATCTTATATTCAGTGGAGAGTAAGGAGAGAGGTCTATAGTTGGACATTTCTAGTACGTCCTGTCCCGGCTTAGGTATGGACGTAACCAGCGCCTGCATAGTGGAATCAGGCAGGTGGCCAGTCTCGAATGGCACCTTATAAACTGTCTCCAACTCAGGTACTAGGGATTCGGAGTAGGTTAGGTAAAACTCTACAGGGAGGCCATCCATCCCAGGTGTCTTATTACGATTCAGACCTTTAATTGCTATCCGTATCTCTTGTTGGGTAACAGGGCTGTCAATATCTTTCTGTATATCCTCCGGTAGCACCGGGAAAGGGAGTTCTTGTAGGAATTAATCAATCAAGTCAATGTCTGCTGGTGCGGAGGGTGCATAGAGCGCCTTAAGATGGTCATGAAATGCCGCATTTATTTCTGCTTGTGTAGTACCAATTGTCCCGTCTGGTTACGAATGCTGGTTATATTTGGCGAGTCAGGTCGAACCCTTACCAGGCGGGCAAGCAGTGTGCCGGATCTGTCAGCCTCAGTGTGCTTCTGTTGGAGATACTCCCTATAGTCTATTGTCCATAATGTCTCTAGTGTTTCAGCATGGTTGATATGGGTGGACTGTAACGCCCCCATCTTTTTCAGGATCAAGGGCTGCCTCCCTCTCCAGTGTCTGTAGCCTATCCTGAACGTCATGTAGTTTCTGATGTACCTCCTGCCTGGCCCCACTAACTGTCCGATCGTCGTCCCTCTAACCACTACTTTCAGAGCATCCCATTGGATCAGGTTTGAGGATGCAGGGTTCCAGTTTTCCTTTAAGTAGTTAGAAATAGCATTGGACAATGACGTGCGGAAGGGAGCGTCTTCGAGTAGGTGTGGGTGCAATATCCAGGCGAGCACTGGTGTCGGTACTCTACCCCATTGAAGTGTGAGTTTTAGGGGTCTATGATCGGAAAAGGTCTTATCCAGATACATAGATTCATGAGCCTTCGTGATAATGGATCTAGAGCACAGAAACCTATCCATTCTAGTATGGAGGCTAGGCACCGGAGAGTAGAAGGAGTATTCCTTGTGATTTGGGTGGAGACACCGCCAGGCATCGGAGAGTGCCCATCCATTCTGCCAGGTGGTGAATTGCTCGGCCAGTTTGCTAGCGACGTAGGCCTGAAGTGGGGGATGTGATCTATCTAATTTGGTATCTAACACTGCGTTCCAGTCCCCTCCTAGCACCCAGGGGATCACGTCCCAATCCGCCAAAACCGTACCCAGCTTGTACAAGAACCAATCCAGTTCAAAGTTAGGAGCATAAATGCTCCCTAAGACCAACAGAGAACCATCAAGAGTGCCCTTCACTAGGATATATCGTCCCTGGTCATCCACTCGGCGCTCAAGATCAACAAATAGGTTCCCATGGCGTATCCAGATAGTCGTCCCCCTAGCGAAAGCCAAATAAATGGTAGAATAAATATGTCCCCTCCATTTTTTCCGGATCTTCTGTGTTTCAGAATCCGTGAGATGGGATTCCTGAAGGAATGCAATATGTGACTGTTGTCTAAGGAGAAATGCATGAATTCGGTGACGCTTCTGAATTGCTCCCAGTCCCCGCACATTCCATGTGAGTAGATTATAGGACCCTTTGGTCTTAGCTGTCCCTGCCATATTCCCTAGTGTAAGGTGTGACCTAGCTCTAGGACACCCCCGCGCCGCACGGCCACCAGCTGCTGCGTGTGCCTCCCCTCCTTGTGCCTCGCTGCCCCGGCTCCGCCGCGTGACCACGCCCCCTGCCACCGAGCGGCGTGGTCTGTGCTAGCTTCCTGGCCTGTGTACCTGTCTCTGTTGTTGTCATTCGATTTGTATTGACTTGTAAACTGTTCTGTTGATTTGTTTTATTCCCCCATTTGTGCCTGTTTCGCCTTCGTTCTTTGCCGTCCCCGTCTCATCCCTCCCCGCTCCCCGCTTCCCGCCATCACCGCTAGCCCCGCCCCTTTCTTTGTGTACCCTCCCCGCTCCCGCCTCCCAGCTGCTCCCCCCCCCCGCGCACTTGGCCATATATGGCGACCGTGCGACGCAGGTGAGTGTGACCTAGCTCTAGGACACCCCCGCGCCGCACGGCCACCAGCTGCTGCGTGTGCCTCCCCTCCTTGTGCCTCGCTGCCCCGGCTCCGCCGCGTGACCACGCCCCCTGCCACCGAGCGGCGTGGTCTGTGCTAGCTTCCTGGCCTGTGTACCTGTCTCTGTTGTTGTCATTCGATTTGTATTGATTTGTATTAACTTGTAAACTGTTCTGTTGATTTGTTTTATTCCCCCATTTGTGCCTGTTTAGCCTTCGTTCTTTGCCGTCCCCGTCTCATCCCTCCCCGCTCCCCGCTTCCCACCATCACCGCTAGCCCCGCCCCTTTCTTTGTGTACCCTCCCCGCTCCCGCCTCCCAGCTGCTCCGCCCCCCCCCTGCGCACTTCGCCATATATGGCGACCGTGCGAACGCGCAGCGGTCACGCGCAGCGGGTGCGCCGAAGGCGCGCCAAAGGTAAGCCCGTCTACGCCCGTCCGCGCCTGGACCGTGCCCAGTGCCAGGACCCCTGGCCCTCGACGACCCCTGCCCACCCGCCTGACGTACACCGCCGCCACCCTCAACGCACTCAACACCGGCCGATTCCCAGGATGCTACCAAGCCACCCCTCGACGCACCCACGGACCCTTCAGCTGCCACGCCTGCAAGTTCTCCTGCATCCGGACCTGCCTCGCACCAGCACCCGCCAAGTCGAACACCAGCAGCAACCACCTCAAGTGCATCCTGCTCAACACCCGCTCCGTCCACAGACACGCCATCGAACTCTGGAACCTCCTCGACACCACAGCCCCAGACGTTGCCTTCCTCACGGAGACCTGGATGAACGCCTCTTCAGCTCCCGCCATCGCCATCCCAGAGGGCTACAAGATCACCCGGAGGGACCGCACCGCCAACCAGTTGGGAGGAGGCATCGCCATCATCCACAGGGACACCATCCGCATCACGACCAGCACCGACGACACCCTTACCACCGCCGAACACCTGCACTTCCAGATCCACACCGACCCCAAGACCACCCTCAGAGGCACCCTGATCTACCGACCCCCAGGACCACGCACACAATTCAGCGAGGACATCGCCGACTTCGTCAGCCCGCATGCCCTCCCCTCCGCTGACTACATCCTCCTGGGGGACCTCAACTTCCACCTGGAGAACAACAACGACCGCAACACCACCACCCTGCTCGACAACCTCGCCAACCTGGGACTCAAGCAACTGGTGAGCACCCCCACCCACCTCGCCGGACACACACTCGACGCCGTCTTCTCATCCAGTAAAGACATCGCCTTCAGCCACGCCACAGAACTCCACTGGACGGACCACAGCTGTGTCCACTTCACCTTCGATAGAACGACGATCCACCACCACCAGCAACAGGTTGCTCGAAGGAACTGGAACAAGATCACGGCCGACCAGCTCGCCGCCTCCCTGAGCCAGCACCCTCCTGCCAGCTCAGCGAACCCCAGCCAGGCCGCCGACAACCTCGCGAAGTGGATCAGCAACTGCGCGGACGAACTCGCCCCTCTGAGGACCCCGCCCAGCAGACCCGGCAGCAAGAAAGCCCCATGGTTCACCGACGAACTCAAGAGCTCCAAGAAGAACTGCCGAGCCCTCGAGAAAGCCTGGAGAAAAGAACCTACACCGGACAACATGACCACCCTCAAGCTCGCCACCCGGAAGCACCACCAACTGATCCGCACCGCCAAGAAAACTGCATTCAAGGACCGGCTGGACAACAACGCACACAACTGCAAGGAACTCTTCAACATCGTGAAGGAGCTCTCCAACCCCAACGCAGGAAGCAACGACATCACCCCTTTGCAAGACCTCTGCAACTCCCTCGCCTCCTACTTCCACAACAAGATCGCGGACATACACAACAGCTTCAACATTCAACCGACGCACGCCACGACCACAGCAACGCCGCCCACCACCACCCTCCGCGCCTGGACTCCGGTCAACACCGAAGACACCGTCCGCATGATGAACTCCGTCCACTCCGGATCTCCGACCGACCCCTGCCCTCACCACGTCTTCAACAAGGCCGACGCTGTCATCGCACCCCACCTACGGGACATTATCAACACCTCCTTCGACACCGCCACCTTCCCTGAGAGCTGGAAGCACGCCGAACTCAGCGCTCTACTCAAGAAACCCACAGCGGACCCCACCGAACTCAAGAATTACCGCCCCATCTCGCTCCTCCCGTTTCCTGCCAAAGACATCGAGAAGACCGTCAACAAACAGCTGGCCGCCTTCCTCGAGACGAATGGATCCCTCGACCCCTCACAGTCTGGTTTCCGAGCCAACCACAGCACCGAGACCGCCCTCATCGCCGCCACCGACGACATCCGAGCCCTGATGGACAACGGAGATACAGCGGCCCTCATCCTCCTAGACCTCTCCGCGGCATTCGACACTGTCTGCCACCGCACCCTAGTGCAGCGCCTCAGCAACGTCGGAATCCAGGAGAAGGCACTGGAATGGATCATCTCCTTCCTCGACGGAAGAACACAGAGAGTCCGCCTACCACCGTTCAAGTCAGAGGCCACCGAAGTCATCTGCGGCGTCCCTCAAGGATCCTCGCTGAGCCCCACCCTCTTCAACGTCTACATGAGCCCCCTCGCGGCCATCGCACGCCAACACAACCTCAACATAATCTCCTACGCCGACGACACCCAGCTGATCCTCTCCCTGACCAACGACCCCGCCGCCGCCAGAGCTAATCTGCACGAAGGGATGAAGGATGTAGCCGAGTGGATGACAACCAGCCGCCTGAAACTGAACTCAGACAAGACGGAGGTCCTCATCCTGGGCTCCTCGCCCTCCGCCTGGGACGACTCCTGGTGGCCCCCCGCCCTGGGCACCGCACCCAAACCAACGGACCACGCACGGAACCTGGGTTTCATCCTGGACTCCTCCCTCTCCATGACCAGGCAAGTCAACGCTGTCTCCTCGTCATGCTTCAACATCCTTCGCATGCTACGGAAGATCTTCTGGTGGATCCCCACCGAAACCAGGAAGACCGTCACCCAGGCCCTCGTCACCAGCCGACTGGACTACGGCAACGCTCTCTACGCCGGCACCACCGCCAAGCTCCAGAAGAGACTCCAGCGGATCCAGAACGCCTCAGCCAGACTCATCCTCGACATCCCACGAACCAGCCACATCTCCGGACATCTGAGAGACCTGCACTGGCTCCCCGTCAACAAAAGAATCACCTTCCGTCTCCTCACCCACGCACACAAAGCCCTACACGATCAAGGCCCGAGCTACCTCAACAACCGAATCAACTTCTACGCTCCCAAACGCCACCTCCGATCAGCCAACCACGTCCTCGCCGCCGTCCCCCGCATCCGAAGAGCGACAACAGGAGGAAGGTCCTTCTCCTACCTGGCCGCCAAGACCTGGAACTCCCTCCCTCCCTCCCTGCGCCTGACCCAAGACCACCTCTCCTTCAGGAAGAAGCTCAAGACCTGGCTGTTCGAGCAGTAACGGCTCCCCCCCCCCCCCCAAGCGCCTTGAGACCCTACGGGTAAGTAGTGCGCTCTATAAATGTCTTTGATTGATTGATTGATTAAGGTGTTGTTCCCCACCATGCCAAGTAACCAGGCAGATCTGACCAGGAGCCCCATTTCCCCATCTGTAACTAAACCCGGCACAGCGCTTGAACTGCGCTGGGCCCAACTTTGGTGTATCAAAAATACAAAACAAAAAATAATGGTGCGTATGCTAAGAGGGAAGTGACCAGTCCTTTGCCTGACCATAGTGCACTAAAAAACTGCCACCCGATGGCTCAATGGTACCTCTTCCTGGGGGTGGGGGGGTTGGTACCTCGCCTTAGGGGTGGGGGTGGGTAAAAGATGTAAGTGTGGTGGGAGCGGTAGTATAAACGCATTCCTGCATCAAATCAAGAGTAACCAGGGCCCCCCCGGCCACCAGCTCAAATCCTTCGCCCACTTGAGTTTGTTGAATATACCAATATGGTGCGCAATCATGGAATCAAACCCCAGGTGCACTACAAGGGAGTGGTCCAGTTCACAACATAATTAGCGCAACAGAAAGATATAACAGTTCCTCCAATACCAGACATAACATCAGCGATAGTAGAAATGATTACAGCAATAGCCTCCAGTGACTGCGGTTCAGCGTCTACATTCAACGATCTATCTTGTCGTCCGCTGCCCTGGGCGTGATGGTGATGAATAGGATTGCACTGTGTTCGGACTCGGAGTGTAGAGAGAGTACTGTCCTCCGAGTTGGTTGAAATTTTGTGCAAGTCCTCACGAAAGGCACCGGCCACCGCAAGCGCCCCTTCCTGGTCTTGCCTCTGTTGTTCCCGCGCGGGGCCGGCACCTTCACCGTTCCGGTTGGGGTTCGGGTCCGGCGAGCGGTTCGTCTCGGGAGTCCATCCGAGCCCTGCGTGGACATCTCCGGTAGACTGGCCTGGCTGGATCCTATACCCATCACCTCCATCCATTCTTCAACATCTGCCGGACTCACAAAGAAGTGAGTTTTTTTGTCATGTATCATCTTCAATTGTAGCTCTCCCTAGCGAGCACAACTAGGGCTGCGAGCTGCTAGTAAAGAATTGTACGAAAAGCGTGACAGCTGCATTACTTTTTAATACTGTGTACTCGTTTTTATAAATTTTGCTTGGGCTTGTAATTTGGTGATTTTAATGTGCTTACCGACTCACTGACACCCCTTCACACTCTTCCAGTCTTTTCTGCTCCATCCAGCTGACTTTAGAGCCGGTGGCAGACGGGGGTGGGCGCCATCTTAGGTGGGGGTGAGGCAGCGCTCTAGTCGCGCCGGCCTCCCGCCCTCCTCCCACCATATAATGTGTTGTATCACCAGACGGCGCAGCGGGCGCGCCGGGTGCGCGCCGAAGCCGCGCCTAAGCCAAGCCCGTCCGCGACCGGACACGGCCCAGGGCCATAACCCCTGGTGCTGCCACTCAAATTCAATGGAGTAGAGACGACCTTGTAAGTTTTTCCACTATCACTTGTGTACCCGGTCAGCATAGCATAAACACAGGGAAGGAAGGAGGGTGTAGACACTGCGAATACTCATTTAAAACAGCGATAGAGGATACAAGGGGTAGCCCCTCATTATCCTGCGGCCTACTTAACGTGAGATCATTACGCTGCCACAGGTTTGACATCAACGATCTACTCGCTGAAAGACAACTTGATCTGTTATTTCTCACGGAAACTTGGCTTGATGCTTATTCTGACCCTGATATCATTCAGGCACTACCGGAGGAATACTCGATGGTGAGATTAGATAGACCGAAGGGTAGAGGGGGGGGGGGGCATAGCTATTGCCTTTAAACAGCAGCTTGCCTGTCATTTAGAATTAGTCCAAATAGCTGAAAGCGAGGCCGGCGTATTCTCCATTAAAATTAATGGGGGTATCACGGTTAAGGGTTATTTGATCTATCGTCCCCCGGGACCCCTGCCAAGGTTTAAAGATAACCTTTTAGAGTGTGTTACGGAGGCAGCGTTACGGAGAGACAAGTTTCTGCTCCTTGGCGACCTCAATATGCACCTAGAGGATCAGAAGGATAAAGGAGCGGTTGAGTTCCAACAAGACCTTCAGGCCTTACAATTAGAGTTAAAAGGTCAGTCTCCGACACATCAGCACGGACACTTGTTAGATCCGATATTTGCAAACTGGGATGCAGTCGCAGTGGCGCGGCCTGTGCCTTTCCCCTGGACCGACCACTTCCTGGTGCCATTTGTAATTCAGCTCCCAAAACATAAGGAGACAGACAGTACCCCCCTCAATTACCAAAGACGGAAATGGGCCAAGTTCTCTCTGTCAGAGTTTAATATGGCTCTTACCGCGGAGGGCCCTCCCGGAGGTACTGATGCGGAGACAGCTAATAAACTACTTAATGACCGCATCACGGCTGCCCTGGATCGCACGGCCCCTCTTGGTCGGACGAAGGAGGGTGGCCGGAAACAGAGAACGGCACCTTGGTTCAACGAGGAACTGCGTGGAGCTAAGAGGGACTGCAAGCGAGCAGAAAGGCAGTGGAGGGTAGCCTATGACAATCAGGCAAGAGAGAGATATCTCGTAAATAGACGGGCATATCACAACCTGATCAGGATAGTGAAAGCTGCCCACTATGCCGACAGGATCCTGGGTGCAGAGAACTCGTCGAAAGAGTTGTTCTGTGTTTACAAATCCTTAACCATCCCCAAGCTCTCAGCAGGTACGGAGGACTGCTCAGCAGACACCTGTAATCGCATTGCAGAATATTTTGGCGACAAAGTAGCCAAAATTTATTCGGCATTCCCTGCTCGACCCTCTGCAGGAGGTGAGTTTGAAGAATTAAAAAAAGAGGCAGATGACAAGGACCTGCTGCTCAACCTGACCTGCCCTCCAGCAGAAGATCTGATCAGAATATGTAGGTCAGTGAAATCAGGCTCTCCACGGGACCCAGTATCTCCTAAACGGCTGGGGGATAGTCTGACGGCACTTGAACCTTATATTAGACACCTGCTGGATGTCTCTTTCAGGTCCAGCAAGTTGCCTAGGGAATGGAAACAAGCCGTGGTGCTCCCCCTTCGTAAGAAGCCCAACATCAGCCTCGAAAAGCTGGAGAATTTAAGCCCCATTTCCTTACTACCTTATTTCTCCAAAGTGGCAGAGAAGGTGGTTAATTTGCAGTTAATGCAATTTGTGGAAGATACCAACCTTCTACATCCCACCCAGTTTGGGTTTCGCCCACGGCACTCGACAGAGTCAGCGCTCCTTATGGCATCTGTCACCATCAGGCAAGGCGCCGATGAGGGCCATACCATGGCCTTGATTCTTCTGGACCTGAGTGCAGCGTTCGACACTGTAGCACATTCCACCTTGCTACAGTGTCTGAACAAAGGAGGGGTAGGAGGTGCATCGTTAAAGTGGTTCCAATAGTTTCTGGCTGACCGCGGCTTCCAAGTCAGACAGGGCGACTGCTACTCCAAGCGAGTAGGCTTAGACCAGGGAGTGCCGCAGGGCTCGTCCCTGAGTCCTACCCTTTTTAATCTGTACGTTGCCCCGGTGGCCACCATAGTGGAGAGCCATGGTCTGCCCTTGGTGTCATACGCCGACGACACGCAGTTGGTCATCTCCCTATCACGCGCACCCAGTCTCGCAGCGGACAACTTCAGAGCATGCATGCAAGATCTCGCTGCCTGGATGTCCGCTAACTGCCTCAAGCTCAACGGAGGCAAGACTGAGGTGCTGGTGGTGGGTGGAGACCAAGCGGCCTGGACGACGGCGTGGTGGCCACCCTGCCTGGGTCCGGCACCAATTCCCTGCCAGGAGGCGAGGAATTTGGGTGTTTGGTTTGATACCAACCTGACCTTCGGTCCCCAGGTTAACCGAGTGGTTGGCACTTGCTTTGGGATACTTAAGAGGAATTTAAAGCGCTTTGCACCTGCCATCGTATTGTCAATGGCAGGGCACCTCGGCCTCTGCAAGGCCTGCTGACACGATATGAACCCTCCCGCTCCCTTAGATCTTCTGGTTCAGGGCGCCTGTCCATTCCCAAAGTGTTCAAAGCTCGGATGGGCGGCAGATCTTTTAGGTATCTGGCAGCATCAAGCTGGAACAAACTCCCCACCGCGCTGCGTCTGGAACCCTCAGAGTCCATCTTTAGAGCGAAGCTAAAGACATTCTTGTACGCCCGGTAGCTGCCCCACGCTCAAGTACTCTCCTTTGCTAACTCTCGCACCTCTCTCAGCGCGGGGACACGCCGTTGTGCGTCACCAAGCGCTTTACAAGACTCCCTATTATTATTATTATTATTATTATTATTATTATTTGAGTTGTGCATTTTGTAGCTTTTTCTTTACCGCTTGATATGAGGATCTTTGTCTCTGGACCAGTATCGTGTAGTCCGGATATAACTACACGCGGTGGTTCTCGTATTGGATGAGTGTCTTCTCCCTAGCTTTCTGTAACAGATTGTCCCGGTCTCTGTAATTAAGGATTTTCACAATGAATGGGTGGGACGCACCCAGGTTTAGGCTGTCCCTTTGGAATTCTGTGCGCCCGTTCCACCCAAAAGTATGGAGAGAGTCCTTCGGCTGCCACGTGTTCTCTGAACCACTGTTCCATGAAGTCCGCCGCCCGATTCCCTTCGCAGCGTTCCAGCAGCCCAATAACGCGAATATTGTTGCGCCGATTTCTTCCTTCTGCATCTTCCACCCGATCCACGAGCGTGGCAACCTATTGTTGGAGCTGTTGTAACTTGGAGGAGTGGCCATGCTCCTTAACTGTATCCGCCAGTTCGCCATGATCCGCTTTTAGTAGTGTCAATCCAGTAGTGAGAGCGCCCATTTGTAATTCCATCGACGTCCTAGAGTCCTGAATCTCTTTGAGGATTAGGTCTAGTTTGTCGGGGGTTTGCTCCTCAGCATGTCTGGTCGAGGTAGCCCCTGTCGAGGAGGGCCTACTCACTGTACCCGCCATGGTATGGGAAGTGTCAGAGCCGCTCTGGCCCTCTTGTGCCTTTGTCCGAGGTCTGCCCATATTGCAATGTCACTCTCAAACTCACTGTAGGGCAGCCGCACCGCTCAGCTGAATCAAAAGGCTGCTCCAGGGCCCCGGATGTTGGTATGGTGGAACGGCGGTGTGCCGCAGCACCCCCGTCAGTGCCCCAGTAAGGTGGTCTCCAGGGCGGGTCAATCAGCGCTCAGGCAGCAGTAGGGGTTTAACGGTATACTGCAGGGTAAGGTATTTGCTTCCCGGGGCCTCCAGGCCACTGACAATAGCGTGTCCAGGCAGGGGTCCGGCCTGTAGAGACGGTCCTCTATCACCTCCCCCAGACGAGGCAGGCGTTGAGAGGAGAGTATAAGGTACCGTTTGGGGGGGAGGAGGGAGAAGCAAAGAGAAGAAAAGAAGGGGGCCCAAGGGAGCACCAGCACTCACCGCTTCTGCTCCGCAGGGCTGCCCGTGCGTGTCTCGTCTCACAGTTAATGCCCGCCTTCAGGCTCAACAGGCCCCGCCGATTGTCCAGGAGGCATGGGCCCGGCCACAAGCAGGCACAGATACAGTTTATGATCAGCCCAGCAGGCGCCCAAGCCTCAAAACGTCGCAAGCCGTGGCCCGCTTTCCCATGCAGGTACCACAGCGTGATCCTGCTTACAAGCCCCAAGGGCCGCAATCCGGCGAGGCCCGCAGTAGATTGGGGCCAGGGCAGGCCCCAGGTGCAGCATCGGGCCGTGCGGCGCTCCTCTCTCCGCAGCGGGTCTCAGCCAGCTCCCGCAGCATTCCTCTTCTGATTGCGTACCGTGATGCCGCCGCCTTCTGCCTCGCCGGTCAGCACCGGCTGCCGAGTGGCATCTCCGCGGTCCGTAGCCGCGTCCACAGGTCTCTGTGGGTGGTCTCACAACAGGAGCTCCGCCTCAGGGGATGTCACCGCTCCCGGCTCCAAGAAGATGGCTCCTCGCAGGCCAGTCTCCGCCCCCACAAGAGCTCCCGGACGCACCCAGCAAGCCCTGCTCCATTTCGACGACTCAGGATTGCCACCAGCGTCAGGGTGATCACCTCGGAAGCGCAGAGGCATCAGCGCTATTACCTCTGCTCTAATTTGGGTGTTATCGCCGTGGGGGCAGCGTTTGCAGGGTGATTCCCCCCCCGGAAGGGCTCGGAGCTCTATCGGGCTGCGACCTCCATCTTGGCTGGCTAGCCACGCCCCCGTGCTAAACTAAGTTAGCGATAAATATCGCCTCTTGTTGGTAATAACCCCCTTTGATAGAAAAGCAGACATTTGAGGTGAGCAGATCTAGAGTGTCGCTGGTGTTGAGAGTGCTCTATAAAGGAGCTGCTTTCCACCTAAACTTGAGAACTACCCAGAGTTCTCTCCTTCTTTTTTGCATAATTTATTCATCACTCTATGTCTGAAAGGGTATTTTTTGGATTTCATACTGGGTGATCCCTTGTGTCTGGACAAAGCTATACCTCTGAAGAGCTCTAATTAGAGCAAAACACACTGTTTCAGGGGTTGCTTTTACTAATTTCAGGTTGGCTTGATTGGTATTTTCTCAAAGAAAATGAGAGTTACTCCTTTATGAGCCCAAAGGGAATGGAGTATCAGTATACGTTCAGTAAACACAAATTTATCCCTTAGGGTATGAAGATTTGTATCATGAGGTGCTATCACCACACTTAGCCATGAATCATTCAATTCCAGTCATACATCCTGATGCTCTACAGTGAAAGTTTCACAAAAAGATTAGGTTTTCCCAAACAAGATTTTTTTCTGAAAAATATATATATAAATATAGTTATATATATATATATATATATGTTGTTTATTTAAAAAAGGGTTTAAAAACACATATTTTAATACACAGTTGTCCATACAACAAATCAATAAGACACAAATAATAATACGAAAAAACATACAATAGTGCAGGAGAAATCACAATAACAAGACAATCAAATCTGTCTTATGTTCAGTTAATTTATAAAAAGTCAGTTCAACAAGAGGTTTGGTAACATTTCCTGATCCCCTCATGGGTGTTGACCACTCTAAATTTAACTTGCAGTAAAGCGTCAACGCGTTTCGGCGGTTTATGAATAATTTGAACCACCTTCCTCAGGACAATTTAATGTTACTTCTCCTTTTCAATAAGCATTACCCATATTTTCGCACCTATGTGTCGAAAGCTGGTCATAGGTTTCCTCTTCTTTCTCTATGGAGGACCCTGTTTTCAAGTTTTAAAGTTTTTCTTTCTTATCTTTATTCCTTTGTGGTTCCTGGGGTTGTTCTCTTATTAAACCTTCAATCCCCAATTTCTTGTATTATTATATTTGTGGAATCTGGGCTGTTTATCTTTCCACTGGGATAAAGGGCCACTTCTTGATTTAAGAAATCCTCGTCGACGAAGAAAAAACCATCCATTTCTACGCCGATTGCCTCTGTGTTGACGACGCAGCCGCCTCAGGTTCTGCCTGACACTGCCACATTTACGCCAACGGGCTCGTTGACGTCGAGTTGACCTTTACCGAAAACAGCTGCCGTCTATACAGTGGTTACTGCTTCTTCTTTGCGGACAGTACCACTCATCCAACTGAGTCCTGTGCGGAGCGGCACTCATCTTCCAGACCAATTGTTCCAGTCTGGTGAGGAGGAATCCGGAAACGATTCAGAGGTGGAAGAATTTTTTTAAACAGGCAACCAGCCCTTCGGATTTACACATTAAGTGCCAGGAATATAGTGATGAGGGTGATGTGGTGGACAATGTCGAAGATGGGACTGAATTGTTCCCGGTTGATGCGTCAGAACCGATGCCTTCAGAACCGACTACACAGATACCTCTATCTTTGGTTATGAACCTTCAACACATGCTGGATGATTATAACCGCAGGTTTCCTTCTTCTACACCTGCTTCTCCAGCACCACTGCCTCCTCCGCAGCCTCAACCTCAACTTCCTCAGGCACCTGCACCAGCTTCACCCGCGTCACCGGGTGGTGCTCGTCCTGACACTGGCGACGAGGATCCGGATCCTCACAATACTGATGACGACGACAATGGCGTCGATATGACTGAGTGGGACAATTACAGGGCTCAAACACCTTCCACTCCGCCCACCTCACCTCTACATTCGCCCCCAGTGGACATTGCACATTTCCACAATTAGATGATCCGTGCTACCAAACGTTTTCATCTCAAGGTCGAACAACAACAGCATGAAAGTGAATGTTTTTTGTATGACTTTAAGGACCTATCTCAAAGGCAATCCCACACTATACCTATCGTGGATTATATTTGGAAGGAGGGCCTTAAATTGATGGAACGTCCAAATTCTGTACCTGCAGTTTTGCCCAGATTGGACAGGAAATACAAGGCTCCGGCGTCCTCCCCGGCCTGCTTGGTGTCTCAGCCAAAGGCAGATTCGGTAATTACACAGGCTGCACAAAAAAGATCGCGCAATCCTGCTACGCCACTCACGTCTCCTCCTGATCAGGAAGGCCGCAAGTTGGATTCGATAGGAAAGAAATTCACAACTATGGCGGCTACTACGGTGAGGGCGGCAAACACTCTGGCTATTCTGGGCCGTTATGACCGCCAGATGTGGTCCGAGGTTGCTGCATTGATCCCTCAGCTACCTGATGCAATCCGTGCAGAAGCACAGGCAATTATACAAGAGGGGGGGTTGATTTCATCCGAAATCATTGATTGTGCACTCGATATTTCCTCAACGGGGTTTCGACAATTGGCTGGGGCTGCAGTCTTGAGGCGTCAAGGCTGGCTGAGATCTACCACCTTCCGTCCAGAGGTACAAGCAAGAGTCCTAGACTTGCCGTATGACGGAGAATTATTATTTGGCAAACATGTTGATGATGCCCTTGAGGCGATCAAAAAGGACACCGACACTGCGAAGTCCTTGGCTACCCTACAGTACAAGAAACGACCCTTTCGGGGTGCACGAGGTAGAGGCGGAGGTTCCTCTACTTTTCGTGGATCAAGTCAATATCGTTCTTACAACACCTACAACGATAACAGACAGAGGGGTTCCTATCAACCCCAAAATCGTCAATCCACCTCCAGACCATACCAGAGGAAATCCACTTATAGAGGTGGCTCAAGCAACAAAAAGCAGTGACTGCCTCAGACCCTTCCTTTTGCCGACCGTAAATCTTGGAGGTCGCATCTCGAAGTACTTTTACAAATGGTCCGAAATCACCTCCGACCAATGGGTCCTGGACGTTATATCCAAAGGACATACCCTGGAATTCACAAAATTTCCACCCTCTCATCCACCTTCGGGGCCCCCACCTCCTCATTTCAAAGAACTTCTGGCCCAGGTGAAATTGATGATCAAAAAAGGAGCCATTGAAGTCGTGCCGCAAGGTCAACGCGGCAAGGGGTTTTATTCCCGCTTTTTCTTAGTCAAGAAGAAGTCGGGGGAATGGCGACCAATTTTAGATTTGCGAGCCCTAAACAAATTTATCATTTCAAAAACTTTTCAGATGTTAACTCTGCTCCAAATTCTGAATTTTCTCATTCCAAACGAAATCTATTCAACAATCGACCTTCAGGACGCTTATTTCCATGTGCCAATTCACCCCAGACACAGGAAGTATCTACGGTTCACAGTCGGCCAGCTACACTTCCAATTCAAAGTCCTACCATTCGGCCTCCGATCAGCACCGAGGGTCTTTACCAAGATCTTGGCCCCGGTAGCTGCCTTCCTGCGTCTCCAAGGTATCCAATTTTACCCATACCTGGACGACTGCCTCATCAAGGCAAGAACTTTTCACCTGACGGAGCAGCACACTCAAGTCTGCGTCTCCCTCTTCCACGCCTTGGGGCTTTCAATCAATTGCCAGAAGTCACACTTTCAACCATCGCAAAGGAGAGATTTTCTCGTAGCCTTGCTAGATTCTCGACAGGGAAAGGTGTTCGTGTCCCAGGAAAGACAGGACCGCATGGCAAAGATGGTGCGCTTCCTCCAATCAAAACTGTACGTTTCTGTCCGAATGTTCAAATCATTCCTTGGCATGGCTTCCTCGTGCATCCAACTTATCCCAAATTGCAGATTGCACATGAGGGCTCTACAGGAGGAACTGGACAGGCAGTGGAAACAGGTGTCGGGGTCATTCGAGGACAAGGTCCTTTCAACACCTCGCATCCAGAAAGCACTGGAGTGGTGGGCTCACCCTCCGCACATATCTGCGGGCCGATCATTCCAGGACGAACATCCAACTCTGACGCTTACAACAGACGCGTCTCTCGAAGGCTGGGGAGCGCATATCGACGGCATGTCTGTGAAAGGGAAGTGGACAGCAATCCAACGAACTTGGCACATCAATCGTCTGGAACTCTTGGCGATTTTCTTAGCCCTAAAATCTTTCCAGAGGTTAGTGCAGGGACACACTTTGCTGGTAAGGACGGACAACACCACCAGCATGCACTACCTCAACAAGCAGGGCGGCACGAGGTCTCTTCTACTTTCTCAACTGTCACACGAAATATGGGATTGGGCGATTCAACGTCAAATTCATCTCACAGCCATTCACATGCCAGGTGTGGCCAATGTTCTGGCAGATTCACTCAGCCGAGCATCGTCGGACAATCACGAGTGGGAACTCCACCAGCCGACGGTCGAGTTCATCTTCCGGCGGTGGGGCCGGCCACAGATGGATCTTTTCGCGACTGCTGTCAACAGGAAATGCCAACGCTTTGCAAGTCGGCATCCCCACAGAGAGTCGAGCGGGAATGCATTTTCGATCGATTGGTCGAACGACTTCATCTATGCTTTCCCTCCACTTCCTCTGATCCCTCGCCTGTTACACAGGATGAGGTTCCAACCTTGTCGCATCATCCTGATTGCACCCAAATGGCCGAGACGTCCATGGTTCACGGACATTGCTCCTCTTCTCGCAGTCCGACTCGTTACAACTTCGTCATCTACCGCACCTCCTCACGATGCAGCAGGGACTAATCTGTCACCCGGATCCGGCATATCTTCAACTCCATGCCTGGAACCTGAGTACAATGAATTTGCACGTTTAAATATTGACAGGGACTGCAGGGAGGTGTTAGCGCGGGCTCGCGCACCCTCCACCATAAAAACGTACCAATTAAAGTGGAAGCGTTTCTGTGTCTGGTGCCGCACTAAGGATTTGGACCCAATGACTGCAAAACCTGAACAGATTTTACCTTTCTTTTTATCCCTGGCAAAATCAGGACTGTCACACTCAACTCTTAAAGTGTTTCTGGCGGCGATTTCCCGTTTCCGCCATGATGGTTCCACATCTCTATGTTCTTCAAGGATCATCAAGCAATTTTACAAGGGCCTTTTTAGGATGTTTTCACCTATCCGTCGCCCTCCGCCTGCTTGGCGCTTGAATTTGGTCTTGTCTCAACTACTTCTACCACCATTTGAGCCTATTCACTCTGCAAATCTTAAATTTCTCACGTGGAAAGTTGCTCTCTTACTCGCCTTAACGTCCTCAAGACGTGTCAGTGACATCCAGGCGTTTACCATACAGCCTCCTTTCCTGCAATTCTCCAACGAGGCTGTGACATTACGAACTAATCCTAAGTTCATCCCAAAGGTTCCTAGTGACTTTCATCTCAACGAACCTGTAATACTGAAAACTTTCTTTCCTGCTCCGCAAACTCCAGCTGAGCGGTCATTGCATTCATTAGATGTGAAACGTTGTCTCAAATTCTACATTCAACGAACTGCACCTATCAGAAAGTCAGATCAATTGTTTGTGGCATATGGTCCAACTTGCAAAGGACAACCTGTTACCAAACAGACTATAACCAGGTGGATATCCTCTACCATATCCTTCTGCCACCAACGGGCTGGAAAGCCCCTTCCTGCTCCAGTTCGAGCTCATTCAACTAGAGCAGTGTCTACTTCGGCTGCCCTTTTTGCGGGGGTACCCTTACGACAGATCTGCAGAGCTGCAACTTGGTCGAGCAGCCATACTTTTACTAAGCACTACTGCCTGCAATCAACAGACGCCGCGGATGCGGCAGTGGGTCAAGCGGTGCTGCGGAATCTTTTCCAATAAAGGTGAGCCTCTGTTGCTACCCGCCTCCAGTCATAAAGGTTTTTTCCTAATAATGTTTTGGTATTTAGTGCATATTGCCATATATATTTACCTTCTTTGCTTGATGTATTACCTTTATGACTCATGTGATGATTTACTGCTTTCTACTCTATTCAAGCATGTGAATCTATGAAAGACACCCCTAATACTGGAGAAGAACTATAGTTACTTACCTGTAAACTGTGGTTCTCCAGTATTGGTGTCTTTCATAGATTCACATGCGACCCTCCCATCCTCCCTTCAGAGGCTCTCTTCTCCTCAGGCACTTTTACTTACTCTGTGCTACGAAAATCTGAGGACTTGGGCTTCTGAGGAGAAGGTTCTAGAGGAGGCTACAGCCTGATTGGCTGGAATGTGATCCAACACATAATGACACTGATATGCTTCTAAAGTGAGTTCTCCCTTGGGCTTTTCAATGGGCCTATTATGTTCTATGGTACTTTTGGAGTTTACAATTTATTGCACTATATGTATGTATATTTTTATTTGTTATAATTTTCATGTATACATGCATATATGACTGCTATTTTTATGTACCGTGGGACTCCCACTTCGACGACGGGGGATATTCAAGCATGTGAATCTATGAAAGACACCAATACTGGAGAACCACAGTTTACAGGTAAGTAACTATAGTACATTCTGGAATAAGTGATCCTATGGTGAAGTAGTGTGGCTCACTGGTTAGAGGCGGCAGACCCGAGAGCAGAGGACGGCCCGGGACCAGGGTTCGATTCCCGGCGCGGCAGGTTTCTGGACCAGGGTCAGCGGACTCGATAATTCTCTCGCCTCGGTGCCCACTCTGATCAGCGTTCACACTCGGCAACTCTGGGCATTAGCTTGCCTCATCTTCACTAACGGCCCCACCAGACCGCCGGGGATGCCTGGTCTCACCCTGGAGATACCCATTAAGGGACCATCTCTCAGGGAAGCCAGGAAGGGTTTCGCAGCGGTCGAAGCGCCTTGGGACCCTACGGGTAAGTAGTGCGCTATATAAATGCCTATACATTTACATTTACATTTACATATGGTATGATCTGCCCTCAAAACTGTCCAATTTCTTCGTAATATCTGAAACAACCCAGTGGACCCTGTTGAATATTCTGTGATCATCCTTATTTGACCTGTGCCTTCTTCCTCCTTGGTATCATTTGTCGTGGATATAAGGTTTTCTCTCACTACCTGCTTCATTTTGTCACTGGCTTTCTGGAGGATTCCTTTCTTGTATCCTCTGTTAGTGAAGCGATCAAATGCTTTCACATTCTCATTTAAAGTCTTCATCAAGAGAACAGTTCCGTCTTAGACTGATTAGTTCCCCATAGGGGATTCCATTGATTACACTTTGGGGGTGGAAACTGTTTGCGTGAAGAACACTGTTCCCGCTGTGAGCTTCCTATAAAGTGTTGTCTCTATTCTATTGTTTTTGATGAACACCATTAAATCTAGATACGGCACACTGTTTTTGCTTAAACATTCAGTATATTTTACGTTGACCTCGTTGTTATTTAGGTGAGCAATATATTGTCTGGCTTCCTCCATTGACCCTCTCCAAACTAAGAAGAGGTCGTCAATGTATCTTGACCACAGGATCACTTTATTTAACCAGACTTCATTGTTCCCCGCCCAGGCCACGTGCTTCTACCACCAGCCAACAAATACGTTTGCATAACTGGGGGCGAAGCACGTGCCCATTGCCACCCTGGCGTTGTTGATACAGTTCGGTACAAAAGGGGGTGGTGATGGAAGGAGCATCTGAATCAATCAAACACTCACACCCAGTCAAAAGATCTGGGTTTAATCCATCACCGTTCGTTAGCCCACTCTGCCACCCCAGTTCAGACATGGCTATATGCAAATCAATCTGACGCTGTGCCTCATGGGAACAGTCCAGCCTGAACTGCCAAGCCATATCTTCCCTGGACCGGAAACAAGCTTCCGAGGACCGGTTTCTGGCATTCCAGCCGTCTTCATCCCGGCTTGCTTGAATCAGATCTGGGTTTAATCCATCACCGTTCTTTAGCCCACTCTGCCACCCCAGTTCAGACATGGCTATATGCAAATCAGTCTGACCCTGTGCCTCATGGGAACAG
The DNA here is from genome assembly GCF_964261635.1 of Lissotriton helveticus. NCBI lineage: Eukaryota > Metazoa > Chordata > Amphibia > Caudata > Salamandridae > Lissotriton > Lissotriton helveticus. The sequence continues at coordinate 59,713,033 of NC_136069.1, read as the reverse complement.
TCCAGCCTGAACTGCCAAGCCATGTCTTCCCTGGACCGGAAACGTGCTTCCCAGGACCGGTTTCTGGCATTCCAGCCGTCTTCATCCAGGCTTGCTTGAGTCCAGTGGCAAAGTGAGCAAGGGACTCACGTCTGAGCATACCCTGCCACACTTATGGCGGCCAAAAGCGGTACAAAAGGGGGTGGTGATGAACGGAGCATCTGAATCAATCAAACACTCACACCCAGTCAAAAGATCTGGGTTTAATCCATCACCGTTCTTTAGCCCACCCTGCCACCCCAGTTCAGACATGGCTATATGCAAATCAATCTGACCCTGTGCCTCATGGGAACAGTCCAGCCTGAACTGCCAAGCCATGTCTTCCCTGGACCGGAAACAAGCTTCAGAGGACCGGTTTCTGGCATTCCAGCCGTCTTCAGCCCGGCTTGCTTGAATCCAGTGGCAAAGTGAGCAAGGGACTCACGTCTGAGCATACCCTGCCACACTTATGGCAGCCAAAAGCGGTACAAAAGTGGGTGGTGATGGACGGAGCATCTGAATTGATCAAACACTCACACCCAGTCAAAAGATCTGGGTTTAATCCATCACCGTTCTTTAGCCCACTCTGCCACCCCAGTTCAGACATGGCTATATGCAAATCAGTCTGACCCTGTGCCTCATGGGAACAGTCCAGCCTGAACTGCCATGCCATGTCTTCCCTGGACCGGAAACAAGCTTCCGAGGACCGGCTTCTGGCATTCCAGCCGTCTTCAGCCCGGCTTGCTTGAATCCAGTGGCAAAGTGAGCAAGGGACTCACGTCTGAGCATACCCTGCCACACTTATGGCGGCCAAAAGCGGTACAAAAGGGGGTGGTGATGGACGGAGCATCTGAATCAATCAAACACTCACACCCAGTCAAAAGATCTGGGTTTAATCCCTCACCGTTCTTTAGCCCACTCTGCCACCCCAGTTCAGACATGGCTATATGCAAATCAGTCTGACCCTGTGCCTCATGGGAACAGTCCAGCCTGATCTGCCAAGCCATGTCTTCCCTGGACCGGAAACAAGCTTCCGAGGACCGGTTTCTGGCATTCCAGCTATCTTCAGCCCGGCTTGCTTGAATCCAGTGGCAAAGTGAGCAAGGGACTCACGTCTGAGCATACCCTGCCACACTTATGGCGGCCAAAAGCGGTACAAAAGGGGGTGGTGATGGACGGAGCATCTGAATCAATCAAACACTCACACCCAGTCAAAAGATCTGGGTTTAATCCATCACCGTTCTTTAGCCCACTCTGCCACCCCAGTTCAGACATGGCTATATGCAAATCAGTCTGACCCTGTGCCTCATGGAAACAGTCCAGCCTGAACTGCCAAGCCATGTCTTCCCTGGACCGGAAACAAGCTTCCGAGGACCGGTTTCTGGCATTGCCAGCCGTCTTCAGCCCGGCTTGCTTGAATCCAGTGGCAAAGTGAGCAAGGGACTCACGTCTGAGCATACCCTGCCACACTTATGGCGGCCAAAAGCGGTCCGTCCATCATCCCCTTTTGTATCGCTTTGTTCGCCCTAAGTGTGGTAGGGTATGCTCAGACGTGAGTCCCTTGCTCACTTGGCCACTGGATTCAAGATAGCCTGGCTGATGAGGATTATGAATCCGAAACCGGTCCCAGGATGCTTGTTTCCGGTCCAGGGAAGACATGGCTTGGCAGTTCAGGCTGGACTGTTCCCATGAGGCACAGGGTCAGACTGATTTGCATATGGCCATGTCTGAACTGGGGTGGCTGAGTGAGCTAAAGAATGGTGATGGATTAAACCCAGATCAGTTGACTGGGGGTGAGTGTTTGATTTGCTCAAACGCTCCGTCCATCATCCCCTTTTGTATCGCTTTGTTCGCCCTAAGTGTGGCAGGGTATGCTCAGACGTGAGTCCCTTGCTCACTTGGCCACTGGATTCAAGATAGCCTGGCTGATGAGGATTATGAATCCGAAACCGGTCCCAGGATGCTGGTTTCCGGTCCAGGGAAGACATGGCTTGGCAGTTCGGGCTGGACTGTTCCCATGAGGCACAGGGTCAGACTGATTTGCATATGGCCATGTCTGAACTGGCGTGGCTGAGTGAGTTAAAGAATGGTGATGGATTAAACCCAGATCAGTTGACTGGGGGTGAGTGTTTGATTTGCTCAAACGCTACGTCCATCATCCCCTTTTGTATCGCGTTGATACAGTTCACCTGCGAATAGAAAAATATTGTTCTCCAGGCAATAGGTGATCAACTCAATTAACATGACATTGTGTTTAAAGTATTTCAGTTCACTTTTGTTAAAAAAAACTCCACCGCCTCTACCCCTTGCTATGTTCTATGCTCGTATAGAGGCTTGTTATGTCCAGGGTCAATAGTAGCATGTCTGGTTCCCACTCAATGTTGTTTATAATTCTCAAAAAATCTTTAGTGTCCTTGACATAAGAACATAGATCAACTACTAATGGCGTCAAAAAACAATCGATGTAAATGGAAGTGTTCTCCAGTAGGCTATTGTTCGATGAAACAATCGGCCTACCTGGCGGATTTGTTACATTCTTATGGGATTTTGGGAGATGATAAAAGGTGGGTAGTTCCGGGGACTCACAGTAAATAAATTTGAAGTCTTCCTCCCTTAATATTCCTTTATCTCTCCATTTTTTTAGCCAGTGCGTGAAAATCCTGAATACTTTTTTCATAGTTCATTCTTGTGGTTGTAGTATAACATTGAGTATCAGATAGTTGTCTCAGTGCTTCCTTCAAATAAGTCAGTTTATCCATAATGACAACATTTCCTCCTTTGTCTGAGGCTTTTATTACTGGGTTGTCATCATCACCCAGGTCTTTTAGGATTTTCTTTTGTTGTTTTGTCAGGTTTTCTTTCGTTAAATTTGGGCCTATTCCGGGAGGGGAGGGAGGGACTATTCCGTGCAGTGCTTATGACTTTGATGAGTATCCCCTGGAAGAGAACTAGGATTACAAGTAAGCAACTTATCCTTCATGTCTTCTAATGCTTCACTATTGTTTGCATGGATTGTTCATCAAGGACAGCATTTCAAGAATGATGACATTTTCTCATTTGTGTTAGATCTAGTGATTTGGATCGAGTAATCCCTTTGTTATAGTGCAAATGCAATAGGACATGCAGCTTCTCATGCACAGCCAGCATGTGTTCTTTGGTGTACTTTGCTGACATAATGATGATTTAATTGCTGATTTACAGCTTATTTGTTTAGGAGGTGCTCGATGTTTGGATGTCTTAGTTTGTCATAAAGTCACAGTACTATTCACCGAGCAGCGGTAATTACCACTAGAAAAGCGGCCTTCCAAGAAATGTGCTGCAGAGAAGCTTTGTGAATGGGTTCAAGTGGGGGGCCCATTAATTTAGAGCGGACCACATTAAGTTCCCAGGCAGTAAAAGGTAACCTAATTGGTGGGTAAAACTTTTTTAGCCCTTCCAGGAAGTCTTTAACAACTGGCACTTAAAAGAAAGAAGCCTGAGAGGGAGACTTTCTATACTCTGTAATTGCTGCCAGATGTACTCTGATAAAAAACTGTAAACCTGCTTTAGCTAAGTACAACAGATAAGGTAAAAAAATAACTGTTCTAGGCCTTGGGTAGGGTCATGACCATTAGCTCTACACCACAGATAAATCGCTTCCATTTGAAAGCATATGACTTTCTTGTCAAAGGCCTTCTTGCTTCCTTTAAGATCTGCATACAGTCTTGTGAGAGGCCTAAGTCTCCATATTGGAGGAACTCAGGAGCCATGCTGTCAATGTCAATGAGGGTAGGTTGTGTTAAAAAACCTGTCCTCCTGACTTGGTCAGAAGATTCGGATGGCATGGCAATCTCCTGTGTGGCACCTTGGACAGATGTAGCAGGTCTGGGTACCACCACTGACGAGGCCACTCTGGTGCAATCAGGATCCTCTCTGTCCTGGACCTGTAAAGTCTGTTGATCACCAGATGTATGAGAGGGACTGGTGGAAAAACGTAGAGTAATTTCTCTGCCCAGGTCAATCAACAGAGCATTCCCCCTGGAGCCTGGTTGGGGTTATCTGGATGTGAAGGCGGAGCATTTTGCATTTCCTGCATCTGCAAATAAGTCTATGTCTGGTGTGCCTCATCTTCGAAATATGTCATGAGTCATTTCGTCTTTTAGCACACAGCCGTGCGCTTCGAGGAAGTTTCCACTTAGGTCGTCTGCCTGCACATTGAGGGTGCCTGGGAGGTGAACCCCAGATATTGACATGTTTCTTGCAAAAAGCCATTTCCAGATTGCTCGAGCCTCCAGAGACGGGTCTGGATCTGGTCCCTCCTTGCTTGTTCAGGTAATACATCGTTGTTGTATTGTCCGTCTGAACCAGCAGGGAATTTGACTCAATGGAGGGAAAAACACCTGCAGCCCCAGATGCCCTGCTCTGAGCTCTAGCATGTTGATTCAGTAAAGTTTTTCCTTTTCTGACCATATCCCCTGTACCTGAAAAGATCCCATGTGAGCACCCCAGCCCTGAAGGGACGTATCTGTGACAAGAGTTTGTTTGGAAAGTTCCTGGTGGAAAGGAACTCCTTTCAGAAGATGAGACCGTTGCATCCACCATATTATGGAGATTTGGACTGCAAGGGGTAGGGTTATAGTGTCATCCCAACAGTTAGAGACCTGAGACCATTGGTCCTCTAGAGCTTGCTGTAGGGGTCTAATATGTAGCCTGGCATTCGGAACGATGAATATGCTTGAAGCCATCAAACCCAGTAGAGGGGATACCTGCCTGGCCGTGGGATGAGGTGTTCTCAGGTGAGACTGACTCTTGTGGAATAGCGATGATAGTCTCTCCTCCGAAGGAAATGCTTTTGCGCTTGCAGCATCCAGAGCTGCCCCCAAGAAGCATATCCTCTGCTTTGGATTGAGGACAGATTTCTTGAAGGTGACGCATAGGTCTAACTGGTTTAAGAGGTGAATGCAGCATCTTAGATGTTCCTTCAGCATGGTGGGAGAAGCACTTTTGAGCAACCAATCGTCTAGGTAAGGATAGACGAAGATCTTTTTCTTTCTCAGGAACACCGCTACTAACGGCATGCATTTCGATAAGGTGCAGGGAGCCGACTTTAGCCCAAAAGGCAAGACCTTGAACTGGAAGTGGTCTGATTGTATTCTGAATCGTAAAAACTTCGGGTGCTTCAGAGAAACTGGGATGTGAAAATAGGCATCCTGAAGATCTATAGAACACATCCAGTCTCCCTGATGAATGTGTGGAATGATTTGGTGTAATGCCAACATTCTGCATCTCTCTCTGAGGACTAAGGGGCATATCATCAAGGACCGGGGATAATTATCGCTAAGCGCACTTAGCGCTAGGATAATTATCGCCGGGTAACTTGGAATTTTATCGCTGAGATAGCATGCTATTAGCAACGCTTATCTCAAAAGCAACAAAATTCCAAGCGCTAACTGCCAAATGTGAGATTATCGTTAGAAATTCATCGATAATCTCACAAAGTTTGGCGATAGCTTGATGATATGGCAAGGCATACTTAGCCATGATATCCACCTTACATAGGATATCATGGCTAAGTCAGTCTGGAAGCAGGCGTAAGGAAAGTAGCGATAACAGATGTTATCGCTACTTTGCTTGTCGCTCTGCAGGTTAGCATGCCTATTGATAATTGGAGAAATGTCGCTTAGCGATATTTCTCCAGGTATGTCAGGGCAGGAACTCCCACTTTGCATCTCATTAGAGATGCAAAGTTGGACGTTCAGAAAACGTGCGCTAATGCAAGGTTTCACGCAATAGCATGACCTTGCTGATTAGGCGATAAAATTTTCGCTGCTTTTTATCTGAAAACGGACGCAAAAGCGGCTATAAATTTTTATCGCCTCTTTGATGATATTCCCCTAATTTGTTTAAGAGTCTGAGATCAAGTATAGGCCTAAACTCCTTGTTTGGACCTTTCTTAGGGACCAAGAAGTAGCAGGCATAGATACCCTGTCGAT